>NC_064638.1:752138501-752758046 GCF_023864345.2 Schistocerca serialis cubense
TGCCTGCATGTAATATGGACAGTGGTATGAAGTGTTATAAGTAATAATCAGTTGTTCATTGTCTTTGTTTCGTTGTGGAAAGTAACAATACCTGCAAAATAGTTGTGGTAGATTATTCAGCCTCATATGGTCACAGCCAAAGTATGCTCGTTTATAAGTTTCAGATTTCATGTTTCTAATATTTATGTTTACTGTACAAACATATTTTTCAGTTTGTTTATGCCATATTCTTTTAACACAGCTTGCTAGGTATACTCTTTTAAATTAGAACTTAGATCATTCCTGTGATTATGATTTTCACATGTGACAGTGAAGCAGGTGTGCTGCAATTATGAGAAATGTGTGATGATTGTCATGTTAACATGAAAGGTTGTAAAAGTAATCACTTTCCATTTATCATTACAGTATGTGTGTGGTGTTACAGAATGGGTATCTGTGTTAAAATGTTGGTATTTTCCATTATCAAAAGTTTGTAAGCCACCTTATTTGGCTGTTTATGTGGGAATAAGGATATAATCTGTGCCAATTGACTCACATGTCATACAGATAATATTGAAAATGACAGAGGAAATAGATTTTAGATACAAGGTAACTTTTTTATCTGTGCTATCATATTTAATGAAATTGATAAAAAGATATGAAGTGTTCTTCCCGTTTGAAGGAGGAGACAAAGTACTTTTTTTTTAATATACCACACCCTTTCTAAGCATTATATTTACAGACAAAATGTACATAAATTGCAGGCTTCTCTGTGTAAAATTTACGTTCATGACATGATGGCCTATTGTTAAGTATCCCCCATCATATTATAAGCTTTCGACATCATTGTAACACTGCTGTATTTACTATAGTTCCATATATGTGCATTTAAATTTTACAGTTCTATTTATCTATTTACTTTGTTTCCATTTGATATATTTCCTTCTAAGTCTTCCATGTATGGTTTCATTTTCCCGTATTTTATATTTAATTACTGTAAATATTTTTACATGACTGATTGTAATTTTAAGTCATAAAAAAGTTAAAGGACATTTCATTGGCATACTTCAATTATTGTTGTATACAATTGTGGATGCTGTTGGCTTTTATTTATAGAAAAGGTATCACCTTTTCAGTGTTCAATATGTAATGCAACAACTCTAGTTGATATTTACACTTCTATTTTCAGAGCTGTGATTTGTAGATACCTATAATTTTATTGCTGTAGATATATGTCTATTTTTGTAAAAATTTCTAGGTCAGATATATTACTTAGTTACCATGACAGTCAGTAATTCAGCTTAGTATGTGATGATGTGGTGCTTATAAAAGAAATCCAGTGGTATAAGTTCCAAGTCTCTTGTTCAACAAATGGATAAATAACACAAAAGCTGTATGACTGCAGATGGTCTACTTAGTTTTATGTGCCCCATATGTTAAATTATTCTACTTACCTATGCTGTTTTAAAATCTTGTAGGAAAGATATTTATGTGGAATGAAATACCAGTGTAAAGAAATAAAATGCTTCTTTGTGTGGACCACGGTGGTGTCGTTTGTGAAACTTTGAATTTGTATTAAACCAAAATGTTTATGTATCGCTAGTCTTTCGCAGGAAAAATACTTGCATTGCGTATTGTAGAATAACTAGAACTGAAGTTGCTCATTCTAGGAGAATAAAGTGCAATAAACAAGTAAGTGAAAGCACATTTCTAGTAAATGCAAGTGAATCATCTAGATGATTGAAAAAAATTGACAAATGACCCCCCCCCCCCCCCCCGGAACCATGGGCCATGCCACTGAGAGATAGGTTGCGTGCCTCAGTGGTAAAGATAACCATTTCATGTAACCCCATCAGAAAGGTATCTGTAGACAAACCAGAGTAACTTATGATTCCTGAACAGGAGTAGCAGTCTTTTCAGTGGTTGCAGGGTGAGCAGTCCAGATCACGATCAGGAAAATACAAGGTGGGGGTCAAGCACACATGGGCTGGGAGTAGTGATTTCACCATGAACCCTCTCACCACCCTGCAGGACATTGAAGCACATAGGCACATGGCGCCCATGTTTAATTCATTTGTAGTCATGAATGTTATCAGAATTTTCCATGGTTTAGTGTATTATTGTCATTTTTGTTGATGCTGTTGTTCTTGTTAAGCTTTATATTAGACTGTTTTTCTATGGTCAGTGAAATGATAGTGTAAAGCCTCTGAAGGACTCCAATCTCTATCTCGAAGGGCATTGCTTTTTTGCAGAGGGAGGAGGGGGGTCTCACATACACTTAGACCACATAGATGTGTAGTACAGAGAAATCCCGTATAATGTCATTTTAAATTCTTCAACTATATTAACAGGTTTCCTGTTTCTATTCCAGAAAATTACATTACACCATTTTTCATTTTTGTCCGATGGTTTTTTTCCCACCAGTCTGATGAAAGTCCTTATGAAACACATTACAGCAAGGTCCTCCATTCCTAGATACTTCTCATTTATAATGTTCTTTAACCTTACAAAAAATTTGGGTTATGATCAATGAAATTGCTGTGGAATTGTTGAAATTATCTTTCCATTTCCAAAGTTGGTTTTCAGTTGGCTTCATTAAAGACCCTCATTAAATTCTTTGTAGCCAGTTCTTTCCTGAAACACTTGCATGATTAATTAGTTTACTACACAAATGTGCTTAATTGAGGTGTTTGCATTTAACTCTAAAGGAACAGACTCTGCAGTCATCTCTAACAGCTTAACATTATCCTGAAACCTGGGACATTTTATCTTCGTATTTGGTGCAGTTCTCAAAAATTTCTCCCATCTCTGAAACAATCTGTTCAACTTCCTTGTTGTCACATTCACTTTCCTGTAGACAATAAATGTCTTGCTTCTCAGACGATGATGGTTGTACAGTTTCCAGCAATATATTAGTACTTACAGTATCATATTCTTTCTCATTTTGGCATGTATTCTGTTACAGGATTTCGCACACGCTCTGGCTCAAAAGCAGAGACTTAATTCTTTGGGAGCCCATGACAGGCAAAGGATAGTCATAGAATCTCCTCAGTTCTCTTACTTTGGAAAAGTCGCTCTCAATAATATCTTGATTGTATCTTGAAGACATGACATACTTGTAGCCTTCCTGTGTTAAATCCTTAAACAAAGGGCATAGACTGTTCAGACACCAGAAACCCTTTCTGGAAATAAAGCAAATCAGTCGTTCCTGTATAAGACAAATTATCTGATCAAACAATGGAAAATCCAGGATGGAATAATGGCAGTGTTATGAAAAGGATAGATTGTTACTCACCGTATATAAAAGATGTTGAGTCACAGATAGGCACAATGAAAAGACTGTCAAACAAGTAAGCTTTTGGCCAGAAAGGCCTCCATATGGATTATCTGATCAGCTTTTTCTCCCTCCTCTTTTCTCCGTATTATTGTCATTGTGGGAATTGAATCATACAGCCCTTCTAACGCGTTATCTTGTTCTGATAAATAATTTCTCTAAACACTTTTTAATTCATATCCATCAACAGAGTTTTGGAGTTTAGTATATCAAATCTATTGTTTATGACTTTGACAGCCTCACCAACTTAACTGAACTTAGGAAGATTGTGATGAATGACTTGCTCTACAGTTGGAGAAAACAGCTCAGCTGCTTTCTGTACCAGCCACAAGCAAATGGTTCATGGGTACTTAATGTACACCAGTTCAACTAACTTGGTGAATGGTTCTTTTGTGAACAAACTACCAGATTTTAGTCAGTAACTATCATCGAGCAGATGATTCCATAACATTTATAAGGCATGAGTCACATCGCAGAAAATTTATGCTTTTCTTTTTTAATCTGATGGATTTTAGAGTACAGTGTTTTGAATGTAACCTTCAGATAACCTACAAATTTTCTGTTTGGTCTCATATCACATGCAAATGGCAACATTCTCTGTTACATGAATCGTTTGAGTGAAGGAGTGCTTAGAAATGGCTGGATCAAAGTTAAATAAATGGGCCATGCCGATTTTCAAACTTCTGGTGATCATAACTTGAACATTATTGCGCAGCTCTCTGATAATCCCCTCTGCCTGATCTAAATGTAAACACTGTTTACTTTCATTTCATCAAAGCTAAGAACTATATCATCTTCAGAGTTTGGTAATAACTTTGACAGAGTTTTCAAAATACTAAGTTTTAAATCAAGTCCTGGTGAAATGTAAACTGCCTTAGCCTTCTGTTAATAGTGACTTAACTGGGAAGAGGATATTTTAAATATGTCCCTGACAAAAGGCAACACTTTGTAATGGAGGCAATGTGAAATTGCCACCACTGCTATTTCTTCAGATGACCAGTTAGTGCACTGTCCTTCCATAACTGCTTGGTTATGACAGAAAAAGAGCCCTGAATTATTTTTTGAACATTTTGAGTAATTTAGTGCTACATCAAGAAAGTCAATCCTGCAAACCTGCTTTCTTTTGCATAAGTGGTTTAGTTTCTGTTCCCATAATTTCTATTTCTTTATGGTAGCTTGGTTTTTGTGCCCAATTATTTCTCTCATTGTTATATTCATTACTACACCATAAATCAGCTCTGGAGGATGGTAGAGTTACAGTTGGAACAGCATCAGTCTTCAGCTTGCATTTCAAAAGAATGTTCAACAGTTCACTTTTCAAATCCCTTTCATAATCCAAATCAGTGAAATATATTGAGCAGACATGAGCATTTTCAACTGAATACGAATCTGAGCATTTAGAAGCATTTACCAATTTTTATTTTGTCTGATTATTATTAGAAAATATATGAAACTTAATTCCTGGCTTGCTTATTTGTCTGCTGAGGTTAATACAACTGACAATTGCTCAGTAAACTGCTAATTGCCACTTACAAAAATTCATGCTGCCATAAACAACCTTGTTTTTGCTCATAAATGCAATTACAACACAATACATTACAGCAATTGTGGACTAATGAGCAGCGATTGGGTTCACTCTGACATATCTTGGGACCCCTACCGTGTATTCCCATATCTGTGATCTTGGGCGACTGATCTGCAATTGTAACCTTAACCAAAGCAGATTTGCTATGTTGGTACTGTAAACAGTAGAAATTGAGGAGAAGCTATGGCTATTATGTTTCTAATGGCTTACAGCTAAACCACATGATTTAATGAAGATGGAATCTTAAGTAAAATATTGCAGGTGTGAAATAGTTCACCACCACCTCTGCAGCCCCCCCCCCCCCAATACCAATATCTGTTTGAGAACTACTTAAGTAAAATCTGGTGTTCTACAGATCAGAATGTAGACTATTAAATACCTCAATAAATAGAAAATAATCAGTTATAGAAAATGAGAGAAGGAAAGTTGCCATCCACCATATAGCGGAGATGCTGAGTCGCGATAGGCACAATAAAAAGATTCGCACAATTAAAGCTTTCGGCCGTTAAGGCCTTTATTAGCAGTAGACGCGTGTGTGCGCACGCACACACACACACACACACACACACACACACACACACACACACACACACACTCTCTCTCTCTCTCTCTCTCTCTCTCTCTCTCTCTCTCTCTCTCTCTCTCTTCTGAGACTGCAGGTGTGTGTGTGTGTGTGTGTGTGTGTGTGTGTGTGTGTGTGTGCTGCTGACAAAGGCCTTAATGGGTGAAAGATTTGATTGTGTGAATCTTTTTATTGTGCCTATCTCCACAATATGGTGAGTGGCAACTTTCCTTCTCTTGTATTGTTACATTCCATCCTGGGTTTTCCATTGTTTGATTAGAAAATATAATTGGATAGATAAAAAAAACCTACTCGCCAAGCAAGCTCAGATGAAAACACACACACACACAGGTTAAGGAAATGTGCAAGCTGTCAGAGCCAGTGGTCAATTCTGTTGGCAGAAGGGTTTAAGCGGGAAGAAGAGGACTGAAGGAGAATGACTGGTAATGCCAAAGAAAGACTGCTTCTCGTCCCGTGTGGCATGTCTCACCTGACCTTGGGTTTGTAGCAACTTTTGCGTCACACTCCCCATTTTCTAAATGTCACCAGTTCCTTTCCTTTACCATTCTTCCATGCCCTTCTGCCAGAAGGAGCTGCTGGCTCCCAAAGCGTGCAGATTTCCCTAACTTTTATGTGTTTTCTCTTGCCACCACTTGGTGAGTAGATTCCTGAATCAGATTCATAGGTTACAGAGCTTGAAACATGGATAGGCTAAAGTTAGATACTGTGGAATCAAGACAGTAAAGTGCAGTGGCAGCACGTACAAGACTTCTGCTCGAATGAGTAAAGGGTTATCTGCCCAAAATGTGATAGGGGTAATGAAGGAATAACTCTAATAATAAATAAGACAATAGGAATGTGGCTGAGCTACTATGAACTGTGTAGTGAATGCATTACTGTGGCCGAAATAGAAAACAGGCGCACACACAGCAATTGTATAAAAGTGTATGCCTACTATCTCCGCAGATTATGAGGTGGTTGCCAAATTACGTTATGAAATAAAAGAAATTATTCAGTTTGTTTTCTGAGGTTCGTGGAATGCAGTGATGACACACATTGTTTGTTGAATCCAATGATTATACGTCTAGCGAACAATTGGTAACTGGCTTGCTAGGCTTATCGTGGATCTTTGTGTAACTGGTGCAGTAGAGTGTCAGTGTGTGACATGCATTTCCTAATATCAGTAAGGCTTATAGTTTACCCACCAACACTTGGCGAGACTGATTGCAGAGGATATCTTCGTAGGAAGAAGCTGGAAGAGCAACTAACTGCCTGGTGGAGGGCAGTTGCAGAAGAAGGCATGGTAATATGCTTAACGAAAAATTGAGGTAATCAGTCAGCAAGGAAACTGAAAAAATTAATGATAAATTGTAATGGAGAATATTTTAAAGATTTTGATGCTTTCAGATATTTAGGAAGTGAACCAGGAAAGGAAACATCAAGGAAGAAATTTCAAAGAGGATGGAAAATAGCTCAAAATTTTATTCTTATGACCGAAGCAAGAGTCATGATATGCATATCATATTATCTTATCAATTTTGACTTGTGGATCAGAATGTTGGATTTTGACAAAAAAAGAACTGAATAGAATGCAAGTAACAGAGATCTGCTTCCTATGAGGGATCTCAGATAAGACAAGAAGAGCCAAGATAAAGGATTAAAAAAAAAAAAAAAAAAAAAAAAAAGAAAATAAGGAAAGAAATAGGCCAAAATGGTTTGTCCACTTTAAAAGAATGGGAAAAGAAAGATGGGTAAGAAGAGCTCTGGAATGGACAGAATCTGAAGCAAGATGGAGAGACCAGATAAAGGAAGATGTGAATTGGAGAAGACCCCTGTGGCAGGACACACTGAACAATAAAATGTAGATAATGAAAGATTGGAGGAGGCTTTGTGAGTGACCTGCATAAACAGAAATGTTTCAGGAAGATGAGAGAATTAGATTCAGTTTGTCAAGGGAGACAAATTTTAATTGTGAGGGACCTAGAATTTGACAGTGGCAAAGAGAAGATAAGGAGAAATACTACGAGTACATAGACAGGTGCAAATGAATGAAAGGTGTACATGGGTGGCAGAATTTTGCACACAGAGTAAATTAATCATTGCTGAATTATGGTTTAAGGATTGTGGAAAAGGCTGTATGTGGAAGAGACCTGGAGGCAATGGAAAGTTTCTGATCAATCATATAATGGTAAGACAGAGCTTTTGAAACAAGACTTTAAACTTTAAAAGACATTACTAGGGGCAGATGTGGACTGTGACTTATTTATTGGTTATGGAATGCAGATTAAGACAAGAAATAGCAGAAAAGAAGGAAATCAATGAGTTGAGAACTGGATAAATTGAAAGAACTGGAGGTTGTCAAAAGTCTCAAAGGCAGCATTTAGCAACAATTGACTGACACAGGGGTAAGGAACAATAGAAAACGGGTGGATAATCCTGAGAGATGAAACATTGAATGCAAGGCCTAGTAGAAATGCTTGCACAACACATGGAGCACTAAATTTGATTCATGAAAGCACCAAATATAAACTAGTAGGAAATGTTTCAAGCAAAACAGAATATAACTGTCTTAAGAAATGAGACTGACAGAAGGTACAAATTGGCAAAGTAGGAAAGCAGTAAAAATATTTACATACATATTCCATAAGCAACAGTATGGTGCATAGTGGAGGATGCAACATATCACTCCTAGTCATTTCCTTTCCAGTTCCACTGGCAAATAGAGAGAGGAAAAAACAATTGTTTTAAAGCCTCAATGTGAGCTCTAATATCTTGCATCTTATCTTTGTAGTCCTTATGCTGAAATCTATGTTGGTGGCAGTAGATTTCTTCTGCAGTTGTCCTCAAGTGCCAGCTCTTTAAATTTCTGCAATAGTGTCTTGTTAGATTCCAAATTGAATTCACAAAGCATCTCCATAACACTTGCCTAGTGAACAAACCTGCAGGTAAAAATTGTAGCAGCAAGCCTCTGAATGCTTCGATGCCTTTCTTTAATCTGACCTGGTGAAGGTCCTGGACACTCCCAACAGTACTCAAAAATTGATCATTCTAGCATTGTATATGCCATCTCCTTTATGGGTGAGCTACACTTTTTGAAAATTCTCTCACTAGACTGAAGTCAAGCATTCACCTTCCCTGCTAGCAACCTGATGTGCTCATTTGATTTCATATCACTTCACAATGCTACGGCTAGATATTTGATCAGTGCAGCTGTATCATGCAGCACCCTATGAATACTGTTATTTGAATGTTATATGATCGTTTTTCCTACTCATACATATTAACTTACATTTTTCTACATTTAGAGCAAACTGCCATTAATCACACCAACTAGAAGTTCTGTCTAGGTCATCTTGTATTCTCCTACAGTCACTCAATGGCAGACAGTCATCTTGTATTCTTCTACAGTCTCTCAATGGCAACATCTTCCTGTAGGGCACAGTGCAAACAGCAATAAATTGCCGCTCATACTGTCCCTCAAATAATTTACGTATATAGAGAATAAGATCAGACCTCTCACATTTCCCTGGGTCACTCCTGACAATACCTTTGTCTTTAATAATCACTCCCCATCGAGGACAACATACTGGGTTCTATTACTTAAGAAGTCTTCGAGCCATTCACATATGTTGAAACCTATTCCATGTGCTTGGACCGTCAAGAGTCTGCAGTGCGGCACCTTGTCAAACGTTTTCTGGAAATCAAGGAATATGGAATCTGCCTGTTGTCGTTCATCCATGGCTTGTAGAATATTGTGAGAAAAGAGCAAACTGAGTTTCACGTGAGCATTGTTTTCTAAAGCTGTGCTAATTTGTGGGCAGAAATTTTATTGTTTCAAGGAAATTTATTTTGTTCGAACTCAGAATGTGTTCAGGAATTCTGCAGCAAGCTGATGTTAAGAATATTGGTCTGTAATTATGCAGATCTGTTCTTTTGCTTTTCTTATATGCAGGAGTCACCTATGCTTTTTGCAGTTGCTTGGGACTCTGCACTGGGCAAGAGATTTGCAACACATGCTAGCCATGAAAGGGACCAATGCAACAAGTATCTCTGTAAAACTGAATTGGAATTCCATCTATACCTGGAGACTTATTTTCTACTCCTTCAGTTGCGTCTTGACACATGGATGCCTCTTTCTATCTCTGCCAAGCAGGAGGCTGTATTACAGTCGGACGGCAATACGTTTGTACAATCCTGCTGCGTGAATGATTTCTCAAACATGAAATTTAAAACTTCAGTTTTCTTTTTGCTGTTCCTGTTGCAACCCCAGACTTGCCAGTGAGTGACTGGATATAAGCCTTTGACCTGCCTAGTGATTTTACGTATGACCAGAATTTTCTTGGGCTGTCAGCAAGACCTCTCAGTAAGATATGACCATGGAAGTTGTGTGCCTTGCACATTGCCCTTACATCTTACTATCAGAGACAGATGCAGTCTGCGTGAAAATTAAGAAACATTTGGGGAAAAGAAAGCAGCTGTATGAATATCAAGATCTCAGATAGCAAGCCAGTAATAAGAAGAGAAGGGGAGGCTGAATGTTGGAAGCAATATATAGAAGGACTGTACAAAGGAAATGACATTGGCAACAATATTATAGAAAAGGAAGAGGAAGTAGGTGAGATGGGAAATATTTTTCTTCGAGAGGAATTTGACGGCACTGAAAGGTCTAGGTAGAAACAAGCACATTGGAGTATATGATATTGCCTCATCCCTGTGTAAGAAAGACTAAAGTGAAAAGTATTGGCAGACCAATGCAACTGCTATTAGTCTGTTCATTATTTTCAAAAACTTCAAGAGGCATAAGATATATGAAAGAAAAACTTTCTACTTATCTTCATTATCTCGTCGTCTTCGTTGTTGGCTCTAGTTCTTGTTTTATAGGGGTGCGTTCTTGAGGCTGTAATTTTATAATGTTGCGGTTTCTTGAAGATGAAATAACTGATGAAGATTTGCCTGTTACTATGACTATCTTTTTATTTTATCCCATTCTTCTAAATCACACCAACTTTACAATTTTCACTTCTATCACACCACGAATTACATTATTAGTGTGACACACTCAAAAACACATATCATTCCTTCAGAGGCATGTCCACATCTACTTACATTCTGTGGTACTCACATTATTCCAAAGAGTTTACAAACTTTCATGATAAAAGAAGATTCATCAGCACGATATAACATTATTTTATAAACAGATCCAGAAATAAATTTAATAATTTGTGTTAGATTGTGCAATTAATAATATGAATTTTAAGCATACCAGAACTTTCGCAATTTCAAATATTTCTAAAAGAAGAGCAATTTTAACTGCATGCACAGAGGTCTAACAAGTTGATTTCTTTCTACATATTTTAGCCTGAAACATAGCACATCATATGCAAAATCATTTGGAGTTCATTCAGTTAGACAGCTGATATAATGTTCACCTATACAAGAATTGACAGTATATGTGGTATTGTTCTCCCAAAAGTCCAACTCCTCGTCCAAGTCATGGGAGATGGGCAATGGCATGAAGCAGTGGATTACCTGTAGGAGCGAGGTACAGTGGAAACTGTGTGTGCCCCGGGACTGCTACGGTAGCTGTGAAGGTCCTACAGGAACCCTGAAAAGTGACGGCTAACAGGACTCTGTTGAAACTACGATAGGCGCAGCAAGCCAGTAGTGGATTATGATTTCTGCTTTCAAAAATAGAACAGGCCTCAGAAAGGACGGATTTAATAAATGATGAACTGGCTGTAAACAAAGACTAAGATTTGGAACATTAAATATACAAACATTGACTGGAAAGGTGGAGGAGACGGTAGACATGATGGAAAGAAGGAAGTTAGACCTACTGGGGATAGCTGAAACGAGATGAAAGGGAGAAGGAAAGAGAGAACTGAGGAAGTGCTACCAACTGTACTGGAGTGGAAATGAGGAGGGAAGGAGAAATGGAGTCCGAATAGTAGTAAGAGATGGATTAAAAGAGGGAGTGAAGAGAATAAGTGATAGGATGAATATCACTCAAGGAGACGACCATAGAGGTAATACAAGTGTATGCATTGCAGGTGTGTTGCATTTCTGAGGAGAAGCAAGAGTTTGAAGAGGAAATGCAGAAACAGATGAGGAGGAAGAATGTGATTGTAATGGGGGATTCAAACGCACACATTGGAAGAGAAAGGCAAGGCTGTGAATGTATGCTTGGACCAGAGGGTTGGGGCTGCCGAAATGAGGAAGGTGGAAGAGTTCGGTCAAAGGAATGGCTTGCTGGTTGGGAACTCTTGGTTCAGGACAAGAGAGAGCCACAAGATTACCTGGTACTATCAAGACTTAAAGAGAAAGTTGATAGTTGACTACTTCCTGTACGATAGTGAGATGAATAGGAACATCATTGACATTAAGGTAATGCCATCAGAGGCCTTGGATAGTGACCACCGTTTGCTGGTAATGAACCTGAGAGGGACAAAGGATAATAAAGGGACGGAAAACCAGGAAAAACGTATAAGGGAATAGAAGTTGGAGAAGGAAGAAGGGAGTCTACGGTACCTACAAGTAGTAAAGGAAAGCATCCCAAAGGATGAACCAAAAACAGTAGAGGAGGAATGGGGTACATTCAAGGGAACATTAGAAAGTGCAGTGGAAGCAATATGTAGGAGGACAAGCAACAAAAAGAGATGGAAAGAAACACCCTGGTATAATGATAAACAAAGGATATAGTACAGAAGAAGAATAGAGCCTTTAGGGTATGGTTCCAGAAGAGAACAGGAGAGACAAGAGAAGAGTATCAGTCAAGAAAGAAAGAAGCAAAAAGAGTGGTGGCAGATGAAAGAAGAAAGTGGATGGAACAGTGGACCAGAATGATGGAGGAGGATAGTGAAGGTTCAAAAAAGGTGTTATGTGGGATGATTAAAACTAAGAGGAAGAATGGTACAACAGATTATGCTCGAATGGCCAACAGAAGTGGACAAGATGTAGAGAATAGCGAGGAACTCAAGAATATGTGGAAGGGAATTCGAAGAACTCCTGAACCCAAACCGGGATCTGGATGAGGAGGAACAAGCCGAGGAGAAAAAAGAGGAGGAACAGCAAATAGAAAAAGACCTTACATGGGGAGAAGTGGAAGAGGCATTGGGCAAGATGAAGGGAGGGAAGTCACCAGGTCTGGATGATCTAAGTGTAGAGATGGTGAGAGCAGCAGGAGAGGTGGGGATACAATGGCTATATCGAGTAATGAAAATCGTGCGGAGACAAGATGATCCCAGAAGACTGGAAGAAGGGAATAATTGTCCTGATCTTTAAGAATGGAAATAGAAAAGAGTGCAAGAACTATCAGAGGATAACGTTGAACAGTCACTGCGCAAAGATTTTTGAGAAAATTTTGGAAGCACGAATTCGGGCAAAATTAGAAGGAAGAATGAGAGAAGAGCAACATGGCTTCAGAACAGGAAGGTCCATGTGAGATCTAATTTTTGCTTTAAGGCAACTGCAGGAACAGCACTATGAATATGGAATAGATGTACTAATGACCTTCCTGGGCATTGAAAAAGCATATGATAGTGCATGTAGAAGCAAAGTGTGGAAAGCCCTGGAGAACAGAGGAGTAGCAAAACAGATTATTTGTAGGATAAGGGAAATGTACCATGGAAGTGTGAGCTGTGTGAAAGTGTGAGGAGAGAGATCAGCTTGTATTGAACAGAAGAATGGCTTGAAGCAGGGAAGTGCACTTTCGCCATTACTCTTCATTGTAGTGATGGATGATGTAATGAGTACAGTAGCACAAGTAATTGGTGAAAGGAAGATGAAAGCAATGGTGTTTGCAGATGGTTTGGGGGAATAAGGAGGAGGAAATTCAAGAGCAGTTGGACGTATTTGAACGAACAGTACAAGAATACGGGATGAAATTTAGTGTAAGTAAGAGTGAGAGGATTATCACAACAAGAAAGAAGAAGAGAGGAACAACTGTAATAGCAGTTGGTGGGGAACAATTGAGGAGAATGGAGAGTTTCAAGTACCTAGGAAGCCTGATACAGGAAAATAGAAAAAATGAAAGAGAAGTAAACGAGTGAGGGAGAAAAGCAGAAGAATTTCGGAAGAGTGTTAGAAGCCGGATGGAACAAGGATGTACCCCAAATCAGTAAAAAGGTTATATACCGGGGAAGAGTGTCAGAAGCCTGATGGAACAAGGATGTACCCCAAATCAGTAAAAAGGTTATATACCGGTCATACTATGTCCCAATCCTGATATATGCATCAGAAACCTGGTTTATGAAAGGAAGAGAGAAAAGCAAATTACAAGCTAGTGAGATGAAATTCATGAGAAACAGTATTGGATTGACAAAGGTAGACAGGTTAAGAAATGAGAGGATCAGAGAGTTAATGAAGGTGGAACCATTACAGGAGGAGATAGAGAAATCAAAGCTGAGATAGTATGGGCATGTTAAGAGAATGGAGGAGAAGAGGATACCCAGGAGGATACACAAGATGAAACTGGAAGGAAAGAGACAAGAGGAAGACTGGGAGACAGATAACTGAAGGGAGTAGAGGAATGTGTCCAGAAGAAAGGAGAAGACTGGACCAATGTGAAGACAGAGAGATGGTGGCAAGACAGAAGACGATGGAGAGGCCTATGTTCAATACAGACCCGGCAAGAGGCTGGAAATTATCCAAGATGATGATGATAATGGTGATGATGACATGGTATCAGTTATTTCTACAAAAGAAGGTAATGTTATAGGAAGGTGACCCATTATATGCTGTTACTTATGAGTTCATTTGACTTACAAAGGCATTACAGTTCCTGGTTACCATTGTATCTGAAATAATTAATTGAAAAAGCAGGTTGGATAAATTTGTAAGAAGAGGCTACAACTCACCAGTTTCATGTGCAACTGTAAACGAATATCCTGTGATGGATTCTATAGAAGACTATATTAACTGCAGGCTCATTTTGCTCACTACTCACATGCTTAATATCCAGTGTGAACTGTACCATGAAATCTAAATTTCTTAGTTGGTGCTGTGAAGCTGTGTTAGGTAGTTTGATGGCCACAAATGTAAGAGATTTACGAAGTTTAACTTGTGCATAATCTTCTTGTGGGTGACACTAAGTTCATAGTTACTGTTGCATTTGCATCCACCATCAAAGTAAGACAGGATTAGCAGTTCTGTGTATGTGAGAAGTGCAGTTTCTATCATTTGCATTTTCATTGTTATAAAAAGGGTGTTATCATTTAATGTCCAGTGTAGGACAACCTCCAATCTTGGTGACACTTTAAGAAATCATGGAATGATGGATTCATACAAAACACTGATAAAAATGATTAAATCTAGAAATCATCATAATTCTTGCACTGTAATGGGTGCAGAAATTGGTGAGTAGCTTGCACCAGCGCTTCCAACGGTGTTGTTGTTTGTGAGTTTGTGGTGTAGGCCTACTGTAGGGATTGCATGTCATTAATTCCAAAGCACCTTTAGAAGGTTTTATTACTAACCTGTGTTCTCAATTTTTTTTTATCAACTGTAAAATAAATGTCTGTGCTAGCTATAGTGTATGAAATACTCGCAGCACCATAGTGTTGTTCAAAATTTCATCAAGTGAAGTAACATAAGTGTATGTCTTGATAGCAGATACTGTAGTGGCATGTAGGTTAGTATCATCTGTTTTGTGTTGAGGTTGGCAACTTGCATGCTATACTGACATAATTACATCAACCATAATCTGTGTCTTTACTCTGTGGCCCGTAACGAACAGTGAATGAGTACCATACAGTAGCACACTAGGCTCTAGAATAGGCTTAGAGAGAGTCATTTGTGGCGGAATAGCTCAAAGCTTTACTGAGTTTTTCAGGCATAGGTGGCTAGTAGAATTAGAGGGCATGGTGGCTGTCATGAGTGAACAGTCCATTGCTGTACTGGACAGCCAGTTGGTGTTATCCATTTCACTTTAGTTTTGAATGTTTGCAGGTTTTCAGTGTCCTATCTCATGTCTGCTGGCAACCATTTAAAGACTTTTCATCAGAATATAAAACTGTTTGGAAATTATTGTGTATTTGGAAATTATTTGTATTTATAGTACTGGGGTTGTGAATTTCACTGTTTGCCTTAAATTCACCCATACTGTGAGTACATTGTCTTTCTGAAGTTGTGTGCAAGGCACTGCAGAATAGACGGATGGATGCAAATGCTGGGACAAAGGTTCCTGTATCATTTGCCAGTGGGGAAAGTTATTTGACACATTAGAAGTCCTATTTCATGATGTGGAAATAACTACTATCTGTCCAATTGGTGCTCTGTTAGGCAGCAGGATGCATTGTAGTTTCTGTTTGCCAATACCCAATTGTTCATGTGTACCATGATTTATCAGTTCTCATGATCTTTTTCCAAACTTTGAGTATCTAATGAGAGTATAATCTCTTCATCTTTTGAATTGTGTTGAGCAGAGGCAAACATATTAGGTGCTGGGTTTTGCCCTTCTTAAAAGTGGACAGGTGGTTGTGTATGACTTGGGTGTTCTTTCTCTTCTTTTGCGAAGACTAAATTGGCAAGTGATTTGCTTCCTTCATAGCCAAAAGTGATTCTTGTTATCAACACACTGTTAGCCATTGTAGCACTTGAAAAGTCAAGTGACTACACAGTCTTGGAGATTGAGTGTCCTATGTGCTAGGTACACTTAATCTGGCCGCAATTAAATGCAATCATGCTCTGTTTCCAATGGCTTCTTCATCTTCTTCTTTTTCGTTGCCTTTTTCTTCTGCACTTCAAATATTACCTTTGCCTGTTATTGTGCCCATCTCTTCCTTGGCATCCCCAGATTTCTTTTGCCCATCAGATTGTAATTTCTGACTTTTGTTAGGCAGTCTACCACTGTTCATTCTGCCAAGATGTCCACCCCATTTTCTTCTGTTATCTTCAATTTTGTTTCTTACATTAACATGTTGACTGCAGCACACTTAGTAATGTTATTTCACTGCCAGACCATGGGAAGCACAAGATGCTAGGTGTGAGCCTCTACCGTGGCCGCTGCTGGCCACACTGCGGTCAATATAGTAAATATGTTTAATTCCTTCATAATGTCGCTGTTTCTTAATCTCTATACCCTAATAAAATCTGTCATAGCCATCAGAAATCTTGTATTAGCTGCCTGGATTGTAGACTCTTGTCACTCACTTCCATAGAGTAATATGGGAATGGTCATTATTTTATAAAACTTCATTTGTGTTATTTTCCTGTCTTGTTTCTAAAGTACCTGTATTGTTGTTGTTGTGGTCTTCAGTCCAGAAACTAGTTTGATGCAGCTCTCCGTGCTACTCTATCCTGTGCAAGCTTCTTCATCTCCCAGTACCTACTGCAACCTACATCCTTCTGAATCTGCTTAGTGTATTCATCTTTTGGTCTCCCTCTACGATTTTTACCCTCCACACTGCCCTCCAATACTAAATTGGTGATCCCTTGATGCCTCAGAACATGTCCTACCAAACGATCCCTTCTTCCAATCAAGTTGTGCCACAAACTCCTCTTCTCCCCAATTCTATTCAATACCTCCTCATTAGTTATGTGATATACCCATTTAATCTTCAGCATTCTTCTGTAGTACCACATTTCGAAAGCTTATATTCTCTTCCGTTCCATATATGTTTCTAAATTTTCCCACTTTCTCTTCTATATCTTTGTCTTACATGTACGAGATATAGCGCCCCAGATAATTCAGATGGATGACCTGTTCTATTACTGTATTGTTCACGATTGTTTTTGTTCTTATGGGGTCACATCTTATAAAAACTATTGTTTTAGATTTCGTTATAGACATAACCATGATGTATTCTTTGACTACCTTACTTAGAAGGTAAAGTCCTCTTTCTCTGCTAAACTCGTGACACCATCTGAATATAAAACACAATTCAGAGTAATCTCTTTACCTATTCTAATACCAACATGAAACTTGGTTATACATTCATGTAGTTGTTTGTGTATGTGTGTTTCTGTCAAAACCAGTTTTTAGTTAGAATGGCCGGCCGTTGTGGCCAAGTAGTTCTATGTGCTTCAGTCTGGAACTGCCCAACTGCTATGGTCACAGGTTTGAATCCTGCCTCGGGCATGGATGTGTGTGGTGTCCTTAGGTTAGTTAGGTTTAGGTAGTTCTAAGTTTTAGGGGACTGATGACCTCTGATGTTAAGTCCCATAGTGCTCAGAGCCAGTTAGTATGTGTGTTCTCTGGTTGAAACTAGTTTATACTGAATGTCTTTGTTACACCAGAATTTCCTAGCTATAAATAGAATTTAGTGCTATACATGTTTGAATTTTAGATAAAACTAGTTTTAACTTTGAGCATGAATAGAGTGTAGGTTTCGAAACAAGCCCCCTTTTCTTCCCATTGGTTTTCTGCTGACAAACTTCGTACTTAGAAAGATAAATATTTACCATCCCAGTTGTTATTTTTGCATGTTTTGAAGTTTCAGTTTTTAGTCTGTCTCAACATCCATGACTTACAGCCCGTGATCTGCTTCAATAATATCGAAAATTGCAACTACACATAAGTAGTACTTCACAGGCTCTTTTTGTGTCACTAATTTTCACATCCCACAAATATTAATAACCTTGAATCGATTTAATCTTCTGTATCGTTGCTATGTCTTTTTTTCCAGCTGATTGTTCTTCTTCAATTTTGTCCACTAATTTACAGTAAATTTCTTTTGTCATCATATTAAAGTGTTTTTCCCCCTTGTTCATCAATCTGTAATACGCTTTTTAAAAATTCTTCTTTGCATTGTGTTTCTTGATTTAGGTCTGCCATGAGAAATGAATACATGTTGATCTATACATGCTTAGTGGAAGACTGAGCCAGCCACGGTAGCCGAGCGGTTCTAGGCGCTCCAGCCCGGAACCGCGCTGCTGCTACGGTCGCAGGTTCGAATCCTGCCTCGGGCATGGATGTGTGTGATGTCCTTAGGTTTAAGTAGTTCTAAGTCTAGGGGACTGATGACCTCAGATGTTGAGTCACATAGTGCTCAGAACCATTTGAATTTGGAAGACTGAGTAGATGTATGCAGGCAGACGGTCTATTGACTGACTCGACCTGCACGAGTCAGGCGATGCCACTCGGCCAATCACAATCATTCATATGTGTCACGTGACAACTAAATGAATGTTGACTTGGGCTGAAACAGCTTTATCTGAGTTATTTTATTATAACAAGTTTTGTCTAGTTAAAATTATTTTTAACTGACATTCATTTTTGACCAACTATGAATTCTAGTTGCAACCAAGGTACCAGTATTCAGTTCTGAAAACGGTATTCAATATAATCCAGTTATAACTAGTAAGAATGCATCCTAACCAAATGCGGGTTTTGAATGTAAGAAGTTCGGGTGAAATACTAGAACCATGTTTGTCTGCCCTTCCCCCCCTTCAACCCCCACTGTTAGTAATTTTGAGTGACTAAAGTTGCTGCCAGCTCTCCATTTATATATAACATGATTGCTGTGTTTTTTATAGGCTTCTAAAGATGTTTATTAAATGGAGTGCATCAGGGCATGCCATAGTGGCTTTCCGTGCAGACTCATGGTAAAATGGCATGATGTCAATAGGAATGCAAGCAGCAAGAACACTACATTGTTTATTGTTAATTCAAGCAAATTCCTAAATCCCTTTGCTGAAATAAGTAGAATTCATTTGCTTGTTAGCTATTCTTGTTGTGCACCATTTTGCAGTGGTATGAGCAAAACTAGAAATCATTGTACTACTAATGAATGCAAAAATGCTTCATATAAAACTGTGGATGTCATTTATCATTGATTTTCGAAAGACAGAGTACTGCAGCACAAATGGGTGTCACTCCATAAAAGAGCTAAACCTGTAATGTGAATAATGTAAGTATCTGTTCATATTATTTCCTCCCCTGAAGTTTATGATCAAGACTTCTTGGGCTTTGTTTAAAAAGAAAATTAAAGGATGGCGTTGTGCTATCAGAAAATTAAATATTGGCAAGGAGGTGCATCTGAGTTTGTTGCAAGCACCAGCGGAGAAAATATAGGGCCTACAGGTAACTGTCAGATAGTCGTTCTCTCGAGAAACTCTTTTCTTTGTATTATTGGTTCTGTTTAATAATAATAATAATAATTGCAGTGTAAAATAGATTTGTTGTGTTAATAGGTAACATCATGATGATGATGATGATGATAATATTTATTCAACATTGAATAATCGAATACAATCCCTAGAAATAATACAGTTTAAGGACATCATAGAGATTATTCTTCTGAATACGTCAGTTTAAAAATTGCAAACTAAAGATTTGTTTGTATTAATAAATTTTACATTTTGATGCATTTGACATTTGGTAGTATACAATCACAATATTACAAATATTGTTTTTATCAACATTATATTATTTGTAGGTTACTTAAAACTATGAGCTTGACATACTTATGAAGCACTTTTCATACAGATATAATACTCATCTAGGGAATAAAAAGGGTTTTCAATTAGAATTCTTTTTAGCTGATCTTTTAATTTGTTAGTAGGAAGGGTTGTGAGACTTTTTGGTAGGGCATTGGCTAGCTTCAGCCCAGCATGAAGTGCATTTTTTTTTTCATATAAAGGTGTTCTGTGGCTGTTTACATGGTTTCTAAACTTTTGCAGTGTATCGTACTGGTGCAGGTCACAGTTGAAATTTGGATTTATTGTTTTCACAAGCAATATAACTTGCAATATGTATACACCTATAATGGTAAGCACACCTAATTTTGGGAGCAGATTCCGTCATGATTCTTGAGGTTTGGCACTACAAATAATTCTGATAACATTTTTCTGTAGTATTAATAATGTGCTTAGGTTGGCTTGAGTTGTTGCACCCCATATTTCTACAGCATAGTTTAAATTTGATGAGAATAGGGCATGATAAGCAGTTTTTAGTACACACATGTCCTTACAATATGTCCTGGATTGTAATTCCCAAGAACTTTGTCCATTTTTCCTTTTTTGCAATGTCATTTCCTATGGATAATTTCATGTCAAATTCTATTTGTTTCCTTGTGTTAAATTCCATCATTGCAGTCTTTGAAGCACTTACATTTAGATGGCTTTCATTAAAATACTTGACTATTTCATTAGTTACACTGTTGCAAAGCACCTCCAGACTCTCATAGTAACATGATGTGAAAAGAGAAGAGTATGAAAGAGAATGCCACTACTTCAGAAGCTTTGCCTCTGAAGAAAATTAAATTTCACCAGTTGACCAGCACAGAAAGAGTTCTTGATCTATAATTACTGCTAAAGAGGGGATAGATTAAAAACTGAAATACAACTGCCGATGAAAGAAAACTATGCTTTGGAAAGAAGTAACAAGGTCCTGAAAGCCAAGTGTTCAAAGTGTGTTGTGGAAGTAAATAGGTGTGCTTCAACTACAACAGAACAACTAATTAAAGACAATATAACAGCATTTTGTCTCAGTGTTTCACATCAGACCACATGCAGCCTTATTTACTTAGTAATGAAGAGAGAGTGAGGTGGGACATGAAAGATTTTGCTAACGCTCTCCTCTTAAGAGCTTACTTACCGAAAGCTTAATTTAGTTCTGGTGGAATTCTGAAAGAAGTGCCGGATCTTATGAAGGCTAAAACAGAAACATTCAAATCTCTAGGCAAAATTTGAGTCCTTTGTTCTGATGAGATCAATATAGATGATCACATATGCTGTGACTCATCAGATGATATAATTTTAGGACCAAACAAAAATGTTATGGTGGTCATGGTTTATTGTCATCATGGAAACAACCTATGTATTTTGGCTTTGATAGTGCCATGACAAGTGAGTTACACCTGAACATAATAAATCAGTTGGAAGGAGCTGGAACCGAAACTGCAGCAGTAATTTGTAATATGGGAGGCAAGAATTCAAAGTTCTGGAAGGAGTATGAAGTTTCCATAGCAAAAATCTGCTTTCCAGATCCCATGGATCAAGTGACAAGAGAGTGGGTTTTCTGTGATGTCCCACATTTGCTAAAGTTGCTTAGAAACCACGTTTCAGATGACAGAGTAACTCTACCCAACATCACAGTCCGGAAGAAGAAGCCTTTCGAAAATCTATTAGCAACACAGACCAGGAATTTAAGCATCATACATCATATTATGGAGGCTCATGTAAAAGTAAGAGGCTGAGCTCAGCAGACTATATGAATGACAGCACAGCTGTTTTCACACCATCATGCCCAAGCTGTCAAATACCAGCTAGACAAAGAACAGGTAGGAAATTTAAGGGAAAGTTTACTATCTTTTGGTTCAAAAAATTGATTTTTTTAAAATTGCATTTTTGGATCCATAAAAGTGTTTAGAATCCACCCCTGAAATGGTTTTTCTGAATATGGAATGGAAATGTTTGTTATTTCCGGTTGAACAAAAAAATGCACCTGCCTGAAATCGGCCTTTTTCACACACCTGCTTTTTTTTCGGGAATTTTGACTTTGTAGCCGTAAAAAATTATTCTGTGTGCTTGCCCATGACTGACTTGAGCAGTTGCTAGACGGCATTGCGTGTCTACTTCATTTACCAACCATTGGGAAATATTGCAATATAGATTCCTAGATAAGATTGACTTCTTGGATCAGTTTAGCTTGTGTTCCCGGCATGTAAACAAGCACACGTGTGACAAGTGCGACGAAAATGCCACGGAAACCCGGGAGAGACAGTTGCTCAATTGAGAGGCCAAGGAAATTCAAAGGGAACCAGCACATGGCTAAGCACAAGACTATGTTCGTGAGCACATCTGCAAAAATGGTGAAGTTCACTGACTATGATGACATCGAGATTGATCCTGTATTTTCCTACGTGATGCTGGACTTTTTGGCAGTCTTCAACTTTTTATCAACAATATTAAAGTGCAAGACCTGCAACGGTGATGTCAAATTCACCCGGGGCAGTGAACGAGGCCTTGGTTTCAAGCTGACTATATGATGCAAGTGTCCTGTATGTCATGTCAAATCATTTCTGATGGTGAACCAGTCATATGAAATTAATCATTGCCTTACGTTCATTATACGTCCGTTAGGACAAGGTATGCGTGGCATGAACTTATTTTGTTGGTTGGTTGGTTGGTTGGTTGGTTGTGGGATTAAAGGGACCAGACTGCGACGGTCATCGGTCCCTTGAACTTATTTTGTGGGCTCATGGATGTATCAGTTGGTTTCTCTACTACTCTGTACTACAATTGCCTGGAAAATGTGTAGATTGCTGCGAAGATTGTATTTGAGGTCATTCAGACAAGAGCAGTATTTGAGGAAGTTGAATTAAACAGACAGATGAGTAAGGAACGAACCCATTTATGAGTCTCAGGCGATGGATCATGGATTTTGGAATAACTTCACTAATCGGTAACTATTCCAAGAAAGTATTAGATTGTCAAGTAAAGTCATCGTTCTGTCAGAGTTGTTGTATTAAGAGAGAGTCGCTAGATCCTGCGGAGTATGAAGAATGGTACAAGTCTCATGAAGAACAATGGAGCACAAATCAATCCGAAGTGTGGACAAAATGGAGGTTGATGCTGTGAAGGAGACTTTTGTCATTTGGCGTGAAGTGCAAGTACTATGTTGGGGATGGCGATACAAAAACTTTCAAAGGCCTCATTGATTTGAATCCGTACCCAGATGTGATCATTGAGAAGAAGGAATGCATAGGACATGTAGAGAAAAGAACGGCCACACGGCTTAGAAATGCGAAGAAACAAATCAAAGGCATTGGAGGAAAAGGACATGACAGGCTTACTGATAAAGTGATCAAGGAGCCTACGATGTACTACGGCTTGGCAATCTGACGGCATTCCAATTTGGTGGGACAGATGAAGGAGGCAATTTGGGCAATGTATTTCCACAAGTGTTCAACAGATGACCACCCACAACACCAAAATTGTCCGGTTGGGGAAACTAGTTGATGCAAGTGGCGCATTGCAGAGGCTACTGGACATCTGGATGAATGTCAACATGACCAGCCACTCTCCAAAGAAATTCAAAAAGTGATTCATCTGATCTATGTGGTCTTTTTGGAGGATAAGTTATTGTAGCGGTGCTTGGGAGGAAATACAAAATTAAAATGAAAGTTTGAATGTGTGTGTTTGGAAGTTAGCCCCCAAGCATTTGCATTTTGGTGCAAAGACTGTGGAGATTGCAACTTTCCTGGCAGTGAGCAGCTTCAACGAAGGGTATTCAGCAATTCTGAAGACCATGACAATGATGGATGTCACCCTGGGATTCTATTCGATGCAGTTTGCCAACCATTCAGATGACCACTGGATTCAAGAGGCCGAAAACCACTTGTCACCGGCCATACAAGTGGCTCTGGAACAGTGCAGGATGGCCCAGATCGAGCAGAACACCCTCTATGAGGAAGAGGAAGGACTAATTTATCGTCCAGGAATAGCAGATTGAATGTAAATTGCATAATATTGCATCTATATGTATTCAAAACTTCAAACGCGTTTTCCTCGAAATGACTCTTTTTTTATCGCGCGGTGTGGTAACTTCAAATCTAATGAACTGATTGGCATGATTCTCTGTTTCTGATGAAGCTAACTAAATTGTCTAGGAGATGTACTACTTTTACTCCGATCCATCAACTATAAATATTTTTACTTGGCCGACAAAGTCGAAAAATCAATCACAAAAACCCTATTTGTTTTCAAACGGTTGCTGTTTTGTTTCCTATGGTCCAAATAACTTAAGTGAGGTACGACCCCTAAAGAATCTTATATACAAAATGGCTAAGCAGGGATGGCTAGAAGACAAATGTAAGGATGTAGAGGCTTATCTCACTAGGGGTAAGATAGATAGTGCCTACAGGAAAATTAAAGAGACCTTTGGAGAAAAGAGAACCACTTGTATGAATATTAAGAGCTCAGATGGAAACCCAGTTCTAAGCAAAGCAGGGAAAGCAGAAAGGTAGAAGGAGTATATAGAGGGTCTATATAAGGGCGATGTACTTGAGGACAATATTATGGAAATGGAAGAGGATGTAGATGAAGATGAAATGGGAGATATGATACTGCATGAAGAGTTTGACAGAGCACTGAAAGACCTGAGTCGAAACAAGGCCCCGGGAGTAGACAACATTCCATTAGAACTACTGACGGCCTTGGGAGAGCCAGTCCTGACAAAACTCTACCATCTGGTGAGCAAGATGTATGAGACAGGCGAAATACCCTCAGACTTCAAGAAGAATATAATAATTCCAATCCCAAAGAAAGCAGGTGTTGACAGATGTGAAAATTACCGAACTATCAGTTTAATAAATCACAGCTGCAAAATACTAACGCGAATTCTTTACAGACGAATGGAAAAACTGATAAAAGCCGACCTTGGGGAAGATCAGTTTGGATTCCGCAGAAATGTTGGAACACGTGAGGCAATACTGACCCTACGACTTACCTTAGAGAATAGATAAAGGAAAGGCAAACCTATGTTTCTAGCATTTGTAGACTTAGAGAAAGCTTTTGACAATGTTGACTGGAATACTCTATTTCAAATTCTAAAGATGGCAGGGGTAAAATACAGGGAGCGAAAGGCTATTTATAATTTGTACAGAAACCAGATGGCAGTTATAAAAGTCAAGGGGCATGAAAGGGAAGCAGCCGCTGGGAAGGGAGTGAGACAGGGTTGTAGCCTGTCTCCGATGTTATTCAATCTGTATATTGAGCAAGCAGTAAAGGAAACAAAAGAAAAGTAAATAAAAACGTTGAGGTTCGCCAAAATGGACAGTGTCTTGAAGGGAGGATATAAGATGAACATCAACAAAAGCAAAACGAGGATAATGGAATGTAGTCGAATTAAGTCGGGTGATGCTGAGGGTATTAGATTAGGAAATGAGACACTTAAAGTAGTAAAGGAGTTTTGCTATTTGGGGAGCAAAATAATCGATGATGGTCGAAGTAGAGAGGATATAAAATGTAGACTGGCAATGGCAAGGAAAGCGTTTCTGAAGAAGAGAAATTTGTTAACACCGAGTATAGATTTAAGTGTCAGGAAGTCGTTTCTGAAAGTATTTGTATGGAGTGTAGCCATGTATGGAAGTGAAACACGGACGATAAATAGTTTGGACAAGCAGAGAACAGAAGCTTTTGAAATGTTGTGCTACAGAAGAATGCTGAAGATTAGATGGGTAGATCACATAACTAATGAGGACGTTTTGAATAGAATTGGCGAGAAGAGGAGTTTGTGGCACAACTTGACACAAAGAAGGGACCAGTTGGTAGGACATGTTTTGAGGCATAAAGGGATCACAAATTTAGCATTGGAGGGCAGCGTGGAGGGTAAAAATTGTAGGGGGAGACCAAGAGATGAATACACTAAGCAGATTCAGAAGGATGTAGGTCCCAGTAGGTACTGGGAGATGAAGAAGCTTGCACAGGATAGAGTAGCATGGAGAGCTGCATCAAACCAGTCTCAGGACTGAAGACAACAATCACAACAACAACAACAACAACAACAGCATCAACTCCATTTTGATTTCAGACGAACCAGCTGACCTGTGACATACCGCTTGTGGAAGTCTACATCGAAATTTTGTTTCGTTCCGACGGCACTTCCGCCTTTGCTCTTTGACTTTTCTGGTTGAAAAAAAATTCTGTTTTTAGAGGAAATATCAATAAACATTTTAACTAAATTCGACATTGATATCTATAACACATCCCAAAAAGAAAATTCTCAAAGAAAATGCTTTTTTTTTGGGCCAAAGATAGTAAACCTTCCCTTAACTGAACTGATCAATGACACATTTGATGTTTTGAACTCAAGGGATTCTAGGAATGACAAGGCACTTCTTCAAAGTGACTATGGCCTTAATTTTGAAAGACGGGAAAACACACTAAAAAGTTTCCTCAAGGTTTATTCTAACAGATGTCGTGGAGGAAAGCAATGCCTGCTCTCATTCTAGAAGGGTTTTATAATTTCAACTTGCTTTGGACTTTACAGTGACACAAAGAATACAGAAGCTTCTTACATCTTGACTTCCAGGGTAAACCAAGACTGAAGAACTTTTTTTCTAAAATTTGTGGTCTGGGCACATTTTGCAACAACCTAACACCTTTTGAAGTGAAATATAGAATATGGCATCTACTACTGATTCAAAATACAGAAGACATCCATTACAGAGAGTACTAGTGAGGTGCTGTCACATTTCTCCAACAGAAGAAACTGAATGGGACTTCATGAAGTTCATCACATGCAAGTTGTGTATAAACGTAACTAGAAATACAAGGTGATTTGGACTGCACTAATTTCAGTGAACAAGAACTAGATCTTTTTGCAGTTTCCTAGTGATGAACATGCAAGCAGTGATGACTGCAAATCTCAAGATGTGCTGATGTGTGTCTTGGAGGGATACATAGCATTTAAATGCTAGCCCATTGACAATTCCTTGGGTTCAGTCTCAGCAAAACTTCTTCCAGATGCAGGTTACATCATCAGTAATTACTGGATCTCTGTAATCTCTAGATATGGGCTCACTCCTTCTTCAACTGACTGTTTCAATAAATAAAGAAATTTGAAGTAATATTTTGCATGTAGCTAAGTGAGGTGATTGCGGGGGGAGGGGGGGGGGGGGGGGAGGAATGATGCGAAAGCTAAGTTCTACAAGAACGACAGAGTTAACCAAATTGCCAAATTGAATCACGAATTGGTTTCTCTCTACGTAAGGACAAGAATCTTCATTAGAATGAGGCATCGGAACCCAAAAGGTAAAACAGAAAAAAAATTGCCATGAGAAAAAAATCTTCAGTGCATTGAATCCCTTCCTGGTCTACAGTGAGTATTTATGAATGCAGTTAGATGTTCTAGTGCTGAACATTAAGTCTTTGAAGGTTGCTCTGATTATAATGTACAAGTGTTTATTTTTTATAATTTTACGTTTAAGTGATGCTTAATAATGTGTGTCAGCACCTATCAACATGCAGTTCATGAGGCTGATGCCAAACACTCTTGATAGAACAGTATTTCTGATGTCATCACATGCACTAACGAACAGCAGTGCAACCTCCCAGAATGGACTACCTGGTTGTTGAAACTTCCTGGCAGATTAAAACTGTGTGCCGGACCGAGACTCAAACTCGGGACCTTTGCCTTTCGCGGGCAAGTGCTCTACCAGCTGAGCTACCCAAGCACGACTCTCACCCCAACTTGGCTAGCTCAGTTGGTAGAGCACTTGCCCGTGAAAGGCAAAGGGTCAAGTTTGAGTCTCGGTCCGGCACACAGTTTTAATCTGCCAGGAAGTTTCATATCAGTGCACACTCTGCTACAGAGTGAAAATCTCATTCTGAAAACATCCCCCAGGCTGTGGCTAAGCCATGTCTCTGCAATATCCTTTCTTTCAGGAGTGCTAGTTCTGCAAGGTTCGCAGGAGAGCTTCTGTAAAGTTTGGAAGGTAGGAGACGAGGTACTGGCGGAATTAAAGCTGTGAGGATGGGGTGAGAATCGTGCTTGGGTAGCTCAGTTGGTAGAGTACTTGCCTGCAAAAGGCAAAGGTCCCAAGTTCGAGTCTAGGTCCAGCACACAGTTTTAATCTGCCAGGAAGGGATTCAATGCACTGAAGACTTTTTCCTCATGGCAATTTTTTTTCTGTTTTACCTTTTGGGTTCCGATGCCTCATTCTAATGAAGATTCTTGTCCTTACCTAGAGAGAAACCAATTCGTGGCAGCGCACACTCCGCTGCAGAGCGAAAATCTCATTCTGGCTACCTGATTGTTTCCAGTTGCCTTGGGAGTGGGTATCCTCTTTTCTTCATTATGCTTCCACAATTTTTCTCTGTTAACTTTAACGAAGGTTTTTACCAGATCAACAACTGCTTAGTGGGTCTCTTGATTAAATTATTTTTGAATTCAGTATACTGATGAATGTGTATGTAACAAATATGTTCATGTTACATTTCTTAACCAGTAGACTACTATCAAGTAAAACTATCAGTTTCTGTTACTTTTTGGTGTGTAGCTACAGAAAAACAAGTATTTATGGTATTCTTTTGGTTTGTTTCAATGTGTGCTTTGTGATAGAATGGTAGCAATTATCACATAAATTAATAAAGTCCAGCACTCAGGTACTTTCTGCCTAGAAAGTATTGTGAAATAAATGATATTTTGGTATGTTGTTTGTGGTGCTCTGTGGAGTAGAATCTGAAATTTTGACATCAGGGCTCTGTATTAATGTAGAGGGGAGAAATCTCAAAATTTCCTGCTTTTTTTTTCATTATTTTGCATATAGCCTCTAAACAATGCATTTTTAGTGGAACACACTTACATGCTAAAATGAAGAGCATTAAATTTCCTGCTTATTTTTCTGGTCAAAAGGAATTTTTTATCTAAAAGTTACAGAGATACAGTGTTTCAAAAATAAAATAAATTTCTCAGATTATCAAAAGTGCCAGCAGAATGCAGGATTTTCCTTACAACTTTCATTTGTCAATATTTATATGTAAATCATGAGAAGTGCTAATAAATTTTGAGATGCAGAAACAATCCATCAAGAAAGCAACCACAGATATGTGTGGGCATACCACAACTCTTCATGGCTCTCATGAGAATCATCTCCATGGTCACGTGTGATCTGATTTCTGGCCAGAATTTGCTTCAAATTTCAATGGCCTAACATGAAAAAAATGTAAGTAAAATAACTGAAAAATATGAATAATGAATATTTATTGAGTGCAATAATAAATTACAACGTTAAATTAAAATGTATAAAATATCCAGGATACATACAAGACATTAACCTAATAAAATAAAACATAATTAACCTAACAATCAAACATCATTCCTCTGAAGAATAAAATGGTAATAACATAATATATTGAAAATCATTCACTTAAAAATAAACATCAGGCTTTTGTTCACTATGACCTCTTTGGCACTGATGACATGTCGTCATCTATGCTGTCATAGATTTCTTCCTCCTTGACTATAATTTTCACCAGAGGTTGGCCCATTCTTCACATTCATCATCAGTACCTTCCTCACTGAAATCTGTTCCTGGCACATTTATGCACGTAGTACCAACACAATTCTTGCAGATAGCGATGCACCAGAGTCCAGCTTGTTTACAGCTGCAGCAGGCCCCTGTGATACATGTTGTAGTACATTTGCAGTGAATGATGCTGAGGTGGTGGTCTGGAGCAGTATCCATGGTTGTGGTAATGCAGATCACACCTGTGAATAAATAGTCAAAATAAGTAAACAAGTACATTTATTTTGACATAGTACAATGAATTATTACAAAGTAGAGCAATCACCAAACAACAGTCAGGTTTAGTGAAAATTTAACAAATGGCAAATACTATGAATGAGGACAATACTGACCTTATCCAGCCAGGTTCCAGCCCTAGCAGGTGATAATTTTTGTGGGCTCCCTTCATTCACCAGCCATGTTTGTACTTGCAGGTACGTCCTCAAGGAGTGGTACTTGGCAACATCACTTATGGCTGGTCATCTGGTCAGTTGAAATTAAATTAGATGCATAATTTCACCAGTATCTTCTCCTATCTCAGAATTTGGTGTGGTGTTGGCTCCAGGACTTTGGAAACACTAACTACATCTGAGAGTGAAAGTTTTTCTCATAAACATATATTACCTTCTTCTTCTCAATTCCAAAAGGTGTTAAAGTAGTGTCACAATCACACACTGCATAAGGGAAGAGAATATCTCGAGTGCTGAAACATATAATACTCCCTCCGTTTGGTGAATCAGTGACAATTATGTCATGTTTATACTTCTCCTCCAGACTTTTTTTTTTTTTTTTTTTTTTTTTTTTTTTTTTTTTTTTCAGTTTGAACATGTGGAGAAGAATTTTAAGGTACCTCATCAAGCAAATATCCAAGGGAAAGCTGGCACTGGTCACTGTTCTCCTTGAGAAAGGTGAATATAATTTACATGGCTTCATGTATGTTGGCAGCAGGTTGTCCCAGCCTTTTGTGGACACATGCAGGTATTATGTACCCACAGTGAATATGATTTTGATGATATTCCCCCATGCAGTAAGAATTTCTTGTCCATCTTCATCACCTTACAGTCTTGCATATGGCAAAACCATGCTTGCTAGCTCTGAAAGCATGACTTTGACCATGGGACAGTGCATTTCCGTAAGTCTTTAGTCTGTTTTCATCTATACTCTTCAATAACCTCTTCCTCTCATAAAAAGCACTTGCTGAAATCAGATGATAATGATGGCTTATCTGAGCAGGTTTGGTTGGGGGCAGTTGTAAAGGTGTAACATTCATGACATAATGAGGCCAAAATCAATTTCTCGTTGTTGTAATTTTTTTGGCAATCCATTTTAACTGAAATTCTAAGCATGTGTGTCAATTTTTACCTCTCTATCTACATTATTCCGTGGTTTATTAAGTTTTCAAATTTATATTGACTTTTTGATCACCTGGTAAAATCTACTAAAGATATAAGTAAAAATTACCTTTTGTGCCTTAAAAAAATTAAAAAGGTTAAAATGTGAAAAATTACATTCAGTAACACAGGAAATTACAAACCCTTGACAAGAATTTTAAGCACTTACTAAATTTTGTGTGCTGTGAACTAGGATTCAGCTTTGATGAATTATTAGACCAGCATTCAGATTCCCATTACCAGCTGTTGAAGTTAAATATATGTAAACCTTCAAAACTAAGAAGTCAGTAATCACTAAGCCTAACTAGAATTTTACAAAACAGCGGAAAGTCACTGAGATTTCAATCAAGTGATTAAGTTAAGGCACAGAAAATGTGATATAATAGATTTTCCAGGACTGTACACCAGCACTCAAAATGTAGCATTCATAAACATGGAACACAACCAAGATGATGATAATTAATTGAAACCCTCAGCTGCCAACAGATGTTGTTGATATACCTCAATGGTATATCAACAACATCTGTCAGCAGCTGAGAGTTTCAATTAATTATCATTTATTCTAGAGAACTGTTACTATCTTCATATATGGTTAAAGGCTACCCGGCCATTGACCATTGTCTGTGTGAATGCGCACAGGTTGCCAGAACTCATATGGGAATTGTCACCTTAGTTGGTGTGAGTAATGAGTGGATGGGCAAATATCTATCAGGAATATTACGTATGTAGATTGTGGACAGTTTGGAATTTGGGTCTAAGGGAGGCGTACAAAGGATGAGTCCCTGCATTCACGCTATTCATCTGTGTCCTCGGTGGCTCAGATGGATAGAGCATCTGCCATGTAAGCAGGAGATCCCAGGTTTGAGTCCTGGTAGGGGCACACATTTTCAGCTGCCCCTATCGAGGTATATCAACAACACCTGTCGGCAGCTGGGGGTTTCAATTAATTATCATTTATTCTAGAGAAGCTGCACAGTCATCAATGGTACCTGTTATTTCGAGAACAGTTACTATCTTGAAATACAACCAAGATGATAAAATTACTTTCTGTCTCATGAGCTAAAAATTGTCAGCATCTTTGCCTATCATATCAAAAGAAACAGCTGGATTCACAAAATGGCTTAGGGCAAAAATAAATGAGCTTGTCACCATTTTGCTTTAACCTGAAATCAGCGATGATATATTTGAAGTGGAGGATGAAAAATTTTGTAATTTATTCAGCTCAAAATCAGGCAGTGGTTATTTTCAGTGTTCAAATATTTGCATACTTATTTTGTTGGTTTAAACACTATATCAATATTGTGTCTTCTCAGTGCTCTGCTAATGCAACTTACGGTTTTTACAAATGGGAGGATAATCTTCCTGTTATTTGGCTCATTTTAGTAAAAGCTCCAAATATTTTGGGGTGTCTCTTTGTCAGACTAACCATTTCTTCTGATGGTAGTTTTTAAATGATCATACTCATCATCCAGATACTGTGGTTCACAGATTATTTTAGCCCAGGCCACCAATGTTTTGATCACTCCTCTTTTCTGGTTGGGATGGTGACTGGGATTTCTGTTGAGCTATCATTCATTGGTAAGAATAAGCAGGGACACATTTCACTCCTTTGAAGTGGTGTATAGCACCACAAGTTCTAACTTTACAATTGATAGTGGAAATATGCCTTAAGAAAAAATAAAACACTTTCAGGGGATCCGTTAACTAAAGAAAGCTTTTGACTCTAAAATGCTGTGAGATATTTAAAATCTTCAAGATCATAAAATATGGTTGACACAAAATGTACAAGAACCAAGAGGGAACAATAAGAATGAAAAACAGCATTCAACCAAGTGAGTGGGCTTTCTGTAAATTTGTGCCTAAAGTTCCATCAAGTTTTCTAAGTATCTGTACATTAAAAAATAAAATTAGATCTCCTCTCTTTTTCCATCATGTGAACTCTTTATAGTAGAATTGGTACCATTCCTTAACAGAAAAGAAGTGGAGGAGGACTGAAAGTAGACAAGTTGTGGTAATGCTAAAAAAAAAAAAAACCAAACAGCATCAACTCTTCCCCATAACACATATCAATGCAGCTACGCAGTCGTAGGTAGTGGCCTGATGACATCACAAATGTCCCATTATGTGGATACAAATAAACAGTTTGGCTTTCTGGGTGTGTGTGAGATTGTAACTGTTTTCTGAGTTATTATAGCCTTTGATGATATCTCAAGTATGGGAAGATGAGATGTTAGGCAAAGTATTATGCCTTTGTACTGAAACCAAACTCCCATAAAACAAGAATCACCCAAAATACAAATACTAATCTTGAAAGCCTGCATTATATTATTAAATGCCTTTATGGGTAGTATGTGTCAAGAGAAGATAAACTTTTGGAAGGCACAGTAGAAGAGATCTTGTTTACTTAGTTCTCTTGTCTTTTTGCTGTGATGCAGAGGCACCTCAAAAAAACCCAAATTTTCTGTGGTGCAGATAAACTTCTGTTTGGCAGCTGCACATTTCATATATGATTGCACAGAGTCAGCACTGCTCTAAGAGTGCATCCATTACATGTGATTCAACCTGGCTGCTTTTAACTGTAAGTTAATTGTGATACACATTTTCCTCATTAATAAGTTGTCGTATGATGTCTGGGCCAGTGTCAATAGCTTAACATATCAAATCATGCAAGTAGATTCTGCAATATCAATTAACAGACAGAAGAAACAATTTAATACATTGTAAAAGAAGAGAGTGACTTTCTTACCTTCAGCTAAGAGTCCATTAATATGCTTTACCAGTTTTCTTTATAAGAAATGAGCTTTCCAAAGGAGGAAACTACGTGCTTTTACCTTCTAGAACACCAATGGAAAACACTGTTGCTAGTAATGAAGCTGGAATCTGTTTTTACCTAAATCAGCTGCAGATGAAATATGCCAAGAATCAACCAGGATATTGCATAGGACAAAACCACCCTGTCCCTTCTGTTTGTTATTATTTTTCGCATATTTCTTTCATCATCAGTTCTGCAGAGAATTGCTTCATTTCTTGTCTTGTAAGTCCTCTTAACTTTCAGCACCCTTCTGTAACAGCACCCCTAAAAAGCTTCAGTTCTTTTCCAGTTTCACCAGAGTCCATCGTTCACTTTCAGCATATGTACAATCTCAAAACTTTCTTTCTCAAATTAAGGCCTATGTTTGGTACTAGTAGACTTTTCTCCCTTTCATGTGGTACTCCACTGTTTTGCTTCTATGATAACAGGATTTCCTCACTTCATGTGCTATGTGAGCCCCAATTTTGATGATAAGTTTGTTGCTAATCTCTTTTCTGTTACTCCTCAATACTTTCATCTTTGTGGAGATATGTACGATCTATGCAACTAACTGAAGGCAGTTTGTTTATTGCCATACATGTTTGGCAATAAACAAACTGTCTTCAATTAGTTGCATAGACAGTACATACCTCCATGAACTTAAAGCAATTAAGGGAAAGACGAAAAACAGAAAAATGACAACTTTCATCTTCCTTTCAGTCCATAGTCAGTGCTGTGTAGACTGTTCATTCCATTCAACAGATCTTTTAATTCTTCATTTTCACTGTGGACAACAATATCATCAATAAATCTTATCACTGCTATCCTTTCTCCCTGAATTTTGATACCACTTCTGAAACTGTTTTGTTGTTTCCTTATTTGCTGGGTGAGTTGAACATCTTACATCCTTTTCAATCTGTTTTTCATTTTTCTTGTTTCATCTTCATTCTTGTACATTTTGTATGATATCACAGATTTTAAATATCTCATACCATTTCACATAGTCAAAAGCTTTCTCTAGGTCAACAGATTCCCTAAAAGTGTTTTGATTTTTCTTGAGTCTGGTTTCCGTTATCAAGTGTTATGTAACTCCAAAGGAGTGAAATGCATCCCTACATATTCTTACCAATGAATGATACTCATGAATCAAAACCATAAAATAAATTATCCTAGAAGAAAAACCAAACATTGTATGGATCTGTTATTTTACTTACATCTGGAGAATCATGCCAAGGACAATGCACATCTTCAAGTTGGGATGGTGACTGCAGTAAATTCACAAGGGAAAGCTTGGAGCATTAATTTAAAGTCCTCAACAAAACACAGGTCAGTAACTTATGTACATTGATAGCACTTCATATTTTCATTCACTTTACTATTGGCAAGTCATAAATCACTAGCAACACTACAAGTTTCATATCGGTTTTAGTAATGACCGACTGCTGGTATGGTGTTTTTTTAATGCAGAAAGTTTTAAAAACAGTTCACAGCTAACATGTGACATGACAACTTGGTGCTTCCCCAAGGGTAGGCCTGTGATACCTGGAACTTCTATATTTGCATCCATGCAAATACTTCAGAAACAAAGCAGAACAGAATAACTCCATTTGATATAGCCCTACTTATGTACTACATAGTGGTTCATTTACCAGCAGTTATTGGACTTGCTACCCAATATTACACTTTATAGGAGACTTCCTGCAAGTTGCTTGAACATGTTTTCTACAGATATTGTCTCAAGTGAAACACAGCACAGATTTACTGAAGTGAAAGTTCTAAATATATTTTTCACTACTCTTATCTTCATCAATACCAAACACTGAATGACTGATTGATACATAGTATGACATCTTTTTTGGTCATTTTACAACAACTCACAAGGGCCTTAACTCAATGCCTGAAGGATGTGGACAGATTATCATCTAGGGGGTCCTCACCTAGTTGTACTGGAACAGAGTAGAGGAACCCAGAAAATATGGATTTCTGACTTAACTACATTTTTAAAAATATGATAAAATACAGTAAATATAGGCCTCATATACACAAAGTAGAGGCTGACATTAACTGATTTAAATGATCCCTGGATAGTTATAAAATGAATTGAAGAACACATTTTTATAATGTAAATGGATTTTTCATTATTTTCATGATTAATTAAATAATCAAATGTCAATAATTACATTTACATTATATTTATAATGGGCATTCAAAGGAAACCCAGTCACTAGTTTAAAGTAACGGTAATGATTTTATTAACTCAAAAATGTAGTTATACATAGTAGACATACTCGAAAATAGTCGTCAAAACTGTTGACACATTTATCCCATTGTGATACTAGCCAGTCGATTCCATCCTTGAAGAAGCTAGTAGGCTGCTGTCGGATCCAGGCCTTTCAAATGAACTATATTATTTTGGAAATAAACAATCATTAGCTCACTACATTTTTATGGTTCAAAAGGCTCTGAGAACTATGGGACTTAACAACTATCTATATTCATCAGTCCCCTAGAACTTAGAACTACTTAAACCTAACTAACCTAAGGACATCACACAACACCCAGTCATCACGAGGTAGAGAAAATCCCTGACCCCGCCGGGAATTGAATCCGGGCGCGGGAAGCGAGAACGCTACCGCACGACCACGAGCTGCGGACCATTTTTATGAACCCATGGTTTTTGAATGTCATAATTTAAAGGTATCTCTTAAGAGAAAATGTTTCCTGACAACAAATTGTATCACCGGAATTATCAAAACTCGGTTAACTCAGTAAATAATACATCTTAATGAAATATGGCCTATGTAAGAATTTCAATACTTTAAGTAAATCAGGTATAGTTACTACCAGTATAGTCCACAGCTTGTGGTTTAGTGGTTAGCAGCACTGCTTCAAGATTATGAGGTCATGGGTTCGATTCACAAGTAGGTCACAGGTTTTATTCAGTCAAGGACTGGGTGTTTGTGTTGTCCTCATTATTTTATCTCATCTTTATTGATGTGCAAGCCACTGACGTGGTGACAAATAAAGAGACAAACACCAGGCAGCTGAAAATCCCAGATCAGGTCTCCCAGCCAATAATGGCATACTGCCATTGTGTTCACTATCAGTATAACAGAGAAAAGAAAAAAAATGTTAACTAAGAAGTAGGGCTATAGCAAATGGAGTTATTCTGTTCTGCTTTGTTTCTAAAGTATTTGCATGGATGCAAATATAGAAGTTCCAGGTATCACAGGCCTACCCTTGGGGAAGCACCAAGTTGTCATGGACTATTCTACAGTAGTTGTCATTGTGATTCAAACAAATGCAACATTACATTAATATTCATTCATTCTATGTAGAGACTTGTGTTGGATGTTGACACAAGTTTAATATTGTTCCACTAAATGTACATTAAAACTACTATTTGTAATTCTGTCAAAGTTGCAATGAGAGAGATGTTTTGTTTGCAGTGTCTAGTTCCAGACATGACATCTATTATGAAACCATGACCTTCATTGTAAGTATTTAATCATAATACAACCAGTACATGTGCAAATAGCCACAATCATCCATCATGAGTAACATGTACAAAACCAACCACTTTCCTGGCACTGTGTAGCAAGAAGCAGCGACGTCTAATGAAATAAACTGCCTCTCTGGTGTCTTTGCCATTTATATCCTCAAACTGGTCATCATCCAACAGATCCTCAAGTTTCTTTCCCATAATTTTGTACATTATTCTTGTCAGCAGTTTGGAGGCATGAATTGTGGAGCTGCTTGTGTTGCAGCTCTCACAGTTATCTGCCTTTCCTATCTTTGGGTTTATGTGGGTAACACGAAAGTCCAAAGGCATGTCTCCAATCTCATAAATTCTACACTTGAATTTTAATAATTGTTTGTTTGTCGTTTCTCTTGCCATTAGCATGCTGATTTATCTTGGTGATTGTCTTAAACTTCAGCCTCGTCTTCATCATTACTATATTGTGATCTGAGTCTATATCTTTTTCTGTCTATCCAACAATCCAGTAACTGATTTTAGAATTTCTGTCTCAGCAAGATGCAATCCATCTGTGTCTATGCAATCGAGGAAGTAATGATTGTTTAGCTTTAAAAAGATTAAGAAATATATGTTGTTAACAAAATACATATCACTGACAAAATTGAAGCTAAACAATATTTCCATTTCTGGTATCAGGCTACAGGGAAGTTTAATGCCCATCAGAGCAAATGGCTCTCAATGGACGATGGAGGGCAGTGCCATTGTAGCACTGCACTCTCCTAATCAGTGTGCCATGGTCCCTCCATGTGAATACACTGGCCAATAATGTCCCTCATGGCCAGCATAAATACTGCCACACCTCAACCACTCAGTCAGTCATGCACTTCATCTGATAGCGTTCACTGCTATCTCCAGCATACTACTTTCTACTCATCGATGACTTCACTTTGGTAATGGTTTTCCTCTTTGGTCTCAATTTGGATTATAAGCTCATACTTGACATGTTGACAGTGTTGTGTCAAAGGTTTGTTGCACCTCCTTGTTGCATGGGTTGTTATTGACTTGCTCTTGTGCTGGGTCTGTCGTTCAGTCAACCCTGTTGCTCAACTCCAGCATGGATCCGAGTCCTGTCTGCGGGCAGTTTTCCTGTATTGTATCGTCATTGTTTCTCTCCTGTTTTTTCTGACATGTGCACTGGCATCCAGCTGCTCTCAGATGTAGCAATTGGCAATGAGGAAAAAGGAAGTTGTTTCATAGCATGAGAGCTAAATTGGTTAGCCTGCTTGAGCAACAGCAGCAGCTGATATACCAGCAGCAGATACAGACAGACTTGTTTCAAAAGGTGCTTCAGCTCTTGGTGGACAATATTTGTGTGCAGGAGGCCGCTGTTCCCCAGATTCAGGTGCCCCCTGCACTTGACACCACATTCCATTCTCCATCGTTTCCTCCATTCAATGAAAATGTAGGATGACAACCAGGTTGCAGCAACATCGTGATTAGTCTTTGTCCGATGTCTCTATGAGTTCTGAGCCTCCTGTTGGTCCTTTGATGATGGCTACAGGGGCCACTCCCTTTGTGCCCACAGTGTTTTTCCACTCACGCCTGAGCAGACTTTGCAGACCACTGGGATCCTGTACTTGGTGTGACAAGGAGGGGCACCTATGCTCAGTATGTTGCAGTTGCATGACCTGGCCCCTCCCAGCAATGCGACCACACCATGTCACAGTACAAGTGCTGTAGACAGTAGTACCTCAGAAACATCACAGAAATTGTTTCTCAAGCTTTTCATGTCTGACCAGGACATCCATTTTCAGGTGGACACTGGTTTGGTTGGTTGGTTGATTTGGGAGGAGGGGACCAAACAGCAAGGTAATCAGTCCCATCAGATTAGGAAATGATGAGGAAGGAAGTCAGTCATGCCCTTTCAAAGGAACCATCCTGGCATTTGCCTGAAGTGATTTAGGGAAATCAAGGAAAACCTAAATCAGTCATCCTCCCAAATGCAAGTCCAGTGTGCTAATCATTGCACCACCTCGCTCGGTGGACACTAGGGCCACAATCTCTTTGATCAATCAGGTGACTTATGTCTGAAACGGTTCACTTGACTTGTCCCCACTCTTGTGCAATTTGGTGGCCCTATGGAGACAATGCGATTCCAATTCATAGGCAATTCTCGAATGTGGTAACTTACAAATATGTTACTCAGCTTTTGATGTTTTCTGTCGTTGACCATCCACTGGATACCAACATTTTTGGCCTTGACACCTTCATGACATTTGGATTTTCTATCTCAGATGAAGTCAATGTTGTTTCCACTGTAATCCCTTTCCAGTAACTGGATGACCTCTGCATGGTGTTTTCATCTCTCCTTCAACCAGATTTGAGGCATGCTTCAGACATCCAGGCACACATCACCCTTTTGCCAGATGTCACACCTTTTTTTTTTTACTCTGCCAGACCAATTCTGATGGCCTTATGGGCTGCTGTGAAGCAGGAACTTGATCGAATGCAGGCAGCTGGGATTTGTTGAAACTGTTAAATCTAGAGCATGTACCATGCCCCTTGTTATCATCCAGAAGCCGAAAGTGTCTCTTCACTTGTATGGGGATTTCAAGGTGACCCTCAATGCTGCCTAACCCCAGAAAGAAGATCTTCTCGCCAAACTGACTGGCAGGGAATTTTTTTCGAAGATTGACCTCCCTGCATACATCCATGCATACCCCCTGCTACCCTTGGATGAGGCATCTCAGAACATTGTCATCCTTAATATGCCATTTGGATTGTATGAGTACAAGTGACTCCCCATTGGCATTTCCTCAGCCCCTGCAATATTCCAGCAATTTCTGAAACAGTTGATACAGCATGTTCCGGCTTGTGTCAATTACTTGGATGACCTTACTGTTACAGATCCTCCTACCAGGAGCATCTGGAAAATCTCCGTCTCCTGTTCATGGCTCTGCATGTTCCAGTTTGCATCATTTACTTGGATGATATTGTTACAGGACCCTCCCACCAGGAGCATTTGGAAAAACTCTGCACACTGTTCACGACCCTGCGGGGTGTGGGCCTGCATTATAGTTTGGAGAAGCACAGATTTGTTTCAGCCAGGAGTGGAGTACTTGGGGCAATGGCTCTCTAAAGAGGGAATCCAGCCTACTAATCAAAATGTTCCCGCCATCACTTTACCTTACCTGAATTACAAGTGTTTGTGGGCAAGCTCAACTATTATGCTAAATTCTTACGACAGGCAGCTCATGTTGCACAACCTCTCAAACAGTGCATAAAAAAGGGGGTTCCTTACACCTGGAGCCCTGTCTGCAACCACACTTTTAAAAAAATTTAAAACCATGCTGACATCTACACCATACCTCACTCCCTTTTCTCACAGTCACCTGTTCGTTGTAGCAGCCGACATATCTATCTATAGTGTATGAGTGATCATGGCACACAGGAATGTGGGTGGTTCCAAAGAGCATATAGCATACATATCCAAAACCTTAACCCTGGCACAATGCAGTTATTCCCAGATTGAGAGGGATGTTCGCAATCAATAAACTTTGTGTCAACCTTTTGGGATGCAGTTCTGTCTGATTACAGATCACAAGCCACTGGTAGCAGGCCACGTTACAACTTCCCAGGATGAACAGTGCAATGCCTTCAGTGTTGGGCATTACTCCTCGGTGTCTACAATTATATATATCTGATACAAGCTGACAGCTCAGCATTCCAATGCTGATGCATTGTCCCATCTACCAGCTTGGCTGGACCCTCATTTTGACCAACAAGAGATCCTCTACTTCCACATTGATGCTGGAGGACAACATATGTCTGACGCTTTTTCCCTTACAGCCATGTGTGCTGTCACTGCAGTGTGCCGGGACTACCTGGCAACAGATACTTCACTGTGTAGTCCATGGCTGGCCCCGTTATCTCACTTGTCAGGTGACAACATAGCTCTGCTCTTGGAAACAGCTTTCTCACCAAATCTCAGTTGCGGAGGATCTCATCCTTTTAGATACTGAGATGGATGCACATTGAGTGATCAGGCCGGCAGAATGGCATTGTCGGGTATTGAGTTTGCTCCACTGGGGTCATTGGGCCATGTCCCACGTGAAGACACTGACACGCTGCCGGGATCAACAGCAACATAGAAAAGATGGTCCGCAGTTGCACAGCATACACCCTGCACCATGCAGTGCCACATCAATCCTTTGCCCCCTGGCATACTCGCCTCCCTTGGTACCACATTCATCTTGATTTTGCAGGCCCATTCATGGGTTCTATGTGGTTGCTTGTTGTGGGTGCTTATTGAAAGTACTCCTATGCTGTATGCATGGCATCCATCGCAGCCAAGGCCACCCTTACTGGCTTAACCCAAATTTTGGCCATCAGAGAGTTGCCTCGCACATTGGTCTCTGACAGTGGCCCACAATTCATGGCTTCTGCCTTCAACGACTTCAGTGCTGCCAATGGCATCAAACACATCTGTAGCCCACTGCTCCACCCTTCCTCCAATGGTGAACCTGAACATCTGGTCTGAACTTTTAAGCAGCAGATGAAGAAGGCAATTGAATCCTCTGCCACCCAGTGGGCTTTGTTTTTGAGCATTTACTGCACCATACCAATTAACAATCATAGCCCTGTGGAGCTCCTACATGGTCACCAACCTTGGAGCTTGCTTCATCTGCTGACACCATCACCTCGCTTGTGTCCCTTCCAACATTACAGCCTTGACATGATGGTGTGGGAATGTTCCTGTGGGAGTGCTGAGGCTTGGACACCAGCAACAGTAGCATCCACCGATGGGCAATGAGTCCAGACATGGAAGGGGCTCAAGCACCATCACCACAACCAGCTTTGGCCTTGCACACAAGTATCCACTCCACAGCCCCCTCTTCCACCTTCTGGTGCCAATGTGACTCAACGGCCACAACACCAGGCAGCTGCTGTGGATGTCCCATTGTTACCCCGGCCCTCCCCCAGGCTCACTGTGGATCAGTGGTACCCCCTGGCACATCCATCACCAGCACTGTTCCAATGGACACTGCCGACCGCACTCCTTCCCAAAGCCTACAGTCTACGAGACTGCACCTTTGCCCATACCTTCCACAGAACCTCAGGGGCATTTTATTCCATATGCACCAGTTTTTCTTTTTTTTCTTTTTTTTGGGGGGGGGGGGGGGGGGGGGGGGGAGAGAAGATCTGGTCTTGGGCTGCACACGAGTCGAATACTCACTAGTGCAAATGTATCTCGATGGATAATAGAGGGTAGTGTTGCTGCAGCACTGCGCTTGTCTTGTGAGTGCACCACCGTCTTGCCACGTGAACACACGGGCCAAAAGTGTCCCTTATGCCCGAAATAAATACAGTAACACCTTGACACTCAGTCAGTCATATATTTCATCTGATAACATTCATTACTATTTCCACCTTACTACTATCTGTCGTTGATAATTTCAGTTTGGCACTGGTTCCTCTTTGATCTCAATATGGACTGTGGCTTGTGCTTGACCACTGACCGCATTGTGTTGAAGGTTCTTGGCATTCTGAGGTTGCACAGGTTGTTGCTGACCTGCGCATGTGTCATGTCCACTGTTCAGTCAGCCCTGTTGCTCAGTTCTAGCATGGGTTTGAGTCCTGTCTGCAGGGTGGTTTTCCCACCTTGCATCATCATCTCCTGTTTTTCTGATGTGTGCACCGATATACAGCTACTCCAGGATATAGCATAATTATTTAAGCATTTGTTATATATATATTTTCTGAGCATTGGAAAACTGAACGACACTACTGACCTTACGATCATAAGATATGGAAGATTTGAGTTTAGCAAACCATCATTTATGAGGTCATTTGAGATCGAGCACAAGGACTGGTTTGGTGCAGGACAGGAAGAAAGTCAGACATGTCTTTTTCAAAGGAACAATGCCAGTGTTTGGGGAAATAACAGAAACCTATATCTGGATGGCCTCCTAATTTCAGGTTCAGTGTCTTACCATTGTGCAACCTTGCTCAGTTTCACAATCAAAGGACATTTTATGACATTGTTAATTACAAACAACCACAGAATGCACAATGACATCTCTTTTGACTGGACTCATAGAACATTCAGACAAGATGTTGAGGGAACTATTTGACTTTGATGGAATGTGGTTGTGGTTGTTGTTGTTGTTGTTGTTGTGGTCTTCAGCCCTGAGACTGGTTTGATGCAGCTCTCCATGCTATTCTATCCTGTGCAAGCTGCTTCATCTCCCAGTACTTACTGCAACCTACGTCCTTCTGAATCTGCTTAGTGTATTCATCTCTTGGTCTCCCTCTATGATTTTTACCCTCACACTGCCCTCCAATGCTAAATTTGTGATCCCTTGATGCCTCAGAACATGTCCTACCAACCGGTCCCTTCTTCTTGTCAAGTTGTGCCACAAACTCTTCTTCTCCCCAATTCTGTTCAATACCTCCTCATTAGTAATGTGAACTACCCATCTAATCTTCAGCATTCTTCTGTAGCACCACATTTCGAAAGCTTCTATTCTCTGCTTGTCCAAACTATTTATCATCCATGTTTCACTTCCATACATGGCTACACTCCATACAAATACTTTCAGAAACGACTTCCTGACACTTAAATCTATACTCGATGTTAACAAATTTCTCTTCTTCAGAAATGCTTTTCTTGCCATTGCCAGTCTACATTTTATATCCTCTCTACTTCGACCATCATCAGTTATTTTGCTCCCTAAATAGCAAAACTCCTTTACTACTTTAAGTGTCTCATTACCCTAATCTAATTCCCTCAGCATCACCCGACTTAATTCGACTATGTTCCATTATCCTCATTTTTCTTTTGTTGATGTTTATCTTATATCTTCCTTTCAAGACACTGTCCATTCCATTCAACTGCTCTTCCAAGTCCTTTGCTGTCTCTGACAGAATTACAATGTCATTGGCAAACCTCAAAGTTTTTATTTCTTCTCCATGGATTTTAATACCTACTCCGAATTTTTCTTTTGTTTCCTTTACTGCTTGCTCAATATACAGATTGAATAACATCGGGGACAGGCTACAACCCTGTCTCACTCCCTTCCCAGCGGCTGCTTCCCTTTCATGCCCCTTGACTTTTATAACTGCCATCTGGTTTCTGTAAAAATTGTAAATAGCCTTTCGCTCCCTGTATTTTACCCCTGCCACCTTTAGAATTTGAAAGAGAGTATTCCAGTCAACATTGGCAAAAGCTTTCTCTAAGTCTACAAATGCTAGAAACATAGGTTTGCCTTTCCTTAATCTTTCTTCTAAGATAAGTCGTAAGGTCAGTATTGCCTCACGTGTTCCAATATTTCTGCGGAATCCAAACTGATCTTCCCCAAGGTTGGCTTCTACTAGTTTTTCCATTCGACTGTAAAGAATTCGCGTTAGTATTTTGCAGCCTTGATTTATTAAACTGATAGTTCGGTAATTTTCACATCTGTCAACACCTGCTTTCTTTGGGATTGGAATTATTATATTCTTCTTGAAGTCTGAGGGTAGTTCGCCTGTCTCATACATCTTGCTCACCAGATGGTAGAGTTTTGTCAGGACTGGCTCTCCCAAGGCCGTCAGTAGTTCTAATGGAATGTTGTCTACTCCTGGGGCCTTGTTTCAACTCAGATCTTTCAGTGCTCTGTCAAACTCTTCACGCAGTATTGTATCTCCCATTTCATCTTCATCTGCATTCTCTTCCATTTGCAGAATATTGTCCTCAAGTACATCGCCCTTGTATAGACCCTCTATATACTCCTTCCACCTTTCTGCTTTCCCTTCTTTGCTTAGAACTGGGTTTCCATCTGAGCTCTTGATATTCATACAAGTGGTTCTCTTTTCTCCAAAGGTCTCTTTAATTTTCCTGTAGGCAGTATCTATCTTACCCCTAGTGAGATAAGCCTCTACATCCTTACATTTGTCCTCTAGCCATCCCTGCTTAGCCATTTTGCACTTCCTGTCGATGTCATTTTTGAGACGTTTGTATTCTTTTTTGCCTGCTTCATTTACTGCATTTTTATATTTTCTCCTTTCATCAATTAAATTCAATATTTCTTCTGTTACCCAAGGATTTCTACTAGCCCTCGCCTTTTTACCTACTTGATCCTCTGCTGCCTTCACTACTTCATCCCTCAGAGCTACCCATTCTTCTTCTACTGTATTTCTTTCCCCCATTTGTGACAATTGTTCCCTTATGCTCTCCCTGAAACTCTGAACAACCTCTGGTTTAAACAGTTTGTCCAGATCCCATCTCCTTAAATTCCCACCTTTTTGCAGTTTCTTCAGTTTTAATCTGCAGCTCTAACCAATAGATTGTGGTCAGAGTCCACATCTGCCCCTGGAAATGTCTTACAATTTAGTACCTGGTTCCTAAATCTCTGTCTTACCATTATATAATCTATCTGATACCTTCTAATATTTACAGGATTCTTCCATGTGTACAACCTTCTTTTATGATAGAATGAGATTTTCACTCTGCAGCGGAGTGTGCGCTGATATGAAACTTCCTGGCAGATTAAAACTGTGTGCCCGACCGAGACTCGAACTTGGGACCTTTGCCTTTCGCGGGCAAGTGCTCTACCATCTGAGCTACCGAAGCACGACTCACGCCCGGTACTCACAGCTTTACTTCTGCCAGTATCTCGTCTCCTACCTTCCAAATTTTACAGAAGCTTTCTTTTATGATTCTTGAACCAAGTGTTAGCTATGATTAAGTTATGCTCTGTGCAAAATTCTACCAGACGGCTTCCTCTTTCATTTCTTTGCCCCAATCCATATTCACCTACTATATTTCCTTCTTTCCCTTTTCCTACTCTCGAATTCCAGTCACCCATGACTATTAAATTTTCGTCTCCCTTCACTACCTGAACAATTTCTTTTATCTCATCATACATTTCATCAATTTCTTCATCATCTGCAGAGCTAGTTGGCATATAAACTTGTACTATTGTAGTAGGTGTGGGCTTCGTGTCTATCTTGGCCACAATAATGCGTTCACTATGCTGTTTGTAGTAGCTTACCCACACTCCTATTTTTTTATTCGTTATTAAACCTACTCCTGCATTACCCCTATTTGATTTTGTATTTATAACCCTGTATTCACCTGACCAAAAGTCTTGTTCCTCCTGCCACCGAACTTCACTAATTCCCACTATATATAACTTTAACCTATCCATTTCCCTTTTTAAGTTTTCTAACGTACCTGCCCGATTAAGGGAATCATCCAGACTGTTGCCCCTGCAACTACTGAAAAGGCTGCTGCCCCACTTCAGGAACCACACGATTGTCTGACCTCTCAACAGATACCCCTCCGTTGTGGTTGCACCTATGGTACGGCCATCTGTTTCACTGAGGCATGCAAGCCTCCCCACCAATGGCAAGGTCCGTGGTTCATGGGGTAGTGATACCTATATGTGTGGTGGGAATGTACAATAAGGGTTACTCTTGTACATCATAGATGTGCATCTTGAGTTCCTCCTAGAGTCTTTTCTAGAGGAATTAAAGAAAGTTACATCACAACAGTACACAAACTCCAAACACTCAAGCATACTCTTCACCCCTGTATGGGAAACTACAATCTCAAACACAGATGGCTGCATTAACTATCTAAAACGCACCTCCATAGTCAAGATTGACCATCTAGTCTATGATAATTAAAACTTCACAGACAACATGAAGTCAGTGAACTCCTGGGAAAAAGCAGAAATATGTGCAACATCTTCTGTGTTACATCTCCTTGAAAGCTAGTAACATTGGGAATAAAGACAGTCAAACACACATAAAACCACTAAGAGGCAAGTCTTACAATTAGTTGCTCATACACCTTCAAACATCCATAAGCAGTTGCAAGTGACAAGTAACACTTTTACACTGTCACAGAGGCTTTCTCCAGAAGTGATTGTTATGCATCTGTTTATCTCTGCTCTCACACATTTTTGCTTGTTTTGTCTTCTGTCTCTGAGATGGGCAACCAAAACAAGTTGAAGGATTTTTGTTTTCAACAAATTAAATAAAGGAGCAGAAAGGAACTCAAAATTTTAGCTATGGAAAGGATAATATACAAGAACTGCAGCTCAGGTATGATAGATAAGTACCTGGTACAATAGAAATGATGGGAGAGACCCTTCATGGTACACAGTCACTGTAAAGAAACTTCTAAACAAAGAGAGACTACTAAATAATAGGTGTAAAATAAGGAATGGAGCTGGAGATCAAGGAGATGCTAAATGAAATGTATTTGGCTGCCAAGAAGTCAGTGCATGAATTCTACAATGACTACCTCAGCAAAATATTATTGAGGGATTTTTAAAAAACCCAAAGAAATTCTGGTCATACGTAAAGGCTGCTAGTAGTACCAATTTTAGGTGTATAGACAGTCATGGATGAGACACGGAATGAAATTGAGGGTAGGAAATCAAAAGCTGGAGCACTGAACTCAATTCTTAAACATTCCTTTAAAAATGAAAATCCAGGGATATTGCATAAGTATAATTTTCACACCAGTACAAAGATGAATAATATGGATCTTAGCATCAGTAGAGTTGAGAAACAGCTGAAATTACTAGAACTGAACAAAGCTCCATGTCCTGATAAAATCCCAATCAGATTCTATATTGAATTTGCAGCTGATTTAGACCCTCTTTTAACTATAATCTATAAAACTGTGCCTAGTAGCTGGAAGAAAGCATGGAACACACCTGCCTACAAGAAAGGTAGCAAAAGTGATCCATAATGGTGTCGTCCAATATCCTTGATATCAATTTGCTGCAGAATCTCACAACGTATTGTGAGCTCAAATATAATGAGATATTTCAAACAGAGTGAAACTGGGCACAGCAATTGATAAACAGCTTTAGAATTGTGAAGAACTGCATACAAATCGTGACTGGACTGAAGAATTTTTGGTATGGAGGATGCAGCACATTATCTTGGACGGAAAGTCATCAAAATATGTAGGAGTACCTTTGGGTATGCCCCAGGGAAGTGTGTTATGACGTTTTCTGTTCATGTTGTGTATTAATGACCTTGCAGAGAATATTAACATTAACCTCATACAGTTGCAGTTATCTGTAATGAAAAACTCTGTCTTAAAAAACTGCATAAATATTTAGCCAGAGCTTGATAAGATTTCAAAGTGGTGCCAAGATTGGCAACTTGCTTTAAAAGTTAAGAAATGTAAAATTGTGCACTTCACAAAACAACAAAGTAGTACCCTAAGAGTTTAATACCAACAAACCTCAAGTGAGATCAGATAACTCACAAAACTATCTCGACATAACATTTTGTAAGGATATGAAATGGAAGTAGTACATAGACTCTGTCATAGTGAAACCAAGTGGCAGACTTCAAATTATTGAGCGAATACTATGGAAATGCAATCAGTCTACAAAGGATTGTGCCATAAATTGCTCATGCAACCCATCCTAAAATATATAGTGTGACCCATACCAAACAGGATGACAGAAAATGTTGAACACATACAGAGAAGGTCAGCACAAATGGTCACAGATTTGTTTGCCCTGTGGAAGGGTGTCACAGATATGCTGAAGAAGCTGTACTGAGAGACTCTTGGAGATAGATGCATACTATCCTGAGAAATCTTAAAGCGCAAAGCTTCAAGATACAGCTTTAAATTATGACTGTACAAATGTTTTACAACCCCTTATGTATCACTCCCACAGGGTTTGTGAGGACAAGATTAGATGAATTACAGCACGTGTAGAGGCATTTAAACAATCATTCTTCCTGTGCTCCTTAGTTCAGTGGTATTTATTTACTATGCACTTTAATGCAGAGCAATAAGTTCATACAAAGGGATTTCATCACAATTTGGATCCAGTCCTTTGCAATTCTAAAGCTGTTTATCACTTTGTTTGTGCCCAGTTTTAATTTATATTAACGAATTTTCAGGAGAGGCTCAGGCGATGTAGTTAGATAGCCCTTGAAATTCTCATTACTGTACTCTGCTCTTTGGAGAGAAAATTCTAGCAACCATCTGAATGTTAGACTATTGTTTTAAAGGAAGCAATCACAGCAAGTCTTCCATTTTATCACCTGTGTAAGACCATTACAATTTCATTTCATTTTACTGTTTTAGTTGGTTTCCAGTAAGACTGGCTATCTTCATCATGATCAGAAATACATGGGAGGGGGGGGGGGGGGGGGGTCTGAATGTATTTGACATTGTCATGTTACTCCCATGGATAATTTTATGTTGCTTGCTGAAGGGTACTTTCTACAAAAAAATTATTTGAAATTTTCATGAAAATTAAAACTGTGTGTTGGACTGGGAATTAAACATGGGGCCTCTGCATTTCATGGAAAATTACTGTACTAAATGGGCTATCTAAGAACGACTCATTATCTGCTCTGACAGGTGTGCCTTCAGAAACCACTTTTTATACTGGTAGGAGAAACTTCAAGGATGTGTAACCAAAAAGTTATAAAGTTATTCATTGACGAAGAGAAGCAACTGTTAGGATGTGTTAACAGTTAAGTAATGTTTTAAAGGTCTATCGATTATTTGTCCTTACTCAGCCTAAATTTAACAAAGAAAAGTTAGAAGGATAGCTGTTACTTTGAAGAAAAGCTGGTGCTTCCTTTGTTGTATTAAACAGATGCCAATTACTTCATGCTGTTGGCTTAATGTCTACATGACTTCACTGAAAATTTGTCATGTAACAATAGCTGTCTACATATGATGGAAATAAAGACATTTTTACCATGAACTTTGCTAGTTGTTATGCAGAAACTGGAATCCAACAGAGTAGATCTGTAGTGAAGTGTACACTGATCCATGTATTTCATTTCTCTTTGTCTCTTGGTAATTTTTATTTCTTCAGTCTTCTGACTAGTTTGATGCAGCCTGCCACAAATTCCTGTCCTGTGGCGACTTCTTCATCACAGAGAAGCACTTGCAACCTATGTTCTCAATTATTTGCTGGATGTATTCCTATCTCTGTCTTCCTCTATAGTTTTTGCCCTCTACAGCTGCCTCTAGTACCCTGCTAATCATTCTGTGATGTCTTAACAGATGTCCTATCCTCCTGTCCTTTTTCCTTGTCAGTGTTTCCCACATATTCCTTTCCTTTCCAGTTCTTCACAGAACCTCCTCATTCCTTACCTGATCAGTCCACCTAATTTTCAACATTTGTCTGTAGCACCACATCTCAGATGCTTCAGTTCTCTACCAATCCAGTTTCCCCATAGTCCATGTTTCACTACCATACAATACTATCCCACACAGAAGGGGAATAATATTTTTAAGGAGCAATCAGTGTTATCTGTAGAAATGCTAGCAAGAGACTCCTTTCAAGGTACTCTCCTATATGCCCACTCCTCTTTTCACGTGGGAACAGCTTAATTCTGATTGGCTGTTGATCTAAACGGCCAATCAGAACATTCTTTCCAGATCATTCTGGACCATTGATAAATAAACTTATTCTGCCTCTAACTCCCATTCTGGCTACTTTTATACGAAAGCAAGCACACATCGCCATACATCACCTGAATCGTGGTTGCAACACAACTCTCCCACGGTTCATTTGTACAAGTTTTTACGTAAAATGAAATATTAAATTATAGCATATGTCACACATACACACTCAATCATTCTTATGCACTCACATGGCAAAATATAATCAAATAATAATTTTGACCAATTTTTGTATTACATAATGCACAGTGACTGAAGTTTCAAAAAGAAAATTCTAATTGTTTTTTATGCACTGATAACTTTGGTATGGCTTCAAATGATAATGAAATTCAATCTGTTGTTGTTCCTAACTTGGTTTTAAAAAACAAGCGTAGGTTTTAGGAGTTTTAGGTAATTCACTTTATCTCCAGGACTATAATAAATAAAAACCTGAAATTTTGGCAGCATCATTCCATTAATAACAAAAGGCTGTGTACCAAATTCGAACAAAATTGGATAATAAGTAATATGGATTATTTAGTTTTGTAGAGGGTATGAAACTTTGTATTGACTGAATGTTACACTATGCAATTCTCACAGCAGGCAGCTCAGCTCTGCTGTGAGAGGGGGGGGGACTAAATAAAAAATAAAACCAACAACAACATAGCCATCCTACAGCCACCATACTAGATGGCTGGGTGCCTTACTGCAATGAATGTCATTTCGTAATAACTTGCTGTGTTACGTTACAGCAGTAGGTCACATAACGTGGTGGTGGTGGTAGGATGTATGGGACAGGTCTTGCATCTTGCATCTAGGTCTATTACAGGGATATGAGCCATGAGATAAGGGGTTGGGAACAGGGGTTGTGTAGGGATGGATGAGAACATTGTGTAGGTTCGGTGGACAGTGGAATACAGCTTTGAAAGATGTGGGAAGGATAGTGGGCAGGACATTTATCATTTCAGGGCACAATGAGAGGTGGTCGAAACTCTGGTGGAGAATGTAATTCAGTTGCTCCAGTCCTGGCTGATACTGAGTTATGAGGGGAATGCTGTTCTCTGGCCAGACAGTGAGACTTTGGGAGGTTGTGGAAGACTGGAAAGATAAGGCACAGGAGATTTGTTTTTGTACAAGGCTGTTTGTGAAGGCCTCAGTGAGACCCTTGGTGTATTTTGAGAGGGACTGCTCGACAACGCAGATGCGACAACGGTGGGTGGCTAGGCTGTATGGATGGGACCTCTTGGTATGGAACAGGTGGCAGCTGTTGAAGTGGGGATATTGCATTTGGTTAATAGGTTTGATATGGACAGAGGTACTGATGTAGCCATCTTTGAGGTGGAGGTCAAAATCTAGGAAGGTGGACAGACATTTCTTATTTCAGGGCATGATGAGAGGAAGTAAAAATCCTGGTGTACAATGTAATTCAGTTGTTCCAGACCTGGGTGATAATGAGTTAAAAGGGGAATCCTCCTCTTTGGCTGGATGGAGACTTTGGGAGGTGGTGGGGGACTGGAAAGATAAGGCATGGCAGATTTGTTTTTGTACAGGGTTTGGAGGATAACTACAGTCTGTGAAGGGAGGTCAACACCTAGGAAGGTGGCTTGTTGGTTTGATAGGACCAGGTGAAGCAAATGGGGGAGAAGCTGTTGAGGTTTTGGAGGAATGTGGATGGGGTGTCCTCATCTTTGATCCAGATTGCAAAAATGCAATCAATGACTCTGAACTAGGTGAGGGATTTCGGACTCTGGATGTTTAGGAAGGATTCCTATAGATAGCCCTTGATTAGGTTCGCATAGGATGATGCCATGCGAGTGCCCTTTTCCATAACCCGGATTTGTTTGAAGGTAATCCTTTCAAAGGAGAAGTAATTGTGGGTGAGGATGTAGTTGGTCATGGTGATTAGGAAGGTCCCATCCATACAGCCTAGCCACCCACCGTTGTCGCATCTGCATTGTCGAGCAGTCACTCTCAAAATACACTGAGGGTCTCACTGAGGCCTTCACAAACAGTAATTATCCTCCCAGCCTTGTACAAAAACAAATCTCCTGTGCCTTATCTTTCCACTCTTCCACAACCTCCCAAAGTCTCACTGTCTGGCCAGAAAACAGCATTCCCCTCATAACTGAGTATCAGCCAGGACTGGAGCAACTGAATTACATTCTCCACCAGAGTTTCGACCATCTCTCATCGTGCCATGAAATGAGAAATGTCCTGCCCACTATCCTTCCCACATCTCCCAAAGCTGTATTCCATTGTCCACCGAACCTACACAATGTTCTCATCCATCCCTACACAACCCCTGTTCCCAACCCCTTATCTCATGGCTCATATCCCTGTAATACTTATGAAACCAGTCATATAATCTACAAGCTAAGCTGCAACCACTGTGCTGCATTCTATGTAGGCATGACAACCTACAAGCTGTCTGTCTGCATGAATGGCCACTGTGACCAAGAAACAACTGGACCACCCTGTTGCTGAGCACACTGCCCAACACAACATCCATCATTTCAATGACTGCTTCACATCATGAATCCTTCCCACCAAACACTAGCTTTTCTGAATGGCGCAGGTGGGAACTCTCCCTGCAATATATCCTATGTTCCCATAACCCTCCTGGCCTCAACCTTTGTTAGTCATTTTTATCACTTATTCAACCCCCTACCTGTTCCAATTCCAGCACTACACAGCCCTCTTTCCACCAACGCACCCAGTCTGTTTACTTCTCTCCTTTCCGCAAACCCCCCCCCCCCCCCACCTCTCCCCTGACCACCGTCTAACCTCCCAACTACACCTAGCTGTCCTATCCTCTCTCCACCTCTTCCTTTCATGCTCCCCAGCAGCACTTTTCACTGTCACCAACCTCTACCCTGCTATCCCTCACCCTCCCCACCCCACCTCTTCCTTACCCCCACCCAGTGAGTCGGTATCTCCTCTATATTGTGAGTAGCAACTTTACTTTTCATAATATTGTTACATTACACGCTGGATTTTCCATTTTTTGATTTGTACCTGGGATTATTTTATTTCTATGATTTATTTCATAATGTGAATGAATTTAGTATGCGAACTGGACAGTGATTTTTATGTAGTTTCATATTCAACCTTTTTTATTTTTGGTGCTCAGTATGTGATTTTTGCTTTCTTGATGATAGAATCCAGTATTTTAAAGACACCAGCTTTTACAGAAAATGTGTTTAATTGTAACCAATTTCCTAAATTAAGCACACTCTTATAATGGCAGCTGATCTCATTTCTTTTCTTAGTTACCTTGTTCTCTTTTCCAAGGCACTGAATCTAAATTACAATAACATAAGCTTTTTTTGGTCATATTCAATTATGTTAAAAGTCCTGGCTCAGCTTCTCATATTCTATAAAAGCAGTGCATACTCTGCCATAGAGCAAAAAAATTGTGTTTCATTATTATTACTCTCACTTTAAAAATCACATTTCTTTTTCTGTTTCCACATATGTTTATGTGAGAAAGTGCAGTGAGCATTAAATTTGTGAATTAAATGGCCTCTTAATGTTTCCATGAATACATTTGCAGTGGTATGTGTGAATATTAGACCTGCAAAATGGCGTGTTTAGAGGATAAATGTGGAGAACTGTCATTAATATTTTGTTCACATTTCATATGTTAAGAGTCTTAACATTGTTAAAACAATTGCTTCTATTTGATTTATATCAGTAACAAATAAAAGATCTGAGTGAAGAATAAATATTTTTATTACTCCCCAAAAGTCATAAAAATGAATAATTACAGATAAAGGCTGAGCACAATTTTCAACTTTTGTTCATATAAAAAAGTATGAAAAGTACAGGAAACAAATGGAAGTTAAAATCATAGCAGCTAAGTTAGTGATGACTGGTTGCATTGTGTGAATTACATATATCATAATATAGAAGTTAAAATAAGTGCAAGATATAAATTAGTTATCATATGCTCCCAGGAATGCATTGCATCCCGGACAGTAGTGCTCCTTTACTCTGCAGCATCCTGTGCAGTAAGGGACGCATATACAGGGCCAGCAACTGCAAGAACAGAAAGAAAAAAAGCGTTCAGAATATCACAAATAAAATGGAAATCATATGACACTGATTTAACCGCTATGACTCATTGGAGTCCAGTCATTAGTTCGAAAGGAATACAGATTGTGGCACCTCAGAACACAGCAGGTTTACAAAATCATGTGACTTAACAAATGTATGCATTAAATGCCGATTATATTAGTCTCTAGCTACCACAAATAAGTTTGCTGGTTTTTACCTCCAGATCTGTGAAGCCTAGAAGAGAGGAAGTACATCCAAAAGGCACCCGTACTCGTGGATAAGGGGCAACTGCACCCCCTCCACCCACCCTAGCTCTCAGGGGAAGGAAAGAATTTGGTGTATTCTTGTGTTTTTCTATCAATAAAATGATTTAAATGTTGGTATTATGCAGGTTAACAACAGAGTTAGAACAGGCTACCAATTAGTCACCAGTCATCTTCCAAAATATTAAAAATAAACCACATCCCCCAACAAACTATCTTATGTCCTTGAGTACATCCTGAACAAATAATAACAAGTGCTCACAATGATGGTGCTAATGGAGATATGAGTTAAAGCTTTCACGTAAACTGTCTTCAGTATAACTGGACTGACGTGACTGTTTATCCAGGAAATTTCTATCAACCACTTATAAATCATGGATTTTTCACTGATATTACATGGTTGTAATATGGGAAAGTGTCAGAATATGAAGTGTCATTACATGAATTCACTGTCAGGCAGTATGTTCTGTATGAACATTTGCAGTATTGTGCCATTATAACGGCAATATAAGCCACAGACACTTATAATTATGAAAACAAACTAAAGATGTATTGTTAAAACATCCAGCGGGAAGTAAGACTATCAAGCTCATCTGAAGTTAAGAATGGTGCATTCTGGAAAATTCTACCTCCAACTTTTTAAGCCATTAGAATTTTTAAACTGAAAAAGGTACACAATGAATGGAATGTTGCAACGAATATGAAAAAAGAACTGTTAAATTAATAGGTAAGTATGAAAACCTTTAAGACAACAGAACAATATGATGCAAAGTGGCACTGGACAGATTTAACGGACTGCAGCAGAGGAGCTTCTCAATTCAGAGCTAATAATCAATGCAGAAAATACAGCACTGCTACCCAGTAATTGGTTACCCCATCACTGGCCAAAGAACAACTACACAATCAAAACAAGTACTGCTCAATGGAGTAAGGAAGAGAAATAAATACAGAATTGAAATAAAGTTCATTTCTGATCTCCTAACATATGACTTGGTATCTCTGAAAGTAAAAAAAAAATGAAGAAGAAAGATGAAAAGTTATCAAAAACCTATATATGAAAGTGTGTAGAGAAGAGTAATGTAATCAAGGAACAAATGGAGAAAATGGCAAGTAAACAAAGATAAGTCGGTGCTACTTCCTGATAACAGTGCTACTTACATCCAAATTATGGGGAGGTAGCAGGGGGATTGTTCTATCTGCCGTCTAAAAAATGGTTTGACTTTCTCTTAGTAATCAAGTTTTTCAAAAATTCTCTATGCAGAATTTTACCTGTTGAGCTGTAAGTTACAGTGAAAGTATGTGATATTTTTCAGATGTTTTCTGTGTGTGAAACTATCTGGTGAATGACCTTGAATTCTCACACTATTTAACACTGTGATATTTTCATTGCTTTGTAATATGGAACTCAGTGCACAAGTTTTGAACTGAAATTAGTGAGAACAACATACAATAAATACAAGACTTCCAAAAAGATATGTAACACTTTAAAATTTATTCATTGTGACATATGTTTCTAGTGCATCATGAGTTCACAATTTTGAGTAACATTTCATAGGGTTAAGAATTGTAAACAGACTTCAGCACTTTTACACAAAACTTGGCTAGAGTTATGACTAACTCCACCATACCTACATCAGGCCTAGTGGTCTAGTGGTAAAGTGCATGCCTGAAAACAGAAGTTTGCAGGATTGAATCCTAATTGAACTATGGAAATTTTTCAGTCTGCCTTCAACTTAGCCTTCACCTCTTAATGATGTGAAGATCTGCCAGGAATGACACATGGTTTGGATTCACATTAAACTGAGGTTCTATTTCCCAGGTAAGATTGCTGGAGTAGGTTGGGAACATGCAAGTTGCTGAATTGGCATCCAACTGGAAGACTTTCATCAGACTGTTGAGCCACATGAAATTATTATTACCATATCTGTATATTTTTATGAATGCCACACTTATTAAATCATATTCTCATTCTGAAGAGAGATAATCTTGAAAGATGGTGCAATTGAAACTGTAGTGATCTGTCTATTCTGTATGAATGGGCTGTAAAGTTGCTTACACAGATAGAAAATGTCTTGGCTTAATTGCTGAAAGATCTATTTCCAACATCAAGTGGAATCTGAAGTTCAGTATGTGTACTTCCTTGTCAGATTTTATTGGGTCAGTGATTAAGGAGAGAAGGGATCTCCTCCACAAAACAGAAGAAAACAAGACACATGAAAAATACAACGTAATCCTTTCCCATTTATCCAGAATTTGATCAATCTCTCAAGAATTTTTGTACAGCACATTATTCTCTCTCTCTCTCTCTTTCTCTCTCTGTGGTTGAAGATCCATATCCATTCTTGGAAACAAACATGCAATGCAGATAATGCCCATCCAGATTTATTACAGGTGTTATTTTGGCATTTTTTTTTTTTAAAAGTACAACTTAACTGACAAGAAATGTTTTTCTTCTTTGAACAACAGTATTTCTTTTTCAAAAATGGAATTACCTGCACAGTAGGCAGAACACTCACACAGCCAGAGAGCTTAATCTTTGCATTTGTACCAAAAGCTTAAATTACTTTTTCAAACACTTTTTTGATTACTGATATATCCTTCTAGACTCAAGAGATTTCTTGAAGCACATAGGTCTAATACACTATGGAGTAGCTCACAATCTTCTGTTTCAATTCATATTTCAAGATAATACAAATGACTCATTTGGCTTCAAGAAAAGTTGAAAAAGATCATTGTTATTATCAATTCACCCTTACATCGTCCCAAAATTTCAGCTGTCCATCTGTAATATTCAAATTTAGAACAGAGAGAGCTGAACTCCTTTTTGTATTGGAGGTAGTTCACAATCAGGTTTGGTTCACAATCAGGTTTGATGTTATAACTTGCATCATCCTAAAATTATAATCTTCAGTTTCTTTGCCATCAGTGTGTTTAAAGTGCGCAATAGCAAGAGTTTTGAGTCATTGTCACACATTCTCATCTTTGTCATATTCATCTGCTGTTTGGAATTAAAAGCCCTTTCCTGAACAAAGATCCATTCTCTTCTTCTCTAAATGTGGACCTCATGCTCAGGTTTGAGTGGCCTGCTCTAATTTTGAAATTCCCTCAACCTATCCCTCCCTTCTCTCTGGGAAAGAAACTTAAAGTTCTACAGGTCAGGATAGATACTTTTACTTCTATATGTGTATCAGAAGTACTAAATATTTTGCTTGCTGGAGGTAAATAATGGCCAGCAGTTCTGTTGAATTTAATAGCTTTTTTATTGGTTGTCTTTTTGATGTGCGTACATGCTGTCTGAAACGTAATCAGATATTTTTTCAAGCTTACTTTTGGACGTCCTTGGCTGTGTTTCCATTCATTTCCGAGTTTATCTGCACCCTGAAAACTTCCTGTACGGTTGTTGAGGATAAAGTGGGTGATACGGAAACTCCTTGCATGATCCCTCTTTCAGCTCTTAATTACCTACTGTCCTAATGAGACCTATGGGATACTGTAGCACTGATATATAGGCCTACATATATATTTAACAGTGTACTAACATGTACCACATCAGTGCCTTTTTTCTTAAGGGCCATTGGTGTAGATTTTGCTGTTATTGAACAAAAAGTTTTCTCATAATTTGTGGACTAGTCTGTTCTATAATTTTGTTCATGACTTTTGTAGCCAGCACATAGCTTTGGTTGATTAAAATTTAATGTGTTTTTTAACTTCTTCTCTCACTGTAATATGTGACAATCTGACAACATACATGGTGTATAAAAAAAATCATCCAATTTCGCACATCTATATTTCTGAAACTAATGAACATATACAATGAATTTTGTTTTTTGATGAACAGGAAACTCAAAAAGTTTTTTTTTTCATATCTTCTCATAGGTGTTCAAAATGCCTCCTTGAGATGCACACATATGTCAATGCAGTATTCAAATTGTTCCCACACTGCAGTGAGCATGCCTTGAGTTCCAACTTCCACAGCTGCTGTTATGTGATGTCTCAGTTCATTCATTGTTGTTGGTAATGGAGACACATAAACAAAGTCTTTTATGAACCTACACATGAAATAATTACATACAGTCTGGTCCAGTGACCTTGGAGGCCAGTAATGTAAGGCTGAATGATTTGGTCCAGCGTGACTGAGCCATTGTTCAGTAATCCTTTTATTTAAAAGTTCCTGCACTTCCAGATGGCAGTGTGGCGGTGCCTCATCCTGTTGGTAAATGAAGTCATTTGAATCAGTCTCCAACTGTGAGAAAAGAAATTCTCAAGCATATCGAGATATGTGCTTCCTGTGACAGAGTTCTTGGCAAAGAAAAATGGACCATACACCTTTTCCCATGAAAATGCACAAAATGCATTAAGTTTTGGATAGTCCTCCTCACATTGTACAACTTAATGTGGTTGATCAGTACCCCATATTCTCACTTTATGATGGTTCACCTTTTCATTTAAATGGAATGTTGCCTCATCGCTAAACACTAAGCATGGAAGAAAAATATCATCCTCCATCTTGCCAAGAATGAAATTACAGAACTCCACACATTGTTGTTTGTCACCTTCAAGAAGAGCTTGCAGTAGCTGAATTTTGCAATGTTTCATGTGTAAATTTCGACTCAGTCCATGCCAGATGGACATTGAGGGCATGTTGAGCTGTCAACCTGTATGGCAAAAGGATTTCTGCAGACTCCTTGTGAAACTATGGTGGATGCGTTCGATGTCTGTGTCAGACACTTGGGGATGGCCCAGCAATTTTCCTTTACACTAACAACCTGTTTCTCAGAACTGTTTATGCCATCATCTGATGCTCTGTGCTGTATGAGGATCCAGACTATATCTAGTACGAAAGTCACACTGAACAGTTATTACTGAACTGCACTGTGCAAAACATAGAACACAAAACACTTTCTGTAGTCCCGACACCATTCTTACTAGAACTGAAGTGGTCACTCACTGCTGCTACCTAATGGGAGCCGTGTAAAACTCAATAGTTCACTCTTTCCGACAGAACATTGTTCATGTACATATCTTAAATAACATAATAATTATGATTTTTTAAAAATTCAGATGATTCTTTTTGATACACCCTGTATTTATATATGTTCGCCATTCCATAGATATCCATTTCAGAAAAAAAAAGAGAAATTAACTATATGAAGAGCAGAACCAAGAAACAAATCCACACAATTCATGTATCCTTTTCTTCTCATACAAGTTTTTCTAAAAGTTGGCTAAGCAACTGTTGCTGGTAAGCTGTTTGCTTTGGAACACAGTAGAGAAAATTTTGCTTTCCAATTTATACAGGAAGCAATAAGCATTGAAATCCTACCAACAGAGGTACCTTTGTCAAACCAAATTGAGACAATGCAGTTGTTAGTAAATGAATGTTCTGAGGCTGAATACAAGAAAGTCAGTTAAAAAGTAATGGTAACAAGGTCAGCTGTCAAATAAATATTATGAAAATCTGCAGTGATGGATTCTAAATAAAAGAAGAGAAGAAGGAGGCTTCATGGAAATGAAAATAGAAGAAAGTGGATTGATAAAAAATGGAAGAGAATTACATGATAAACTCTACAATAAGAAATAATCTCTCAGAATGACTGAACATAGTACACTCCAAATTTTTTGAATCAGATACAGATTTACTGAAATAAAGATGCCACATAAATGAACACTGCATGTGAAGGAATATATCCAGGATGGAAAGCATACTAAACACAAACAGAACATTATGTTTTATCTTACAGATACGATAAAAATCCATATTTTGCAACTCAGTGTGCCAAACATGTTTCACCTATTCATATTAGCTATCTTCAGTGGCCTGTAATGCAGAGAAAATAAATTACAGGTATTTTGATAACAGATTAAGTGATTTTTTTGAGTCATCAGTCTTCTGACTGGTCTGATGTGGCCCAACACAATTTCCTCTCCTGTGCCAACCTTTTCATATTGAGAGTAACACTTGCATCCTACATACTCAGTTATTTATTAACAAAGAGGTAGAGGGGCTGGCCAGTACTTACCTCAGCTCAGTACAGCCGATAGATACACAAAAAACAGAACCAAAAATTTACGTTCCTAGCTTTCGGAACAAATGTTCCTTCATCAGGGAGGAGAGAGGGGAAAGAAAGGGAAGACGGGAAAGTGGATTCAGTTACTCACAACCTAGGTTATGAAGCAACAGGGAAAGGAAAACAGGGAGGGTAGCAAGGATGGAGGCATGGTTGTCAGAGGGAAGCCAAAGATATTCTACTGTAAGTACTGTGCCAGCTTCAAACCAAAGAGGATGCATACAGAAGTAAAGAGGTATATAGTATAAAGATAAACACAACTATGTAGGATGAAAAGATGTGTGAATGGCTAAAGAGGAAAGGGAAAGAGGAGAAGACTTAAGAGTAAATGGGAGTGAGGTTGTTTAACGTAGGTTCAGTCCAGGGGGATGGCGGGATGAAAGTATGTGTTGGAGTGCAAAGTTCCCATCTCCGCAGTTCAGAGGGACTGGTGTTGGGTGGGAGAAGCCAAATGGCACATATGGTGTAGCAAGTTCCTAGGTCCCTAGAATTATGCTGGAGGGCATGCTCCGCTACTGGGTATTGGACATCTCCTGGGCGGACAGTTCGTCTGTGTCCATTCATGCACTCCGCCAGTTTAGTTGTTGTCATACCGATGTAAAAGGCTGTGCAGTGCAGGCATGTCAGCTGATAAATGACGTGTAGTTTCACACGTGGCCCTGCCTTGAATTGTGTATGTTTTACCAGTAGCAGGGCTGGAGTAGGTGGTTGTGGGGGCAGGTTTTGCAGCAGGGTCGGTTACAGGGGTAGGAACCACTGGGTAGAGAAGGTAGTCTGGGAATATTGTAGGGTTTAACAAGGATGTTATGGAGGTTAGGGGGGCGACAAAAGGCAACTCTGAGTGGTGTGGGGAGAATTTTGTCAAGGGATGATCTCATTTCAGGGGTTGACTTGAGAAAGTCATATCCCTGGCGGAGTAATTTGTTGATGTATTCGGGGCCAGGATAATATTGGGTGACAAGGGGGATGCTTCTGTGTGGTCTGGGGGTAGGAACATTGTTGTTGGATGGGGAGGAATGTATTGCTCGGGAGATCTGTTTGTGGACAAGGTCTGCAGGATAGTTGTGGGATAGGAAAGCACTGGTCAGGTTATTGGTGTAACTGTTGAGGGATTCGTCACTGGAGCAGATACGTTTGCCACAAATACCTAGGCTGTAGGGAAGGGAGCGTTTGATGTGGAATGGATGGCAGCTATCAAAGTGAAGGTACTGTTGTTTGTTTGTGGGTTTGATATGGACAGAGGTGTGGACGTGAGCTTCAGCAAGATGAAGGTCAACATCCAGGAAGGTGGCTTGGGTTTTGGAGAAGGACCAGGTGAAATTCAGATTCGAAAAGGAGTTGAGATTATGGAGGAAATTAAGGAGTGTTTATTCACCATGAGTCCAGACCACAAAGATATTTCTTTCTCAAATTAAGATGTATAGTTGATACCATGCACTTTTTGCCATTGCTAGTCTGCTATTTATGTCCCTCTTGTTCCACCCGTCATAGGTTACTTTGCTGCCTAGGTAGCAGAATTCCTTAACTTTCCAGTCAGCAGATCCTGTAATTCTTCTTCACTTTCACCATGACAGCAATGTCAACAGCAAATTTTTTCTGTGATATCATTTCACCTTGAAATTTAACCCCACTCTTGAACATTTCTTTTATTTCTGTCATTACTTCGAGTACTTTGTTCCTTGTCGTTCCATCTACTGTTCCTTCTTAGTTATTGTGCATAATGTTTATTATCAGTTTTTCTCTATAACTTAGCCCTATTTTCTCAGAATTTCGAACATCTTGCACCATTTTACATTGACAAATGCTAATTCCAGGTCAACATATCCTATGGACATGTCTTTATTTTTCTTCAGCCCTGCTTCCATTATGAACCACAATGTCAGAACTGCCTCTCTGGTTCCTTTACCTCAGCCAAACTCATCCTCATCTAACAGATCCACAATTTTCTTTTCTATTGTTCTGTGCATTATTTTTATCAACAACTTGGACGCATGAGCTGTTAAGCCACTGTTGCGATAATTCTCACACTTGTTAGCTCTTGCCATCTTTTTATAAATTATATAACTATTCCCAAATTTATGGTTGTGTTTTATACTCTTACATTAATTTTTATGTCATTTACATGTATCTATGTACTGGGTATGTACTAGATGCACAGAGTACAGGTTTCTTCCAACAGATAGGTCACATCTGAACATTTCACTGAACATAAGTTGTACTGTAGCACACTGCAAACAGTCTTAATAGTATGTGTTAGGGCTGACTGAAGGATCATGGGAGCTGTAGTGCGTGAGAGTAGAGGGTTGTGTTGGAGTATGAATGGAGGGGATATTTGTGTGTGTGTGTGTGTGTGTGTGTGTGTGTGAGTGAGTGAGTGAGTGAGTGAGTGAGAGAGAGAGAGAGAGAGAGAGCGCTTTTATTGAGCATATGTATGAAACTGCCTTTCTGTAGAATGAAAATTTTCTTTCTTTTGTTGTACGGTATTTGATTGGCTCAGTCTCTTCAACACTTTTTTGCCAGTTTTTATTTTAAAATGGTTTTCATTTGCAGGGTGTCCAGAAAAGGGTTCTAACATTTACAGAGGTTGCAGTACGCATCAAGGGAAGGATGAAAGTTCCTATAAACATTGCTTGTAAACTTTATATCTTCGGAGTTATGGTCTGCATGTATCTGGGGAGCATATCTTGCAAACCGTGCACTTTGCCACGAGATAAATGAGGAAGCAGCATACATACTACACGTTTATGCAGCACAAGGTGTTTGCATCAGTATCAAGCATGCACCCAACAGAAGAACACACACACAGTATTCCACAGTGCGCTACAGTATGTAGTGTATCAGTCATGTATGTTATTTTCATCTGGTGTACCTGTAGCCTTCCTATGGTGCATTGTTTGTTGTGACGGCAGTAAATTACTGTAATCTGTTTCTGTGTCCATCACTGGATGTACAGCTCCCAATGGAGGCCTGCTGTTCAAAATAGAAGTTGGCAGGTATGATCTACCACTGGCAAGCAGATGGAAGTGGCCTACAGGCATGTAAACTGTATGTTGCCAAACATGCCCAACACCATACACCATCTGTAAACATTTTAGTACCCTGTTCCAGTGACTTTTGGAAACAGGATCCTTTGAACCATGAACACGGGGTTGTGGCAGATCTCAAACAACTCTCACACCTGGTATGAAGTAACGGTTACAAGAACATGTGGAAGTCAACCCTGGAACAAGTGTCCAAAGAATAGTTACAGCTGAAGGTGTTGCTACATGTGTTACCTGGACAGTGCTCCATGAACAGTTGCTCTATCCCTGCCATGTGCAGCAAGTCCAAGCTCTGCCATTATTGCAATTCTACCAGTGGTTTCTCCAAATGTGTGCACATAATCAACAGATCGCGGTGAAAGTGTTATTTACTGATCAGGTGGGCTTCATGAGAGACAGTATCATAAATTACCATGATATGTGTGTATGGACTGATGCCAATCCATGTGCACTTTAAGAGAGACAAGACATCAGCACACATTTAGTATCAATGTTTCAACAGGCATCTGTGGGGACAGATTGCTAGGTCCTTATGTTCTACACAACACTTTGAATGGTGTTTGGTATCTTCATTTCCTTTGGAATCTTTTACCTCTGTTGCTGAAGAATGTACCATTACATGAACAATTGCAAATGTGGTACATGCATGATGGAGCACCAGCCCATTTTCAACTTTGGATGAGGCGACACCTACCATGAGTCTATCAGGAGCAATGGATATGTCAGGGAGGGCCAATACCTTGGCCTGCCCATTCTGCTGACTTGAACCCTGTGGATGTTTGGCTTTGGGGGCATGTAAAGACCTTGGTGTATGTGATCCCTATAAATGATGTGGATACACTAAGGGAACATGTGTTCATTGCCTATAATGCAATCTGGCAACAATGACGGGTGTTCCAATGAATGCGTGATTCTACGAGGTGTAGGGTGGAAGGCTATATTGCAGTGAGTGGTGGTTACATCAAGCACATGTTGTAAAGAGTAGTGCAAAGACATGGTGATCACTGACAGTAGTAGTAGTAATATACTATAACTCTGAAGATATGAGGTTTATGACCCACATTTGTGGAAACTTTCTCTTCACTTGTTGCATACTACATCTTTCGTAAATATTGGAACCTTTTTTCAAGTCACCCTGTGTAAATAGAAAAGGTCTAACTTTTTATATAAATCTGGAGCTTTTTTCAAATTTTCTGCTAACTAGTGTCTGTATATTAATACTTTCAAAAATGTTCAAATGCGTATGAATCCGTAAGGAACCAAACTGCTGAAGTCATCGGTCCCTAAACTTCCACACTATGTAAACTAACTTACTAGCCAAAGTTACTGAGTCTGTGATGCACTGCCAGGTACTGAATTACTTTGAGGAAAACAACTTATTCCAAAACACACAGCACGGATTCTGCAAAGGGAGATCAACAGTGACAGCCACACTGGACTTATTAAAAACGATTCGACAGAGTTTTGAAGAGAAAGAGAGAGAGAGAGAGAGAGAGAGAGAGAGAGAGAGAGAGAAATACATAATCACGACGCTCGCTGTAAGACGAACATTGAAGTGCCATGGTGTCGCCTATCAAGTACACAAGACAGCTTTCCAACAGTCGCCCTAAAAATGTACAATCAACTGCCTCCAGAAGTGAAATCCCTGCCACTTGAATCATTTCGGAAAAAAATTGCTCAGGACTTGAAACAACATCCACTATATTCTTGGAAGAGTTTTTCAACAGTGGCTCTAGCGAATGGACAAAATAATAAATATTGTTATGTTTTATATATAATTTTGCCTAAATTTAATCTTCTTTATGTTCTCAGTTGACTGCACATTTAATTTTGCGTTTTACTTAAAGTACACGGTTATTACAAATGATTGAAGCGATTTCACAGCTCTACAATAACTTTATTATTTGAGATATTTTCACAATGCTTTGCACACACATACAAAAACTCAAAAAGTTTTTTTAGGCATTCACAAATGTTCGGTATGTGCCCCTTTAGTGATTCGGCAGACATCAAGCCGATAATCAAGTTCCTCCCACACTCGGCGCAGCATGTCCCCATCAATGAGTTCGAAAGCATCGTTGATGCGAGCTCGCAGTTCTGGCACGTTTCTTGGTAGAGGAGGTTTAAACACTGAATCTTTCACATAATCCCACAGAAAGAAATCGCATGGGGTTAAGTCGGGAGAGCGTGGAGGCCATGACATGAATTGCTGATCATGATCTCCACCACAAGCTATCCATTGGTTTTCCAGTCTCCTGTTTAAGAAATGCCAAACATCATGATGGAAGTGTGATGGAGCACCATCCTGTTGAAAGATGAAGTCAGCGCTGTCGGTCTCCAGTAGTGGCATGAGCCAATTTTCCAGCATGTCCAGATACACGTGTCCTGTAAAGTTTTTTTCGCAGAAGAAAAAGGGGCCGTAAACTTTAAACCGTGAGATTGCACAAAACACGTTAACTTTTGGTGAATTGCGAATTTGCTGCATGAATGCGTGAGGATTCTCTACCGCCCAGATTCGCACATTGTGTCTGTTCACTTCACCATTAAGAAAAAATGTTGCTTCATCAATGAAAACAAGTTTCGCACTGAACGCCTCCTCTTCCATGAGCTGTTGCAACCGCGCCGAAAATTCAAAGCGTTTGACTTTGTCATCGGGTGTCAGGGCTTGTAGCAATTGTAAACGGTATGGCTTCTACTTTAGCCTTTTCTGTAAGATTTTCCAAACCGTCAGCTGTGGTACGTTTAGCTCCCTGCTTGCTTTATTCGTAGACTTCCACGGGCTACGCATGAAACTTGCCCACACGCATTCAACCGTTTCTTCCCTCACTGCAGGCTGACCCGTTGATTTCCCCTTACAGAGGCATCCAGAAGCTTTAAACTGCGCATACCATCACCGAATGGAGTTAGCAGTTGGTGGATCTTCGTTGAACTTCGTCCTGAATTGTCGTTGCACTGTTATGGCTGACTGATGTGAGTGCATTTCAAGCACGACATACGCTTTCTCGGCTCCTGTTGCCATTTTGTCTCACTGCACTCTCGAGCGCTCTGGCAGCAGAAATCTGAAGTGCGGCTTCAGCCGAACAAAACTTTATGAGTTTTTCTACGTATAACAAAACTTTATGAGTTTTTCTACGTATCTGTAGTGTGCCGTGACCATATGTCAATGAATGGAGCTACAGTGAATTTATGAAATTGCTTCAATCATTTGTAATAGCCCTGTATATATTTTGCCAAAACGAAACTTTATGTGTGTGATCTAGATGGTTTTGTAAACATTTTGCTTTGTGGTATTTTCATTTGCTGCTATGAAGTTTTACTTTCCTGTTTAGTTATATTTCATTTTCTCTATGTTCTATGTGTTTTTGTGCACTGCATAAATATTTACTTTTATTTGTAATATAAATTTTGTATATGGCGTTGTATAAATGTTAGTTGATAATCTTTGTATTTGTGATGCAGTCTGTCCAGCCATGGCTGGTAAACAACGAAGATATAGTAATAGTAATAAACTGACTTATGGTAATAACCATGCACATGTGCACACGGGAGGAGTTAAACCGCCGGTGGGAGGGGTCGCGCAGTTCACTATGTGGCGCCTCAAGCCACGTGGGCGCGGTCACTCCACATGGCATTAATACTTTATGAAGGATCATAACTAGGCATACAACTAAGGAGACTTATTTTATTTGGAAATATCTTAAGCTTAACATTGCAGATAAAGCCAATTTTAGAAAGATTTACCTGTTTTTTCACTCTAACTAGAGGATTCATTATTTTTGATGACTAACACTGATTTTTTGTCAGAAAGAGCTGCTAGAGTACAACTAGAGTTGCTGGGGTCCAATTTTAGATTATTTATCACAATACAGTTTCCAATAAGGATTGCTGGACACAGTCCAGGAGTCATTAATTTTATTTCAGCTCCAATTACTGTCACTGATTTGGATGTAAAGGCAATAGCTAAATATTAAGAATAAAACACACTAACTAGTTGATTTCACTTCATAGAAAAACAATTATGTATCATAGAAATGAACAATGACTCAATCATGGTGTTTATTAAAAAACATATAGAAAGAATGCTGGCAAGAGATTTATGAAGTAGACTGTGCAAATGCATAATTTAACTCTTTCTTACACGTATTCCTAAAGCACTTTGAGGACTGTTTTCCCATAAAACAAGTCAGATAAAAATTAAGTAAAATGCCAAGGGATGGATAACACCTGGGATTAAAGTGCCCTGTGTTAGAAGAGAGAGCTCTATCTAATTCAGAGGATGAGGTTAATCAAAAATTGACATTCCATTACCACCAGTTTTTTAAAATCCTACAGTTATCATCTTCACTATCATGCCACGCTGGGACATTTATAGTACTTCTCCATTTCACCTGCCTTTCAAACATTCTTCTTCCGTAACAGTTTTGTTCCAATCCTGCTTCCTTCTTCTTAAACTGGTTTTATCAAGTTAACTATCTCAGTTCTATCATTCAGTTTTTCTACTCCAATTTCCTCCCAACTTCTTCATTTCTCACTCTGCTTGTCCTTGTTTCACCTAACCTACTACGTAGGAATTTCATTTCAATGGCTTGGATTCTCCTCTCCTCTCTTCTTGTCACTGTACAGACCTCTGATGTATATGACAATATGGATATAAATTACATCTTCTACAGCAATTCCTTAACTTCATCCCCCCACCCCTCTCACTTCACCAGACTAGGGGCCTCGCATACTGGTAAAATACATTTACTTTTGTGCCCTTTTGCTAATTCATTCTGCATTTTTGCATTCTGCGTTATCTAATGTCCTAAATTTTTGAAGGTGTCTGCTGTTTCAATTTCCTGACTTTTAATATAAATTTGCACTTCCCCTTCTCTGTCTCCTTTGGTCACTATCATAGTTCTGCATTTCATGCCATATTTCTTGATTTTTTGTTTTTTGTTTTTTTTGTTTTTCGTCTTTTTTTTTTTTTTGTTTAATATCTAGTAGTAGTTGTGTAACCTTCCTGGTCATTCCCCACAACACAGTATCAATGGCAAATAGCAATAACTTCATCTCTATGAGATGCTTCTGTCTCTTTCATGATTTCATTTACCATCATTAAAAATAATAATGGTGACAACACACTTTGTTGTTTCAACCCCATAACATTCCTACACCATTTAGCTCTCCCACTTGGCGCTGGACACAGTTGAAGTTTTTATCATACAATGCTTGAAGAATTTTGATTGTTAGTTCTAAAAGTTTTCCAATTCCCTTTCTCTTCAAACTTCCTCACTCCTTTCCTCTGGGGACACTATCATATGCTTTCAGTAAGTCAATGAATGTTATCAACAGATCTTTCCCATACACCCAATATCTTTCCATCAATTGCCTCATACTAAATATTGTGTCCAATGTCCAGTTTATACAATTCCGTACTGTAAATGGCATAACACAATTGATAAATAGAGACTATGAATGGAAGTCTGTTGCTAAGGTAGAATACTCAAAATTTCTGAGTGTGTGCATTGATGAGAAGTTTAATTGGAAGAAACACATTGACGATCTGCTGAAACGGTTAGGTTCAGCTACTTATGCTATTAGGGTTATTGCAAATTTTGGTGAAACATATCAGTAAATTAACCTACTATGCCTATTTTTATTCACTGCTTTTGTATGGCATCATATTTTGGGGCAATTCATCATTAAGAGAGAAAGTATTCATTGCACAAAGGCGTGTAATCAGCATAATAGCTGGAGCCCACCCAAGATCACCTTGCAGACATTTATTTAAGGAACTCAAAATATTCACAGTACCTTCACAATACATATATTCCCTTATGAAATTTGTCATTAATAACCCATCCCATTTCAAAAAGATCAGTGAAGTTCACAGCTACAACACTGTAAGAAAGGATGATTTTCACTATTCTTTGGCACAGAAAGGGGTGAATTATGCTGCCACAAAAATCTTTGGTCATTTGCCAATTCTTCAGGCACACAGTTTTTAGTCTACACGTATCTTAGCAGGCTATGTAAACACTGAAATCCAGTAGGTTTAGCTGCCTTTATCATTCCAACAGTTATTTCATCTATCCCACGTGCCTTTCTCATTTTCATTCTTCTAATCACTAGTTGCACTTCTAACATCCTAATATCTTTTTGTTTATGCAAGTCCATTTCCCCCCCACCATACGTCTGTTATCTTTCCATCACTATATGTTGCATTTATTAGTTTGCCACAGTACTCTTGCCATCTTTTCCTTATCTCCTCTGGCTGTGTTACTTAGATTTCCGCTTTCAAACACAAGAAAAATAACAGTGTTAATGAAATCGAATTCCTACAAAATAACTGGGTACCAAAATTAATATTTACTTCTGTTCACAGTGTCAATGAACACTGCACTCATCAATAAACATCCAAATACAAATGCACTATATGATTCATCAACAAAAGTGGGTTTCAATAACAAAACAGGTCTAAGCAGATTACAAAATTAATTAGGCCGCTAAAAAATGTAAACTGGTGGTGTCTTCAGAAGATTATTAAAACTGTGTGCTGCTGCTACATCTATATACATACTCCACCATCATATGGTGCATGAGGGAGAGTACCTTGTAGCACTACTAGTCATTTCCTTTCCTGTTCCACTCGCAAATAGAACAAGGGAAAAACAACAATCTATGTGTCTCCATATGAGCCCTAATTTCTCTTATCTTCATGAACCTTCCATGAAATGTATATTGGTAGCAGTAGAACCATTCTGCAGTCAGCTTCAAATGCTGGTTCTCTAAATTTTCTCAGTCAAGTTTTGTGAAAAGAACATCTTCCCCTCAAGGGATTCTCATTTGAGTTCACAAACCATTGCCACAATACTCATGTGCTGACTGAACCTACTGATAACAAATCTAGCGAAGTGTCACTGAATTGCTTTGATGTCTTCCTTTAATCTGAGCTGGTAGGGACCCCAAACACTCAATCAGTACTCAAGAATGGGTCGCAACAGCGTTCTGTAGAGGTCTCATTTATAGATGAGCTATAGTTTCCTAAAATTCCCTCAATAAACTGAATTCAACCATTCACCTTCCCTACTACCGTCCTTATGGGCTCATTCCATTTCACATCACTTTCCAATGTTACGCCTAAATAGTGTCAAGCAGCACACTATCAATGCTGCATTAAAACATTATGGGACTGTTTTTCCTACTTCTCTGCATTAAGTTACATTTTTCTACATTTAGAGCAAGGTGCCATTCATCACACCAAATAGAAAAGCTACCTAAGTCATCTTCTATCCTACTACAGCCACTAAATGACGCGACTACCCTTAAGTTGCCATTGTAATCTGTAGTAATCTATCATTGTTGCAATAACAATTTTTGAACCCGTTGATGCAATGCAACAAGCCCGTCCTCAGTTCAAGTATGAAGTGCCGACTCAGGGCATATTTTCTAACAGACTTAAATGCGATGTAGTAACATTCCTCTGAATGTAACTACAGAAAACAGTCCCCTAATTAAGGAGGCATTTTACCCTTCCAGTCTTTTTTAAAAATAGCTTTGAGGAAGTTATTTATGATAATTACTGAGTCACTTTTGTGAGTAGAAACTGTTAACCGTCTCCCAGGTTCTACTTACATAAAGAATTTTCCACAAGAAAGTCATGTAAGACCCAAAAATAAAGTTCTGGAAGAGCTAAATAAGGCAAATTATCCAGTTGGGATATTCTGCAACCTCATCAAAACATTTGCCTGTGTAGACTTGGAAAATTAAAATGTTGCAGCTGTAAAGGAATCCCTTTTGCGTGGATGAAGACCAGTTCATAACAGAAAGAAGGTAGGGTCAGTGCCATACCATGTGAAAGGAATGAAACTAACTTCGTAATGGAGGAAAATAAGAATCACATATAGGTCTGCTCCTGTTCTTAAACTATGTAAGTGATTTGCCAATGACTTTAAAGGTTGGTTCAAAAACTAAAGTTTGCTGTTGACACAACCATACGAACCAAAGGCCTAATTCATTTTTACCAGGCACAGCTCTGATGATAGCTGTACAGGCCAACAGCAAATAAGTCTTAATCTCATGGAAACACGTATTATGCAGTTCCAAACAAGAAACAACAGCCTGAAGTAGACATTAATGATCACACACTAAACAAGATGACTCACATTACTCAATTTATATCCGATACTTTTTGCATATGAACTGCAATAACCATATCTTTGCTATCACAAAGATAATTTTGTCTATAACAATACCAGAGAAGGAAAGTTGCTGCTCACCATATAGCGGAGATGCTGAGTCGCGATAGGCACAATAAAAAGATTGTACAAACACACACACACACACACACACACACACACACACACACACACACACACCCATCTACGGTGTCAGAGAGCTGCGTGTGTGTGTTTGTGTGTGTGTGTGTGTGTGTGTGTGTGTGTGTGTGTGTGGGCGTGTGCGTGCGCAGGCTTGCACTTGCGTGCGCGGGCGTGCACGTGCGTGCGTGTGTGCATGTATGTATGTATACATGTATGAATATAATAGAGGGAAACATTCCACGTGGGAAAAATTATATATAAAAACAAAGATGAGGTGACTTACCGAACGAAAGCGCTGGCAGGTCGATAGACACACAAACAAACACAAACATACACACAAAATTCAAGCTTTTGCAACAAACTGTTGCCTCATCAGGAAAGAGGGAAGGAGAGGGAAAGACGGAAGGAGGTGGGTTTTAGGGTGAGGGTAAGGAGTCATTCCAATCCCGGGAGTGGAAAGACTTACCTTAGGGGGAAAAAAGGATAGGTATACACTCGCACACACACACATATCCATCCACACATACAGACACAAGCAGACATATTTGGTCTTTAAATATGTCTGCTTGTGTCTGTATGTGTGGATGGATATGTGTGTGTGTGCGAGTGTATACCTGTCCTTTTTTCCCCCTAAGGTAAGTCTTTCCGCTCCCAGGATTGGAATGACTCCTTACCCTCACCCTAAAACCCACCTCCTTCCGTCTTTCCCTCTCCTTCCCTCTTTCCTGATGAGGCAACAGTTTGTTGCGAAAGCTTGAATTTTGTGTGTATGTTTGTGTTTGTTTGTGTGTCTATCGACCTGCCAGCGCTTTTGTATACATGTATGTGTATCTACTGCTGACAAAGGCCTTATGACCGAAAGCTTTAATTGTATGAATCTTTTTATTGTGCCTATCGTGACTCAGGGCTTTGCTATATGGTGAGTAGCAACTTTCCTTCTCTGATATTGTTACATTCCATCCTCGATTTTGCATTGTTTAATAGTTTTGTCTATTATCTGCAATGAAGCAAGGTTAACACAGCATGTAACAGGCCAGAAAGAGATGTACAGAAGCGACGTTTGAGAATCAGATATGCTGGTGCAAATCGTAGTCTAAGGTTGTGGGGGAAGTCATAGACAAATAGGGACAACAGATAAGAGTCATGTGATGTGTGTTGTTGAGTAAGCACATTTTCTGGCTTTGCAACCTTAATTTACTGAATTTTATATGACAATGAATACCCGAATTCTGTTATTATACAGGGTGTTACAAAAAGGTGCGGCCAAACTTTCAGGAAACATTCCTCACACACAAAGAAAGAAAATATGTTACGTGGACATGTGTCCAGAAACGCTTACTTTCCATGTTAGAGCTCATTTTATTACTTCTCTTCAAATCACATTAATCATGGAATGGAAACACACAGCAACAAAATGTACCAGCGTGACTTCAAACACTGTTACAGGAAATGTTCAAAATGTCCTCCGTTAGCGAGGATAAATGCATCCACCCTCCGTCGCATGGAATCCCTGATGCGCTGATGCAGCCCTGGAGAATGGCGTATTGTATCACAGCCGTCCACAATACGAGCACGAAGAGTCTCTATTTGGTACCGGGGTTGCGTAGACAAAGAGCTTTCAAATGCCCCCATAAATGAAAGTCAAGAGGGTTGAGGTCAGAAGAGCGTGGAGGCCATGGAATTGGTCCGCCTCTACCAATCCATCGGTCACCGAATCTGTTGTTGAGAAGCGTACGAACACTTCAACTGAAATGTGCAGGAGCTCCATCGTGCATGAACCACATGTTGTGTCGTACTTGTAAAGGCACATGTTCTAGCAGCACAGGTAGAGTATCCCGTATGAAATCATGATAATGTGCTCCATTGAGTGTATGTGGAAGAACAGGGGGCCCAATCAAGACATCACCAACAATGCCTGCCCAAACGTTCACAGAAAATCTGTGTTGATGACGTGATTGCACAATTGCGTGCGGATTCTCGTCAGCGCACACATCTTGATTGTGAAAATTTACAATTTGATCACGTTGGAATGAAGCCTCATCCGTAAACAGAACATTTGCACTGAAATGAGGATTGACACTTTGTTGGATGAACCATTCGCAGAAGAGAAGTGTACCCGTGGAGGCCAATCAGCTGCTGATAGTGCCTGCACACGCTGTACATGGTACGGAAACAACTGATTCTCCCGTAGCACTCTCCATGCAGTGACGTAGTCAACGTTACCTTGTACAGCAGCAACTTCTCTGAAGCTGACAATAGGGTTATCGTCAACTGCACGAAGAATTGCCTCGTCCATTGCAGGTGTCCTCGTCGTTCTAGGTCTTCCCCAGTCGCGAGTCATAGGCTGGAATGTTCCATGCTCCCTAAGACGCTGATCAATTGCTTCGAACGTCTTTCTGTCAGGACACCTTCGTTCTGGAAATCTGTCTCAATACAAACGTACCGCGCCACGGCTATTGCCCTGTGCTAATCCATACATCAAATGGGCATCTGCCAACTCCGCATTTGTAAACATTGCACTGACTGCAAAACCACGTTCGTGATGAACACTAACCTGTTGATGCTACGTACTGATGTGCTTGATGCTAGTACTGTAGAGCAATGAGTCGCATGTCAACACAAGCACCAAAATCAACATTACCTTCCTTCAACTGGGCCAACTGGCGGTGAATCGAGGAAGTATAGTACATACTGACAAAACTAAAATGAGCTCTAACATGGAAATTAAGTGTTTCTGGACACATGTCCACATAACATCTTTTCTTTATTTGTGTGTGAGGAATGTTTCCTGAAAGTTTGGCCATACCTTTTTGTAACACCCTGTATTCTTGGAAAATTGTATGTACCACAGCATCCAGTGCCTCTCATGTGTACTTATTGCACTAGTCACTGTTAAGCCCTACAGCAGCTTTATTTCTGTAAACTGTTGTCAGATCACTTGTAACTGAAAGGACACAATGTATGTGGACTTAAATCTAATTAATAGAATAACTGATAAATAAAATTTTTGATGTGCACAGTTTTAAGCAGGACACACTAATCCTACATTTTGAAATAAGTAAAACTGGTAAGCCCGTTAAATACTTACAGGAAGACAAAGAGAAGAACTGCTACTACGTGTGTTTTTGTGTTGCTTCTGTATCTTATCTCAGTTGTTACAGTCTTGTGACATGATGGACACTGCAATGTTGTTGGCTCAGGTCCCAGCGGCGTGCTAATCACTGAAACAGTATGAAGCATGTGTCAACTACATAGAGAACTGATACGAAGTGTATCTCTCTCTCTCTCTCTCTCTCTCTCTCTCTCTCTAAAACACACACAAAAAAATAAAAGCAGTCTTCACCAAAAACTAATCATGATATTTTTGTGATGGAAAAGATAAAGAGGACTGGCTGGTAACATGTTTAAATCTTGAGAGAAATCATTACTACACAGTTTTCACAATCTTAACTTCCCCATTTTCATTACCTATCTGGTTTCAATTCTCCAATCATCCCATACCAATTAGAATGCTATTTTTATAAAAAAAAATCTGTATTTGTAAGTTCTAGAACTCTTTTTATATGTCTGCATCAACACCTACATACATATTCTGGAAACCATTGAAGTGCATGGCAGATGGTACTTCCCATTGCACCAGTCGTTTGGGATTCTACCCTTTCCATTCATGTATTGAGGATGGGTAACATGAATATTTAAATGAGTCTGTGTGCACCGCAATTAATCTAAACTTGGCCTCTCAAGCCCTACAGGAATGATACAAAAAATGGTCAAATGGCTCTGAGCACTATGGGACTTAACATCTGAGGTCATCAGTCCCCTAGACTTAGAACTACTTAAACCTAACCAACCTCAGGACATTACACTCATTCATGCTCGAGGTAGGATTCGAACCTGCGACAATAGCGGTCATGTGGCTCCAGACTGAAGCACCTAGAACCGCACGGCGACACTGGCTGGCCAGGAATGATACACCAGGGATTGTAGTACATTCGCAGAGTAATCACTTAAAGCCGGTACTTTAATCTTTATAAGTAGGTTTTTGTGAGATATTTTGCATCTATCTTCAAATGTCTGCTGTTTCAGTTTGTTCAGCATCTCTGCAGCAGTCTCACATGGGTTCAACAAACCTGTGTATCCTTGGTGCCCTTTTCTGTATACATTCAATGTACTCCATCAGTCGTATTTGATATGGACCCTACAAATTTTAGCAATCTTCTAAGGTTGGTTACATGAATGATTTGCAAGCAATCTCCATTGTAGATTGACTTCATTCCCTACAGAGCTTTTTTTTTTTTATCTAATATGTGTTGTTTCGACTCATACGATATCACAATGCATCATCATGCACCATTTGACATTTGTTGCTGGATATGTCTCCATATATTATGATCCTCAGCTATAAACATTCCTCGTACTCCTGTATGTATTCAAATGATATCATTGATTTCTTTTTTTCCTCTCTTGGGAACTTCTCTGTTTCCTATGCGATCAATTCACCTTCCTACATGCCCCCCCCCCCCCTTTCATTTTATTTTCAGTTCAGTTATGATTACTTGTTCTACTCTGGTCTCGCCACTGTCTGTGTGTTTCTTTTCCTGTATTTGTCAGTAATTCCTTCTATACATCTCTCTATTGCACACTGACCAACCCTCAGTTTTGCGATCAGCTTTGCAGTGAAAATCCAAGCCTTTAGAAAAAAAACTGTTGTATACGCTGATCACAAAAATTCCATTTGAGTCACATCAAGAATTTATATTTCCAGTTTCTATTTACTTTACCAAAAAAATGTCAAGCCATTTTTCCTTTTCTGTTTATATGTTTGGCTGTCTTCAGCTGCTCTGTATGCTAAGACTCAACTAATTCCACAACTTCAATGCTACTTCATACTATTTTCATTTCAATGTGTTATTTACATATTATTTTAGACTGATTTCCAAACTTTTCTATTGCTTTCATTATTGAAGTTTATCTGAAACAGAGATGTTTAAGACGTGTTATATTAGTGCAGTGTTTTGTGGTTTAGGGTCTGAAAACTTCCTCAAAGGCAGCTTAAATAGTTTGGACAATATAGAATCTCCTTGCCCGATTCTTCTTTTAGTTCAGAATTTCCCACAATCAAAATGAAGGTCTAACGTGAGCTGTAGCATTGACATAAAATTTTTCAGTATTCTAACATAGGCTGAATCTATCTCTTATTTATCAAAAGCTTTGAGAGCTGATTTTGTTAAAACTGAGTAACAATTTATGAATCTTTGACAAAGTGGTAGTTCATAGTCACAGCTATGTTCTATAAGTTTATTCAGAATTTTCAAAGGTTCTAGTGGACAATTTCCACATCTAAAACCAAATAGTTCCCATGCCTGGTTATGAACCATCACTTTTCCAATGCACTTGGTGATAATTTTAGTGGATGTGTTGTACATTAGTCAGAGGGGGCTGGTAGACTCAGTTTTTTTTTAATTTGTCATTTATATTAAGTAAAATAATTTCCAAGGTATCCCAGTTTTGATGAGTTAGATTTCTTTGTACCAGGGTTGACTGGGAAACCATTTTGTGTGTTCCTTCAGTTTTGCTCAACCTCCAGCTTTAACCATTTCTGTTAAAATGGCATCATCTGTCAGCACCATTCTTACATACTCTGCATTTTTGTACATCTTATCCGGCATTACAGGCACTTGCAGAATACTGTTATTGTTATTACTAACTCTCTCTGCATTTCTTATAAATATCTTTAACAATACCAACATTTAGAACCAGCTTGGAATGCTGGAAACATTCTTCTCCATAGCTGGTTATGTGCCAACAGCAATCACAACCGATGAAACCTGGTGTGTAATCAATGTAAGTTATTGTTGTTACACTTTTCTCTTATTTTCAACTTTTTCATTTTAATAAATTTTCTGTGTACTTTCTTGTATGATATTGACTTTTGTCTGATTCAGCGTATTCTGCCTTGTTCCTATTGTTGTTCACTTGAAATTCTCACCTACTCTCTATTAGCTGTGTAACTGCTACACTATGACTTTCGTTACATAATGATTATATTGTTAGAAATCTTTCTTGTCTTTAAGTGGGCATTACATGGTGGAACTGTAGTTAGTTGTCTAGTTCTTATTCAACAGTTTCCAAGTTTATAGTACTTTGGCTACAAAAGAGTGGCAAATTTCCATCAAAGAATGTGCTTATTTCCGCACATACGCAGGCAGGATGCAAGAGCTAAATTTTCCACCCTGCGTAACTTTCTATCCATTAAAGGTATTCGTACCTCTTTTCACCCAGACGAATAGTGAGTGACAAGTGCTTCACGAAACAGAGGCTAACGCATTTTTTGCAACTTTGTTAATCACTAAAATCCGAGCATTAACATTATTTAACTTAACTATGACCTTTCTTTCTTCCACTAAATATCAGAATTCAGAACTGTGCGAGACAAATACAGAGATTTAACACTATTGTAGGTCTGACAAGAAATACTGAATGTGAGGAGTGTCGTGCTGTTGTTGTGGCCGTTTGAATGGCAAGCCGCCGAGATTATGCCACTATCAGTATGTACGAAGGCTACTCACACGCTTTTGATGAAGACCTCGGAAAAATAGAGTTAAGCCATTAATTTTTTTATTTAATATGTCTGCACGCTTAACACAGTGAAATCTCCGCGCCATTGCACCGTAGTACGCCGCTAGAAGAGAAAAAACTTCCCGGCGCAGTCCGCTGACACGGTAGATTAACGGGTATAATTCATTTTCGGGAGGAGCATAACTGTCGCCAGCTGTGTCAGGCCAATGCAGCCGGCTAAAGAAGTCTAATGGATTGGTCTGACACAGTTGCAACATGTCCGCGCTGCTGTCGAAGAGTGCTTTAGTCATCTGGATTAACCTGACACGGCTGCAACATTTCCGCCGCTACTGTAAATGAATCACCACTACGACATTCAATTTTATCACCTGAAGATACTCTGAATCCTCTTCCGTATCGCTCACGTAGGGATCGCGAAGAGAAGATTTGGCTAATTTCAGCACACAGGGAGGCATTTAGCCGTAACTCACGGGGTGACGTTTCTGTAACGTCTACTGCGAGGTGGGCCTCTGGGTTCCCTACGTTTAAACCGACATTATACGTGTTGTCTAAATGAAGTTTGTTTATTTTATTGCACGAAATAAAGCCTGCAGCATTTAACTATTTATCATAAAAAATTACATACATTTTCGAGTTTTTTTAAAAAATAGTACACGTGAATGGACTGTTAGAAAACAGAATTTTTCATTCCGAAAAATTGTATTATCTTTGTTGCAACTACATTTCCATAAAACTAAATTCACATAAAGATTCCACTCAATACGTATAAAAAGTCAACAAAATTGACATTCAGTATTGGGATCTACATTTTTCTTAATCACCACTCAAAACACATTTGATTTTAACAAAAACTAAGTATTTTGTTGGGGAGACAGGCCGATCCACATCAAAATTGTGCTAAAGTTCATCTGAATGTTGTTCTTGCTCGATAGAACAGTGATCACTGGCTATTGTACAATCGTAGTCTTTTACGTCTATATCTTGATCCGTGTCAATGACACCTTTCTGTACGGTCTAGGAAACACTAACACCTGTCCATTCCGCCACAACAGCCCTTGGAGACGAGTTCAGAGTGGTTTGCAAGGTATGTATGCATATACAAGTAGATCTATAGCCAACCGGCAAACAAAAAATTATGTAACCTTAGTTTTTTCGAAGTGATAGTTAAAATTCTATGACTACGCTTCTTATGTATATGGCTCAACTAAATGGTGGAAAGTGTGAATACAATGCTGGAATGTAAGATAAGCGAACATCTATACCCTATAATGAATGGAACTACTGTCTGATTTTAGCGAAGAGGAGTATTCTCCGCCTCGTAAATACAGTGACACGGGGAGAGGGGGGTGTGAAACAGCAGGTCTTATCCTAACAGCGCACTTCTACGGCATATTTGTGCTTAATAATGAGCATCTACAAAAGCAGGCCTCACTATGAACAGGAATCTTTCCTCACCGATAATGAGACGCAGGTAATGCCCACTATGGACCAATTAAGAAAATTCATTTTACCATGAGAAAACTTGACACACCATAGCAAAATAAAACACAGTATTCAACTACGCTCGCTACTGCACACAGTCTTGTTTGCTACTTAACGATGGAGCATAACACTAGTAGCCCAAAGCTGCTCGCTATGACGCCGAGGCATCAGGAAATGAGCGTGCACTGTACGTCTTTGCCATTAACACAAACATATAAGCCTTTCTATCGCGTAGTGAGAGTACCGTAGAGTGAAATTTCCTAAAATTAAAAAATCAACAATCAACTTCAGCTCTTACGACTGTGCCTTTCACATTATTGGTCACTTCCATACTGGCCTTGCTTCATGATAGGGCATTACGGATCAGCACAGAGAGTATCAACCGACGCAACATAGTTAATCAAAAAAAGACCAAATGACACGATGGACACTTTTTATTAATTTTCTACTCGCGTAATAGAACACTAGAGTCGTACACAAATATCTTAAAATAAACTTCAGCTTTTACACCTACGCGGAACACTCTCCATCGCTTATCCAGGTGCTATGGTGAAACATCTGAAACCATCAGCGATATTACAAGTCCAGAACGAAATGAGGTACTTCTTGGCAACAGAAAAAGTTACTAGTAAATATGTTTCGATTTTCGTACGCTTTCGTATTTTATATCCCTGCGAATATTTTACAAGTTACTGTACTGTAGATATTTTACACACACTTGACACCTCATGCATTATCATTATGGTGAAACTTCGAATGAGGAGGACACTTTGTGTGCCCAGTTCTAAAAGGGCAATGTTATCAGTCTGCTGTAAATCATCATTTTGCTGAAACTAATCCTTAAGGCAATTAAACAAAGTTTTTTAACACAGTACGTCCTAGTCAGGAATCTCGTCTCATTCCTCTTGGTCTATGTAGGAAAAGACACTGTATCTTCACAGTCTAACTGTATTTTCTTTGAGAATTCACAGATATTAATGACACGCAAAACTGTAGAACAAACGACGTTAATATTCTTAAAAAAATCACAATAAAATTATTTGTATTCGAGATATCTAATTAACACACCAAAGGTGGTATAGCAGAGGCCTCGATGTCACAAATGTGTTGACGGTAAACAAAACATGTCTACGGTCGAAGTTAACTTTGTTTCGGACGGAGCTGCTAAATTTTGAAATGCGGAGTGTCGATTTCGAAAACATTCCCTCTGAAAAAATGACATGAAAATTTGCTATTTTCTTATCAGACGCAAACAAAAAGATCCCAGCAACCCCTGCTCTTTCTCTCATGACTGTCCCTATGATCTCTTAAGACAGTACTAAAACATTTCCTCTTATGTTTTTACGTGCGCATTGTGAATGAAATTCATGAGATTCGTACTCGCGATTACACTTAGAGATAACTTGTTGAGTATCTTCGTACAAAGGCAGATATTTTGGACTGTGCTACTAATACACTCTCGACACTTTCCAGACAACGAATGTTTCTTTGTACGCCGCAGCTTCTCGAAGTACCACACTTCAATCGATTTTCCTTGCAGCCATTTTCTATACCCGAAGGACACTGCAGAAATGAGTTCTCAAAGCCATTTATTTCTAACGGACTTCCAAATAAAATTCTACTTGGTTTAAGCCTAGGGGGAAAGGTTAAAGGCCCAAGTGGCCTTTTGGGGCGGCAAGCTGAGGGGGGCATCACAGGCAACAAGGTGCAAATTTTGTACTCAGGGTGAAAACAATTAGTAGCGAAAACTGACAGGGGTGAAAGTATACGATAATACTTGTAGAAGCGACAGCGTTCTAGTAACTTAGGGCAGCAAATGTGCCGTTTGCGAGGTAACTGTGGATGTGTGTTTCATCTACATCTAGAGTGATTGTGTGGGTCATCGCTAGTGAGGGGAAGTGAGTGAAAGAGTGTAACCTTACAGGTTTCTTCCTCACTGGGTGACTGTTTTAGTCATTTTACGCACATTCGTTTCTTTCAATGTGTGTAAGGGCGTTGATAAACTCGGCGTTAAGCGCCCTTAATCTCCAAACACACACACACACACACACACACACAGACACACACACAGACACACACACACACTATGCAAACCACTGCGAGAGGCACATCCAACTGTACCCGTTATCAGGGTTTTCTTTTTGCAATTGCATCCAAGAATGGAGCTCAAGAAGAATGATTGTTTGAATGACTCCGTGCGTGTTGTAATTATCGTAATCTTGTCCTCACGATCCCTACTGGAGCGATTTGTAGGGGCTTGCAGTATAGTCCTAGAATCATTTAAAGCCGGTTCTCGAAACTTTCCAAGTAGGCTTTCTCGGGATAGTTTACGTTTATCTTCGAGAGTCTTCCAGCCCAGTTGTTTCAGCATCTCTATGAGACACTCCTAAGGATCAAACAAATTTGTGACCATTCGTGCTGCCTTTCTCTGTATACCCTACGTTTGATATCCCGTTTTGTCCTATTCGGTTAGAGTGCCACACATTTGAGCAAAATTCTCTAACCGGTTGGGCGAGTGATTCGTAAGCTATCTCCTTTGTAGATTGACTGTATTTCCCCAGTATTCTACCAATAAACCAAAGTCTTGCATCTGCTTTACCCACGACTGAGCCTATATGCTCATTCCAATTCGTATCGCCACATGGTATTACAGCCAGGTATTTGTTCGAGTTAACCGATTCCTACTGTGACTCACTAATGTCGTAGTCATAGAATACTATGTTTTTTCGTTTTGTGAAATGAACAGTCTTACATTTCTGAACTTTGAAGCGAGTTGCCAGTTTTTGCACACCTTTGAAATCTTCAAGATTTGACTGAATACTTACTCAGCTTCTTTCAGACAGTACTTCGTTATAGATGACTGCATTATCTGCAAAAATTCTGAGGTTGCTATTACTATTGTCCGCAAGGCCACAGTTACTTCTACACCTGACTATGACTCCATCCAAGATAACTTGCTGCATCCTCCCTCCCAAGAAATGGTCACTCTGTCACAAATTTCACTTTATGTCCCATACGACCGTGCTTTTGACAGTGAGCATAGGCGTGATACTGAGTCAAATACTATACGGAAACCAAGAAGCACTGCATCCAGCTGACTGCCTTGATCCAAAGCTTTCAGTATGTCACGTGAGAAAAGGGCGAGTTGGGTTTCGCATGATCGATGTTTACGGAATCCATGCTGGTTGGCATGGAAGAGGCCATTCTGTTCGAGGCACCACATTAACTCAGAATATATTCTAAGATTCTAAAACAAATCGCTGTCAAGGATATTGTACGGTAGTTTTGTGAATCACTTCTACTACCTTTCTTGTAAATGGGTGAGATCTGTTGTTTCTTCCAACTAGGGGGCACAGTTGTTTCTTCGAGGGATCTACGATAGATTATAGGGGCTAACTCTGTCGCAAATTCATTGTAGAATCTGACGAGATCCAATGGGTGCTGGTGCTTTGCTCAGTTTTAATGATTTCAGCTGTTTCTCAACGCCAACGGTGGTAGACTTACTTTACTCATCTTTTCAATGATACAAGGATTAAATTGGGGCAACACTCCTGGGGTTTCCTTTGTACAGAAATTTTTGAAAACGGGGGTAAGCATTTCTGATTTGAAACTTCCTGGCAGATTAAAACTGTGTGCCCGACCGAGACTCGAACTCGGGACCTTTGCCCGCGAAAGGCAAAGGTCCCGAGTTCGAGTCTCGGTCGGACACACAGTTTTAATCTGCCAGGAAGTTTCATATCAGCGCACACTCCGCTGCAGAGTGAAAATCTCATTCTGGATTTCTGATTTGGTTTGTCATACTCAGTTGCAGTTTCTGCCTCACCCACGAGTGATTTTGACGCTAACTTTGTTCTTAACAGTCTTAACATACAACCATAATTTCTTCGGGTTTTGTGAAACAACATTTGACAATATTCCGTTACGGCAGCCACTGAAGGCTTCATACACTGCTGCCTTGACAGCCAATGGGTTCCATTTAGCATCTTTCTATACTCCTAGGCGTAAAACCTATTCTTTAGACTGACCGTATGCCGTGGAGGGTGCCTACCATTGTGAACTGTTCTACTGGGCACATATCTGGCCAGTGCAGGATCAATTGTTCCTTTAAACTTGATCCATAGTTCCTCTACCTGCTCCGCTCCTGCCCTGTGCTAAAAGTTTCAAGCCACCGCTGACTTCGGTATGAAACATTGTGCTGGTTAGTCCAAATGTATTTTCGAATAAGTCCCCATATATGATCTCACAATTCACCCGAGGCCTGCCTTAAAAAAAAATACTACTTCACCACGTTACATGTTACAAATTATTGTACACTCCCTCTTATTAAAGGAGGTGTTTCTCGTGTCGTCTTCATATTAGGAGACAATACTGTACCCGTCTTTTAAATACCCCGGATCATCTTTCATATCTTAACAAGACTGTAAAATCTGCAGTTCCACTTCCTCATCCGTATCGACGGGAGTGTTGTACACCTCACTTTTGTGACCGACACTAGACAAGAAACTCTAGAAGATTGTGGTCCGCTGACATCTGACGCCAAGGTACAGGTTGTGTTTGGACCTATCCATCTCAGACCATATTGGCGCGGTACGTGCAGTCTTACAGCGGCAACAAAATAGCCTGTATCTCATGAGGCGTGTACCACATTCCACTACGTTGTAAAATGTGATCTACGCCATGAGCGAAATTTAAGCCCAGTGAGATGGGGCTTTATCGAAAAATGTGCGTTTCAAATACGTTTGTACTAAATAGAACAATATTTCATATTGAAATCAGTGACGGCTCAGACCACACACTCGCAATTGTAACGCAAACGGTTCGTTTTGTGGACCCATGAGCAGTGAAATGTTTCTGCTATTGCGTGTTTGCACACTCGTCAGTTTTCGCTATGAATTGTGATCCACACTGTACTTATAACAATTTTTTGTTTACTAAAAGCGTTTAAAGATATCTTGAATGAGTTTAGACGGAAATGGACTGTTTTTTCTCTTGATATGTAGCACTGGAGTAAAATTTAGAAATTTATTTCTGTTACAGAGGAATGCCCATGTAGTGCTTTTTTTTTTAACTAGGAAATGAAGGAAAAGGTTGTCAGTGTTCATAGAAAAGGTTCTGTTCGAATAAACCTCTCCTACCTGTTGGTGACGTAAACATTTCCACAACCGTATAGTCGACATATTCGTGTCGTGAGTCAGCAACCTTATTGATATTTAAGGTAAGAATTATCTATTGTTGAGTATCAGCTGCACGTTTTAATTAGATTACATATTTCGATCACTCAGGATCATCTTCAGATCCAAGCAGTTGCATCAGCAACCCATCTTATCTACTCAGTACCCCATGTCAGAGACAGTTCTCCAATACGAGAGTTGGAACTTAAATAGTGGCAACTATTTATTTACAACTCGTACAAAATACATGTGTGTTTCAGAGTTTTACTGACCTTCAAAGTAGTCACCAGCATTGTGCATAACCTGTTGCCAGCGGTGTGAATGTCGTAGGATACTCTTAGCAGAACTAGTTGTGTTGACAGTTCGAGCGGCGCGGTTTATTGCCCGACGAATTTGTGACAGTTCTGAAGCGAATGCCGTGAAGTGTTTCCTTCAGTTTGGAAATTGAGTTGAGCTCATGGAGGCTTAAGTCATGGGAGTGCAGAAGGTGGTATAGCACTTAGCAGCCCCACCAGTCAAACAAATCAGTAACAGCTTGCACTGTACATGTTTGAGCATTGTCCTGCAAAATGATGGTCAGGTCCTGCAGAAAGTGTCATCACCTCTGTCTCTAAGGTGGTCGTAGGTTGTGTTCCAAAATTGAACAGGAGCGGCTATTTACAAGTGATGTCTGCATGTTGTTTGTTCCTCTTGTCTTGCCCTTCGTTGGTCTACTGCGGTTTTTTCCCCAATTGTGCAGAAATGTACACGCAAACAGTCACTCACTCTGTCTAAGTGAAATAAAAACATGTAAAACATCAAAACATGTTTGAGTGTGTGTGAATTTCTGAGCGATGGAGGAGGCCCAACACCATGAAACCATGGACGAGGGCAAGAAGAGCAGAATGCACACAGATGTTACACACAACAGCAAAGTTAATAGTTGCATCTGAAAACGAGAAACGCGTCGTGGTATCTATGAAAAAACATAACTGGTGCACTGTTATTATTAGATCGTTAACGACACATTTATATTTTTTCGAAAAACGTCGATAATAGTGAACGAAATAACGTTGTTATAATTTCGAGAGGATTATGCTTTCATTTCCTGCTCTCTGTGTGTCTAATCGCACTCAAGGTCTAAATGCATAGGTGGTGGAAAACCTATTCACAGCTTAGTTGTCAAGCCTTTCTGGAGCATTCGCAAAACGGCTAAATTCGACGAGCAGTAAACGTGGGCTACTCAAGGTTTGGTTAGCATTATCTCAGGATCTGCTGAAGGCAACAACACTTCGGCTCAGTTGTAAGTAGTATGCCGATATTCAAGGTTCACATACATGAAGCTTCTGTTGTGGTGTGTGTAAATATTTTTTACCTACTGCAGCTACAAATCGCTCGACCTGCTGCGAATTTCGCGCAGTAGTAGCTTTTCTGTTGGAAACACTAAATAATTCACTAAAATCGTGGAAACTGATAGTCACTTGACAAGTTTTATGGACAGTAAGATTTGGCGCTTGCTACAACGTAGAGAAGAGCGAACGCAACATCCTGTGAAGGAGGCGTTGGCCTCGCTTATTTATGTCGTCAACACTCAAATTTATGGCTTTCGATGGAAAGTTTTCTACTGCTAGTGGCTCCTGAAAGTCAGGGTAGAATACCTCGTCCCTATGACGTGGATCCCGTAAGCATTGGTCTAGATCCTTCGTCGAACAAGAAATATTCCCATTCCCTCCCTATTTCCTATCTGTGTAACTAGAATCTTCTTTCATAAATCAGAAAAAAAAACACGGTTATCGACAGCGTCGTTTTCTGCACAAACGATGGATGAACTCCACAGTCAACGGAAGATATATTCATTAGCTCCTTAACAAAAGTCTTAACTAACGGCCTCATGGAAGAGGAATTAATAGCGATATGTCATGAGGTTTTTGTACAAGAGAAGAAACGACCCGCAAGTTAAGTATGTTCAATTTAAAAGATGAATATGCTTACTGCTAAGTCCCTCATCATGCGTTCTCTCTCTCTCGCTCTCTCCTACACACGCACGCACAGCCACACACACGCACACGCACAGACACACACACGCACACACACAGAGAGAGATTTTTAGAATCACCATAGAAACTTGTCTGCTTTGATTTATTTACATACTTGGGTATAATTAATGCCAAGTGGAAACAGACTCTTATCCATGTTTTTACCAGTAGTTAAAAATACCTGAAAATTAATTACTGGAGCTTTTGTTAAGCTCCCAAACTTTTCGGAAACGGTCTGATGACTGCACAGGAAGATCCTTGCGCGTACTGTAATTAAGATAAAATTTTAATCTTATACTATAGCACACAGGATAATGAATTTATTGCGTCAGCTAGGCATCGAAGTCACAACTCGATAAGTATTAGCTGAAAACGCGAACAGCGGTTTTAGGAAATGAGAGCGCATGTCGATTAGAAAACGAGAAGTGGTATTCAGAACGGCAGAATCATGCTAGCACAGGTCAGATACCACGCCGCAATTTTATCAAGTATTTCTACTCAGACGTGGTGTATGGTAGGCAATAATATAATAGGAAATTTGTAGCCTCGCTGGTGAAACTATGACTTAATAAAACAAATTTAAGTAACGGTTTTTTCGAATCTATTATTACCATCTCATTTCCGTTACCTGAAAGTGGAGAGGTGGAAGATGAGGGCACAAAGCTGGCAATTACAAACACTGCTGTACTCTATTCCTTTACTTATATGCCTTATTTAGCATTAGTTTTAAGATAAAGGCATAAAACCGTTCAAATTGAACCTGTGTCAGAAGTTCACAACCGCTAACGATGAGATATGTTGAACAGTCTCTCTAATTCGTACACACGAGGCAAGTGAAGATACTTGTCTGCTAGAAGAACTCGAGCTGTCTCGGCACTGGTCTCTTGAACATGTGTCACTTAAGAAATACACATACGTCGAAGTTATTCATCCATAAAACAGTAGTCTACAGCAGGCGAAGACATGTTGAAATGTCCTTCCGCCATTGTTGATTTTTTTTTGTCTGTCCATTTTGTCGTCTCTCTAACCCTCACGAAAATAATGCCGCGACACTGTCTCCAACAAAACTGCGACTGGTATGTTATATCATACTAAATGTTTATAAACAGTTTCTTCATCTTCTTCTTGTCGAACGTCAGTAGTGATGTCTAACAGGACAGCAGTGCTGAAGGAATCAAAGGTAGAAAAGAAGTTGAATTGTCAGAGCAAGAGTGCGAAATATTAGGGAAAGTAAAGTATACCAGATGAGATAGAAATAAGAAAACAAATAGATAGGATGAGAAAAACATGGATAGTGTTGATAATAGGATAGAGAAACTGTTTAACTTTTGGACAGAAGAAAAAACAGTTGGGATATGCTGAGAGGAAAGCTACGCCAATGGTAACAGATAAAGTTTCAATCTCTACTTGGATGCACAGCGGTTTTAGGGACGCAAGGTACAAGGTAGTCTGTTCCAGAGTCGTATGTCTGAAACGATGAAGGACACCGCTCGAGCGTGTGGGATCGATAGGATGGCGGAACAGGTGACACTGAACTACGCAAAGAACGGGAGCATGAAAGGATTGCCGAAACAGTTACAGAAATACTGAATAACCTCACCTGGCACACAGTCGAAAAAGTCAACTAATCACTGGCTCTGAGCACTATGGGACACTGTGGTCATCAGTCCCCTAGTACTTAGAACTACTTAAACCTAACTAACCTAAGGACGTCACACACATCCATGCCCGAAACCGGATTCGAACCTGCGACCGTAGCGGTCGCGCGGTTCCAGACTGAAGCGCCTAGAACGGCTCGGCCACAACGGCCGGCTAATTAATCACTGGCGAAGACAGATTACTTCAGGAACCAGTTTCCAGGAAGTAAATTGCAGATATTCCTCAGGCCTCGAAGTATCTAAGTATCGAGATGGGCAATATAAAGTTTAAATTTAATGCCAGTTCGCACAGGATGGAGGGAACTGATCTTTTCCCTCCAGCCGCGAATGGAATACGAAGAATGTCACAGTACGGAGCAACATCCACTACGCGCAATATGTATCATTCACAGGAAGCAGGTGAATGCGTAGAACACCAACATAGAGCCTCCAGCATTCGTTATCTTCTCCTTCGACTTTCTTATCACATTTCCGTTTGACTTACGCAACCGTCTCCTACGTACAAGTTTACATAAAGTGCATTCTGGTTATAACAAGTTATTCCAGTTCATGAATTAATAATTTCTTGAAAAAATTAGAGAACCATGGCGGCGTAACAGCACTGCAAAAAATACATAAGAAGCAAGGAATGTGAAAATAATGCAGTAATTGAGAAAGGAGGGACAAAGAATTATAATCTATGCTACATTTTATTCAATTTGTGCATTGAGCGAGCAATAAAAAAATCATGGTGACATTTGGAAAAAGAATTAAAGTGCCAGATTAATAAAAACTTCAATGTTTTCCTAAGACACTGTACTTCTGTCAAAGACGGCAAAATATAAGAAAGATCCGTCGAATGGAATGAATATTACGTATGCCACGAGTAATGAGAATAATGGGCAGAGGCACTACATTAATAATCTGTGGGTATGTTAAGAATTTGGGCGTGATGGGAGGCGTGCTGGCGTAATCCACACAGCTGGGATGATCTCTGTGTCCGGATGGCTTAGTGGTCAGAGCATCTGCCTGGTAAGCAGGAGACCCGGGTTCGAATACCGATCGAACAAATTTTCAGCTTTCCCTGTTAATTTAAATCAATGCCCAAAAAATGGTTCAACATCAGTCCCCTAGACTTAGAACTACTTAAACCTAACTAACTTTAGGACATCACACACATCCGTGCCCGAGGCAGGATTTGAACCTACGACCGTAGCGGTCGCACGGTTCCAGACTGCAGCACCTAGAACCGCTCGGTCACACCGGCCGGCAAATCTATGCCCACTTGCACCCATTGTCTGTAATTCGATTGTGTCGTAATGAATAGGATCCGGAAAAGAGATTTTAAAATGAACATCGAAAAAAGTACATGAAGGAGAATGAAATGTTTATGTCCACGCTGTACTGCTAATTGGATCAGGAAATGAGGCGCTATAAATAGTAGATGAGGTTGGCTATTGGGCAACAAAAACTGATGATGGCAGCGCTAAATTGGTTATAAACTAAAGACCGCAAATGCCAATAAAAGGTTTTCCGAAAGAAAGCTATATTGTAACACCTAATATAAATTTAAGTTGTTGGAAGTCTATTCTGAAAGCATTTGTCTGGGGTGTAGCCTTACATGAAAGTAAAACAGTACAGACAAGAGGAGAATAGCACTTTTAAAACGAGGTGACACAGAAGAATGCAGAAGATCAGACGGATTGATCAAGGAATTAGTGAAGAGGTACTAAATCAAATCGAGGAGAAAAGAAATTTACGGCACAACTTCACTAAAAGAAGGGAGAGTTTTAGGAAACAGATCCTGAGGCATGAAGAAATCATTAATTTGGTAAAGGACGGAAGGGCGGGGGTGAAATTGTAAAGGGAGACTAAGGCGTGATTGCAGCAAACAGGTTCAAGTGGTTATAGACTGCGGTAATGAAGCTCAGTTGAAAAGACTTGAACAGGATAGATCACCATTTAGAAGTGGATCAATCCAACCTTCAGATTGAAGACACAATTACAATGAAGTTTAGAATTTATTCCAGAGACACGATTACAGCTGAACTGTATGGAGAACCTTGAATGAAAAGTGTAGTTCGAGAGGAATTTCTGTTTCAAGTGTTAAAAAACGTATTAAGGTACTAAACATGTAACAGCTTTTCAGTTTAAATCATAAGACGGTAAATAAATGATTTGAACCAACACACGTTTATTATAATCACTGTAATCAGTACGTTTTCTAGGTTGCACCATACGTTGTATTTTTCTTAACTGCTACACTGTCTTCCAGTAGTTATTACGGCTTAATAAATGCTTCCCGAGTAAATCGCATGAGTGGTCTTTATTAATAACTAGTTAAGTATCCGGTGTTTGCTCGGATATGCATTTATTCCAGTCTTGTATTAGTCCATAACCTACTCGCCCCTCTCTCTGTCTACCTCCTCCTTCCCCTCTCTCCATTTCCCTCCCTCCTCTGTCCATTTCCTCCTCTTCCTCCTCCTATCTGTGCCTATCTATTCCTTCCTCCCTCGTTGTCTGTCCATCTGCTTGTCCACCCTTCTCTCGAAGTTCACACACACAGTCCAAAAGGAAACTGGTGATTCTTACCCCTACAGTATTTCTTTCCACAGTGTAACTAATATAAGTACCTAATTTGATTCAGATCGTTCCTGGAATTTAAGATAAGCTTTCTACCCACGGCTTACAATATTTCACGCATATTTGTACACATATTTCACCTGCATATCCAGCGAATTGCGCCCTGCAGATTCATTTTCACGCAGCTTAATATTTATCACGACGTATCTCCCCAACTACATGCTGTACGATGATATAATTTTGTAGCTACATGTAGTGGTACATGTGCCTTCTGTATGCGAAATTTATTGCGCATAGAGTTAGTGATGAATTAATAAATTAATACGTCGTACATGATGCGGTAGTTTTTCACGCATTCGGTATTTATGACGCCGTATGATGTAAGTTTTCTGAAACAGTCAGTGGTATATGTGAATACAGTCTGCAAAATTTGCCGCGAATACATTTCATAGTGCAGAAGTAATAAATTAAAACGTCATGCTTCATGTGGTAGTTTTACTGCATAAACAGCGAAAATATAGTAAGCGACAAACTTTTCTCTTTCATCATTTTGTGGGGGTCGCCAGCGAGAAAAGGTTTCGTAAAGGTTTGAAATTATGTGCAAAGTTTGTTGAAATTTACTAAGTGCTCTCATTCTAGATGGCTAAAGCATGAGTATTCTCGCGTCGTCGGCTACTCTGCTTTTACAGTCCCACGCCCACCCCTTTGACAGGTTCTTAACCCCATAGTGATCCTTTCCAGGCAGTAAATGATGTTTGTACCAGTTTTGGTTGAAATCGGTCTAGTGGTTTAGGAAAATATATAACCCCTAAACCACTGGACCGGTTTCAACCAAAGTTGGTGCAAACATATATATATATAATTTTCGGTATTGCCAGTTTAGAAATCACAAGCACAAAATAAAAATACACTACTGGCCATTAAAATTGCTACACCAAGTAGAAATCCACATGATAAACGGGTATTCATTGGACAAATTTATTGTACTAGAACTGACATGTGATTACATTTTCACGCAATTTGAGTGCATAGATCCTGAGAAATCAGTACCCAGAACAACCACCTCTGGCGGTAATAACGGCCTTGATACGCCTGGACATTGAATCAAACAGAGCTTGGATGGCCTGTTCAGGTACAGCTGCCTATGCAGCTTCAACACGATACCACAGTTCATCAAGAGTAGTGACTGGCGTATTGTGACGAGTCAGTTGCTCGGCCACCATGGACCGGAAGTTTTCAATTGGTCAGAGATCTGGAGAATGTGCTGGCCAGAGCAGCAGTCGAACATTTTCTGTATCCAGAAAGGCCCGTAAAGGCCTGCAACATGCGGTCGTGCATTAATCTGCTGAAATGTAGGGTTTCGCAGGGATCGAATGAAGGGTAGAGCCACGGGTCGTAACACATCTGAAATGTAACGTCCACTGCTCAAAGTGCCGTCAATGCGAACAAGAGGTGACCGAGACGTGTAACCAATGGCACCCCATACCATGACGCCGCGTGATACGCCAGTATGCCGATGACGAATACACGCTTCCAATGTGCGTTCACCGCGATGCCGGCAAACACGGATGCGACCGTCATGATGCAGTAAACGGAACCTGGATTCATCCGAAAAAATGACGTTTTCCCCAGTCGTGCACCCAGGTTCGTCGTTGAGTACACCATCGCAGGCGCTCCTGTCTGTGATGCAGCGTCAAGGGTAACCGCAGCCATGGTCTCCGAGCTGATAGACCATGCTGCTGCAAACGTCGTCGAACTGTTCGTGCAGATGGTTGTAGTCTTTCAAACATCCCCATCTACTGACTCAGGGATCCAGACGTGGCTGCACGATCCGTTACAGCCAGGCGGATAAGATGCCTGTCATCTCGACTGCTAGTGATACGAGGCTGTTAGGATCCAGCACGGCTTTCCGTATTACCCTCCTGAACCCACCGATTCCATATTCTGCTAACAGTCATTGGATCTCGACCAACGCGAGCAGCAATGTCGCGATACGATAAACCGCAATCGCGATAGGCTACAATCCGCCCTTTATCAAAGCCGGAAGCTTGATGGTACGCATTTCTCCTCTTACACTAGGCACCACAACAACATCTCACCAGGCAACGCCGGTCAACTGCTGCTTGTGTATGAGAAATCGGTGGGAAACTTTCCTCATGTCAGCCCGTTGTACGTGTCGCCACCAGCGCCAACCTTGTGTGAATGCTCTGAAAAGCTAATCACTTGCATATCACAGCATCTTCTTCCTGTCGGTTAAATTTCGCGTCTGTAGCACGTCATCTTCGTGGTGTAACAATTTTAATGGCCAGTAGTGTATTATAATGTAAACGACGTATCATATTTATTTGTTATAAATGGACATATATATAACAGAGTACCGAAAGTTGACGACGATCGCTGAGAGAAGTAGCTGCCGTAAAGAAGTTGAAGAAACAGCTAACTCGAAGAGGAGCAGAAAACGTCGTTAGGCAGCACTACTGGAAATCAGTCGTTACTTCATCTTCTGTATGAATGACACCACTTAAAACTTGTAATCAAAGCTATGTTCTGTTAGGTGAATTTACTATTGTTCATCAAGTATTGCAAAGAAACGTGATCTTTTATTAAAGCTGTAACATTTCCTGCATTTCTGTGTGTTGTGTTAATGCGGGATCTGATTATGGCTGTGCCGAAACATGTTATTAATACAGATCATTCACGCGATCTTCATAGGACACATTTAATGAAGTGCAATAAGGTTGCAGTCTCATAAATGGAATTCGTTTGTTTTATTAACTACTTATTATGGACTGGTACTAATGGTAGAAATAAATTTTGTCAAGATAGGTCATGTTGTTGTTGTGAAGACTGATTTGATACAGCTTCCCACGTTAACTTCCTTCTTTGCAAGTTTCTTTATCTGTCTGTAACTACCGCGACCGATATCCACTTGAAAGTGCTTACTGCAGTCAAGCTTTGGTAACCTACTCCCTGCTTCCCATGTCCCTCTGTTCCCAAATTCACGATTCTTTGACGCATCAATGTGCTGTGTCAACAGATGCTTTCTTTTAGTTACTGGTAAGTTGGTCCATAAATACCTTTTCTCCCCTATCGGATTCAGTATATTTTCATTAGTTACTCCATCTGCCTGTCTAATCTCCGTTCTTTATAGCCCACGTTTCATTTCCGTATAAGACTACACTCCAAACACCTTCAGGAAAGACTTCCTAATACAAATATCAGAGACTTTTTTCTTGCTGTAGCGCTCTGCATTTCATATCCCCCCCACACTCTGGCCATAGTCAGTTATTTTGCTGCACAAATAGTAAAATTCGTCTACTGCTTACAGAGTGTCGTTTTCCGATCTAATTCCCTCAACATTGCCTGACGTAATCCGAATAAATACCGTTACTCTTGTTTTACTCGCATTGATGTTCATCTTATGGCCTCTTTTCAAGACAGTACGCTTTCCGTTCAGTTGACCTAAGTCCTCTACCGTCTGACAGAATTACAATGCCAACGGGAAACAGTTTTTATATCTTCTCTCTGAAATGGAATTCGCTTTACAAAAGTCTTCCCTCTATTGCTTACTCACTGTATGGAGTAAATAACATCAACGGTGTTCTACAAACCTGTCTCACACCATTCTGAAGTAGTCAACGTCTCTTATAACCACAGTTCAGTCATACACAAGAAATTCTCTTGATTCTACAAGAATATCTGCGTACATGGGAGATATATATATATATTTTCCCTCGAGACGTATTCCCATTTTTACACCGCGTGCTCCAAGGTGGTGGTGGTGGTGGTGGTGGTGGTGGTGGTGATGATAATGATGATTAGTTTGTGGAGCGCTCAACTGCGCGGTCATCAGCGCCCGTACGAAGTCTCAATTTTTACACAGTCCATTTTCGTTTCACAGTCCAATCTAGTCACTCTGACAAATGATGATGATGAAATGATGAGGACAACACAAACACCCAGTCCCCGCGCAGAGAAAATCCCCAACCCGGCCGGGAATCGAACGTGACCCAGAGACAGCAGCGCTAGCCCCTATACCACGAGCTGCGGACGATGTGATGACTCCGCACTGTGATACGCCTATCATGATAATGTTGCGTTTTACACGGAAACTTAAAAAAAAAAATCGCACGCTATGAAAGCAATCAGGACGCGTTCACTGTAAGTACTTGTGCTGTACAGTTATTACGCATTTCGGACTTTAGGTGTTTTCATTTCTTCTCAATTATTTTCCAATGAAAACATTTTCACTATACGGCGCCATGACACGCAAAACACTCAACATTTGATTAATAGGTCGTCCTGTATTGCAGCCATCTGATGATGAACAAAAGTTCGAAACCGGTAAAAATGTAAATGTCGTGTGACTAGGACCTCTCGTCGGGTAGACCGTTCGCCGGGTGCAAGTCTTTCGATTTGACGCCACTTCGGCGACTTGCGTGTCGATGAGGATGAAATGATGTTTAGGACAACACAACACCCAGTCCCTGAGCGGCGTTAAACAAAAAGTCTTTAAAATAGTTGCCGACCGCAGTGGACGAGCGGTTCTAGGCGCTACAGTGTGGAACCGCGCGACTGCTACGGTCGCAGGTTCGAATCCTGCCTCGGGCATGGATGTGTGTGATGTCCATAATAGATTGGCTAGGTTTAAGTAGTTCTAAGTTCTAGGGGACTGATGACCTCAGAAGGTAAGTCCCATAGTGCTCAGAGACATTTGAACCATTTTTTTCTTTAAAATAGTTGTTTTTATAATATACTAGCGAACCCAGCAATACTTCGTAACTTAAGTATATATCGGCATTGCCCTAGACTACTCCTTCCCCTGTCCCCCCGTTTGTCTCTAACGATCACTTCCTCCCCTCATACTGTAAATTCCCCCTCCCCTCCCCCCCCACCCCCCGCCCTGCTATGTCCCCCTTTCCCGTTACCCCTCTTTCTGACTTGCCTTTTGTTAATGCAAGCGAAACTTTGATTGGTAACTGAAGTCGCTTAAAATAAGAGGGTAAAATCGGTAGCGATCATTGGTGTACAGGGTCGAGAGACATCTCTGCATCTGCTAACTCTGTTAGGCTAGTAGTTCAATGACGATATCTCGCATAGTTTTAATACGTTGATGATTGGGATTACAGAGTTTCAGACAGTTCAGATTCGGTAGTAGTATTCTAATCATAAACCGGAAAGCAGTAAATACAACTTTCCTGTAAAACCGACGGTGACGAAGAGAACAAAATAGCAGACTGTTGTGCGTACATTTTTGTTTAAAATTTTGTTTGGGGAGAAAGACATAATATAGGAGAAACAATTTGTCTGATGGTTTACATGGCCTGCTGTCCTAGCTGAAACTGACTGGGAGGAAGTAAAGGAAACACAATTTCACAGTTTAGCACAGCATTTTCTTTCTCTCAGTTGGATTTAACAGAAAAGCTGTACATTATATTTAAAAAAAAGTCATCATGATTTATGTTCCTCATGTATATAGTTAATCTCTCGTGCACACTTGAAGCAAATCACCGCGCAGCCTAAACATCTAAGTATAGGGACATGAAATTTGGAGAGGGTGTTACTGCTATACTGTAGCCGTTATTTAAGAAGGAAATTTTCTCAGTTCCACCCTTAAAGGGATGAATGGAATGAAAGGTTTTTGAAAATATTTCGCTGTTAAGGCGATTGGAAACTAGACCTCCGAAAACGGACTTTTTTTTTCAACCAGAAGTAAATAAACAAATGTTTCAGCTAGTTTTTAAATTTAATGCATGTGGGGGTGAAATAATGGGTGAAAGGTACTAACAAAGTCTTTTCAAAACATCTATGAAAACTGACATTTGACTTTGCGGTTACAATTTAAAAAAAAAACACGTATTTCAGTGTTTTTGGAAAGCCAACACCTAAGGAGGTGAAAGTTTTCCGTGTAAATTTTGCCACAAGAACTCAAAAGGCAGGATTAACAAAAACCTCCAGCTATCAGATTCGTTTTTCTGTCAGATGTACATTCTCTATGGCCTTAATTAATGAGAAAAGTTTAGATGATGTTGCAATTTGTGAGCATAAAAATTCGATTAAAGAAAACAAAAACCTGTGCGCACCATACAGCCTACGCGAGCGAAGCAGCAGGCGCTAAGCTTGTGTATTGTATACACTTGTCTGTCCGAATGTTAGAGTATCGCGCAATAATTTGAACTAAACCGGTCATATGCTTTCCAAGCTTTTTGGTAAGAATGTTAAACAACGACCTCTCCATTCTGGTGGTTTCGGAGAAGCAAGACGAGATCTAGCCATTGCTCCAAAAATCGATTCCCCCGTTTGTTGTTGGTTGGGTTGTTTGGGGGAGGAGACCAAACAGCGAGGTCATCGGATTAGGGAAGCAAGTCGGCCGTGGCCTTTCGAAGGAACCATCCCAGCATTTGCCTGGAGCGATTTGGGGAAATCACGGAAAACCTCAATCAGGATGGCCGGACGCGGTATTGAACAGTCGTCCGCCGTTTGTTGTGAAGCGCCTTCGACTGGAGCGTCGTGAGCTGAAGGCGCAGGCGCAGGGCGGCTAGGAGGAGCAGATGCCTGCACGTGCCTGCGCTGTGGAGCACCGGTCGACCTTGGTCGGTACCGTGGGGCCAGCACGCCGTCACGGGCCGCCGCCTCCATTCCTGACCGTGGTGAAGGGCGCACTCCACGCCACACCATACACAACACATGCGGCCGCTGGCTATCTTATCGCTGCGATGGGCGGCAGGCAATGTTTGCTGCAATGACCGTGTCCTGTGTCGCCGTAATTGTGCTGCACACGCAACGGGGAATCACCAGCTTGTCGTCAGTATACCGTAGATTAGGCTGTAGCCACCCCTTACCCAGATACGGTGGCAGACATGCTTTCTCGAAATCTATTTAATAACCTAAATTGGTAACGATAAAAAAACCGGGTTGTAAATGTGTGTCTCCACTGTTGTTCGTATTATTTATGGATCATATGTTGAAAACAATAGACTGGCTGGGTGAGATTAAGATGTGTGAACACAAAATAAGCAGTCTTGCATATGCGGATGACTTAGTTGTGATGGCAGATTCGATTGAAAGTTTACAAAGTAATATTTCAGAGCTAGATCAGAAATGTAAGGTCAATGGTATGAAGATTAGCATCTCCAAAACGAAAGTAATGTCAGTGGGAAAGAGATATAAACGGATTGAGTGCCAAATAGGACGAACAAAGTTAGAACAGGTGGACGGTTTCAAGTACTTAGGATGCATATTCTCACAGGATGGCAACATAGTGAAAGAACTGGAGGCGAGGTGTAGCAAAGCTAATGCAGTGAGTGCTCAGCTACGATCTACTCTCTTCTGCAATTAGGAAGTCAGTACCAAGACTAAGTTATCTATGCACTGTTCAATCTTTCGTCCAACTTTGTTGTATGGGAGCAAAATCTGGGTGGATTTAGGTTACCTTATCAATAAGGTTGAGGTTACGGATATGAAAGTAGCTAGGATGATTGCAGGTACTAGTAGATGGGAACAATGGCAGGAGGGCGTCCACAATGAGGAAATCAAAGAAAAACTGGGAATGAACTCTATAGATGTAGCAGTCAGGGCGAACAGGCTTAGATGGTGGGGTCATGTTACACGCATGGGAGAAGCAAGGTTACCCAAGAGACTCATGGGTTCAGCAGTAGAGGGTAGGAGGAGTCTGGGCACACCAAGGAGAAGGTACCTGGATTCGGTTATGAATGATTTTGAAGTAATAGGCGTAACATCAGAAGAGGCACCAATGTTAGCACTGAATAGGGGATCATGGAGGAATTTTATAAGGGGGACTATGCTCCAGACTGAACGTTGAAAGGCATAATCAGTCTTAAATGATGATGATGATGATGATGATGATGATGTAAACGCGTTCCCTTAAGTTATATTGTTACTTTCATGTGATATACATAAAAAACCCCTCCCGTGAACCACGGACCTTGCCGATTGTGGGGAAGCTTGCGTGCCTCAGCGATACAGATAACCGTACCGTAAGTGCAACCACAACAGAAGCGTATCAGTTGAGAGGCCAAACAAACGTGTCGTTCCTCAAGAGGGCAGCACCCTTTTCAGTAGTTGCAGGGGCAACAGTCTGGATGATTGACTGATCTGGCCTTGTAACAATAAACCGATAACGGCCTTGCTGTGCTAGTGCTGCGAGTGGCTGAAAGCAAGGGGAAACTACAGCCGTAATTTCTCCCGAGCGCATGCGCCTCAACTGTATGATCAAATGATGGCATCCTCTTGGGTAAAATATCCAGGAGGTAAAATAGTCCCCCATTCGGATCTCCGGGCGCGGACTACTCAGGATGACGTCGTCATCAGGAGAAACAAAACTGGCGTTCTACGGATCGGAGCGTGTCATATCCTTTAAACGGGCAGGTAGGTTAGAAAATTTAAGTAGGGAAAGGGATAGGTGGGAATTATTGACGTTCGGTGGCAGGAGGAACAGCACTTTTGGTCAGGTGAATACAGGGAAATATATACAAAATCAAATAAGGGTAATGCAGAAGTAGGTCTTATAATGAGTAAAAAAAAATAGAAACAACGAGTAAAAAAACAGGAACACGGATAAGCTACTATGAACAGCATAGTGAACGCATTATTGTAGCCAAAATTGACGCGAGCCCACACCCACCACAGTAGTACAAGTTTATGTGCCAACTAGCTCTGCAGATGAGGAGGAGATTGAGGAAATGTATGATGAGATAAAAGAAACTATTCAGATAGTTAAGGGAGCCGAAAATTTGATAGTCATGGAGTCCGATAGTAGGAAAAGGAAAAGTAGTAGGTGAATAGGACTGGGGTGAAAGGAATGAAAGCAGAAGCCGCCTGGTAGAATTTTGCACAGAGCATAATTTAATCATTGCTAACACTTGGTTTAAGAATCATGAGAGAAGGTTGTATACGTGGAAGAGACCTGGAGACACCGGAAGGTTTCTGATTGATTATGTAATTGTAAGACAGGGATTTAGGAACCAGATTTGAAATTTTAAGACATTTCCAGGGGCAGATGTAATCCCTGACCACAATTTATTGGTTATGAACTGCAGATTAAAACTGAAGAACCTGCAAAAAGGCAGATGAAATAGTCAAGGGAGCAGAAGATCAAGTAGGTAAAAAGACGAGGGTTGGTAGAAATCCTTGGGTAACACAAGAGACATGAGAAAATACAAAAATGCAATAAACGAAGCAGGCGAAAGGGAATTCAAACGTCTAAAAAATCAGATTGACAGGAAGTGCATAATGGCTAAGCAGAAATGGTTACAGGACAAATGTGAATGTAGAAGCATATATCATTAGAGGTAAGACAGATACTGCGTACAGGAAAATTAGAGACCTTCGGAGAAAAGAGAACCACCTGTATGAATATAGATCTCGGACTGAAAACCAGTCCTAAGTAAAGAATGGAAAACAGAAAGGTGGAACGAGTATATAGAGGGTCTATACAAGGGAGACGCACTTGAGGGCAATATTATGGAAATGGAGGAGAACGTAGAGGGAGATGAGAAGAAAGATATGATATTGCGTGAAGAATTTGACAGAGCACTGAAAGACCTAAGTCTAAACAAGGCCCCAGGAGTAGAGATCATTCCATTAGAACTACTGACAGGCTTGGGAGAGCCAGCCATGGCAGATCTCTGCCACCTGGTGAGCAATACATATGAGATTTCAAGTAGAATATAATAATCCCAGCTCCAAAGAAATCAGATGTTGACAGGTGTGAAAATTACCGAACTATCAGTCACGGCATTTACAGAAGAATGGAAAAACTCGTAGAAGCCCACCTCGGGGAACATCAGTTTGGATTCCGGAGAAATGAATACTGACCCTACGACTTCTCAGGAGATAGGTTAAGGAAAGGCAAACCTACGTTTATAGTACGTGTAGACTTAGGGAAAGCTTTTGACAATGTTGACTGGAAACCTCTTTCAATTTCTGAAGGTGGCAGGGGTAAAATACAGGGAGCAAAAGGCTATTTACAATTTGTAGAGAAACCAGATAGCAGATATAAGAGTCGAGGGGCACGAAAGGGAAGCAGTGGTTGAGAGGGAGTGAGACAGGGTTGTAGCCTATCCCCGATGTTCTTCAACCTGTATATTGAGAAAGCAGAAAAGGAAACAAAAGAAAAATTGAGAGTAGGAATTAAATTCCAGAGAGAAGAAATAAAAGCTTTGAGGTTTGCAATGATATTTCAAATTTGTCAGAGACAGCAAACGACTTGGATGAGCAGTTGATCAGAATGGACAGTATCTTCAAAGGCGGACACAAGATGGACATCAACAAAAGCAGAACGAGGATAATGGGATATAGTCGAACTAAATCAGTTTATGCTGAAGGAATTAGATTAGGAAAATTGGAATTTTGTGGTAAGTTCTTATGGGACCAAACTGCTCAGGTCAGCGGTCCCTAAGCTTACGCACTACTTAATCTAACAAACTAACTTAAACTAACTTCGCTAAGGGCAACACACACACATCCATGCCCGAGGGAGGACTCGAGCCTCCGACGGGGGGAGCCGCGCGGGCCGTGACAAAGCGCCTTAGACCGCGCGGCTTAGATTAGGAAATGAGACACTTAAAGTAGTAAATGAGCTTTGCTATTTGGGAAGCAAAATAACTGATGATGGTCGAAGTAGGGAGGATATAAAATGCAGACTGCCAATGGCAAGGAAAGTGTTGCCGAAGAAGAGAGATTTGTTAACTTTGGGTACAGATTTAAGTGTCAGGACGGCCTTTCTGAAACTATTTGTATGGAGTGTACCCATGTACGGAAGTGAAACATGGACGGTGAACAATTTAGACAAGAAGAGAATAGACGCTTTTGAAACGTAGTGCTACAGAAGAATGGTGAAGATTAGACGGGTGGATCACGTAACTAATGAGTAGGTACCGAATAGAATTGGGGAGAAGAGAAATTTGTAGTACAACCCGACCAAAAGAAGGATCGGTTGGTAGAACACATTTTGAGACCTCAAGGGATCACCAGTTAAGTACTAGAGAGATGCGTGTGGGGTAAAAATTGCAGAGGGAAACCAAGAGATGAATACAGTAAGCAGATTCAGAGGAATGTAGGTTGTAGTAGTTATTCGGAGATGAAGATGCTTGCACAGCTAGAGTAGCATGGAGAGCTGCATCAAACTAGTCTTTGGACTGAAGACAACAACAACACACAAAAACTGTATCAGAATAGAACTAGCAACCCGTACGAATATGCGTAGGATCGACGATTGCTAAGCCACGCACTCGGTGGCAAGTATGAAATGTGAAAAACAGGTGCCGTCCTACTCGCTGGATGTTGAAGGCAAGGGAAGATTAGGGAAGGAAGAAAGATTGGGGTTTAACGTCCCTCGACACTGACGTCATTATTGACAGGGCACGAGATCGGAATGTTCGAACGAAGAGAAAGGAAACTGACTGTGCCCTTTTCAAATGAACCATTCGGGCATTTGCCTGGTGCGATTTAGGAAACTCAAGGAAAATCTAACTCCGGATGTGCGGAAGTAGATTTGAATCGCCGCCTCCCGAAGGAAGATTGGAGAGGAGGGGAACACGTCTGCCATACGTGTTTTGAAACCCTGTTCGAGAACACGCTGTTTCTCTGTCTGACGCGAAAAAGAGTATCTGATGTGTGAACTTCAGGTACATTTATGTTCAATACTATGCCTCAAAATCAAAATGAATAAACCTGGCCAACTGAAGAATTATTATGAAACGGAGTTAACGATTTTCGATTTACAGTCCGATGATGCCAATCGCACTGAAGAATAACGCAATTCCGTTCCCTTAAAATAGTGTTATGTTTTCCACTCAAAGAAAATAACGCACAACAACTATGTTCATAATTAAATAGCGCTATGTTATTACTTTAATGACATTAATTTCATAAATTTACACTGCATTTGTGAATCGCAACGTAAAAGTTTTCAAACACAACATGTCTGTGGCACCAGCTGAAGGTCTGAACTGCGCACTTTGACATAGCGAACAAAGCACAATCGCTTGTTGGTTCACCATCATGAACGCGAACCTATTACTGACTCCGCTGTTACGTGCCCCGCACCCGGAGCAGGAGATTAAGAGTTTTAACGTCCCGTCGACAACGAGGTCATTAAATACGGAGCAGAAGCTCGGATTAGGGAAGGATGGGGCAGGAAATAGCTCGTGCCCTTTCAAAGGAACCAACCCGGCATTTGCCTGAAGCGATTTGGGGAAACCGCGGAAAACCTAAACCATGATGGCCCGACGCGTGTTTCAACCAGTGTGCAAACAACTTTCGCAGGCGGGCAATATGCGGCTGCAGTGGAGTGGAGCGAATGACAAACAACCGATAGCTCGCGAAGTTTAAAAAAGAAAACTCTACATTCAAAAGGTCGTATCCGCTTATTGTCAGAGGTATGGCCCAAATACTGGCGCGGGATCGGTTGCTGGGCTTGGTATCTTGCTAGTGTACTTTTTCTCCACAAAATACGTGGTCAAGTTGTTTCCTTGTAAGATGACTATTGTTTAGTTTCTTTCCCTTCATTTAGTAATTGACAGCTGTGAGTTTTCTTTGTCTGTAAGGTAAGAAAATTTGTACAATGGACATTCAACGACGTAAATTCATTGAAACAAGTCTACAGTTGATGTAATAAAATCAAATAGGCTACTGTTTATGTGTGTAAGGCATACTCCATCATACTCTAATGTCAACCGTATTTCCATGCATTAGAATATGGAAAGAGAGGAATGGAAAGGATGAAGATTCCATTCTACCTTTTGTGTGACAATGGCTTGTTCTCTTTCTCTTGCCATTTCTTGCCAGTATGTGATGGCACGACATGCACCTCTTAGCTGAGATACTCTGGCAGTTTCGTGTCATACAAAAATGTGACAGTGAGAGAATAAACGACAGTCAGTGGAGTAATGCATCGTAACTGAATAAAACTGCGTGTCGGATGGTGTTCGAACTTACACCTTTGCATTTTGCAGGCGGTGCTCTCACAAAGGAGATAACAGGGCAAGAGAATCACACAATAAATAACTCAGGGCATTTGGTGTAACTGCTGCCCTGAGATGAAAAGATTGGCTCTGGAAAGGAATCCTTGGCGGACCACATTAATCGAATCAGAAGCAAATAACTTATTGATGAAATGTTTGAGCGGAGCGAAAATGAGACTACAAATTAGACAGTTGAGTTTGTCCGAATTTTCACAGTCAAATGAAGAGTGGGAAATGGACAAATATGGAATGAAACTGGCCAACATGAGGTTAATTTTGCAAAAAAACATAATGAACTCTTTGAAGTTAATCAGGGTAATAAAAAAATTAATTGATGATTTGAGAGAAAACGGAAAAGTTTCACGAGTAGCTGCTGCTAGCTATGTCAACGCAGTGTCAAAAATTTCACACCCTCAAGGCATAGCAATTTTGCGCATGAAAAGTTGCATTGGTGTGATATGTAACTACAAAAGAGACTTTCTTCGAATGAAGTACTAAATTTGGACCATTTCGAGAACAGAGGACACTAGGAAGGCAATGTAATGTCAAAGAGCTCACGCTTTCGGAACAAAATTTGAAAGTAAAGAAGATATAAAAATACATGGCTAAATTTTTTGTGAAATTAATTGTCTAAAAGAAAGAAAATAGATTAGAGGCACGTATGACGTGACTTTGAATAATGCTCGAAATCATGTACAGCAAATGAGGTGCCAACTGAGAATGTTCAATTTTAACTTGGAATCACGGAATTTTAAAGAGTGCTAGAGGGTACTTGTGTGGTGGATTATGTAGACCGTGCCGTCTGCTCTTCTGTGGCGTTGACATATTTCTATCATCTAAAATATTCCACCAATTTTTCCGTTTTAAAAAGTTTTCATTAGAGAAACCCTCAAATTTCAGAAAGAGAATGCGCATTTCTTGTTGGCAACTCACTCGCTGCTAATTATTTCGAGCACCTTTCAAAAATGCGTCAAATGTTTCTCTGGGTATTTTATTTCTTTCTTCTAGACAATCATTTCACAAAACATTCCACTTTTTTTCAGAATGATATTTATATCAATAGGGTTACCATACGTCTGCATTTATGCGGACATGTTCGTATTTTCGACGTTTAATGTAGAACCACATATTTTTATGATTGTGACAACTGTCCGCATTTTTTTCCTTTAGGAGTTCAGATCTTTTGATTTCTGTTTTCATCTCGTATCATCAACGTTTTATATACTTTTTACTTCAGTTATTGAATTACAGCATTTGTTATTTGCTTACAATCGATCTGCTATGCTAGTACAATCGAAAATAGTGATTTATATTACTTAGAATCAATGTTTCGATCTGGCTGTTTAGAGTACCTGAATATGTGGAGACAACCACCACGTGAATTTTCTTGTTTTGAGTAGTTTATTTTTGCAGATGTATCATGGACGTATGTGGAAGAATCTATAAAGTTTTTGTTGGATAAAAATATTGAAACTGATAAGTTTTTTGAAAACTTTTAAATTTAAAAAATCGGACATACATCATATAAAATGTGAACCAACCCAGAAAAAATAGTGCAGGTACATTGAGTCGTATAGTACTGAGGAACAGTTTAGTGAATCAATTAAAATCGTGCAGTAGTTGTTTGCAGTTTCAGCCCATAAACGCTTGTGTTGAGAGATTGTCCTCCTTAATACAGACACAGTGAAAAAAAGGAGAGAAATACACTGACAATCAAATATGTATAAGTGATTGCAGAGGTGAAGTTTAATTTTCGACGTTTGAAATGCAAAAGCTTTTTTAAATATTTGTGTCAACGTGAGGTACTTTTATAAAAGATTCGGTCCTATGAAAAGTATACACGGGATATGGGCTCTAAAGTAACGTTGGTATGTGTGATGTGTATAATAGATTATCTTTTTGTTTCTCATGTATTACATTTAAAATATGGAAAGTGCCCTTTTTTCGTCCCAAAATGTGGAAGTGCCCTCTTTTTTGCATTCCAAAATATAGTAAACATACATGTGAAGGATTGTTCCTGCAACAGCAGAGTAGTGGCGTTGGCACATCACCCAACATCTGTGGAAAGCAGTCGCGTGTTTCCGTCGCCGGTGGCCGAGTATGGAAACTTTCCACAAGACACGGCGGTGACTCATGCACACGAGACACACAGCTGAGGACTGTCTACGTCCTCACACTGGGACATTTTACGAACAGTTATGTGATGCTGTGTGCGTGTGTATGTTTACATCCGAATAGTTCGAGAATGTTATTGTATACGAAATGTTCTTTGCAGTCTGTACATACATGATAAATTTTATTTCAGCATCCATACGCTTCAGACGGATGCTAGAATGTGAGTGAAACAATGGCAGAAGTAGTAAAGCGCTGCAAAAACTAGAATAACTGTCAAATAAATATAAGACGTAGCAGAGGAATGAAATAATTTTGCTGTCTAGAAAGCAAGATTACAAAGGCCAAAGCAAGAAGAATATTACAGGTGAAGGAAATGTTCTTTGACTGAATACATCAACTGGTGTGAAAGACTGTGACAGAATTTGGAAAACAGTTCAAATGGTTCAAATGGCTCTGAGCACTATGCGACTTAACTTCTGAGGTCATCAGTCGCCTAGAACTTAGAACTAATTAAACCTAACTAACCTAAGGACAACACACACATCCATGCCCGAGGCAGGATTCGAACCTGCGACCATAGCGGTCGCCCGGCTCCAGACTGCAGCGCCTAGAACCGCACGGCCACTCAGGCCGGCTGGAAAACAGTTCCTGAAGTTTTACTGTGACTAGCACTGCATAGCAGAGAAATCTGATTACGTAAATTGATTTGGTACAAAATGATATCGCAAAAAAGGTGAGAGCAGAATACGCTCATCGGTTCGTGGGACACACGAACCGGCATATTAGACTGTTCTGTTTGTCAGTGGAAGGGGAAAATGCAAGGGGAGTTAAAAAGACTGATAAATGGCATATATCAGACGGTGACAAAAGACACGTATGATAGTATTTCAAGCAGTGGAATTTACTACATAAGTGTGACTTCTCACGAAAACCTTATGAGACAACAGAGGAACTCGGCCGGTGAGGAGAAACGCGGAAAACATGTAGCACTTTAAAACAATGCCTTGGCCTCCCTTTCACGATTGGGAAATTTAGCTGCGCTTTCCGGTTAGCTGTTGATAACATTGAAACGCATTTCATTAAGTTATTTTCCACAGGTTTTTGCTACCTTCTTCAGATCAATAACAGTTTTCTGTTTCAACACGTTCATTCGCCACACCAGCTGCGACACGCACTAATGGTGTCTAATCGCTCGTTTTTACTCGCTTTTTGGCCTTAAAGAATCTCTCTCATTTGAAACTCACTTCAGTTTTGCTTTGTTCTCGTAACACGTAGATAACCAAATGTGAGTTGGCACGCCAGGTGTATTTCCACGTATGAAATGTACCACTTACTGGCACCACACTTCATTGCGCAACATAACGTTTCTCCGCGTACTTACTGTTGCAACGGCGGCCGCTGTGTTGTCTCCACACCGATGCCCTTGGCAGTGAACGCTTAGGCCGAGCAGCTAAACAGCTAACCAAGTGTGACGCGGCAGCGACTGGCGTCCTACCTGTACTGAGTGAGAAGTGTTTTTGCGCCGCCCGGCGAAGGGGCTTTAACCCTCCCCCTCCCTTCCCCTCCGGCCCCGCCAAACGGCGAACCTACGACGACGCCGCCAAGGCAGCGACGCGTTGGCTTACATTCGGAGCGGAGATCTTTTCCACGAACAGAACAAAACAAGTTTCTCTTGGCAGCAGTTTTCGTTATCTTTCTTTTTTTCATCTGTATGCTGAACGCGTGATCGCGAACTTGTACCTGCTGGATCGACTGTCGATTGGAAGTTTTAGCCTGTACTCGCATTCGGCGGAAGTAAATAAACCCCCTTCTTTTATTGCTACATTCAACATATTACCACAATGGTCGACAGACAGGGATACCCGCTGCATACGGAAATGTAAGTCGAACCAACTATCCTATCGTGAACCGTTGAAGCAGAGTGCCGAGGAATTCCATAGGACGCTCTTTCAGTATGTGTCTACGAGCTGTCAGACGTTTTAGTAGCACACTCCGATAGCTTGCCGACGGCACAGTGAGGTGCAGGAAAGTAAATTCAAAGTGACTTCTAAGTCGAGACATACAGCATTAACAAAAAAATTGGTTAATGGCAGTTCATAGACATTAATAAATGGTTCCTAGCCCTTTATGTGTAACTAAACTTTGAAAAGACACACTATATGCGGTTCAAAACTTTTAAAAGATTTCCTCCTAGTGTGTGTCTAAAATATCCCAAGCAGATGGAAGAGTTTCACACATACTTTCTAGCGAGTTAAAACTTCACAATAAATTAAATTAGGAGATGCATACTGCAGCGAATTGTTGAAACGCCTAAACAGGTCTTCATTTTGAATGTGGTTGTTAGCAGATGCATGTCATATAAAAATACTTCGCTCCCTCTTTGTTCCATAATGTTGAAAGGGACAATTGTTTTGGTGAACTCAGCAAGCCAAGCTGAAGTTTTCAGAGTCCCCTAGCGTGTGGTACAAATTATTTGGGTGTGAACTCAAGAACGCTCTGCGTAAAATTGGCCAAGGAACTGTAATATTTATCCCTGCTGCTTCGTAATATATTTACTACTCAATGAAACTTGCCACAAGATTTCTCTCTTTGGAAACAAGGTCATTTCATGGAATCATTACGTGAAATAAGAACAAGCTCCATAATGATTTAAAGTCATTAACTCTGGCCTAGAAAGATTTCTATTAAGAATGGGAAACACTTTCAATAATTTCCCAACAGCCATAAATCGTTTAACCAGCGAAAAAAGTTGAGATGAATAAGAACCTAAGGATTTAGTGGTGGCCAGTTGCTTCCATTCCATCGACGAGTATCTTAGTAGAACTTGCTGGTGTATATTATTATCTATAATATCAAAGAACGTGTTACGTGAAATCGAAATTCTGCACGTCTTGAATGCAATCGTATGATCATTTTAATTAGGTGTTGTAAACCGATTTTCTTTTTGATGATTGTAGTTACAGTAGACCAATAATTATCATATACCCCCCCGTGTATTGTGCATTTACATGTCACGTGGGAAGATTGTTGTACTGTCTCTCGAAGAAAGTATACTTACGATATTTTTTTTTTACTTAATCTACATTCATCTCTTTTTTGTAAGCGTGTGTTACGTATTCTTAATTTGTTACGATTTCTACATCCTTGAGAATCTCCTATCTATCTATGGAACAAAAAGTATGTCTAATCTAACCTCCAATCTTATGCAATGGTTGACAGCTTGTCTTAGATATAGATAAACGCAATACAGTGCTGATTGATAGGAAAACTACAGTGCATGTTAACTATCAAGGCATCAAGTGAATGCTTTTCGACTTTTCAGCATTATCACTAGCTTCTTTCAAAGAAGTTCAAAGGAAACGCAGAGGCATATTGCTAGATTTGTAACCGGAGACACCCAGTACGAGAATGTTAAGAAGAAACTAACGTAAGTGATCTCTGGTGAAAGGCGACGTTATTTCAAAGGAGGGGCGTTGACTACATTTCGAGACAGAAGTAGCGTGCAATGAATGTTCCATTGTCTGCGTGGTGTAAGAAATATAAAAACAAGATCCGAAAGCAACATGCGCGGAGTGAAGTACGGTAATTTTTACTATGTTCCATTCGCGATAGGAACAAGAAACGTATTGGCAAATGACTGTACGAAATGCCCTCTACTAAGCATTAAATTGTGATTGATGCAATCTGATGATGGTTCAGATGGCTCTGAGCTCTATGGGACTTAACTTCTGAGGTCATCAGTCCCCTAGAACTAAGAACTACTTAAACCTAACTAGCCTAAGGACAGCACACACATCCATGCCTGAGGCAGGATTCGAACCCGCGACCGTAGTCGTCGCGCGGTTCCAGACTGTAGCGCCTATAACCGCTCGGCCACCCGGCCGGCGATTGATGCAATCTAAATGTGGATGTGCAAATCATGTGGCAAATCCATTGTAAAGATGAATGTTCTAGAAGAGCCTTACTGCAGTGAAGAGCAGTATCCTGTTATTTCTCTTTCCTCGAGTGATACAGTGAGACCTATTGCAATGAAGTTTTATGTGCCTTTACATAGTACTTTGGCGGAAAACATTACAGGGGCTATTGCCACAGTGATAAACAATCGCTGAATGACACTATGTGAAAACGAACACATCTGAATGCCGAGATATTCTTCAGAGGTGCACTGTGACTGGATGGGTGCAATGCAGATTAACTCCTAAAATTAGAGATCATGTTGAACTGAGGTGCCGTTGAGAAGGACAAGATGATGGTATTGTTGTAAAACACATAGTTTGAAATAAAACAAAATGAATCACACAAAAAAGCAACGAGCTATTGTTCTTCACCAAAATCAAAGAAGCTTCAAATACATCCAAAGAAGGCCACGTTAATTTTCCTTTGAGACGAATGTGACAATAATGGAGCACTGAAAATTTAGAGGGAATACTCAATAATGTATCTTATTCAGACATGTCATATCGAGGACACATGCGACTACTGTCAACGGCAGACGTTCTGCAATATGGTTATCTAAGTTCAGATATCGTTCGAGTGACGTTCGCCATATAGGTGTGTTTCTCGTCCATGAATCTCTGTGTAACTGTATCGCTAAGACGGTTGTTAGGATGAAGAGTGTTTTGTTCTACTAAAGATGTAGTACATGTCGCTAGTAAATCGTTATCCAAATATACCACGGAATTTTTTATACAAGAATTCACATTCTTAGAAACATTTTTTGTTTTAAAAGTTGTATCTTTTGGCCTGAAGGCCATACAGCGAGCCCCCAATGTTTTGTAACCTTACAGATTAAAGTTACATTCATACGAAACTTCTACTATTAGTTTTATAATTAATATATTATTTTGAAGGAGGAGCGTTGCTATATTACTTGGTAATGAGGGATGAGATCTGACTAACTGTGATGTTAAATCAGTTTACATTCCAAAAAAGGTAAAATGTGACTGATAGCTCCTACTGTTATCCATCACATCTGCTATCCATCACATTCACAAAAAGGGTTATGAACTCGGATTGAACGTTTATTCGAACTGATGAATAGGTTTGGGCTACCTTGGTACAGTAAATAAAATGGTAGAAATAAGTATTTCTCGAATTCATCTCAGTCATGCGACTATAACTTCCTTGTATTTCAAAAGAATCATGCAAAACATAGAATTTTCGTGTAGTGTCATCTAGAGACCTTATGCTATAGTCAGAGGGAAACAGAGGAAGTTAGGGGTTTAACGGTCCGTAGTCATCGGGGTCATTGGAAAAAAGGGACAAATCGACCTCGAGCGATCACCCATCCGCTTCGATGCGCCGCAACACTTCATTATCTTTGGAGTTCCGTGTTTCGTTTGTCTTTCATTCGAACTGTTCTGTTCGTTAGTCACTGCTACTAATTATTTTCATAAACGCTGCTACTGTAGTTTTTGTTAATACCAAGTTTCAAGGACAACGTCTGAAAACGGTAGTTTCCGCAACTAATATATCACACTTACTTCCATTTAATTCGTTAAGCAACTGTCATCTCTTTCCTAATCTTGGTATTACGTCTCTGCTCAACACTCAGTGTTAATCTTCTAACTCCCCGCGTTGATGGCGAATAAACAAAACCTAGAATGCTGCTGAAGGACATATGACGTCTAGAGATGTGAGGCACTGTACAACCATGTATTAGCATTCGCTCTTTGTGGGTAACTAAGCTGTTAGAGAAATGAACAATACTAAAAGTCGCACAGTTTAAAAGCTGCTTGCTACTAAATCGCAGCTGGACTACGAAAGAGGAGTGTTCAGTAAGTAATGCAACACATTTGTTCTGAAAGCAGGTTAGTTTCTTTTCGGATTCCAGTACGTCATATTATCCCCCACTGTTCTGGCTACAAACCGCTATTTTTCAACCTAACCTCCGTTTAATGCGACAGCATTAGGTCACCTTACTGAGAGAGCCCGTATGCCGATGTGTTACCACCAACGTCTTGCTGCGTCAACATCATCCCCAGCATCCGCGTTCTGCTTCCCGCGGAATGCATATTTCACTGGGCTAACCAATGGAAGTCGGAAGATGCGAGATCCGGGTTGTAGGGTGGTTGAGGAAGAATATTTCAATGAAGTTTCATGAGCTCCTCTCGGGTACGCAGACTTGTGTAAGGTCTTGCGTAGTCATGGAGAAGAAGTTTTCGTTTATGTAGCAACGAACATGCATAAGTGGTTTCTTCAGTTTCTTGGGGCTAGCATAATACACTTCAGAGTTGATCGCTGCACCGTGAGGGAGGACGTCAAGCAGAATAACCCCTTCAGAATCCCAGAAAACCGTCGCCATGACTCTACCGGCTGAAGGTGCGGCTTTGCACCTTTTCTTCGGAGGAGAGATGGTGTGGCGCAAGTCCACGGATTGGCGTTTTGTTTCCGATTCGAAGTGATGAATCCATGTTTCGTCGCCTATGACGACATTGGACAAGACGTCTCACGATCAGATTCTTAACGTGCAAGCTCTTTATGGTCTTACGTTAGCGAGGAACTCATCGGGCTCATACCTTTGAGAACCCCGACTGGTCGACGAATGTGTCAGCACTACCAACAGCGAAGTCCATTTGCACAGCGAGGTTTTTGCAGTCCGTCGGTCACATCGAGTGAGAGTGTCCGCACGTTCCAACACTGCAGGAGCCACAACTGTATGCGGCCGGCCTGCACGCGCGGGGTCGAACAGGTTTGGGCGACCTTGTTGGAATGATACTACTCACTGTACTTTTTAACACTGCCAGGTCTCTGTATACATTCTGCAAGCGACTATGAATACCTGCGATGCTGTGATTTTCCGTCAAAAGAAACTCAACGACAGCTCTCCGCTTGGACCGCACTTCCTTTAAACATGTCGTTTTGAAGGCTACGTGTAGCGCCATCACCTACTGGAACTTCTTGAAACCATAGGGGCTAAGCGGGAAAATTCCGCGATGTCACACGTCAAATTTCGCATTTTTTCAATCGTAATTGGACGAGAAAAAGTGTTGCATTTCTTTTTGAATACCACTTGTACGTGAGAAGAAAAATGGCACTCGACGAGCGGGGAATAACGAAAGTAATATAGCAACAGAAAGGACATTTTATGAATAAAAATATTGCCATTAAAAAGTAAATATACTTGAGTATGCAATAAAAACTATAAGATTTCTGGAGGACCTACGTTTCTGTCCACCCATCTTGATTTCTACTGTAGTTTTCAAGGCAGGCACCAAATGGCCGCTGTTCTTACACTTAACTTGTCAAGTGGAAATGTTACCGTATTCAGAACACCAGTGCGCAAAAAATGATGTGTTAGGCGATGTACTTTATTTACTGCGCCAGAATTGAAAGGGTTAATGACCTACAATGTATGCCCAGCGGTGTTAGTCCGGCCAGTTTCAGGTCCTCAGCTGGAAATAAAAACGCCGAGTGGCTAGGGCCTCCCGTCGGGTAGACCGTTCGCCTGGTGCAAGTCTTTCGAGTTGACGCCACTTCGGCGACTTGCGTGTCGATGGGAATGAAATAATGATACAGACAACACAGCCGAGTCCCTGAGCGGAGAAAATCTCCGATACAGTCAGGAATCGAACCCGGGTCGTTACGTATGACATTCCGTCGCTCTGACCACTCACTCACCAGGATCAGGTCCTCACATATTGCCTTTTAATTTAACGCGTTGTGTAGTGTAATTTTTCAGTGTTTTCGTCTGCGCTTGAGTTGTCGTGGCGGCCATCCTGTATTTTCAAAGTGTGTGTGGCTCTTTCGCTGCCCAGCAGATTGGGCGCAGCACAAATAGTTTGCTCACATCTCACTGCGGTGCGGTGCTGTGCTGTGCGGCCCCACCCGGGGAAGGGACGGGGGGCGGGCGACTGTTGAGTCTATGGCGGGGGCGGGGGGGGGGGGGGGGGGGAGGGGCGGGCAGCGAGTGGTGAGGAACGCTGCACAGCAGCTGGTCGTCTCTTCCCTGCCTTTGCCACAGAGTTAACATGCTATCTCGTGTTTCACCTCTCAGCAAATGCTGTACGTACACTAGCAGTCATGCAGGTCGGCATCTGAAAATTCTGTTACACGTTTGTGATTTGCTGCCACCAACATAATTTACATCTGATTACTTTCTTGCTTTCACTTCTTTTATGGCGCGGTTCTGGCAAGTTACACGTACGTTTAGAATCTTCATTGTGCTTTCCAAACTTTCCTGAAATTTCAGTTTTGCATGCAAATTTCTACGGTGCACAGAAGCTAGATGCGTCACTTCACACACACACACACACACACACACACACACACACACATACACACACACACACTTATTACGCTGGATCAATGCAGTACATTGTGCCGATCGGAAAACCTATGTTTATTTTTGTTCTAATGTATGTCTTCTTTTGAATTTGCGGTTGCCTGCTGATTATGAAAAGTAACATATGCAGGGAGATTCAATTACCCCACCCTATGGGTCTTATGACACCCGAAATGCCTTTCAAAAACAACACGCGAGATTTTCATAATCCCTAATTATTGCAACGTGCAAATTGTTAGTTCTACAGAGAAAACGAACGAAATATTATTGCAGGAAATTTAATGTAGTTAAATTTTGTACTGTGGTACGTTTCTGCTGGACGCTACAATTTTCGAGTTACCGAAGAAAAGTTTTGTACGTTTTTCTTCAACGACTCGGAAACTACGACCTCTAACGGAAACGTATCCCAGTACAAAATTTAACTACATTAAATTCCCTAGAAAACGTTCCTGTTCATTTTTCTCTAGAACTAACAGTCTGCACATAGCGAGCATTAGCATATTTGAAGGCATTGCAGGTTGCAGAAAACTCTGTATGTGTGCAGTTTTCTTTCAAGTGAGGAAAATCACTGCAGAAACATACACTGGTGTCTAAAACTTGAGGAAAGAAACTTTCACATGATGTACGGCTGCCTTTTAACACAGCTCGATGGAACTTGGATCCCATACAGGGAGAACTGCTACAGTATAGTACAGAAAGTAACTGAAAGAAATACTCATTGAGACGAACATAAATGACAATTTTATACAAAGAATATAATTAAACTGAAGTCACCGCAATTTATGATTGTTCCATGGACATTAAACAAGTGGGACATAGTTGTTAACAGGGTGTATGATCTCCACAGACGGCAGTCCATGCTCTGCAACGTTCTCCCATACTGGCCACATGGTTAACGAGTTCTTGGGGTAGAGGATTCCATTCCTCCACTAGCGCTTGACAACTGCTAGATGGTATTTGGTGCTCGTGGACGTCTTACAATACGTCTCTCCACCGCTTCCCATACGTGCTCAAACTGATTTCAATTGTGTGAACGGTCATGCTAGTACATTCGCCGAATATCCTTTCGTTTCGAGGGCTCCTTCTCTTGCGCCGTTGACGCGATCGCTCATTCTTGTCCTTAAAAATGAAGTCAGTTCCGAACGCACCTCGAAAAGATGCACATGCTGCAGGAGTAGAGTCTCGCAAGAACGTTGACTGGTGAGGGTACCATGTTCAAATAATTGATGCCAGCACGCCCATGCAACATTATGTCTCCCCACATCTTAACATCTGCACCACCAAAACAATGATGATTGACGATATTCCTGGGGGCATTTCGTGAACCAACTTCTTGACCTAAGACAATAAGAGGAGGAGAAGTGCCGCAAGCGTAGGGGAGCGGCAGATCCCGAACAATTTTCGCTGTCGGTTTCTGCAGTTACCGCGTTCTTCATCTCTTCTTGTACAATAAATATTTTTTTCAGTATCTGTACACGTTTGTATTATATAACCAAACGGAACTTACTATGTGGACGACCCTCGTATTTATTAATACACGTTTTTCACCCTGAACTCCAAAACAGTTACCAAAAAGTACTTAAGCAACACCAAATTTTACTAATTTGTCGGTGAAGGACATCAACTCTCCGTTTGTTAAGCGATATTCCATCCCCCCCCCCCCCCCTTGACCGGCTTCTAGAATCGCCCCACCATTCTGAACTTTTATCAGTTCGCCACTCAGTAATCGTGGTTCATTTGGTGCGTGCTGAACCGCAAATTCATGTGTGCAGTTCCATAGCTGCAGCCGTGCCTGGCGAGCAAAGATAAGTTTTGTTGTAATTAATAAAGTATTACCTGTTCAGAGTGCTATAACTGTATTACTACTAGCCACCTCACTGTCCAAGATCGGACACAACACTTCCTATCATAACGCAATGCAAACATCACACTACACTACACATAATGGATATACGAGGGCTGGAACTTTAATAGTGGCAACTATTTATTTACAACTCGTAAAAAATAGACACGTGTTTCAAAGTTTTACTGCCCTTCAAAGTAGTCACCGGCATTGTGTGTAACCCGTTGCCAGCGATGTGGAAGTCGTAGGATACTCTTAGCAGTGCCAGTTGTGTTGACAGTTCGAGCGTTCTATTGCCAGACGAATTTGTAGCAGTTCTGATGCGAATGCCGTGAAGTGTTTCCTTCAGTTTACAAATCGAGTTGAACTTAAGTCAGGGGAGTGCAGTAGGTGGTACAGCACTTAGCAGCCCATCAGTCAAACAAATCAGTATCAGCTTGCACTGTACGTGCTTGAGCATTGTCCTGCATAATGATTGTCAGGTCCTGCAGAAAGTGTCATCACTTCTGTCTGGTCGTAGCTTGTGTTCCAAACATGACGCTGACAGTTGTTCTTGGCTCAGCAGTGAAACTCAAATTTTGACAACTGCTGTTGCAGCAAACGTAACCGATCTAACAACTGCGCCAGACACTTATTGTCTTTTATAGGCGTTGCCGGCCGCAGCGCTGTATTCTGCCTGTTTGCATATCTCTGTATTTGAACACCCATGCTTATACCAGTTTATTTGGCGCTTCAGTGTATATCGTTTGTACATCGCTGTTATAGACGTTAACGTCTGAGTTTACAAACAAGAGATGCTGTTCCCTTCAAGTAGCTACTCAGTTGTACTTGTGAGTGAGAGTGTATGTAGTTCAGTGACCTCACAACGGAAACTCCTTGGCAGCACCGGGAAGCGGTGCAGTATAGTCCGCGTGTACACATATTTTCTGTAAAAAGTGGCCAGTGATGTTGCACTTTATGTAATTATATTGTCAATACATTCCACATGTACAACGCATCTGATGTTAAATAATAATGTGCCTCAATGGAAGTACACTGAATATTCAACAAAGATGTCTGTGCACGAGTATGCTTCAAAGTGTAAGGCAATGTACGAGAGTTAACGTATGCCAGGAACAGATATAAATCAAGGTAGTCATAAATGGAGCTCGAACTGCTTGGTACAACTGTCAGCATTCGCATAAACACGCTGTCGTGTGCTTACTCGCCCGCTTTCCCTGCAGCCACCCATTCATTGCTGTAGATCTGAGAAGGCAGCGTCCCAAGAGCGATGTACAGTATTTTTGGCATGCTCTTTTCGCCTCAAGGTCTTAGTCGACTAAGAGGAGGAGAAGTACCGCAAGCGTAGGGGAGCGGCAGATACCGAACAGTTCTCTCTTCGCTGTCGGTTTCTGCAGTTACCACGCTCTTCATCCGCCCCTACGAAGTCACGAGATACTATTAACCATGCATCCACTAAACCGTTGGTAACACCTGTTCCGGGCCGCATACTCTTGGTAAGTTGATAAAACTGAACATTCGATGGTTGGAGTGGTGAATTCTTAAAACGGCGAAGCAACTGAGTGCAGTTTCCTAGGAAATCTACACCGTGCTTCAAAAACATTCCTCCGATTCCACAAGACAGCTCGCTCGCACATTCATTACTCACTGTGCGTTGAGTCCCAATGGCGCTAACACAACAACAAAGGGAGTTTTCTGTTCTTCATTTCAACAGATGCACATATATTACACTATCATGGTTGGATATGCTGCTGAGGCATGTAGAAAACATAAATATCTGGGAATTATAATCTCAGATCGGGGTTCCAGAAAAGAAGAAATAAGGCAGATGACAACACAAGCCAAACAGTCCACCGATAAGCTGGACTCCGGCCATTCATCAGATAAAATTAAGAACAAAAGAGATTAAGCGAATCAATAATACGAATCATTTGTGTTTATGTGGATCAGAATCCTCAGAAATGATAAAACAAGATGGAAGAAAAATTGAAGCCGTGAAAATGGATTTTTTGAGACGAAGTTGCAGAGTTTCAACGCGAGAGAAGATCAAAAACTAAGGAATCAGGAAGCGAATAAAAATTTCCCATGTACATAATTGAAAAGGTTGAAAAACGGCGTTTAAAATGGTACGGACATGTCGTAAGAACAGGTTATGAACGGTGATCGGGAAAAGCACTTTGTTGACAAATTCCTTACAAGAGAAAAAGATGAAGACATCGTGCAGAATGGAATAAGGTGCAGGGTATGTTGCGAAGAAATTTGAAAGGAGATATGTACAAGGCTCGAGAGACTTGGATACGAGGTTGCGAGAAACGGCCTCAGGATCTGTACATATTTTGTTTTATACAATTAATCCCGAGCATAGACGATATTTAAGTACCCACCTATATTTATGGCTCTCTGAACTGAATAATGCTTTACAGATGTCCAGAATACCTCGATTTGAAATACGTGCCGCACAAATGTTAGATTTCATTCGGGGAGTTCTGGACCGCGCCGGTCAAAAACACTCCATGTCAGTCGGTGAGTCACCCGTGATAGGTAGCGTTCTCGCTTCCCGCGCCCGGGTTCCCGGGTTCGATTCGCGGCGGGGTCAGGGATTTTCTCTGTCTCTTGATGACTGGGTGTTGTGTGATGTCCTTAGGTTAGTTAGGTTTAAGTAGTTCTAAGTTCTAGGGGACTGATGACCATAGATGTTAAGTCCCATAGTGCTCAGAGCCATTTTTTTTTTTCACCCGTGATATTTTGCGAATCATATAAAGCCGATGTTAGTGTGGTCAACATGAATTTGCATCAAAACCTTTACAATGCGTATGTTAAGTGGCATGCCGACAAATCGAAACACACGTGCGAACAAGATGTTAATGATTTGTTGAAGGAAGTCCGTCAGTCCGAATATTACTCAGGGTTGGCATGTTTAAAATAAAGTATTTTTAATCAGGTGTTAAGACACTTTAATACACCTTATAAATAAAACGGCTTCAAAACAAAATAAAAATAATTTTTGCGTATTTTTATCCGACTTTGACGTAACCTTCAAGTCAGTTGAGAGAGTCTCACGTCTCACGTCTCACCAAGGGAGGAGGGGAGGGGGATCAAATTTTATACAAAACCCTTCACCATATTGACGGGCGTCCCAATACAGCGTACCCAGTGCAAGTAGGCTGTTTAGGTTTTTATGTTGGTAACATCACGTAGCGCTCTGTATGAAAATCACTGGCTGTGCTGTGTGCAGTCCGTGGCTGGTTGGCATCGTTGGAATATTCGCTATTGTAGTGTAGGGCAGTTGGATGTCAACAGCGCGTAGCGTTGCGCAGTTGGAGGTGAGCCGCCAGCAGTGGTGGATGTGGGAAGCGAGATGACAGTTTTGAGAGCGGACGATCTGGACGTGTGTGTGTCACGAAAACGAAATTTGTAAGACTGGATGTCATGCACTGATATATACATATGACTTTTGAACACTATTAAGGTTATCTTGTTTGTTCTCTATCGAAATCATTTGCCAACTGTGCCTATCAGTAGTTAGTGCCTTCCGTTGTTACAATCCTTTATATAGCTGGCAGTATTGGCGCTCGCTGTATTGCAGTAGTTCGAGTAACGAAGATTTTTGTGAGGTAAGTGATTCATGAAAGGTATAGGTTATTGTTAGTCACGGCCATTCTTTTGTAGGGATTATTGAAAGTCAGATTGCGTTGCGCTAAAAATATTGTGTGTCACTTTAGTGATGATCAGAATAAGTGAAGAGAGAAATGTCTGAGTACGTTCAGTTTTGCTCAGCTGTTTGAAAATCAAATAACGTAAGGGGTTTACCAGCGCAGTAATTCATAAATTTTTCTAAGGGGAGGTTTCACCAGCTGCCGCTCTTTTTGATCCTGCAGTATCACATGTTGCCCCGATAACAGAACCCAAACTCTCGGAAGGCGAACACATCAGTTTATCACCGAATCGCTTTCATTTTAAGAAAGATTGCCCTTTAACGTCCTGTCGATGACCTGGCCATAAGAGACGCAGCACAATTTCGGATTATAGAGGGATGGGGAAGGAAATCAATCGGGCCCTATGAAAGGTGCCATCACAGCATTTGCCTTGATGTAGGAAATTCACGGAAAACTAAAATCCACCGAGCGAGGTGGCGCAGTGGTTAGACACTGGACTCGCATTCGGGAGGACGACTGTTCAATCCCGCGTCCGGCCATCCTGATTTAGGTTTTCCGTGATTTCCCTAAATCGCTCCAGGTAAATGCCGGGATGGTTCCTTTCAAAGGGCACGGCCGACTTCCTTCCCCATCGTTCCCTAATCTGATGAGACCAATGACCTCGCTGTCTGGTCTCCTTCCCCACAACAACCAACCAACCAACTAAAATCCGTATGGCTGCGCTCCTGAACGTATTATCTCGCTTCGTCCCTTCCTTTGAAATAATTCCCCCTTATCTAGTTTTTCGTGCCGGCTGCCGACTGCAGCATTCTGCGAACACTTGTCACTCACGAAGCGACACATTGGATTAGTTTTGTGTGGATTACCTTCAGAGTTTGCGTTAACAGATAACGTTTATCAGAGCTACCACATGACGCGTCGACATCTAATTTTGTAGATGGTAAACAGTCGTATCTACGTTTAGGCTATGAAATACACGTCACCTGACGCTTTTTTTTTTTTTTTTTTTTTTTTAAGATTATTTTTCTCTTGGAACTGGCGCCTACTAGCCAGTCTTGATGAAATCCGTCATTTATTGTTCCTGGGAAGACTGGTTATTTACTGTGCGTAAGCGTCTTCAAGATAGTTTCTCACATTTTCATTCGGAGGTAATTGTTTCCGTGGCCACTTAAACCCTGCGCAACTAATTAACGAAATCCGTAGTTTTCCACACAAGTATTGTCAGACGCAGACAGTGCTTTTAGTTTTCTTGCTTTTCTCAAAGCAAATCGTAGAAAGTTTTTCTGTGTCCCAGCTTTAATGTAATTTACGTCATTTGTTCAGCTACGGCGATTCAGCGTGGCATGCTTAACTTCCGTCTCCCATATTTTATTTGCTGTTTTCCCTGACGTGCCATCATGCTGTGAACATTTATTCGTACATATCTGTAGTCACATGAGATGTTCCAAGCATTCCATCCACATTTTTTGTGGAACTGCTCTAGTGGTGATGTGTCCTTCGGAGGGGAACGTTAAACTCTGCGGCTCTCTTGCCGTTTTTTTCACAGTAGTCAATGTTGCATAATCTCCTTCCTCTCATAATCAACCACAAAAGGAACAGGATACGGTACTGCAGAGGCCCTCATCGTAAGCATGTACATGAAACAGTTTCCTGGTCACTAGTAGCTAATATATTTCCAAACGTCTTTTGCTGTATCTGATAGTTTTATTTGTTCAGATTTATCATTCTGCTGGTAATGTCGGCTTTATCTGAGCAGTAAAGAGAGAAAATAAGGAAGAAACAGTGGTATGGAATTGTTGGCTGGGAGACCGTAAGGAGTAGGTTCAGTGGCCTAACCAGAGCTTCACGTTACTAACTTTCCCCCCTTTGATGGCCAAATATTGGAAGCGAAAATGTATTCCTCTACCAGGATTCGAACCTGCTAACTCCAAGGCGAACCCCCATCGCTCAGGCATGGATTACCGACCTAATTGACACGCCTTCGACTAGAAGTTATACGAGAGGTGCGCTTCGAGGGAATGAAGTGCAAGAGGTCTAGTAACGCTTTTCAGAACTGTTTATCCTGCGGTGGCCGTGCGGTTCTAGGCGCTTCAGTCCGGAACCGCGTGACTGCTACGGTCGCAAGTTCGAATCCTGCCTCGGGCATGGATGTGTGTGATGCCCTTCGGTTAGTTAGGTTTAAGTAGCTCTAAGTTTTAGGGGACTGATGACCTCAGATGTTGAGTCCCATAGTGCTCAGAGCCATTTGAATCTTTTTGTTTATCCTGTGCTGATCAAGATATTCTGTTAATAGGATATTTCAATTACAACTGCCGGTCGGTTCTGCCTCTGCATGAAAAACTTAATGGCCACAGTTGTTTATACATGAAGCGTAAGGTGCATAAAATGATAGCGTACTATACTTTTCACATTAACAATTTCCTAATTCACCTTAAGGTATGAACAAAAAATACAACTTTTTTTTGTGCCGTTGATAGCACAATCTGACACTGTCAACTTATTTGCGTTTGATAATGGACGTGGAAATAACGAGGGCGTCGACAGCCCAGAAATGTCAAAAATATTTTGACCGCCAGAGTGCTGGAACGCTTTAGTAAATTATTTGTGCTGCGATACGTATCCAAAGAGAATATTTCGCTCTCTACCGGTAGAGGTGAGTCTGCTACAATGAAACTTTCCGACAGTACGCGGTGGATTCGAACCTGCCCTTCGCATTCAGTGCGCTTTCCCACTGAGGTATCCATGGACGCCTCAGACCTTCAGTAGCCAGCAGCCCTCTTCAACTTGCCAGGCTAGGAAGCAAACTGAGGTAGGAACTCTGGTTAAATGGACATGGCAGCGATGTGAGCAGTTGCAGCATACGGTGTGTTGTTCAGTTGAAGTAACTGCAGGTACAGCCAGGTGAAGTTCTCGAAAAGGCCCCTGGTGCATGCCAACGTGACTCCGTAAGAGCTTTGTTTGCGACAGACGTTATGCAGGTCCAGGCTACCAGGAACACCATTTTCATGTTTCTAGGACCATGACTACTGGCAGGAGACAGTGATCGACCGTGACAGAAAAGTTTCTAACAAGTCGTACAGCATAATGATGCATGCTATTAGCGGCCACGTGTGCAGGGTGGCGTGAAGGGGACGAGATAGTAGAAGAATGAGAAAGAGTTTCCCACTTTGCGAGTAAAACTCAACGCCCTGGTGTATTGACGTAAGCGTGCAGGTTTCAAGAACTCCTATTGAATGGCGTCGCCCATTGTCCTGTCGCTCCACAAACGTTTGCATTGGCGACACTCAGTGTTGTGTTGTCTCTCATGGGTCATATTCCGCTCTTTTACTGCTTGGCACTATCACGGTAGCAGGAAACAAAGTGGCATCTCCATCATCTGATGACTCTAGGAGGAGGCTGGTGTCCGCTTACGGGCCGGAGGGGGAGGGGGGGGGGGAGGGGGGAAGGGGGAGGAAGCAACTCAGAAAACCAAAGGCAAAAGCTGGACGGATGTTTCTGATGAAACATGGTTCAAATGGCTCTAAGCACTATGGGACTTGACATCTGAGGTCATCAGTCCCATAGGCTTAGAACTACTTAAACCTAACTAACGTAAGGACATCACACACATCCATGCCCGAGGCAGGATTCGAACCTGCGACCGTAGCAGCAGCGCGGTTCCAGACTGAAGCGCCTAGAACCGCTCGTCCACAGCGGCCGGGTGATGAAACATGGGACGACGGACGAGCCTGTTATAAACTATCACAATTTCCACCTGGAAGATTAGGGACACAATAATAAACTACCAGCTGTAAGCAAATGAAATGAAGCATAGGAATATTGGCATATTGGTGGTATCATAAAGGAAGAAGAAAGCAGAAGGTTCACAAGAGGTAGGAGACTACCTTGTTTTACTATTCTTTTTCGTATTAGCATTAGCAAATAATTCTTGTCCATTTTGAACATATTGCAAAACTGCGAACTGAGGGTGATTTATAATGAACTAACTGCAAACAGTTGATTTTATAGGCGTTTATTTTACCATTATGACTTTTTAAGATATTTGGTAGTCCATCTTAAGATGTTTACATTTATTTATGAGTCGTGCACATTGTTTACTAACGGAGCTTAAGACTTTTCCAGCAAAACTTTTTAAGACAGCTGTTGTAAAAAGTCGTTAGTAAAGAATGCTCGTGATGTGTAAATAAATGTAAACATATGAAGGTGGAATGAATATAAAAATTAATACGGTCTCAAAAAAAAAAAAAAACGCGAATTTTGAGGCATAATTTGTTGGTGTGGATTGTCGGGAAATGTTTGTCGCTCATTACCGATGCGTTAACCCATAAACACCAATGTCGCGGTCGCAACAGTTTTGAATTTATGCACTAGGTGCGTTACTGTCGCATCTCGTGAATAATAAGGGGGCATTAGGGGGACATTGTATGTCCTATGCCGCCTATGTTATCGATTTTTGTGACCCATTATCTTGGAAACTTTATAAGACACAAATTTACAATTTTCCATAATTATTGAATGCACCTTTTGAACTAGAATTATTTCTAAAATTGTATTGCGGGTCATGTTATCTTTTTTTTCGATACTCAATTTTTTGACATAAATGAACATAAAATTATTCTAGTTCCGTATGTGTTGAGTCTCCTACTTGGCATGCTGTGAAAATTTCATGTCTTTACCATCAATACTTTTTAGAAAACAGGTCATACATTGCAAAAAAAAAAAAAAAAAAATAGATCAGAGATATTGAGGTTAAAAACGTTTTTTATTCCAAATTCTTATACAGACATTTCTGTGTTTGCCGCCTCCTTTTATTTCTTGCTTCTTTTGTCATTTGCTGAGCAGCTAACTATGCTTCATATACACACAACTCATCCAGTTCCCGCAATCCTTTAGCTGTGTTCTGTCCAAATTTTACACCTAACTTCTCCAGAACTTTAAGTCTTTCATAGTTTTCACCATTAAAAGTTATTACAACATCATACACTGCTAACTTAAGAGTCATAAGCCCAACAAATACATTTTTAGGCACACATCACCGCACAACATTATTGAAAGACTCATTCACATTCTGGGTCTTTCCATGTAAACTCTTCTTTAGTAACTCAGGATTTGCGAAATCTCTGTAAATAGGTTTGATTGCCTCCATTACTGCCAAAGGATGACAATGTTTGTGTGTAAATTCATGCAGGGTGCCAGAACATTCAGCTTGCCCATATTTTCACTAAGTGTTTAGTGGAGGTGGACACAAAGCATGACATGGCTTTTCATCGGTTGATATTTGATAAAAGAAAGTGCTCCACACAGATTTTTTCATCTTCTCTGAACTGTCACAGTTATCTCTAATAGCTTTCCCATAATATTGCTGTAATTCATCAGTTACTTTGTCCATAAGTCACCCAGCACATTTTATTGTCTTGTCATCAGACAGTTTTGTGTTACCCAGCTTGGTTTTTATGTTTATTCGAAATGCCAACTTCTGAGACGTAGCAGTAGGCACAAAAAGCAATTCACAGCCTTCTAGACTCTGTAGTTCCCAAGATATGACTGCTCAACTGTGGCACTATATGTGTAGCCGCGAAATTTGACAGTCACACGTCAAAATTCAAAATATTATTTGAAGGTCTCACAATTGTCTGATTTTAATGTATTATATACCAAAATGTTCAGGAAAGTTCGAAGTACATTATGGAGTAGAAAACAGAAAATGTCAAATTTAACGAATTTCACGTACAATGTCCCCTTAAAGCCATTTTGTAAATTGAGCGCTAGTTTCCAGTTTCAGCTTTCTTATGCCTGCACTCATTATTGCTGTATCGTTCATACAGATAATAAAATTGGTATCGCAGCTGGTTAAGCCTACACAATCTCCCCACCCAGATTCTATGCCACAGTTATCCTGCGACATGGTTTGTACAACAGTTACCTCTTCATCTAGCTGTTTACAATGGGTAGAATTCATTACCTGTGCTTTGTAAAAATACTGATTATAAGTTTTGTTTGTTTCTCAATTAATAAATGAAGCTATCGCAGTTACTAGATTCCAAGTTATGTGGTGCAGAAGGTCCTTTATAACCTGATACTGACTTCAGTACTGCACGAACTGCCGAGAAACGAAGCGTGATGTCACGCTTGGTGTGAACCGACCGCCGTTTGACACAGTCGTGCCGTGCGTGACGATGTGACATTACAGTGTGAACGGCCTTCAGGCAGCAATCACTTAGAAGGCTACCGCTTTTATAGGACAGTACTTCACTCGAATTGAATTGGTATATGAAAATAAAAGTATGAAAAGCTGCGACATGATCGCGAATTTAACAGTGACCCGAATGTACATTAAATTTCCTTTATTACACGTCTATGGTCACAAATTTTTTTGTCATCAGGACTACCGGTTGCGGTCTATAATGACCATCATCAGATCTGAAGCAAAATGTGAGAAAACACAAGTACACTAGCAGATTTTCTACAGCTTAAAACAATAAAATAGACCGTAATGAAAGGTATTACTGACGTACATACGCATTTGTGCTCTTTAAATACGAAGAGACACCCGTTTTATAAAAACATGTCCTAATACACTGGCGCCATAAATGGCATCGTCAAATGTTAAACACAAAATAAGCGCCACTATCTTCAAATATACGTATATAACAGCATATGCAAGAGTCATCTTGTCAGCAGCACTACTGTTCAAAACAAACTGCCGTACATTAGCCACAGAATGTGTGTGTTGTAAGATCACCAGATGTAAACTGACACACACACACACACAATTTTTCAATGATTAATTGTACAGTAAAATATAGGGGGATACAATCATTAAAGACTTTAATAGACTTAATTGGTGTAAGAAGCTTTACAGTAATAAAAAGCGATGAAATAAAACTTACTAGATTAGGAAAATGGAAGATTTTTTTGCAGAAAACTATATTATAGAAATTGACAAAGATCCAACTGAAGTTTCAAACTGGTTTTCGAAGGAAAATTGACAGCACCCAGTTTCGTCTTAACGAATATGAAAATAAATCGCTTTAAATGATGAATGTCGAACTTCCCCAGCTTAGATCTCAAGATTTCCAAAGATGGAAATCCGGTTCGTTCGATTGTGAAAATTATGTCGTCACCATGCTGTAAACTAAATAAGTTTCTTAACAATAAACTTAAATCAATTTACGCGTTCGATAATTATTTTGGGGTAAAAAATATTTCTGAGCTAGAAAACACAATCTAGGACATACATATGCCAAATAATGCGACATTAGCATCCTTGATGTAAAAAATCTCTACAGCAATGTTCCAGTAAAATAAACTATTGACATTACTGGACGTAATCTCAGCCGGCCGAAGTGGTTCAAAAAATGGTTCAAATGGCTCTGAGCACTATGGGACTTAACATCTGTGGTCATCAGTCCCCTAGAACTTCGAACTACTTAAACCTAACTAACCTAAGGACATCACACACATCCATGCCCGAGGCAGGATTCGAACCCGCGACCGTAGCAGTCGCGCGGTTCCGGACTGTGCGCCTAGAACCGCTAGACCACCGCGGGGCCGAAGTGGCCGTGCGGTTAAAGGCGCTTCAGTCTGGAACCGCAAGACCGCTACGGTCGCAGGTTCGAATCCTGCCTCGGGCATGGACGTTTGTGATGTCCTTAGGTTAGTTAGGTTTAACTAGTTCTAAGTTCTAGGGGACTAATGACCTCAGAGCCATTTGAACCATTTGGACGTAATCTCCTATCGCATAACAAGATTAGAAATGCAGAGTGTACAGAACTTATTGAATTTCTAGAATTTTGTTTAGCTTACAATTTTTTTACCTCCAGTGACAAAATTGTTGTTGTTGTTGTGGTCTTCAGTCCTGAGACTGGTTTGATGCAGCTCTCCATGCTACTCTATACTGTGCAAGGTTCTTCATCTCCCAGTACCTACTGCAACCTACATCCTTCTGAATCTGCTTAGTGTATTCATCTCTTGGTCTCCCTCTACGATTTTTACCCTCCACACTGCCCTCCAATACTAAATTTGTGATCCCTTGATGCCTCAGAACACGTCCTACCAACCGATCCCTTCTTCTAGTCAAGTTGTGCCACAAACTTCTCTTCTCCCCAATCCTATTCAATACCTCCTCATTAGTTATGTGATCTACCCATCTAATCTTTAGCATTCTTCTGTAGCACCACATTCAAAAAGATGGGCTGGTACTTTAGCAGATTTTATGGGAACGATTTAGAATGTAAATTTTCTACCAAGGTTCCACAGCTAGAAGATAAAACGATTTATTATAAACGGTATATTTACGACATTTTATTACTGACAGAAGGCGACACCAATGAGGCCAGCGCATCTGCCCAAGCAATAGGTAGCATGCACCCAAAAATAACTTTTACTACTGAAGTTGAAAATGAGAGAGCTCCATTAACTACGTTGACTTTAATATTAGGAAAGTTGACAACAAATATATATTTAAAGCGCACAAATGAACATGTATGTCAGTAATACTTTTCAATATGCTCTATTTTATTGTTTTAAACTGTAGTCAGTCTGATAGTGTATTTGTGTTTTTCGCATATTTTGCTTCAGATCTGAAGATCGTCATTATAGATCGAAACCCGTAGTTTGATGACAAAAAATTGTGACTGTAGACATGTAGTCACGGAAATAAAAGTATGGACTGGTCAAGAACAAAGTGGATCGAATAACTGAAAAATTTAAATGTTGAGGGCTCCCTGAGGAATGTGCTGATTGACAATAGGTAAACTTAAGCGAACTCAAATGTAATTCGTGCAATCTGTCACTATGATTTCGTGATCATCTACAATGCGTAGACGTCACCATCGTCATTATAGTGAAGAGTGGTTAAAGAGATTTTATAATACAGTCTCCGTGTTGCTCTTCTCAGTATTCAAAATTGTGGCAAAAAAGCGAGTGCAACTGAGATCAGTGAATTTACAATTAAATCAGTACAATGAAATGGATACCCTTAGTTGCCTACAGGCGTTGATATACGTCAACGGAGACAGGTGAAAATGTGTGCCCCGACCGGGACTCGAACCCGGGATCTCCTGCTTACATGGCAGATGCTCTATCCATTTTTTTTCTCAATTTGTTCGTTGATGATCTTTGTCTTTGGTCGTTGCGGACGTCACATGACATCCGGTCAAGTTCGTTTGTTGATCCTTCCACTCTGTTTTTTTTATTACAGAGGCCAACCAGCTCTCTAACGAAACACGCTGAGCTACCGTGCTACAATAAATGTTCAAATGAGGGACTTAACTGCTGAGGTCATCAGTCCCTAAGCTTACACACTACTTAACCTAAATTATCCAAAGACAAACACACACACCCATGCCCGAGGGAGGACTCGAACCTCCGCAGGGACCAGCCGCACAGATCCATCTGAGCCACCAAGGACACAGAGGATAGTGCGACTGCAGGGACTTATCTCTGGCACGCCTCCAGTGAGACCCACATTTCCATCTTATTGTCCCGCACTGTATTCGTAGTGCCCCTGCCCATTATACTCATCACTCGCGGCTTTACCGATTCCCGTAAGAGTTCGGGCACTGTTTGTGCATCCGCACAGAAGATGGTCAACTGGCTGGTGAGCCTTAACTATATACATGAAGACAAAGATCAGTGAGACAAAATAAGTACTTTAATTCATGCCGGTGATACAATCCTATTAGGTCAGGCAAAAGACACGGAAGATAAGTCGAACGGAAAAAGTCAAAGTTGGTTGGTTGCCTGATACGGAGGAGTGGGCCAAACAGCAAGGTCATCGGTCCCATTGGATTAGTGAAGGATGGAGAAGGAAGTCGGCCGTGCCGTTTCAAAGGAACCATCTCGGTATTTGCCTGGAGCGATTTTGTAAGATCACAGGAAACCTCGTAAGAAGGTGGTCAACAAAAACCGAAACACAGATAATGTGGCGTCGTCGAATTACAATGACGGCAAAAAACCACAAAACAAAAAAATAATTTAGAGTAATGAAATTTCGGGAATACATTTGTCTAAGTAACATATTTAAGTGATTATCATTGTAAGATCAAAGTTAATGTAAGCGTGAGACAAGCCATTGCAAATGTGAAATGCTGGTACATGAATAACCTGTGTAACCGCCAGACTGTTCAATGCAAGCATGCAAACGTTAATGCATTGTGTTGTACAGGTGCCGGAGTCAGTGTGTGGAATGGAGTTCCATGACTGTTGCGCTTGGTCAATACAGGAACGGTTGAGGCTGTTTGTGTATGAAGCTGGAGTTGTCGTGCGATTATGTCCCACGTGTGCTCGATTGGAGACAGGTCTGGTGATCTAACAGGTCAAGGCAAGGTGATTCTTTGGAGAGCGTGTTGGGCTACGTCGGTAGTACGAGGTGCATTCAAGTTCTAAGGACTCTGATTTTTTTTCTCCGGACTGGAAAGAGATAGAAACACGCGCATTGTTTTAAAATGAGGCCGCGTGCATTGTAAATATGTCCCAGAGATGGCAGCACCATATGGCAGATGGAATTTTACCGCCAGCGGCGAGAATGAGAACTGTTTTAAATACTTAAAATGGCGACGTTTTCCTTACTTGAACAGCGTGCAATCATTCGTTTTCTGAATTTGCGTGGTGTGAAACCAATTGAAATTCATCGACAGTTGAAGGAGACATGTGGTGATGGAGTTATGGATGTGTCGAAAGTGCGTTCATGGGTGCGACTGTTTAATGAAGGCAGAACATCGTGTGACAACAAACCGAAACAACCTTGGGCTCGCACAAGCCGGTCTGACGACATGATCGAGAAAGTGGAGAGAATTGTTTTGGGGGATCGCCGAATGACTGTTGAACAGATCGCCTCCAGAGTTGGCATTTCTGTGGGTTCTGTGCACACAATCCTTCATGACGACCTGAAAATGCGAAAAGTGTCATCCAGGTGGGTGCCATGAATGCTGACAGACGATCACATGGCTGCCCGTGTGGCATGTTGCCGAGCAATGTTGACGCGCAACGACAGCATGAATGGGACTTTCTTTTCGTCGGTTGTGACAATGGATGAGACGTGGATGCCATTTTTCAATCCAGAAACAAAGCGCCAGTCAGCTCAATGGAAGCACACAGATTCACCGCCACAAAAAAAATTTCGGGTAACTGCCAGTGCTGAAAAAATGATGGTGTCCATGTTCTGGGACAGTGAGGTCGTAATCCTTACCCATTGCGTTCCAAAGAGCACTGCGGTGACAGGTGCATCCTACGAAAATGTTTTGAAGAACAAATTCCTTCCTGCACTGCAACAAAAACGTCCGGGAAGGGCTGCGCGTGTGCTGTTTCACCAAGACAACGCACCCGCACATCGAGCTAACGTTACGCAACAGTTTCTTCGTGATAACAACTTTGAAGTGATTCCTCATGCTCCCTACTCACCTGACGTGGCTCCTAGTGACTTTTGGCTTTTTCCAACAATGAAAGACACTCTCCGTGGCCGTACATTCACCAGCCGTGCTGCTATTGCCTCAGCGATTTTCCAGTGGTCAAAACAGACTCCTAAAGAAGCCTTCGCCGCTGCCATGGAATCATGGCGTCAGCGTTGTGAAAAATGTGTACGTCTGCAGGGCGATTACGTCGAGAAGTAACGCCAGTTTCATCGATTTCGGGTGAGTAGTTAATTAGAAAAAAAATCGGAGGCCTTAGAACTTGAATGCACCTCGTGTGTGGACGAGCGTCATCATGTTGGAAAACACTCCCTGGTATGCTGTTCATGAATGGCAGCACACCAGGTCGAATCACTAGACTGACACACGAACTTGCTGTCAGGGAGAGTAGGATAACGACGAGAGTGCTGCTGCTGTCACACGAAATCGCACACCACACCGTAACTCTAGGTGTAGGTCCAGAGTGTCTAGTACACAGACAGGTTGGTTGCAGGCCCTCAACTGGCCTCCCCCTAACCAACACATGGTCATCACTGGCACCGAGGCAGAACTAGATTCCAGCAGAAAACACAACAGCCCTCCAGTGAGCTCTCACTTGATACCGCTTAAGTCGCAAATGGCGGTCGTTTGGCGTCAGGGCGTCTGGCTCGGATCTGTCCTTGAAGTCACCGATTTGTAACAGTTCGTTGTGCCAACTGCAGCTCAGATTGCTGCTGCAGATGCAGTACGATCGGTCACAACCGTATGCTGACTACAACGGTCTTCCCTCTCTGTAGTGCCACGAGGCCGTCCGGAGCCCGGTCTTCTTGCCAACAATGTCACACGTAGCTGCACCCTACCTAGTCTTTCTGCAGTGTTGCAGAAGGAACATCTAGCTTCTCGTAGCCCTATTACACGACCGCATTCAAACTCAGGGAGGTGTTGGTAATGGCATTAACGACTGACATTGACACACTACGGCCAATCTCAAAGGTAACTAACGCTCGCGACAGTTGCAGCGTGTACTTAACGCAAACCTGATTTGCATCCTCGTAGAGGCGCTAATAGCGCCACTCTTACGCGACTAGCGAGAAATTTTGAGAAGACTTCGTCTGTCAGATGTAGAAACACGCCTACCAACTTTCGTTTATGTCACTCAACTCCTCCTTGGTGCTGCGATCTTTCTTCCGCCAGCGTAAATCAGGTGATGCTGATAAAATCAGACTAGAAAATGAGAGACGGAAAGTAGACGCATTTTATTGTTTGGTTAGCAAACTAATGGAGGATGACAAAAGTGAAGAGAATATAAAATGCAGCCCGGCAATGGCAAGAAAGGCTTGGCTGAAGCCTTTCTTACTCTTGCCGGTCTGAATCTGGTAACATGGGATATAAATTTAGCCGTTAGGAGATTTTTTCTGAAAGCGTTTGCCTGCAGTGTAGAGTTATACGGGTGTGAAATGTTGAGGATAAACAGTTGCCACCAGAGACGAGTAAACCTTTGCAAGTGTTGATGTTTGGGTTGTGGGGCGCTCAACTGCGTGGTCATCAGCGCCCGTACAAAGTCCCAATTTGTGCACAGACCAACTTTTTTCACATTCCGATATAGCCACTGTCAGAAATGATGATGATGATGATGATGATGATGACAACACAAACACCCAGTCCCCGGGCATAGAAAATCCACAACGCGGCCGGGAATCGCACCCATGACCCCGTGATCCAGAGGCAGCAACGCTAGCCACTCTGGACCACGAGCTGTGGACCTTTGTAAGTGTGATGTCACAGAAGAATGTTCGAGAGTAAATGGATGGAGCGGATAAGCAAAGAACAGGTTTGTATCGAGCCGGGGCCTAAAGAGCTGTCCGCAGTTCGTGGTCGTGCGGTAGCGTTCTCGCTTCCCACGCCCGGGTTCCCGGGTTCGATTCCAGGCAGGGTCAGGGATTTTCTCTGCCTCGTGATGACTGGGTGTTGTGTGATGTCCTTAGGTTAGTTAGGTTTAAGAAGTTCTAAGTTCTAGGGGACTGATGACCATAGATGTGAAGTCTCATAGTGCTCAGAACCATTTGAACCTAAAGAGCTGTATGTACAGCTTGACAACAAGATAGGAAGGTTGATATAACAGAACGTGAATTTCAAGAAGTAGATTTGGTAAAGGAGGGAAGTGTGGACGGGTAGAAGTTGTAGAGGGAGATCGAGACTTGACTGCTGTCTGCAGGGTTTTTCAAATGGAAGTAGGTTGCAGTAGTATCGAGCCAGTCCTAGTACAGAAGACAGCAGCAATGTAAAGGTACTGTATGGATATCGGTAACCTGTCGTGGTCAGTACAGGTAAAGTGGGAGGCTAGCAAGTTGGGAAAATATTACTCCTCTGCGCAAATCTAAACTTCTGGTGTTTTAAGACAGTAGAAACGTTTGTCCGCTTTTTAGCTTCCATCATATGCGCAATGCACGAGTACTGGCCCGCACTGCTAGTCCGCGAGGAAGCGCAAAGCTTTGCAGTCTCGCAGACAGGTCGCGACGCTGGCTGGCTGGTTCCTCGGCTGCATCGAGGACGCGGCTGGCGTCACAGGCTACGCGCCTTAAATTAGGTCACCGTGACGTCGAGCGGGGGGTCACGTGAAGCGTCGGCTGGGCGTGGCGAGCTCCTAGCGCGCGCTCTGTATGCAGAGGGATATGCGGCCGGACTAGTCTCGCTCTGTACACAGAGTTGGGATACCGGGCCTCAGTGGTGGGTCTTACCTGCTGCTGCCTGCGGCACTGCGGCGTACTGCTGCGGCTGCGCCATCCTACAACAGCGCAAGAAGGCAAAATTAGCTGATGGCCTACTCACCTACCTTGATTTAAATAAGAAACAGTTATGGTCATTCCTATTTTTTCGTTATTTCGCTAAATCCCTATAACCGATGTCATAGAGACCTGCTACACATGGAAATAACTTTTATCGCTCTGACATTAAAAAGAATGCGAGACATGATGGTATTACGAAAAAGAAACCGAGCCAGACTAATACATGTCATCTAATGATCACCCAGTTAGTTGTTTGTTCTTCGAGCATCTGAATATGTATTTCACAGTTTCATTTTTGTGACATGCTGCTCAGTCCTATCATTCATGTCACTTCCATCCAATTTCACATCATGGTGTTTCAAGGCATCCATAAAATGTTATACAAATGGTAATCATAAAGTCTTAATTATCACCTCGAAAATGAAAGTAGATGTAGATGATTATTTTATTGTTTTATATGAATACTTAGTGTCAGTTCTTCCGAACATGTCCGGAAGAACAGACACCACGCATTTAAATAACTGATTCGCTTCGATGGGCAATGAACCTACGACCTTCAGTGCGGATGCAGAATATCGTTCGACCCCCAGCAAGAGTCTAAAATTAGCGAGGTTAGACGACATGGACGGGAACTGCGGATGGGTGGCATTAGATGGGAGTATGAGTCAGCCGGGGAGCGCGCCGAGATCATACGTGCATTTGCCATAAACATTGTGTCCGGGTGGCGCAGTGGTTGACGTAAGTGCCCAGTAAGCAGGAGATCCCAGGTTCGAGGCCTGGTCCGACCCACATTTTCATTCGTCGCCGCTGATTCCGCACAAAGTCCCGATGCAGCTAATAGAATCGGTTCCTTTCCATCCCTTTCCTATCTCCAGATCCACCTTCAATTTACTTGATTTGTGTTTTTGGACGTACATGTTTGCAGTTTTCGCACACAGTGCATGTCCCGGCGCCACAGTACTGTAGCAAGCCGCAAGAGGGGCCAAAACAAAATACTCTATTCCACTGATAAAGTGCAGTTCTTACTCTGCGATAATTCAAACCGCTGCAACAATCCATGCTGATATGTTGGAAGTATAGGGCACCAATGCACCAACACAGGTGATGCAGGCAGTACCAGTGTGTACAAAAAAAATCTGAATGACGAAGAATGAAATGTCAAACCACTCCTCTGTGAAAAACCGCGAGTTACAAGTCGATATGCTAGCGCTCAAAGACCGGCGAATCTTAGCCGAGGCGAGAGTGGGAAAAGTGAAAAATTAATCGTGGATTATTTTTCAACATGTTGCTCTAGATTCTGTTCTCTGTCAAGGTCGTTGTCCTCTGGTTCCGCTATTGCACACAACCGTTGTAAGAGCCCGCCGAGCCGAGACACCAGAGGAAACCTGCCAACATGAAGACAGCCAAGATGAATGTCTCTTTTAGCCGCTCCATCATCATGGACAAGTGATAGGAATATTATGATCCCGAGACAAAGGAGGAAATCGAACTGGTAACACGCGGTGTGGCAACCTCTGAAAACGGTGAAGACCCAGCCAAAAACAGGCAAGGCGACAGCGCTTCCCGGAACTACCACGGTCTGGTGCCAACACGTTATGCTCGTAAGAGACAAGGCGTCATAGAAGCACAAAACGGTACCAAAATCTCGTGACGCTCTCACGGTAGGCTGTCGAAACTGAACGCTGCGAGAAATTGCCCACCGTTGTGTTGTTACTTCACAACAGCTTCTCAGATCATTCTGCATACGACAGAATCACACATGTTGTTTCTTTGGACTATCAAATTTTACTGACCCACCCCTCCCGCTTCTTACGCTTTCCTGACGTTGCATCCTGCGACTTCTTCCTCTATCCTGTGATTATTGGCTCTTGTGCTATGCAAGTAAGTCGCTGGCGTATGGACGCTCTTACCTTTTGCTTCTGCGTGAGCAGTGCATATATGGGTCGAGATGGGCAGCAAAGCATTTTCTTATACTACTAACACAGCCTGTTTCACTAGCTTTTCACGTATCGCCTACGTGCATGTTTTCGCAAAACTATGTTGCGTCCATCCTTTCTTACTTTCTCATCTACTGAATTTCGTTTTCACTCTTTACCGTCGTCAGTTTGCGAGTGGTTTCTTTTATTCTTCTCATTTCACAGAGTTTGCAGTCCTCGTCCAACAACTCATTCTAAAAAAAAAAGAAAACGAAAAAATTCTTGACTTAAAAATGATTACCAACAGCACGCTGTGGATCTACTTTCGACCTTTTTTAGTGAGAATAAATTACTGGTGATATTGTTAAATCTTCATCACCGACTAGTGCTTCAGTTGAAGAAAATCTGTAAAGTGGCCTAGTAAAGTTCACAGATGTGTTTCTTTGCACTACTGTTAACGGAAAAACATGATTCCTCTGTTCACAGAACGTTCAACAGTCAACTACCAGTATAATCCATCAGCACCATCAAGAAAACCGTTTAAATAACGGCAGCCAGTAGCTACGGGACCACCACAGTGCCATAATTATGTTGACAATATGTAACTACGAATGATTTCTAATTATTACTTTTACAGTAGACTACTGAAACAAAACGCATTCTCAAGACAACACATTTGGCTTAAACAGCGTGCAACCCGAAATTTCGCGAAACTATGTCACCAGTTCACCGCGGCAAACAGAACCACTGCGATCTCTGTATATAAAGGGAAAAAATAAAGAAGTGACAGCGTGCTAGTGACAACAGGAGTATTCGTGTAAAAATGGTACACGTGTCCATACATCTCTGCTGAGTGCATGAGTTTGATGTTCTCGATAGTTAAGTTCGAGACTGCTCTTACAAAATGTATTATTGCGACAGAACAGAAAATTAGATGGGGTAAGTAATGTGAGTGTACCCCTAACTCCAGTCTGCAGACGAAAGTTTCATAACATGTCAATAACCTGTAAAACCTAGTCTTTTCGACAAATGAGCTAAATATACTCGATATGTCTTCAGTATGGCCCTTTCCCTCCTCCATCAACTACCTGTAAAGAAGATAGATACTGAATAAGCTTTAGCTAAGGACGCTACTGCAAAACACTGAGTTGTTAATGACTTCACTACAGACTGAGCACAAACTCAGATTAAGGAGTACCTCGAAGAAAACGATTTGTTGACACATAGTCAGCACGGTTTCAGAAAATATCGTTCTTGTGAAACACAACTAGCTCTTTATACTCATGAAGTAATAAGTGCTATCGACAGGGGACGTCAAATTGATTCCATATTTTTAGATTTCCAGAGGGCTTTCGACACCGTTCCTCACAAGCGTCTTCTAATCAAACTGCGTGCCTACGGAGTATCGCCACAGTTGTGCGACTAGATTCGTGATTTCCTGTCAGAAAGGTCACAGGTTGTAGTAAAAACGGAAAGTCATCGAGTAAAACAGAAGTAATATCCGGCGTTCCCCAAGGAAATGTTATAGGCCCTCTGTTGTTCTTGATCTATATTAACGACATAGGAGATTGGTTCAAATGGCTCTCAGCACTATGGGACTTAACTTCTGAGGTCATCAGTCCCCTAGAACTTAGAACTACTTAAACCTAACTAACCTAAGGACATCACACACATCCATGCCCGAGGCAGGATTCGAACATGCGACCGTAGCGGTCGCGCGATTCCAGACTGTAGCGCCTAGAACCCTCTGCCACTCCGGCTGGCGACATAGGAGACAATCTGAGTAGCCGTCTTACATTGTTTGCAGATAATGCTGTCATTTACCGTCTTGTAAAGTCATAAGATGATCAAAACGACTTGCAAAATGATTTAGATAAGATACCTGTATGGTGCGAAAAGTGGCAACTGACCCTGAATAAGGAAAAGTGTGAAGTTATTTACATGAGTACTAAAAGAAATCAGCTAACTTTCGATTACCCGATAAGGCACATAAATCTGAACACTGTAAATTCAACTAAATACTTAGAGATTGCAATTACAAATAACCTAAATTGGAACGATCACGTAGATAATATTGTGGGTAGAGCAAACCGAAGACTGCGATTCATTGGCAGAACACTTAGAAGGTGCAACAGGTCTACTAAAGAGACTGCTTACACCACGCTTGTCCGCCCTATTCTGGAGTATTGCTGTGCGGTTTGGGATCCGCATCAGGTGGAACTGACGGATGACATCGAAAAAGTACAAAGAAGGGCAGCTCGTTTTGTATTATCGCGAAATAGGGGAGATAGTGTCACAGATATGATACGTGAATTGGAGTGGCAATCATTAAAACAAAGGCGTTTTTCGTTGCGACGCGATCTTCTCATGAAATTTCAATCACCAGTTTTCTCCTCCGATTGCGAAAACATTCTGTTGGCACCCACCTACATAGGAGGAATGATCATCACGATAAAATAAGAGAAATCAGGGCTCACATAGAAAAATTTAAGTGCTCGTTTTTCCTGCGTGCCGTTCGAGAGTGGAACGGTAGTGAGACAGCTTGAAGGTGGTTCACTGAACCCTCTGCCAGGCACTTTATTGTGAATAACAGAGAAATCACGTAGATGTAGATGAAGATGAAGGAAAGATGGGGAATGAAATGGGTCGTGCCCTTTTTAAGTGAACCATCCCGGCATTTGCCTTAAGGGACTTAGAGAAATGATCACGGAGAAACTAAATCTGTGTATCCGACAGGTATCTGAACCTTCGTCGTCCTGAATGCAACTTCAGTATGCTAATCATTGCGCAATCTCGCACAGTCATGCCTTGAAGAAAATCAAAACATCTGAGAGTAACATCACACACAGACTATCGACTTCAACACCCTTAAAATTTTTAAAGAGAAATTATGTGATTGCCACAAAAGCAGAAGGACGACACTATTGCGGTTTTGAACAAGAGTGATTGTTTGCAAGAAGTATACTTCCTGACTCCCAGATTTTCCCAAATCCTTCCCAACGATCTTACTAAGTTATTTAAAACTGGCATTATATGTGTGTGTTAGCTGCGTTTACGTCAGTGGGTATATATGTGCACGTTTGCCGCCTAATTCTGACGAAGGCCTTACTGGCCGGAAGCTATTATTTGTGACAGCCTTTTTGTTGTGCCTATCTGCGGCTCAGCCTCTCCGCTATATGGTGAGTAGCAACTTTCCTTTTCACAATATTGTGACATTAAATGTCTAATTCCTGTGAAAGCAAATTTTCTGATCTTAAGGAAGAGGTATCAACTAACATGAACCCATTGTATCCTAGATTGTATGGGTTCCCAAAACTTCACAAGCAAGGTGTAGCTGGATCCATCCTGTTGTATCCTCATTCATAGCTCCATCCTACCAATTGACAAGCAAACTTCATCTTTTAATTAAAAGTACGACAAAATTCAAACCAAAGCTTGATATTTCAAACTCAGTGGACTCTGTAAATAAAAGAGCTACCCATCACACACAATGCTAATTTAGTATCCTTGCAGATTGTGATTGTAGTTTGTTTTCAAACATATCAGTAGAGGAATGTGTGTCTAACAGTTTATGTACAGATCTTATCTCACTCCAGCAGAAGTGAATGACGTAAGGCTAGCCAATGAGATACGCTTAACACAAAACTATTTCCAGTCGCAAGGTACTTTTTATATAAATAGTTAGATGGCTTAGTTATGAGGGACCTCTTAGTTGACTTCTGCCTGAAACACTGATGCAAAAGTCTTCAAAGTGTATTGAATGAAGAGCTTTTAGGTACAAGTATTAAGTACTGGTTCAGATATGTGTATGATGTACTGCAAAATTTTATTCATGGCTGTCAATCAGCAGCTGTGAAGCATGTTTTAAGAGCAGAACGAATCAGTCGTCAGCTGCACAAATTTGTATTAACTAACTTCTTGACTAGTTCAGTGTTTGCTTGGCGATTGCTTTCCGGTGTAAGCTCAATCGTATGGTTAGAGAGTGTAGCCAAGACACTGACATGTTTCTACTTGCTAAAGTAAAAGATTTCTTACATTGCAAGGAACACACATTTTGTGCCCACTGTATTTTCAACATCAAAGATTTAGGCCCTATTACTAGCCAATAGTGGGCTATAGAAAATTACTTGCTACAACACGAACATGACGTGCTACAGACGCGAAATTTAACCGACAGGAAGAAGATGCTGTGATATGCAAATGATTAGCTTTTCAGAGCATTCACACAAGGTTGGCCCCGGTGGAGACACCTACAACGTGCTGACATGAGGAAAGTTTCCAACCGAATTCTCATACACAAACAGCAGTTGGCCGGCGTTGCCTGGTGAAACGTCGTTGTGATGCCTCGTATAACGAGGAGAAATGCGTACCATCACGTTTCCGACTTTGATAAAGGTCGGATTGTAGCTTATCGCGATTGTGGTTTATCGTATCGCGACATTGCTGCTCACGTTGGTCGAGATCCAATGACTATCAGCAGAATGTGGAATCGGTGGGTTCAGGAGGGTAATACGAAACGCCGTGCTAGATCCCAACGGCCTCGTATCACTAGCAGTCGAGATGACAGGCACTTTATCCGCATGGCTGTAACGGATCGTGCAGCCACGTCTCGATCCCTGAGTCAAGTGATGGGCACGTTTGCAAGACAACAACCATCCGCACGACCAGTTCGGGGACCACGGCTGCAGTTACCCTTGACCCTGCATCACAGACAGGAGCGCCTGCGATGGTGTACTCAACGACGAACCTGGGTGCACGAATGGCAAAACGTCATTTTTTCGGATGAATCCAGGTACTGTTTACAGCATCATCATGGTCGCATCCGTGTTTGGCGACATCTCGGTGAACGCACATTGGAAGCGTGTATTCGTCATCGCCATACTGGCGTATCACACGGCGTGATCGTATGGTGTGCCATTGGTTACACGTCTCGGTCACCTGTTGTTCGCATTGACGGTACTTTGAACGGTGGACGTTACATTTCAGATGTGTTACGACCCGTGGCTCTACCCTTCATTCGATCTCTGCGAAACCCTACATTTCAGCAGGATAATGCACGACCGCATGTTGCAGGTCCTGTACGGGCCTTTCTGGACACAGAAAAATGTTCGACTGCTGCCCTGGCCAGCACATTCTCCAGATCTCTAACCAATTGAAAACGTCTGGTCAATGGTGGCAGAGCAACTGGCTCGTCACAATACGCCAGTCACTACTCTTGATGGTTCAAATGGCTCTGAGCACTATGGGACTCAACTGCTGAGGTCATAAGTCTCCTAGAACTTAGAACTACTTAAACCTATCTAACCTAAGGACAACACACACATCCATGCCCGAGGCAGGATTCGAACCTGCGACCGTAGCGGTCGCGCGGTTCCAGACTGTAGCGCCAGAACCGCTCGGCCACCAGCGGCCGGCATACTCTTTATGAACTGTGGTTTAGTGTTGAAGCTGCATAGGCACCTGAACCTGTACGCGCCATCCAAGCTCCTTTTGACTCAATGCCCAGGCGTATCAAGGCCGTTATTACGGCCAGAGGTGGTTGTTCTGGGTACTGATTTCTCAGGATCTATGCACCCAAATTGTTCCATTCTGGTCCTCTGTTAATCCCTCAGTGACTTTGTGTGCTCCATACATTCTGTTTCATAGTAGGTACATGTTCCCTACACTAAGAGGAATTTTATGTATCATTGATATATAATTTAGTTTATGTATTCCCTGTTACAATTCACAATTATATTTTTTATTCTGTTTCTGTGTCACTTTCCATGTATAATACCTCGTTAAACTGTTCTTCAGTACTCTTGTCTGGTATTAATTTTATCTTCTTAAGACTGTCAATTTAATTTCAGTTATTATATAGGCTATTATGTAGTTTTAACCACATGTACACGCCAGCTTTCGCTGATTTAACATTTTCAGTTTCCTTACTACTGTTCTGTATAATATGACATTTACTCAGAGCCTAATCGTCGATGTGTAATATGTTTTCCAACGTTTTTCACCAATAATGTATCCTCTTTGACGACGATAGCCAAAGTCTGTGATGACATTGAGAGGCGAAAACTGGTTTATAAAAAGTAATACTGTAGGATATCCTCAACACTGCACTGGTCATTTAGAATTGTTAATGTTTGCCACTTCATTCATCTCGGTGAAACTGGATTATGCATCTCTGAGAAAACGTTACCCGTTATTGTTTTATTATTCCCTCAGTCATTCGTAGGTTTAGTCCACTCCTACAGAATTGGCCATTTTCTGCATTCCGGATGATATGCCACTGAATCCTTAAATGATCCTGTTCACACGTATCTTTCTCTCTTACAAATGAAGAAACGTCTGCTTTTGAAAGTTAAGTTATTTTTTGCCTTGCATGTCTGTGGAAGACGGTCTTAGTCTCTGTTTAAAATGAGACAGCAGGTGCGGTAGTTCGCAACGCTGCCGTACTCCCTGATATGTTTGAAGTTGGCTTAAGTGTTCAATTTTCGCGGGCATCTGTTCTCGTGATTATACACAATTAGAGTTTATGCACAGTGGTGAAGAGATATACTCCGAAGCCCTGTTCCTCGCAGTAGGAAACAAGTTGTATTCTGCTGAATTGCATCTCTAAAAACTTGTGGCGCGCGATCTCGGAATTGATTCACCAGCTTCGTCAGTACAACTTCAGAGAAGTCGACAGTTCTCTGAAAGGAAAACTGCGTCTTGTGCAACGTCGCTGGTGCTGGCAGCAGCGTTCCTGTGACAGAAGCTGTTCGTCTTGCCGAGGGTCACGTTCCCGGAAAGCGTTCGTGCGCCGTGCGCCGCTCCTCTGCTGCCGGTTGTTAACATCTCGCTTGAGGACACGCCGTGGAACGGGAACGGCTCGTACGGTGGTTGGAATTCATGATGCGTCACGACACTATCGGCAGCGGTACAACATGCCGCTCTTCAACCAAAATAATTTATACCAGTACATATAGTTTAAATGTATTAAAAAGACAAAATATTTAAATATATTTCAAAATCATCGAAATGATGGTTTTAAACTGTCTTTCAAAAATACTGCTAAAAGCTTCACTGCACTAAAAAGTGGAAGGACCTGCACCGGGACTGGGTAAGGGAAATATCAACCCCCCTCCATTTTTCACTAAACCTTCAAAAGTGTCATTTTACTTAACGAGTCCGTAGAGGACGGCCTCAGAGGCTTGCAGTATGGCTGGCTGTTCTTATCCATCTGGTATTCTACGGAAAATAATACAAGCCGTCCATGGATTATTTTAGTGGGTCGTCGCGTGGTGTTTCCTCCTATCTGTTTTGCCGCAGAGCTCTGTTTAGTTTGTGTTTCTCGTAGAATCAGTATCAACGCCATCGGATTCCCTGGAAAGTGCAATTGTATATCCCGTAACTTCTACGCGATGAAAGCGAGAAGCTATATTAGATGAAATAATGTTCTTGGATGCCTTTACGATCTGTTTATTTACGAAAACACCGTCATCTGAAAGAAATGGAACACTCCATCAGTTTTAGCTGCTTTCTTGCGTCATAATATTGCTGTAAGAAAGTGCGTATGGCCAATAGGCTTCTCCTAAAGTCTGTAGTAAGTGGCATTCATTAGCAAATATTTATTGCGCAAAATGACTTGCTTCGGGCCAGAATGGCTCTTGTTTCCGTGCCTATCGTGTGAACTGTCTTCCTCGTAGCTAGCCTCAGCACCTCACCCCACCATCTACTGGCAATGCTAGGTGGACCAACATCTACTTCAGCCAGTGTGCGAAATATTACGTTACTCCACACCGTACGTTCTTCAGTAATGCCCGAGCTCACTGAATGCTGATATCTGCAGATGCGATATAAAACGTGTATCAGGAAAATAAGGAATAAAAATGTAATGTCGAAATAAATGGTACCTTACAAAGGTAACGGTTATTAACAGAGCAATGGTACTGGTATTCAGGAGTGGATGTAATATCGGAAGCTGAGTTGTAGGGAATTGGGATTGCATTCAAATGGTTCAAATGGCTCTGAGCACTATGGGACAACATCTTAGGTCATCAGTCCCCCCCCCCCCCCCCTAGACTTAGAACTACTTAAACCTAACTAACGTGAGGACATCACACACATCCATGCTCGACGCAGGATTCGAACCTGCGAGCGTAGCAGTAGCGCGGTTCCGGACTGAAGCGCCTAGAACCGCTCGGGCACAACGGCCGGCTTGGGATTGGGGATAGATATAGTAGCTCATGAGCATCATGAGGAAAGTGAGTTCGCGGGATGTTTAAGATACTGGAGGTGTTCAGTGTCGGTGAGAGGAAGGTGGTGGGCTGGTGGAAGGTTCGTGTAAGAGAGGATAAACGGACGTGGAAAGTAAAGCAGAGAATACAGCGTTCAAAGATTTGGAGAGAGAACTTTTTTGGAGTCGATACCCAGGTTGTATTGGCATGGGATGGATTAAGGCATTGTTGGTGTTGAGGGAGGATGAGGGATGACGAGGGATGATACCCCATTGATTACTCGCCTAGTAGTAATCTTAGTAAGTTATGGGCGTTCTGTCGGATAAGTAGATGCTTTCTACTGGATGGTAAGTATCTGGAGTTTCGATGTTTGTTTGTAACTGATGTTCAGTCCAAAGTGTTTCAGTATGATCGATAATTGTAGAAGAAGCTGTAAATGGTTGGAAAGAAAGTCATGAAAGCTGTGGATCGTTCGTTCTGTAAGTATTGCCAGGGTTTTGGGTGGGGTTATCTTGAGAAGCCATTGATTACAGTACGCAAGGAAAACCACGCATCAGTCATCTCAACATTTCGAAATTCCACATGTAACCATAAAATATACTAAAACTAAAAACTACTCCCGAACAGACCATGAAGGCTCAACGGTACCGACCGACCACCATGTCACCCTCAACCCATAGGCGTCACTGGATGCGGGTACGGAGGGCCGCTCTCCCGGCCGTATGTCAGTTTCCGAGACCGGAGCCGCTGCTTCTCAATCAAGTAGCTCCTCAATTTGCCTCACAAGGGCTGAGTGTACCCTGCTTGCCAACAGCGCTCGGCAGACCGGATGGTCACCCATCCAATTGCTAGCACAGCCCGACAGCGCTTCACTTCGGTGATCAGACGGGAACCGGTGTTACCACTGCGGCAAGGCCGTTGGCTATAAAATATACTACAGTTTGTGGAAACTACCTCAGCCAGAAAGAAAGGCTCGAATGTATTTCAAGGCAGAGATTGCGTGCAACAGCGTGCCAGCAATGTCTGACGAAAATTACAGGTAGAGATGTTACTCGTAAACCCAGTAACCCCCTCTCTTGTGAGTCCAGGAAGGTCAGTGTTACGCTGAGCTGTCACGAAAAACCCATCAAACGAAACGGAATCGTGAAGTAAAGTACCAGGTAGTGAGTCCCACACTAAGTAAATGGTAGTTTGGGGCAGATTCATACATTACCGTCTCGGGGTAGGTAGTAATGGTAGCGGCGTAACGTTGATCTTACCGACCCAATAATTTTTGACCATTTAGGAACCGCAGCGATTGTGAATTACAATTTTAAAAACAAAATCCCGAGGCAGTTCGCAATAAATTATTTAATTCCGGTGCCTAGTCTCTTTGACTATCTTCAGACCAGAGGCTCAGATGACGTGAGGGTCGGTACACGGAGCTGCTGTGCGTACCATCTGGTGCCTGTCATCTGTTATGAAATGTGTGCATCTACATGACCGCCCTGCCTTTCACAGCCGGCCGCGGTGGTCTCGCGGTTAAGGCGCTCAGTCCGGAACCGCGCGACTGCTACAGTCGCAGGTTCGATCCTGCCTCGGGCATGGATGTGTGTGATGTCCTTAGGTTAGTTAGGTTTAAGTAGTTCTAAGTTCTAGGGGACTGATGACCACAGAAGTTAAGTCCCATAGTGCTCAGAGCCGTTTTGCCTTTCACACTGAAGTGCCTGGAAGGGGTGTCGTCGAAGCAGTTTCACAATATTTCTCTACCGTTCCACTCTCAGACAACTGACGGGAAAACTAACACTTTAATCTTTCTGTGCGAGCACTGATTTATCTTATTGCGGTGCTCAGTTCTTCGTGCGTAGGTTGGCGTCAACAGAATATTTTCGCAACCGTCGGAGAAAACTGGTGATTGAAATTTCGTGAAAAGATCTCGACGCAGCGAAAAACGTCTGTTTTAATGTCTGCCATTCCAACTTGGTATCGTAACCGTGACACACTCTCCGCTATTCCGCGATAGTACAAAACGAGCTGCTCTTCGCTGCACTTTTTTGGCGTCCGGTGTCAGTCCTAACTGATAGAAGCCTCTTACCACACAGAAATACTCTGGCAGAAGACGGACAAGCGTAGTGCAGGCATGTTTTTTTCCAGTATATCTACACTACTGGCCATTAAAATTGCTACAGCACGAAGATGAAGTGCTACAGACGTGAAATTTAACCGACAGGAAGAAGATGCTGTGATATGAGGCAGTCTGCTTTAGGCAGTGGCGCGGCACGGACCTGCTGTCCCGGCCGCGGGCGCGCGTGAACGAGGAAGTGTTTACACCGCCGGTACTCGCGCGTGTTGTTGTCTGACTCGATCGCCATGGCACACAATTTTCGAAAGACTACGCTCCAATTTACGTTCGACAACGAATTTGCCAGACCCAAAGCTTTCGAAATAGAGCGTTTTTTGAGGGAAGAAGTTCGTTTACCTGCTGCCGACATAATTGGAATACACCTGTCCATTGTAAGCAGTACAATGTACGTAAAGATGACCGATGAAGCTGCGTGTGAAAGAACTCTCTCCGCTGCTCAAAGAGGATTTAAATTTCGACACTCTGATGGCCATATCAGCGATGTAACAGTAGCTCCTTCAGAATTGGGTGTGAGGGTCATTCGGATCTTTGAATTGCCGCTTGAGGTGCCAGAATCGATGGTTACTGAATCGCTGCGAGCATATGGAACGGTAATTAATCATACGCCTGAACGCTGGGCTAGTTTTAATACCTATCCTGTGCTAAACGGCGTGCGACAGGTGCGGATCGTCCTTACTAAACATATCCCGTCTTATTTATACATTGGCGGATGTCGAGCTATTGTGATCTACGATGGCCAGCCACGCACCTGTTCTGGCTGTGATGGAGAAGGACATATCCGCTCGGAGTGCATACAACGCCGCGTCGTGCAACTGCCACGTGGAGAAGCGTCACAGCGAGAAGTTCCCACGCAACTGCCGATGACGTACGTGTCGGTGGCCCGCCGGGAAGTGTTGCCAAGTTCGGAGCGTGACAAGGACGTGTTTATGCAAGGACAGACCGAGTTACGGGAGCATGGAGGTGACTCGGAGAATGTCCCTGCACCCATGTCACGACAGTTGAGGGAGGAACCTTCCGAAAACTCACATGTAGCAAGAGACGTGGAAGTGGAGGTCCAGACGGTGGCGCCGGCAACGGACCAACGAACGAACGACGAACACAGTGAGGCAACAGAGGGCAGGGCACGCAAACAGCGATCGCCGAAGCGTCGCAAAAAGCGTCGCCATAGTTCGGGTGACACGTCCCCCCCTTGCCTAGGGGACACGGAAGGTATCCTAGCCGAAGAACTGTCTGACACAGAACACGTGTCTTCAGAGGACGCTGACAGGATTCCGTCCGATGGTGACCGGATGTCCTGCCTTTTAGATGGTCCCTCTTCATTGACACCGACTGACCCAGCGCTGCCGACGAAGGAGTCAGGGACACCAATGTCCCGGCAGCCACGTCGAAATACATCAGAGGACGTTTCTCGGATGGATGACCACTGCGACTGGGCGGAACCAGTCGAAGACCTACAGGAATTGCCACCCCCAAATGATGACCACTCACCTACAGGATGCACACCACGGAACGACAACGAAGGAGGGCAGCCCGTTGGCGGGCACCCCTCTGAGCACGAATAGTGGACTAAAGCCCTTGGAGTTCTCAATGACATGACACGAGCATGACAACGACAACGAACCAAGCATATAAGGTGGGCACAGTGAACATTAACACCGCACGTTCGCTTGCAAAGATGCAACTTCTCCGGGACATGATTTACGCCACAGACGTTGATATTCTGCTGATGCAGGAAACCTTCAATGCTGCTTTTCCCGACGTGCATGGATACAACACTTATCTAGCGCCGACTCCAGATGGAGGACGTGGCACAGCGATACTAGTCCGGGAAGGGATTCCGATGTGTGACCTCGATTACCTTCCTTCGGCTCGGGGTTTGGCTATGACCGTGAACGGCATTCGTATCGTCAACATCTATGCACCCTCCGGATCTGACAATCGACAGGCGCGTGCACGATTCTACTCGGAGGAGATTGCCCCCCTATTCCATGGGAGGTATGAGCACTTCTTGGTAGGGGGGGATTTTAACTGTGTACTCACACCGAAGGATCAAACTCCTAATTTCAGCTCCTGCCCCGCATTGAACACGATCTGCCGGGACATGGCCCTTATGGACACGTGGGAAAAGATCCATGGGCAGCGAGAGGGCTACACGTATTTTACTAGCCACTCGGCGAGCAGGCTGGATCGGATTTATGTTTCTGACGGATTAAGAGATCACGTGTTGGCTGCTGAACGTTGGCCCACAGCTTTTACGGATCACCTTGCGTATTTATGCACGTTAACCCTCCCACGGCAGCGGGTCTGGCGGAGTCGTAGTTCCTGGAAACTTAATTCCTCCTTATTGGTGGATCTCGAATGTCGCCAGCGGATCGAAGAAACATGGCAGACTTGCACTCGCCGTCTGCCGCTGCACCGTACGGTTCTTTCGTGGTGGCTGCAGTGTGCAAAACCGGCGATACGACGAGCTCTCATAACGTATGGCAGGAAAAAGCGAAATGGCTCCGAGATACACTTGACTATTACTACATGGTGCTCCGCGACCTGTCCTCCAGGGCCCCATCGCCCGAACGTCAAGCGGAAGTCCATCGCATTCAGGCCTGCATTTTATCGATCACGAGACGTCGACTGGAGGGACTTTCGATCCGTGCTCGGTGCTTGGACAACGTCGATGGAGAACGTATTGGCATGCATCATGTGTCCAAGGGACATGCGCGTAATCGCCGATCCCTAATCACAGTCCTCCATGATGACAATGGTCGGCCCTTGACGTCACAACAGGCCATTGCTGCTGAGTTTCTGGAGCATTACCGCCTCCTTTTCACTGGGACGCCGACGGACAATCGGACAGAAGAAGAAATTTTGCGACAGATGCAAACGGAGGTGGATGGTCCGGATGCAGAGGTGCTATTGGCACCCCTAACGGAAGATGACATCCGAGGCGCCCTCGCGAAGGGTGCGGTGCATAAATCCCCTGGACCAGATGGGTTGACACTCGAATTTTACCGCGCATTTGCGGATTTAATGATGTCCCAGTTCGTATTGATGTATAACGAGTTATTGAGCCCTGACACGGATGTTCCGTCGCAGTTCATGGCGGGACTGCTTATACCAATACCTAAATCGAAAGCGAGTGACAGCGCCCATCAATTTAGACCGCTCACGATGCTCAATACTGACTATAAGATCTTTGCGCGAATGTTGGCAGCAAGGCTCAAGATTGTAATATCCAAAACAATACCACCAGACCAGGCTTGTCTAGGGGTTCGGAGCAACATACATTCTATCCTCGGCGAATACCGTGACGTAATTTCCCTGACGGAAGCTTGTCGCATGCGAGCGGCGTTCGTATCGGTGGATTTTGATCGTGCCTTTGACAGGATCAACCATGATTTCCTTGAATCGACCATGCGACGCATGGCGATACCACAGGATTTTATTACCGTCCTCATGCGCCTCCTGCGCTTCTTCGACGGTGAGAGTCAATGGCAGGGAGGTAGGAACGATTCCTGTTCGCAGCTCAGTTAGGCAAGGATGTCCCTTGTCGATGATACTGTTTACAATAGCGCTCGAACCATTGATGCAGACTCTTAGACGGACTCTAACAGGCGTCCGACTCCGTGCGAGCTCCTTCACGTGTCGTGCATATGCCGACGACTTGATGATACTCGTCCGGTCGGAGAACGAAGTAAGTCAGGTGGTTACCCTTCTTACTACGTACGGGGTAGCTGCGGGAAGCAGGGTCAACATGAATAAAACCAAGATCATGCACATCGGTCGAGGGCTGGACGCTCTGCGAAGTCCGTTTACGACGGTGGACATCTTGCGATGCTTAGGTGTCTTGTTCACCCGATCGCTACGGCAATCAGCGGCGGCGAGCTATCGACGCCTCCTCCAGAACGTCCGACTGCACATACGCAACAATTCACTCCGAACGTACGACCTGCTCCAAAGGGTGGACTACACTAATGGTCACCTGGCCTCGCGACTGCCGCACTTGGCACAGGTACTGCCCATGCCACATGGTCTCGCTGACAGATTAATGGCGGCCTTTGGATACTATGTCAGCCAAGGAATGTTGTTTAAGATCAAATACGAGACTTTAACTCTCCCATACCACTCTGGAGGACTTAACCTCACGGATGTGCGGAACAAGGCTCTAGCTCTATACCTGCGAGCGACGCTACGAACTTGGAACCAGCGGCAACACGCCATCACGTCGGCCATCCTGGATGTGCTTCTTCCCACGTCCTTTGAACCACCGGTAGCAGTAGGCACCATCTCGCCCTCGTTTTCTCACGTCGCGCGATTTTTTGTTGATTTTAGTTATGTTCAGTTACAGATACCTTCTACCAGAATCCCCACTACCCGTGAGATATATCGATGCTTGCGGCGGTCACCATGGCAGCGATGTTGTCGAACTTAAATACCCAACACGAAACTGGCGACAGATTTGGCGAGCTGTCCACACACCTCTCCTCACCACAGCAGCGCGATCGTCATGGTATACACTAATCAACCGCAAGACAGTCAACCGCCAACGATTGTACGACATTCGCATGATAGATTCCCCGCTCTGCCTTATATGTGGCATGCAGGACACCGACGAACATTCTCTGCAGTGCGGTGAGGCAAAGGATGTTTGGCGGCTGACGCAACGCATCATGGCCCTCCTCCGACGCACCGACGAATCCACGATCACGACGGACGCTTTATTTTTCCCTGACCCTGTCTTTTTCCCCTCACACAAAACATCGGCAATCCGATGGATTGGAGGACACGCATCACACTACGTGCTCTCGCGGACCTTGATATCGGTCATGGACTATTGGCATTATCTACTAGAACAACACGAAATCATCAGAAGCCACTCTAAATATTAAACGCATTTTGCGAACTTTCTAGGCAGCATGTTTCATAACCCCCCGAAGTGGTGGGGAGTCCCAGGTTTACGTTGTTTCGAGGGATAGGATTTACTCCCGGTGAAGTGACGAGGATGTCACTTCGGCCCTATATTTATTTCCCTTCTTTTTTATATATGATTTTTCTTTTGGGACATTAAAATTAAATGAATAAATAAAATATTATTGTCAAAACAAAAAAAAAAAAAAAAAAAAAGTCCGGAACCGCGCGACTGCTACGGTCGCAGGTTCGATCCTGCCTCGGGCATGGATGTGTGTGATGTCCTTAGGTTAGTTAGGTTTAAGTAGTTCTAAGTTCTAGGGGACTGATGACCACAGAAGTTAAGTCCCATAGTGCTCAGAGCCATTTTGCCTTTCACACTGAAGTGCCTGGAAGGGGTGTCGTCGAAGCAGTTTCACAATATTTCTCTACCGTTCCACTCTCAGACAACTGACGGGAAAACTAACACTTTAATCTTTCTGTGCGAGCACTGATTTATCTTATTGCGGTGCTCAGTTCTTCGTGCGTAGGTTGGCGTCAACAGAATATTTTCGCAACCGTCGGAGAAAACTGGTGATTGAAATTTCGTGAAAAGATCTCGACGCAGCGAAAAACGTCTGTTTTAATGTCTGCCATTCCAACTTGGTATCGTAACCGTGACACACTCTCCGCTATTCCGCGATAGTACAAAACGAGCTGCTCTTCGCTGCACTTTTTTGGCGTCCGGTGTCAGTCCTAACTGATAGAAGCCTCTTACCACACAGAAATACTCTGGCAGAAGACGGACAAGCGTAGTGCAGGCATGTTTTTTTCCAGTATATCTACACTACTGGCCATTAAAATTGCTACAGCACGAAGATGAAGTGCTACAGACGTGAAATTTAACCGACAGGAAGAAGATGCTGTGATATGCAAATGACTAGCTTTTCAGAGCATTCACACAAGGTTCGCACCGGTGGCGACACCTACAACGTGCTGACATGAGGAAAGTTTCCAACCGATTTCTCATACACAAACAGCAGTTGACCGGCGTCGCTTGGTGAAACGTTGTTGTGATGCCTCGTGTAAGGAGAAATGCGTACCATCACGTTTCCGACTTTGATAAAGGTCGGATTGTAGCCTATCGCGATTGCGTTTTATCGTATCGCGACATTGCTGCTCACGTTGGTCGAGATCCAATGACTGTTAGCAGAATATGGAATCGTTGGGTTCACGAGGGTAATACGGAACGCCGTGCTGGATCCCAACGGCCTCTTATCACTAGCAGTCGAGATGACAGGCATCTTATCCACATGGCTGTAACGGACCGTGCAGCCACGTCTCGATCCCTGAGTCAGCAGATGGGGACGTTTGCAAGACACATCTGCACGAACAGTTCAAATGGTTCAAATGGGTCTGAGCACTATGGGACTCAACCGCTGAGGTCATTAGTCCCCTAGAACTTAGAACTAGTTAAACCTAACTAACCTAAGGACATCACAAACATCCATGCCCGAGGCAGGATTCGAACCTGCGACCGTAGTGGTCTTGCGGTTCCAGACTGCAGCGCCTTTAACCGCACGGCTCGAACAGTTCGACGACGTTTGCAGCAGCATGGACTATCAGCTCGGAGAGCATGGCTGCGGTTACCCTTGACGCTGCATCACAGACAGGAGCGCCTGCGATGGTGTATTCAACGACGAACCTGGGTGCACGAATGGCAAAACGTCATTTTTTCGGATGAAACGAGGTTCTGTTTATAGCATCATGATGGTCGCATCCGTGTTAGCGATATCGCGGTGAACGCACATTGGAAGCGTGTATTCGTCATCGCCATACTGGCGTATCACCAGGCGTGATGGTATGTGGTGCCATTAGTTACACGTCTCGGTCCCCTCTTGTTCGCATTGACGGTACTCTGAACAGTGGACGCTACATTTCAGATGTGTTACGACCCGTGGTTCTACCCTTCATTCGATCCCTGCGATACACTACATTTCAGCAGATTAATGCACGACCGCATGTTGGTGGTAAAGGGCCTTTCTTGATACAGAAAACGTTCGACTGCTGCTATTTATGTGAGAATATATATGCAACCGGTCACTTTCTTGGATTTTTGATACGATCTATTGTATCATTAACACTTTTCTGAGCCACTGCAGGCTCATCATCGTATGGCATAGTTACACGAATATTATATCTGGGACTAATTGTAGCTAGACGGTGTGGTGATGGCGAGTGCACTGCATCGTGATTTTCATAACGAATCCGTTCCCATAAACGTACATCATCAGGTACTGCACAAAAATACACACAGTATATATCTGCACTTGCTTTTACACTTGGTCACAGAAGGTGGTGGCTCGAAAATGTGTTAGAAGTATAGGCAGTGTAGCAGATTTGTTACATTTTCGAGGTGTCCTGCCTGTAACAAGTAGTCTTTGGTTCGCCTTACTCACAAATTATCTATGTGTTAGTTCCAGTTTCAGTTGTTCTAATTGTAATCCCTAGGTATTTAGCTGAATTGATAACCTTTAGATACGTGCTATTTCAAGTGTTAGGAGTGTTTCTGCGTCATGTGGATAATGCTTGTAAAGTGTTGTGCTAGTATTGTTATGTATGACGTGAAGGTAGACGATGAAATCCAGCTCCGACGAACTTACTTCACACCAATAGAACCAAGTAGGCCGCCAACCCTATCGTCCCCATCCCGGTGCACTCACTTCATGAGAGACTGAGGAAAGATTTGCAATTTAATCAAGGACACTGGCGCACAATCTGATTAACAGAAACTTGGCGCCACCGCCTTTCCTTACCTTAGCGGTCAAATAATGACCGTGCAAACTTTTTTTCACCACCAGTATTTAAACTGACTACATCTGAGTCGACAAGCGCCGCGTGAACGGGTTTTAGTGACCTTAGTTAACGAGACGGGTCAGCATGAGCCGTCGACATCAAAGGGTGCAGTATCAACACCTGACTGAGTTCAAATGGAGTAGAATGATCGATTTCTGGGAAATGTTATTTCGGCACGTATTGGGCGTGGTCCTATCACAGTGATGCGTTTGTGAAAGCAGTCGATAAGAGAGGGCCGTACGCAATGATGTGCAGGTACCTGAGAACACAAAGTGACCTTAACACGAAATTACTGCAGTTTTGTCTGCGTGGCCGTAAGAGCTTCGTTCACAGTGTTGGTTAGATGCTGTAACACTAAGATGTGCAGACGTATCTGCGTCAGTGTACGATGCCCTTTTCTAGTGGGTACTCAAACAATAACATCGGATTTCATTGCCAAGAACTTCAAATACGCCAGTCACAATGGTCTCTGAAAGTGTTCTCTAGCGGGTGAAGCGAAGGCAATTATGTACGCGTTAGCAAGGTGAGAATCCGGCAGTTTGCGTTATCAAACAGCTCCTCGGGCAAATACCAAGCTTGATGGTTTTGACGTCATCAGATAGAACCCGAGAAGGGAACAGTTTTTCTTTCCTTGCTTGGGGTGAGTCTCTCCGTATACTCCACATTATATAGCAAAATCCGAACAGTTTGCGAGCATCTCAACATATGTGGCGGGAGTGGTAATGACTGTAGAAGCGTCACGAATCTACAGGTGCACGCTCAGATTCCAAATACAGAATAAGCGCGGTAGAATCGACGGTACGCGACACCGTCATAAGGAGTGTCCGTAACAAAATTCGAGGAAAATGCCATTACGTATCAAACAATATATTTTATTGAAGAATTATTAAAAAGGAAAAGAATAGTCTTTTTATATGATTTAATAGCACGTCATATCAAAATTAAAGAAGTTGAAATGAGTAACTGAAAATAAATTACGTCACACGGTGTTTCTTTTACTACGTTAACTGCACGTATGGCAACTGCGAATAAAAATTTTAAAATTAAATCTTACAGTACTACATACAATGTTTAAGAGCTGTTTCTCTACACTTTTAAACAGTTCGATATCTCAAATTTATGTGCGCCGTGGAAAATAGGTAAATTAAATCAGATGCTCTTGAGAAAAAGATCTGTGAGGAACTAGATTGAGTCAATTTGCGATCTGGAAATTGGATTCAGACATCGCAATCTGCAGCACTCGAAACATCATGCCACTTGGCAATATTGACTACAGTTCTTAACCACGCGTCAAGAACTCTGGGACACCAACTTTAACAATTTAAAGAATATCTGGGCCTTTGGAAGTTAGAATTTAAAATGTTGTTGTATCTGAATACGCCTGTAAGAGTACCTGCGCAGTATTTCTTGGGTGAGAAGTATCTTGTTTGGTCATTCATAGCTCATTGTATTCCTGCAGCTTGTGTAGCAGAGACGTTCCGTACCACTAGTGGTCACTTTAGTATATTCTACAAATAATTACGATGAAAATCCTGAGATCAACGTAAGGAAAATTATACAGAGAGTAAACTCATTCCTGTGAGACGTGAAACGTCTCATACATCTACTACCTTTATTTAAACCCCAGTTCTATATGATTCTTCCCTTAGTTCTCATATTTTCGCCGGGATTGAAACCATTTCCCATTTCTTTCTATCCATCCTCGCCATATTTATTGTACCTAACACTCTCGGAAATCCTTGAAATATTTTACAGTCCAGTCTGCTCCTACAACACTTTGTCCTGTGCTGAGTTCTGTTATCTCTAGGGTTTTCTCGTTGTCATTGACTAATGGTGTGCAATCGGGTGTTCAGCCGGGTTGTTGATTCCCAAGCACACTGACCTGTATCTCCACACCTCGAGCCGTCACTCAGTCACAAAGAAATCCATTGTTGCATACCATGACCCATGGAACTTTAACGCTATCACACAAGGTGCCCTTGCCGAAGAACTGAACGGATATTACAGTCAAAAATCAACCCCAAGGGAAAGGCTGAGACGGAGAAAGAAAACGAAAACCCAAGAATTTCTTATCTGCTTTAACCCTGTCCGATGTCCAGAAAAATCGGTATACCCCTGTGGGAAAATGAGGTCCAGTGTATTTCGCTCTTGTCGCCAAAGATAAGTCTTTTTTCTAATATTGAAGATGATATGGGACTCCGAAAGCCGGCCGTGTACCTCATACCATATGAATGTGTTGTGTCTCATGTGAGAGACTACTAGAACCATCAAAGAGATGTAAGGAATGTTAGCTACACACGTGACTAAAACAACCAGTTACCAAACAAATCAATTTTCACCAAGCGATGTCACGAGTATGAGTGTGAAATAAAATACCAGCAAGAACAGTGCATCAAGGACCGTGTTGAGGTGGATACACAAGTTCCCATTGGATCACTGAAGTGAAGCACCGTCGTGCATAGCCAGTACTTTGATGGCTGACCATCCGGGTATGCCACGCGCATTTGACGATTTTCCTTTTATCTTAAGGACAGAGAGGACATGAGGAGTGGTGATGTAAAGTCCCTGATCATTACTCCTTGCACCAATATCTTGGATTAAATTCCAAAGCTGTCTGCAGTGTCTCATGAATGAGGGCATGCCTCTCTTGGATGGGGATGTTTAGCTTGGTGGCCCCCTTGGTAGGAGTAGTCTATACACCAGCAGTTGGTTTCGCCCTCTCCCTTCACTCATCACCTCCACACCATACTATGAACACGACCATTACGGTCACTTACACGTAACTGATGTGTCCAAGCACGCAGCTCTCATACTTTTAAAAGAGAAGGTACCTGAGCTTCAGGATCCCTCAACAATTCGTGTCATACGAATTTATTTTATGAGACCAATGTATAGTGCAAATGGTTGAGTTTCTGGAACAACGCATTAAGAAATCTACCGAAACAGAGGTGTTCGAAAAGATAATAATCTGGGAGGGAAGTTTCAGTTTAAGCAAGGCTTGGGATCCAGCACTCTAAGATTTCGCCAGTCATCTAATCCACAAGACGGGACAACAGTGCGGCTCTGAAAAATGAAGTAGCACCTAAGGGCTTAGGGGGCAGCGGAAGTCTAACTCTGCTATAAATTGCAGCTCAAGACCAACAATACTACCGTGATGGAATCCACAGTGAATCATATGCGTACACTGCCAAGGCTGCTCCTTGAGTGTCTTACTTGATGAGCTAAAATCCCGCTCTCCTCATGTTTGTCGACTTCCATCTCGTCTCTCCGTCACTGCTGTTTCATCGCCTCTATGTCCTCTCGTCCAGCCTCGTAGCTGCTCGTCATCGCCAGTGTATCGCCTGGTCCTCCAGCTTCTCGCCGCCAAGTCTCGTCGCCTGTTGTGGGTCTAGTCGCCTGCCTTATTGTCGCCGTAATGTGTTCAACACCAGTCGGAGTATCTTCCCGCCTGGACCGTGAGTCGACGTCGTTTTGCAGCCATCCGCTTGTCGCCTACAGCTCCATCGCAGCCTGTCGCCGTCGCCACCTCTGTCACTTGCTGCTCGCCATCGTCCACTATCATGGAAGTTCCCAATGTATCAATTATCTACACCTTTCCATCTCCTGCTCCCACTTGCGCACTAGTACCTTTTGGCACTTTGGGCAGCTCCACGTACTGGCTCCATGTATCACCAAAGGAGCGACTTACTGGTCTGAAGATGGTGCCACAAACTGGTTACCAGAATAAACAAACTCCTATTATGATCCAGAGTGACTGTTTTTTGTTAATTCCCTAGCAGTTATCACCATACAAACCACTCCAAAACATTCATCATGGACAACAGCAATACATCATTCTGGTTCAAATGGCTCTGAGCACTATGGGACTCAACTGCTGAGGTCATTAGTCCCCTAGAACTTAGAACTAGTTAAACCTAACTAACCTAAGGACATCACAAACATCCATGCCCGAGGCAGGATTCGAACCTGCGACCGTAGCGGTCTTGCGGTTCCAGACTGCAGCGCCTTTAACCGCACGGCCACTTCGGCCGGCTACATCATTCTGTTCCACATCTGTTCCCTCCCAACAAAAAATTCGTTTATGCATACTCTGTCCCAACAAAAAGTTTACTCCATTTGAAATAAGACCTCCTTCCAACCCTATTAAACTCCTGCTATATCCTACACCATAGACGTGTTATGTCCCCTGGCTTGAGGCAAAGCTGGAACCAGCCACCAAAAGAACATCCCTATTTGGCCACAACCACTCTACAACAATCCCACTGAACAACCTACACTTACTCATTTCTTCAAAATCTTAATTATTATCTGTGCCACAACATATGTGCCCAGTCACATCAGCACATTCCTCACCCACATAGTTCGTATCTTTTTCACCTGTGTTGTACCCACTGAGCTAAACATCCATAGAAGATTCTCTGCAGAGCTCCAGTGGTGGCATGTTTACTCGCTTCATCCAAGCGAACAGACACATCCCTTGAAAGTATTACAATCACCAGATATCATTGTAACATCTCGTAACCTCCTTGGTCATGTCACTGAAAAAGAGCTTATAAAATACTGTAAGTAACTACCTACTCAACATTTCCTACTCATCACCACATGTACTGCAGCTACATAACCGTGTAAAACATATCCGAAACTACCCTCACACCAGAAACTGCACCAGAAATTCATAGATACCCTTATCGGAAGCCAGCACAGTCTTTTCTACACGCTGATGATGTTCCTCGTGCCAGTTCCTTCCTCCAGTGCTCTTTGTTAGATGCTCATCCCTATCAGCTCAACTCAACCTAACCGTCCCACCCTCGACCCGCAAGCTTTACTCTTCCTCCGCGAGTCCCAATCCTTGTACTGTTCGTTCCTGCAGAGGCGCGACTATCGGGGCACTCAAACGCCACCGACACATCACATCAGAAACTTATTAAACCCTAAAAACGCCGGGATTATCGCCAAACATGCACCAAACTTAACGTTACTCTCTTCCGACTGTGTGAAAGTTTCTCACCTGTGTAATGGGAGCAATCTCATTTATCACTACTCAGTCCACAATATCGAAATCCAAACAACAACCCGCACGAAGCTAATCACTTTGCTTCCTTTCTCTCCGACATCTTCACAATTCCTGACAACCCATTTTAGACTACTCCCTATTCCCTACAGTCCAAGAACGTAGAAATACCACCGTCCCACAGCTTGCTTCCAGCTTCCACGACTTGGACACCATATCAGGCGATGACAAACAAGTATTACACAAAAAAACGCAACACTGCTTTCGTTCACGACTGCGTTACTTACAGACACCAAAACCAATGTCCCTTATCCTTTCTCATAACTCTTCCGACCCTTTTCAGCACGATCCTATCCTCCAAAGCATTACTTTTCTGCCCGCATCTCGTGGTCGTGCGGTAGCGTTCTCGCTTCCCACGCCCGGGTTCCCGGGTTCGATTCCCGGCGGGGTCAGGGATTTTCTCTGCCTCGTGATGGCTGGGTGTTGTGTGCTGTCCTTAGGTTAGTTAGGTTTAAGTAGTTCTAAGTTCTAGGGGACTGATGACCATAGATGTTAAGTCCCATAGTGCTCAGAGCCAATCAATTACTTTTCTTCAAACCAAACAAATCCCTTAGTGTGGACCCACCAGCCTCACCTTGGTGTTTACCAACGTCTTCAAAGCCATCGTCTCCCAACACGTACATAAAAACCTAAACTAGCACATACCGCTACCTGTTAAGTAGTGTTTCTTCCCCCCTCCCCCAACTTATTCTCTGATGAATGCATCTTCTATACCATCAGCTTAATGAGAAAACAATTGCAGTCTTCGTCACTCCATGACACTGAATAAGTCTACAAGCGCGTATGGCATTCCGATTCCAGTCTCCCAACTCCAGACATAGCCGCTTCCACTTAGCTGTGTCCGCTAATTTTGTCCTTTCTATGGTCCATCCTCTGTCACTGTTAACAATACCAATTTCTCACTTTTTAACTGAAGAGAGCACATTACGATCACCGTCCACTGCGAGCAAGTATCACGGCGAGGAAGGTATGTAAGCACATAGAGACGAACAGGAAAACATACTAGTGACGATATGGGTCGCAAATGGAGATATCCAGTGACGATGTCACAGGGCACGTAACCTGTAATTGAAAAAGTGTCATGATGATCTCCCCTTTGGCACAAGATTCCGGAATAATCCCCCATTCGGATCTGCAGGAGGGGACTGTCAACGGGAAGGTGATCATGAGAAAGATTCAGTAACCTACGGAAGGATGAAGTGAAATGAAAAGAAGGCAACGATTTCTTGTGAGATGAGCATAGAGTAATAATAATAACAGCAGAAAAATGTATAATGAGAGTACGATTCGTTATGAATGGGAAAGTGGGGCAGAGAGAGTGTTACTATGAACAGTTCAGTGACAGGGTTGTTCTTCTCAGAATCGACAGTTAACAGACACCGACAACAGTAGTTCCGGTATACATGCCGACCTCACAAGCCAAAGATTAAGAGTTAGAGAAAGTATATGGTGTTATTGAATGGGTACTTCAGTACGCAAAGGGAGATGAAAATTTAATAGTCATGGGAGATCGGAGTGTGGTTGTATGGGAGGAGAAGAAGAAACCGTTACGCGAGAAAGTGTTTGGTACTAGGAATGAAACAGAAGAAAGACTAATTGAATACTGCAATAAATTTCAGCTAGTAACAGTGAATACTCTGTTAAAGAATGACATAAGGAGAAGGTATACTCGGAAAGGGCGGGAGATAGGGGATATTTCAGTTAGGTTACATCACGGTCACGCAGAGATTCCGATATCAGACCCTGGATTATAAGGCTTACTTTGGAGCGGATACGCACTCAGATCACAATTTAGTAGTGATGTAGAGTAGGCTGTGTTTATGAGACTAGTCAGGAAGAATCAATGAGCAAAAAAAGTGGGTTACGGAAGTACTAAGGAATGAAGAAATACGATTGAACTGTAAACTTCCTGGCAGATAAAAACTGTGTGCCGGACCGAGACTCGAACTCGGGACCTTTGCCTTTCGCGGGCAAGTTCTCTACCAACTGAGCTACCCAAGCACGACTCAGACCCCATCCTCACAGTTTTACTTCCGCCAGTACCTCGTCTCCTACTTTCCAAACTTCACAGAAGGTCTCCTGCGAACCTTGCAAAACTAGCTCCCCTGGAAGAAAGGATTTGCGGAGACATGGCTTAGCCACAGCCTGGGGGATGTTCCCAGAATGAGATTTTCACTCTGCAGCGGAGTGTGTGCTGCTACGAAACTTCCTGGCAGATGGCTAAGCCATGACTCCGCAATATCCTTTCTTCCAGGAGTGCTAGTTCTGCAAGGTTCGCAGGAAAGCTTCTGTGGAGTTCGGAAAGTAGGAGAGGAGATACTGGCGGAAGTAAAGCTGTGAGGACGGGGCGTGAGTCGTGCTTGGGTAGCTCAAATGGTAGAGCATATGCCCGCGAAAGACAAAGGTCCCGAGTTCCAGTCTCGGTCCGACACACAGTTTTAATCTGCCAGGAAGTTTCATATCAGCGCACACTCCACTGCAGAGTGAAAATCTCATTCTGGACGATTGAACTTATCTTGGGGTATAGATACCGCGGTAAGGTTGGTTGGTTGGTTGTTTGAGGTGTAAGGGACCAAACAGCGAGGTCATCAGTCCCTTGTTTCAAATATACTCCATTCTGCTAACGAGACATCTCAGAAAAGTCAGAACAATAAAACGGAAAAAGGGAAAAACGTAAAAGGGCAGTCACGTTGTCATTGGTAAAAACAAATGAGGGAAGTTGGCAAGAGAAACGAACCCAACACTATGCTGAAGCAGCATAGGCAAGACCACCTTTGACTTAAAAGGTACAACTGCTATAATGCAGAAAGTACGTATGGGAATAGAAAGACTAGCCAAGCCTTAAAAAGAAGGGGTAAAAACAGAGTAAAAGGGGAAGAAAAGAGGATTCCAGTCAGGGAGGTGAATCGGGAATCTCTGAACACTGCCTACAGTGGGAGAAACCCAAACACTCACCGCCCTGCCCCAACACCAGAGAGAGATTAAAAACTTTAAAACTGAGAATAAAAACCACTCTCCCGGAGGAAACCGAGAACCAGAGAGACCATCCGCGAATCGTCAGCCAACATCAAAGGTAAAGTGTGGGGGAGTCTGTACTTAACACGCAGAGCTAAAAGAAGGGGGCATTCAACCAAAATGTGGGCCACTGACTGGAAGGCTCCACAACCACAAAGCGGGGGTGGCTCATCACGCAAAAGAAAACCATGGGTCAGCCTGGTATGGCCAATGCGGAGACGACACAGTGTAGTCGAGTCCTTTCGGGAGAGGCGAAAGGAAGAACGCCATGGGCCTGGTGTCACCTTAATTGCACGAAGTTTATTAGACAGTGGAGTAGCCTCCCAAGAATTGGCCCATGACTGTGCGAAGTGGGATTTGATGTGAAGCCGTAAATCCGCTGCAGGAGGGGTTACGGAAAACGGGGGGTAAGTAACTGCTCCCCCAGCCAAACGATCAGCGAGCTCATTACCCAGGATACCCACATGGCCAGGGACCCAAAGGAAGTCAATAGAACAAGCAGCACAGTGAATATCAGCGAGATGGTCATGGATGGCAGAGACCAATGGATGGCGCGAAAAACACCGGTCAATAGCAAGAAGGCCACTCATCGAGTCCGTACATAACAGAACGCGATTGTGTTGGGATTGTTTAATAAAGGTAAGGGCCCGGGAAATTGCCATCAATTCCGCAGTAAACACCCCACATGTAGGTGGCAGCAGATGATTTTCCGTTCCAACAGAGGACGTGAAGGCATACCCAGCATGATCAGCAGATTTAGAGCCATCAGTGTAAAAAACAACAGCATCCCGAAACTCCCATAAAATTTGGCGGAAAAAGGTACGGAACACCACCGGGGGGATGGAATCTTTCGGTCCGCGGCGGAGATCCATCCGAAGTCGAGGCCGAGGAACTAACCAAGGAGGGGTGGAGGGGAGGGAGCGAGGAAGACAGGACAAAGAAGGAAGCTGAAAATGACGGTAAAGAGACGCAAGGCGCAGTCCAACCGGTAAACCCGCCCGAGGGCGGGAGTCGGGTGGGCGACGTCCATGGTCTGGGAACAGGATAGAATAGGAAGGGTGAGTGGGAGAAGAACGGATAGTGAGGGCATAAGACACCAGAAGCTGGGACCGCCGAACAGAAAGGGGGGGGATCCCAGCTTCAACCAGGAGACTATCAACAGGGCTAGTAGGGAAGGCACCGGTGGCCAAACGGATACCACGATGGTGGACTGGATCCAGCACGTGCAGTGTGGAAGGAGCAGCTGAACCATAAACTTGACAACCATAGTCCAAACGAGACAGAACGAGAGCACGATAAAGACGGAGGAGAAGGGAACGGTCCGCACCCCAAGAGGAGTGGGCAAGGAAGCGAAGGACATTGAGTTTGCGGAAACATCCTACCTTCAGGAGTCTGATATGGGGCAGCCAAGTGAAGAAGACCCAGGAAACGAAACTGTGGGACCACAGGCAATCGTTGTGCGTCGAGATAGAGCTCTGGATCAGGGTGGACCGTAGTACGGCGACAGAAGTGGACCACCCGCGATTTTAAAGGAGAGAATTGAAACCCATGTGAGTGGGTCCATGCTGAGGCACGCCGTATAGCCACCTGGAGCTGCCGTTCTGCAGATGCCATCGAGGAGGAACTAACCCACATGCAGAAATCATCCACATACAGGGCAGGAGCGACCAAGGGACCGACAGAGGCCACAAGTCCATCGATAGCAATGAGGAAAAGAAGGGCACTCAAGACAGAACCCTGTGGGATGCCCGTCTCCTGGGTCCGTGGAGAACTAAAAGCAGTACCAACTCGAACTCTGAATGACCGATGGAGCAGGAACTGGCGGATAAAAATCGGGAGTGGGCCCCGAAGACCCCACTGATGAAGGGTTAGTAAGATGTGATGGCGCCAGGCCGTGTCATAGGCCTTGCAAAGGTCAAAAAACACTGCAACCAAATGGCGGCGCTGGGAAATAGCCTGCCGAACTGCGGATTCCAAGCAAAGTAAATGATCGATTGGAGATCGTCCCTCTCGAAAGCCACACTGGTAAGGGGACAATAGATCCCGAGATTCGAGGACCCAAGTGAACCGACGGGCTACCATCCGTTCAAGTAACTTACAAACAACATTGGTCAAACTAATTGGCCGATAGCTGTCAACAGATAGGGGGTTCTTACCAGGCTTAAGGACAGGAACCACAATGCTATCCCTCCACTGAGAAGGGAAGTCACCCTGGAGCCAGATATGGTTAAACACCCGAAGAAGATGTTGCCGTTGTGGAGCACTGAGATGTTGAAGCAGTTGGTTATGAATGGAATCTGGGCCAGGGGCCGTATCATGAGAAGAAGATAGAGCAGAAAGAAATTCCCATTCAGTAAAAGGTTCGTTGTAAGATTCTGGCTCACAAGTGGTGAAACATAAGGTGAGAGCTTCAGCCTGCTGTTTCTGGTGAAGGAAAGCAGCTGGATAGGAGGCTGACGCTGATGCCACTGCAAAATGGGTCGCAAGATGTTCTGCGAGAACTAATGGGTCCGTACAAATGCCATCTGGGAGGTGAAGGCCTGGGAGGGTGGACTGCCGATGGCAACCTTGGAGAGAGCGAAGTGTAGCCCATACCCGTGACAGAGGGACAGTGGAACCAAGGGAAGAAACGAATCGTTCCCAACATATCCGCTTGCTCTGTTTGATTAAATAACGGGCTTTAGCGCGAAGGCGTTTAAAGGTAGTAAGGCTGGCTACGGATGGGTGCCTCTTGAAGTGTTGCAAAGCTCGACGGCGATCGCGGATGGCAATGGCAATGGCCGTACTCCACCACGGGACTTGCCGGCGACGAAATCGTCCAGATGAGCGCGGAACAGCAAGGTTAGCAGCGCGAACAATCGCGTCAGACACGTCACGTAGGACGTCATCAATACAACCCGACAAAGAGGGAGAAAACTCGACCTGTGCAGTGTATAGAGGCCAATCGGCGCGGTGGAAAGACCAACGAGGTAACCTGTCCATCGGGGAGCGGGAAGGGAGCGTGATAATCAACGGGAAATGGTCACTATCACAAAGGTCGTCGTGTGGCGACCAGTGTAATGAAGGGAGGAGAGAGGGAGAAGAAAGAGAAAGATCAATGGCAGAAAAGGTACCATGACCAGCACTAAAATGAGTAGGGGAGCCATCATTAAGAAGGCACAGGTCGTGGTCTGCAATAAATTGGTCTATAAGAAGACCTCGTCGAGATGGAAGAGCACTGCCCCACAAAGGATGATGAGCATTAAAATCCCCAAGATGGAGGAAGGGAGGAGGAAGTTGCTGAAGAAGGGTGGTTAAGGCAGCAGGTGTAAGTGTCCTGTCAGGAGGGAGATAAAGATTGCATACTGTGACTGCAGAGTCTAAGTGGACCCTAACAGCAACTGCTTCCAATGTAGTTTGGAGAGGAATCCACGTGCTAGCAATGTCTGTACGGACCAACGTACAAACGCCACCAGAAGCCCGCAAGGGTCCGACCCGATTTCGACAGAAAACACGGAACCCACGGAGGGTCGGTGAGTGAGCATCAGTAAAATGAGATTCCTGGAGAACCACACAAGCTGCAGAGTAGGACGAAAGAAGGGATTTCAATTCCGGAAGGTGACGATAGTAGCCATTACAATTCCATTGGAGAACCACAGAATGATGGGTTAAATGAGGGCGGAACACGCTAAAACCAGTCATACCGCCGGGTCCCCACCCGTCACCGACAAGGAGGGGGCGACATCCATGAACGACAGGTCAGAATCCGGTTGTGAAGTCGGGGAAGGGACCTCCGGTGACACCAGAGGCTCTTTGTCCCGGGACTTATGTTTCTTCTTCTTTTCAGGCTGAGAACGAGGAGGGCTGTGTGGCATAAAGGAGCCAGCTGCAGCAATATCAGGAACAGAAAGAGACCGGGTGACCTGCGGGCCCACAGCCCGCGGCTCTCGCGGTCGCCGCACGGCAGCAGACCTTTGACCTGGAAGGTGCCGGGAAGGGGCATCTCTGGAGAGGCGCCCTTGACCGGCAGACGCCGAAGGAGTGGGACACTTCTCCGGCTGGGGAGGGGGAGCAGCGCCCAGAGGAGAAGGTGTGGGAGCCGCAGGGGAGGGGGGGAGGAGAGGGGTCCGGGATGGGGGTAAGGAAGGGGGAGGAAGGGGTGAAGATGTAACCAAGGCGTAACTAGATGTCATGGACACAGGGTGCAGTCGTGCATATTTCTTACGGGCCTCTGTGTAGCTTAAACGATCGAGAGACTTATACTCCTGTATCTTTTTTTCTTTCTTATATACTGGGCAATCTGGTGAACGTGGAGAATGACTACCATGACAATTTACACATACAGGAGGGGGAACACAGGGACTCCTCTCATGGAGTGGACGTCCACAGTCACCACAGAGAGGGTCCTGAGAACAGCGAGAAGACATGTGGCCAAAACGCAAGCACTTAAAACACCTCATAGGAGGTGGGATGTACGGCTTCACATCACAACGATACACCATAATCTTAACTTTTTCAGGAAGGGTATCCCCTTCAAAGGCCAGGATAAAGGCACCAGTATCAATACGATTATCTTTAGGACCCTTCTGAACACGCCGAACAAAGTGAACACCCCGCCGTCCGAGATTGTCCCGAAGTTCCTCATCAGTTTGACGGATGAGGTCCCTGTGAAAAATCACACCTTGTACCATATTTAGAGACTGGTGAGGGGTAATGGACACAGGAATTGTGCCAAGATGGGTACAGGCACAAAGGGCCGCAGATTGGGCAGCTGAAGCGGTTTTTATCAGCAACGAACCCGACCGCATCTTGCTCAGGGAGTCCACTTCGCCGAACTTGTCTTCAATGTGTTCCACAAAGAATAAAGGCTTGACACTGGTGAAAGTAGCCCCATCAGTCCTGGTGCAAACTAGATAACGGGGGAAAGGTTTTGCCCCTAGACGACGGGCCTGACCCTCTTCCCAGGGGGTAGCCATGGAAGGGAAGGCCGAAGGGGCAAGAGAAGCAGCACTTGAGGAATCAGTACCACGCAGAGAGACGGCCGCAGAAGAACGGCCAGAGTTTTGGACCCGTATGCGTTTCATCTGCATAGCGTCCGCCCTGATACCACCCACTCCGATCAGGGGCTCTCCTCACGGGCGCCACCCAGCCACAGCAACGGCCGTCTGGCACGGCGGCCATTGCCGGGAGTTCCGATGCTCCAGGATGACGAGCAACCACTCCAAGGCATGCTTGAGGAGGTCACAGCTCAGGTATCAGAAGTGTGATCCCTGTGTGTTCAGGGGGCTCAACCAAAAGGGTACATAGCGACCCCACCACACGGGCTGGCTATGCACCCTAGCATCAAACAACGACGTGAAAGAGAAGGTGGAATGTACTAGGAGGGCACACGTCGGAGACACTAGGTAAGGTGCTCTTCCCCAAATGGCTCACACTACGGAGGAGAAATTTTGTAATGGAGGTCAAACCCCAGAGGGGGACCAAGGAATGCCAAAAGGAGGAGACGATTACGCAACAAAGCCGGAGTGTAAAACCAACAGAACCAAGAGGATAGCGGGGCCAACATAAACAAGGACACCAATAGAGGGAGAGGAGAGGGCGAGGGGAAAGGAGCATGGAGGGGAAAGGAGGGGAAGGGAAAGGAAATGCAGCCCGGGAGAGAAAGAAGGCTGCAATGGTTCGGGGCCCCGTGCTCGCCACGCACGTATCCACAAAAGAGTTGTGGACCCCCTGGGGGGACCGCGGTAAGGAATAGCTCAGTAGGCAGTTCAGTTGAAGAGAAATGGACATTTCTGAAAAGGGCAATCACGGATGTTGGAAAGAATACCTTACATTTAAAGAAGGTAACTGGAAAGAAACCATGGGTAACAGAAGAAATACTTCAGTTGATCGACGAAAGAAAGAAAGAAGTAGAAAAATGTTCAGGAAAATTCGAAAATACGAGTGACTTAGGAAATAAATAAATAGGAAGTGCAGGGGAGTTAAGGCGAAATGGCTGCATGAAAAACTTGAAGAAATCGAGGAAAGAAATAATAGTCGGGAGGACTGACTCAGCATGTAGGAAAGTCAAAATACCCTTCGGTGAAACTAAAAGCAAATGTGGTAACATGAAGAGTACAGTGGGACTTCCACTGTTAAATGCAGAGGGATGAACGAATAAGAGGAAAGAGTGCACTGAAGGTCTCTATGAGGGGAAGACTTGTCTGATGACGTGATAGAAGAACGAAAAGTAGTCGATATTGAAGAGCTATGGAAATCCAGCATTAGAATCAAAATTTAGAAGAGCTTTGGAAGTCTTACTATAAAATAAGGCAGAAGGGATAGATAACATCCCATCAGAATTTCTAAAATCATTGTGGAGACTGGTAACGAAACGACTATTTCCGTAGGTGTGTGGAATGTATGTGTCTGGCGATATACCACCCGACTCGGAAAAAACCATCAGCCACATATTTCCGAAGACTGCGAGAACCGACAAGTGCGAGAACCACAGCACAATTAGTTTAACAGCTCATGCATCCAAGTTGTCAACAAGAAGGACATACAGAAGAGCGGAAAAGAAAATTAAAGATGTGTTAGATGACGTTCGAGTTGACTTTAGGGAAGGTAAAGGTACCAGAGAGGCAATTGTGACGTTTCAGTTGATAATGGAAACACGACGAAAGAAATATCAAGAGACGTTCATAGGATTTGTCGACATGGGAAAAGCGTTGGACAGTGTCAAATGATACAAGATGTTCGAAAGGATAATAGGAGTAAGCCACAAGGAAGGACGGATAATATACAATACGTACAAGAACCAAGACGGCATAATATGAGTGGAAGGCCAAAAAAGAAGCGATCGGATTTTTAAAAAAGGGTCAAGTCACGGATGTAGGCTTTCGTCCTGCTGTTCTATACATCTATACATCGAAGAAATAATGATGGAAATAAAAGAAAGATTCAAGAATGGATTTAAAATCCAAGATGAAAGGATGTCAATAAGACTCACTGATAACATAGCTATCCTTAATGAAATTGAATTATAGGATTTGCTGAATGGAATAGCATTCTTAAGTACAGAATTTGGACTACCATTAAATCGAGGGACAAGGAAAGTAATGAGAAGTAGCAGAAATGAGAACTGTGAGAAACTTAATATCATAATTAGTGATCACAAATTAGGGATTCTGTAATCTAGGCAGCAAAATACCCAAAGACGGTCGGAGGGAGGACGACATAAAAAGCGGAGTACCGCTGGCAAATAGACATTCCTGGCCAAGAGAAGTCTACCGGTGTCAAACATAGATTTTAATCCGAGGAAACAATTTCCTTGATTGTACATATGAGGAACAGCATTGTATTGCAGCGAAACATGAACCGTGGTAAAACCGAATCTAAGCATTTGAGATGTAGTGCAACAGAATAATGTTGGAAAGTGGTTGGTCTGATAAGGTAAGAAATGAGGAGGTTCTCCAGAGAATCGTCGAGCAAAGGGGTGTATGGAAAACACTGACAAGGGGAAGGGACGGGACGTGAGCACGTTAAGACATCATGGAATAACTTCCCGTGCAGCAAACGGAGCTGTGGAGAAGGAGGTTGATGACTCAAAAAAAGAAAAAAGAGAAAAAGCGACTCTGAAAAAGGGGAGATATGTGCCCGCAGAAGGGGAGCACCTCGGAAACGGCAAAGGTGGTCAGTTGTTCGAGTACCACTGTTATGAGCATTTACAGAAAATGGTTGAAGGACTGTGAAACTACGAATAGGCGACAAGGGGCTGGATGTTCTCGGCTCTTCAAAGAACGTAAAGGCCGGAGACCGTAAAGCAGGATATGCGGTGGTTTGTGGCAGGTCTGACAACAGAGTACAATGCTGGTGCAGTCACAAGCTTCGGAGCAAACGTTCCAGCGCACTTTGTTGAACGTGCGCTTTCACAGCAGACGACTCGTACGTCTTCCTACGCTGCCAAAAGACAGCGTCAGTTATGATTGCAGCGTCAGCAGCTCAGCGCTGCTGCCTTTAGGGGCTGTATCTGATGTTTTCTTTGTTCGAGGACTAGGTGTTCTGTTGTAATTACTTCATATTATTTTCGTCACAAAGACGCGCGAGTCGCCAAAGTGGTGTCAAATAGAATGACTTACACCAGGAGGCCGAACTAACCCAAATCGTCCCTCCCAGCCTATAATGCCACATGATCATTTAATTTCATGATCTCAGTGGGCGCGGATCATCAATATTGGACGTGGGTCAGTTGGAAGTGTCGGCTTCGTGGGTTAATCACCTTTCTTGTTCTACCAAGCCAATGACCGTGTCTGGATATCCCATTATCTAGGCCAATGGGTGCTCGAAACATGCACCTTGATATGGATGCAAGTTGACTGAGACAGTATTTTGTTATCAGAGATATTCACTTAGGTTTTCAGGAGACTAATGGTTGTAACCGAAGGCACCATGACAGCTCTAGACTACGTGAACATTATTGCAGACCACCTGCATCCCTTAATGTTTGACGCCTTCGCCGAATACGATAGCGTCTTCCAGCAACACAACTGTCCTTGTCGAAATATAATCGAGCTACAGTTGTTTGAGGAGCGTGATGGTGAACTGACGATGTATTGGCCACCAGATTCGCCTGATCTGAACCTGATGAAACTTATCTGGGATGCTATTGGGCAGTAGCTTCACACCCACAAGTAACAGACCGTTGTTTACGGGAACCGAGTGACCAACGTAGACGTCTGTTCCCACATATCTTCGGAAACCTACCGAGGACTTGTCGAAACCATGCCACGCAGAATCCCAGTTGGAATGCATTAGTGGACCAATAGGCTACCAGATAAGTAATTATAGCCGAACAGGATACGCCACGAGATAGAGCGTGCCGTACTAAATGCTCAACTCAAAGAAGTGTGCAGCCAAGAAATTCAAACCAAACACTTTGGCTTAAAGAAGTGTTTTCGGTGTGTTTGGACTTTGTGTGTATTGTATCTCCAATTAGGTATTCCTATCTCTCTATGTAAAATAAAATGTCCTAACTGGTTGACTCATCATCGCCCAGCCCATACTACTAAGGACAGAAACTTAAAATTTGGAGAAGGTTTTGGTCTTATACTGTTGGCACCGTTTAAGAAGGGTTTTTTGGAAATTCCACCCCTAAGGGGGAGAAATGGGGGTGTCACTATTAAGACAATTTTGAAGCTATAACTATGGCAATTGGCATCCGGTTCCTCGGTCAGAAATAAACAAATATGTTTATTTGTTTTGTAATATTTAACCCTATGGGGGTGATATAGCGTGTGAAAGCTATTTTTGAAAATAAATCATTACTGAAGAGCTGCTAAAGCATTCTCACAGCTACTTCTTTGAACACTGGTATTTCATTTTTCGGATTGAAATAAAAAATACATGTTCCAGTGTTTTTGGAAATTCAACCACTAAGGGAGTGAAATAGGAGATGAAAGTTTTTATGGAAATATTTCAGCATGAAAGCATTTTTGAAGCTAAATCTCTAAAAATTTGTATTTAGCTTTTAAGTTAGACATAAAAAATACGTATCTCACTGTTTCACGAAATTCAACCCTTAAAGGGGTGAAATAGGACCTGACTTGATTTAGTGACTCATCGCCGCCCAACCCACACCACTGACAGAAACTTGAAATTTGATCTTACACCATACACATTGCTTAAGAAGAGATTGTTCGAAATTTCGCTGCTAAGGGGATTGGGGAGGGGGGGGGGGGGCGGGCGGAGTAATAGGGGATGAAAAGTTATTTGGTAATACATTGCTATTAAGGCAATTTTGAAGGTAGAACTACGGAAATTGGTATTTGGTTTCTCAGGAGGAGATTAGGAGGAGATTAGTGTTTAACGTCCCGTCGACAACGAGGTCATTAGAGACGGAGCGCAAGCTCGGGTTAGGGAAGGAAATCGGCCGTGCCCTTTCAAAGGAACCATCCCGGCATTTGCCTGAAAGGATTTAGGGAAACCACGGAAAACCTAAATCAGTTTGGCCGGAGACGGGATTGAACCGTCGTCCTCCCGAATGCGAGTCCAGTGTGCTAACTACTGCGCCACCTCGCTCGGTTTGGTTTCTCAATCAGAGATAAAAAAAAAATACGTATTTGAGCATTTTTGGAAGATCAACCACTAAGGGGGTTTAGTAGCTGGTGAAAGTATTTTTTAAATGTAAATCATTATCAAAGAACTACTAAAGCACTTTTAAAGCCACGTCTATGAAAACTGATATTTGAATTTTCGGTTAGTAACAAAAAAAAAAAAAAAAAAGGTGTTTCAGCGTTCTTGAAAATTCAACTCCTAAGGTTTTAAAATAGGAGACGAAATTTTTTAAGAAAATATTTTGCTATGTTAAAACATTTTTAAAGGTTAATTTATGATATCTGCTATTTCACTCTTTGATCAGACATAAGGGATGAAAGATTTTATGGAAATATCACCACAAGATCTCGAAAGGCAGGATTAAGAATAATTTCCGACTCCAGCTACCAGAATCGCATCTTGGTCAGAAGTACATTCGGAAAGGACGATGCCTCTATGGCCTCAGTTAACGTGAACAGTTGAGAAGGTATTGCAGTTTGTGAATAACATAAAAATCTATGCTGACGACACAGTCTATACGAGCGAAGCAGCGGGCCCCAAGCTACTATAGAGCCTGTGTCATGCGATTCAATCTCACTGTTTTCTTCGCTGATGTCTTGTTCATTAATACTCCATGTGGTAATTGTTCCACTGAAATACAAATGTTTGAGGGAGTGTGTCCAGAAAAATGGCTAGTGGTAGAGACAAACGGTTTACACATTTTGAATCAGTTGTCTTAGCACTAGTGCTGGATTCCAAGATAGCAGCCAATATTTTTAAAAAAAATCTTTTACATTGTGTAATTTCCCTGTGAAATATTCCTAAGATATCTTGCGATTGAAGTAGACGAATAACAGCTCTCCTGCAGTTGAATAAGCAGTCGCTCCTTGCGTGACTGGAACGAGAAGCAAGTGTAGCACAACAAATAGTATTCTCCACACAGTGGTTTGCAGAGCAGAGCAGCTGACAGCCGAGAACAGCTGTTCATTAGTGTAATGCTATCACAATGTTGTGCCGCTGTCGCAGTTACCTTGTACCTGTTCTCAGACTCATTACAACGCCACGGTTATGTTTCACATTAAGCAGTGCTTGCATCAGGTGACGGCACCGACGCTAACTGCTACCATTGCAGAATCAATCAACTATTGCCGGTCACGCTTGGTCTGGTATGCTAGATGCAGGGAGGTCAGAGGGAAAAGAGAGCGCCTGGTCGAGGGTAGTCCGCATGCACCAGACGGAAACCCAGCAAACAGATTTCTCAGAAATCACTGCCCTTATTGAACCATGAACAAGGATCATCAATGGTACTTTTTACTTCCTAATTTATCGGCGTATTGGATCACAAAAAATATTTTTAAATCATTCCAAGAATTTATGGTAGAACTACATACTTCGGAGGCCAATGATTCATTTTACTGGAATCCGATACCATCTGCATCATCTGATGCTAAATTTGCTTACTGACTCGCTAAAGGAAGGAACAGTCTCAGTCCAGACTAACCATCTAAGTTATTCTTGTACTCAAAGGGAGCAAGGATACTGAAATGTAGATTGGTGGTTTTGGTATCCGAGCGTCCAAAAATACAATTAGTCTCAGTCCAGACTAACCATCTAAGATGTTCTTGTACTCAAAGGGAGCAAGGATACTGAAATGTAGATTGGCAATTTTGGTATTCGAGCGTCCAAAAATACAATTTGGGAGACGCTATGGTGTTTCAGTTGAAAGCAGTTCATGATATGTTCGGAGACTCCACGTTATCGTGCTTACAGCTGGAATCTGTGGTAACGTCTGTTCGTCGTACACTGGAGCTTCAATAATTTGGCATCGACTACATGATAGTCTTGTTATCTACGTTGTCTTTTTGTTCTGTATAATTCTGGGACGATTTGTATACTTACAATTCGATTTACAGCGGCTTGAAATATTTTAGCTATATAAGAGTTCAGCAAGAGATGGCTAGAGGAACTGGAAGCACTGTTGAACGGTATGGAAAATGTTTTGAAAAGAAGTTATCACGAACAGCAAAGCAAACGGAATGTAATCAAATCAAACAAGATGATGCTGAGTGTATTAGATTACTAAATTAGGTACTAAAGATAGTATTCGATTTATTTGGTTTATTACATGTTCTATGGGTAATTTTGCACGATAGATCGTAATGACGTGGAACGTTATTTTACATTCACATCGCAAGTTAGTTATTACATATGGTTAAATTCTGAACATTAAGTTTTTCAAAGAAAAAGGATATACAGATGTAAGTGAGTAATTCTTGCCCACCACCTGTAACACATTACAGCAATGTAAATTCTTCTGAGGAATGAGAGGAGTTATCAAGAAGAAACTCTGTTTACAAATTTTACTTTACTGTCAGACATTTTATATCACTGGGTAAGCGATCAAAAATTTGTTTGCCGCGCTGTGCACCCCTTTTGTGCTAAAGACAACCTTAATGTGGAGAAGAGGATGTCATTTTCCATTCTGATATTGTAATTATATACATCATTGCTCCTTTTGAACAGCAGTTGATTATTTACAAACTTCAAATGGCTCTAAGGACTACGGGACTGAACATCTGAGGTTATGAGTCCCTTAGACTTAGAACTACTTAAACCTAACTAACCTAAGGACATCACAAACATCCATGCGCGAGGCAGGATTCGAACCTGCGACCGTAGCAGCCGCGTGGTTACGGACTGAAGCGCCTAGAACAGCTCGTTTCAAACTTCATAAAGGAATAAATATACCATGCAGCAGTAGTCAGAATGCCCTTGAACAGATGTCTACAAGATAATCGTGGGTGAGAACCACATATTCTTACAGCACGTTTTTGCGCAAAGAAGACTTACTTTCTTAAAGATGAGTTACTCCAGATCGTTATTCCATATGACATTATTGAAAGAAAATGTGCAGTTTATGTCAACTGACTTTCTGTCTCCCCAAGATTTGCAATGATTCTAAGTGCGAATGTGGCTGAACTAAGTTGTTTTCGGAGTTCCAACTTCTGCTTTTTTCTACTTTTAATTGTCAATACGGACACCTAAGACTTTCGAAGTTTCCATCCTAATTTATTATTTCTTCATCATGTGTTACATTCTTATCATTACTGTAGTACACATAGATCTGCAGAACTGACTATGTCGTGTCTTTTTAAAATTGAGGGTGAAATCATTCGCAGAAAACCAGTCTATGATATTTTTAACATTGTTCACCATTTCTTCTGTTATTCTATATGGTCAGCAAATAGAGACAAATTGCACTCAAGCAATGGCAAGAAATATGCTCTTGACAGATAAATTAGCTAACATCGAATATAAATTTCAGGTTCTCAAAGTATTCGTCTAGAGTATAGCCTCGCACAGAAATGAAACGTGGAAGAGTAGTAGTTCAAACAAGAAGAGAATAGAAACTTTTGAAATATGCTATAGAAAATGCTTAAAATGAGGTACGTATATAGGACAACTCAGTCACTGAATCGAATTAGAGAAAAAAAAGGTAATGGTGACGTGACTAAAAGATAGCATCGGTTGATGGGAGGCATCAAGGGATCATCAGAATGGTAATGGAGGGATGCTACAATAAGATCTTCAGATGGATGCAATATTTATGCAGAAATGAAGTGACTTGTACAGGTACATCTAGCGTGGAGAGCTGCAAGAACCAATCTTCAGACTACAGATCACAACAAGAACACGCCGCCGTAACAGGGTTAATCGGCTGGTCTCTTGGATTGGCTTGTTTCTCTGGTAACACTTCATTCAGTTCCACCGCTCGTTATTCCCACAGCCTCCCTTTTGTCTAGACAAGACAGTGTCTATTCTCTCGATGGCAACCGCGCCTTCAAGAATGCAGTACAGTAGGATAAAATTTTCGGTTTCCAGGTCTGCGAAAAGCTTAGAGCTAGTGAGCGTACTGTACCTGGAATGCGGTGAAACGCGACGGTAACGCCCTTCGCGAGGAAAGCCGGGCCGCTACTTGTCCAACCTGCAGGATGGGCTGGAGGCTGCTGCCATGTGCGAACCGGCGTGACAGCCGCACCGCTAACTCGCGCGCCGGCCGCCAGGGGCGCTCGTGCAGGCCCCGCTGTCTCGCCTTAACAACCGGGAACCTGTGCAACGGGAAAGGCAGCCTGCGGTCGCGCAAAATCCGCGAATGGGCGCAGCAGGAAAATGCAGCGGCGTGACCAAGGCCTCGGCGCTGTCAACAGGCTGTTCGAGTCCTTCGTGTAATTTAAGGAAATGTTACTGAATATTTTCAGTAAACGCGGAAAACGTTAATTGCACTGGTACTGTTACGCAAACTATGCGTATTGTATTACCGCGCTATGCGTTAGCCTGTTAAATAAAAATCACTGGACTTACTTTCGTAATGAGCAAGCTGATGTCTCCGTCCAGTTATCGAGTTTTCGTATCTCGTGTAACTCGTAGATTGCCTTAGGCGACAGCAGCGATGCGTCCTTTCTTTTTTGGTGGCGTCTGGGTACACCTGTGCTGCCAGACCAAACTTCGGACTGCCTTAGCACGAGTTTCATTGACAGTAACGATAACGTTTTAAGAAGTGCTGTGGATAGCAAAAATAGTGCTGTAAGAGTAGCGTCGCTGATTAGTAATAAAAATTTCCTCGATCCTGCGTTCTATTCCAGCCACTGCTTACATTAAGAATAAAAGCAATCGGCAACGGCTTCCGGAAACTTCTGGTACAGGCAACTATCTTTGTTCTAACAGCTACCTTGCCAGAGAGGTCGAACATTCTGGACCCACTTTTGCCCCTACTGTGGCTCGAAACTGCCCTAAAAAGGGGGAAGTTTCAGCAGTTATTAATGGTACGATGAGGGTGCAGAAGGCAATGAAAATCACAGACTCAAAAATATATAGCATCTATCCACAGAATATGTGACCTGTAGTTGAAAAAGTGTCATGATGATCTCTCCAGTGGCAAGAGATTCCGGACTAGTCCTCCTTTCGAATCTCCAGAACGGAATTTCCGAGGGGGAAGTAACCATGCGAACACAATAGGACAACCAACAAAAGGGTAAAATTCTAACAGTCGGAGCGTGAAATGTCATAAGTTTGCAAGTGGCAGGGAAGTTAGAAAATCTGTAAAAGGAAATGCAAAATGTCTGTGTAGATATAGTGAGAGTCAGTGAAGTGAAAAACAAAGAAGATACATACGAAAGTAGGGTAACATCAACAACAGCAGAAAATGGCAAAACAGCAATAGGATTCGTTATGAATGGAAGATAGGACAGAATGTTGGTTGCCACAAACAGTTCAGCTACATAGAATCAACATAAAACCAACTCCAATAACAACAATTCAGGAGATGAAAAAACAGACAAAGTATTTGATGATACTGAACCGGTATTTTAGTATGTAAAGGAAGGTGATACTCTAATAGCAATCGGTGACTGGAATGCAGTAGTAGGGGATCTAATGGGAAACAGAGTTATGGGGGAATGCGGTTTGGTAGCATGAACGAGAGCAGAGACTAATTGAGTTCTGCAATGAATTTCAGCTACTAATAGCGATCACACTGTTCAAACACCACGACATGAGAAGATATGCTTGGAAAAGGCCTGGAGACAGGTGAAAACTCCAAATAAAGTGCATCGTGTTCAGGCAGATATTTCGAAATTAGATACTGGATTGTAAGGGGTAACCCGGAGCAAATACAGCCTTGGATGACAATTTACTAGTGATGAAGACTAGACTAAAGCAAAAGAGAATAGTCTGAAAGAATCAAAAGTACTGGGGTACTGAAGTACTGAGCAATTATGAGAAACTGTTGAAGGTTGTAAATACTCTGTCGATAAATAACATAGTAAGCAGTTGAGTTGAAAAGAAATGGTCCTCTGTGAAAAAGGGCAATCACGAAAGATGGACAGACAAATATAGAGACAAGGGAGGCAACTAAGAAGAAACTGTGGGTAACAGATGAAATAAACTGATAGACAAAAGAACGAGGTACAAAAATATTCATGAAAAGACAGGAGACGGGAATACATCGGTATAAGGAATGAAATAAATAGGGACAAGAAAGCTAAGGTGAATTGACAGTGTGATGTGTGACAAAATCGAAAAGAAATGGTCGACCGAACGACTGAAGTTCCTCTAGGAAAGTCAAAACAATCTTCAGTGAAAATAAGTAAGAGCAAAATCCACTGTTAAACGCAGAGAAGAGAGAAGAGAGAGAGAGAGAGAGAGAGAGAGAGAGAGAGAGAGAGAGCAGATAGGTGGAAAGAGGCCTCTGCGAGCAGGAGGACTTGTGTGATTGTCTGATGACGTGAAAGAAGAAGAAATGCGAGTCGATATACACTGAAGCGCCAAAGAAACTGGTGTAGGCATGAGTATTCAAATACACAGATGTGTAAATAGGCAGAATACGGCGCTGCGGTCGGCAACGCCTGTAGAAGACAACAAGTGTCTGGTGCATTTGTTAGATCGGTTACTGCTGCTCCAATGGCAGGTTATCAAGATTTAAGTGAGTTTGAACGCGGTGTTATAGTCAGTGCACGAGCGATGGAGCACAGAATCTCCTAGGTAGCGATGAATTGGGAATTTTCCCATACGACTATTTCACGAGTGTACCGTGAATATCAATAATCAGGTAAAACATCAGATCTCCGACATTGCTGCGGACGGAAAAAAGATCCTGCAAGAACGGGACCAAAGACGACTGAAGGGAATCGTTCAACGTGACAGAATTGCAACCCTTCCGCAAATTGCTGTAGATTTCAATGCTGGACAATCAACAAGTGTCAGCGTGCGAACCATTCAACGAAACATTATCGATACGGGCTTTCGGAGCCGAAGGCCCACTCGTATACCCTTGATGACTACACGACACAAAGCTTTACGCCTCACCTGGGCCCGTCAACACCGACATAGGACGGTTGATAACTGGAAACATATTGCCTGGCCGGTCTCGTTTCAGATTGCATCGAGCGGATGGTCGCGTACGGGTATGGAGAAAACCTAATGTCATGTCAGCTGGGGATTGTTCAAGGTGGTTGAGTCTTTAAAATGGTGTGGGGCGTGTGCAGTTGGAGTGATATTGGACCCCTGATACGTCTAGATACGACTCTGACAGGTGACGCGTACGTAAGCATCCTGTCTGATCGCCTGCATCTATTAATGACCATTGTGCATTCCGATGGACTTGGGCAATTCCAGTAGGACAATGTGACACCCTACACGTCCTGAATTGCTACAGAGTGGCTCCAAGAGCACTCTTCTGAGTTTGAACACTTCCGCTGGCCACCAGACTCCACAGACTTGAACATTATTGGGTATATCTGGGATGCCTTGCAACGTGCTGTTCAGAAAAGATCTCTACACCTCGTACTCTTACGGATTTATGGACATGACTGGAGGTTTAATGTTGTCAGTTCTCTCCAGCACCACTTCAGACATCAGTCGAGTCCATGCCACGTCATGCTGCGACTCTTCTGCGTGCTCGCGGGGGATTACACGATATTAGGTAGGTGCACCAGTTTACTTAGGCTCTTCAGTGTAGAAGACGTAGAGTATTAAAGAATTCAACAAAGATTCAGAAGACTTGTGATGAAATAAGGACTAAGAGATAGATAATATTCCTGCTTAATTTCTAAAATCGTTGGAGGAAGTGGCAATCAGACGACTAGTGAAGTTAGTATGTAGCATCTACGACACTGGAGAAATTCAATTAGATTTTCGCAAAAAATATCATCCACATAATCCCAAAGATAGGAAGGGCAGATAGGCGTGATACCGATCGTAGTCACCTTTACAGCTCGTCCGTTCAAGTGCTGACAAGAACAATGTGCATAAAATTATGAAAGAAAATTAAGAATCTTGTAGATGACGATCAGTTTGGTTCTTGGAAAAGTAAAGAGACCAGAGAAGCGTTCTTACAGTGCGACTGATAATAGATGCACAACTTAAGAGAAGTTAACGGGAAATCTTGCAGGATATTCTAAATTCTGAGAAATATAAGAGTAAGCCATAAAGAAAGACGGGTGATGTACAATATGTGCAAGAACCAAGAGGAAGCAATAAGAATGGAAACCCAAGAACGAAGTTCTCGGATTAAAAAGAGTGTACGACAGGGATGCAATCATTCGCTCATACATCGAAGCAGCAATGATGGAAATAAAAGGAAGGTTCACGAGAGGGATAAAAATTCTGTGTGAAAGGACATCAGTTAAGATTCGCTGATAACGTTGCTATTCGCAGAGAAAGTGAAGAATTACACGACCTTTTGACTGGCATGAAGAGTCTAACAAGTTCAGAATATCGACTGAGAGTAAACTGATAAAAAAGATAAACTAAAAAGGGGTAGCAGAAATGCGATTAGAGATAAACTTAACAAGAAAATTGGTGCTCATGAAGTAGACGAAGTGAAGGAATTGAGCAACTTGGAAGTAAAATAACACGTTACGGACAAGCAAAGAAAGACATAAAAAGCTGATTAGCACATGCAAAAAGGGTATTCCTGTCCAAAAGAAGACTACTATAATCTAACAAGGGCCGTAATTTGCTGAAAAAATTTCTAAAAGTTTGTGTTTGGAGTAAAAACATTGTACGGTAGAGAAACATGGATTGTGGGAAGGAAAAGAAGAGAATCGAAGCATTTAAGATGTAGTACTACAGACGAATGCTGAAAAACCGATGGACTGATAAGGAATGAGGACGTTCTCTGCAGAAACAGCGAGGCGAGGAACGTGGGGAAAACGCTGGCAACATGGAGTAGGATACGTGTTATGACATCAGGGTTCAAATGGTTCAAATGGCTCTGAGCACTATGGGACTCAACTGCTGAGGTCATTAGTCCCCTAGAACTTAGAACTAGTTAAACCTAACTAACCTAAGGACATCACAAACATCCATGCCCGAGGCAGGATTCGAACCTGCGACTGTAGCGGTCTTGCGGTTCCAGACTGCAGTGCCTTTAACCGCACGGCCACTTCGGCCGGCTGACATCAGGGGATAACCATGATAGTAGATGGAGCTGCAGAGGGTAGGAGAAAACAGTGTTTGGAATGTACTGAACAAATAAATGAGGATGAAGGGGGCAAGTGCTACTCTGAAATGATCCTCTTGGCAAAATCCGCCTCGTCAGTAAGTAATAAATTCTCATCGAAATCTGGATAGGCTTGAGAATGTTAGGGGCCAGCTTTCAGGGCAGTCACAGTGCACTCTGTACTCGCTGTACGTGGTACAGAGGCAGCTGCTACTCTCGTAGTAACATTCAGGCTACACCCCATGTGAGCCTCGAACTCGGGTACTAGCAGTAGGATCGTGTCTAGTTTTACGTAACAGCCAACACCCAGGTGGGAAGTAGTCGCGGAGCCTAGTCTGTCTGGACTGGCATAATGAGTAGCACAATTTTCTTCTGATCTCAGGCCGTGAGAGAGCTTTGTCAACGGCGTTCTTGAATGATCCTCCGAGGTAATCATTCATTGTATATCCAGCCAGCAGCTCTCCCATTTCTGTCAACAAAACATAAAACATTATCCTCCTTTCATATTAGCACACTACGCCAACCATGCCTGTCGATCACGTTATGTTATCACTACCAGACTCACATTGTATCCAGCTGACGTAGCTTGAATGATAAAACTATCAACATGTACATTAGACACTTGCAATAATAAGTTAAATATTTTCACTTCACGCCTGTGCGCATACTTTCTGACAACATTTAGTCAATTCTGTCTACGCTATTTCATAGCCGTTCAAAGAACTTCCATCTCGAGATAGAAAGTTATTGGGTCATGCGTTTGTATATATTTTCTTCTCTTCTTGATCGCAATAATTTTTTCTTATGTTTGTATCCTTATCTATCTGGTATTCCCCCCCCCCCCCCCCCATATATTCGAATGCATAATAGTTATATGGAGCGTTTGCAGTAAAGACGTTTCGCCCCATCGTATATCCTACGTTCGCCGATTTTTTTTCATTTTTGTTCATCATTTTTCTAGCTGGCTCGATGAGGCTCATCACGAACTCCTCACCTACGCCATCCTTTTCAGTTGTGCCTGAAGTCCTCGATTATTTTTTTTTTATGCATTCCAATCTGGATATCTTAAGAAGTGTCTTTTCATCATGTCCTACTTGTAGTCAGTGTTTTCCATATGTTCCTCTCCTACCTGTTTCATCAAGAACCTCCTCGTTCCTTATTAACCCACCTAATGTTCAATGCTTCTATTCTCTTCTTTTTAGTTTTCCCAGAATTCACTTCAGAACAATGCTGTACTCTAAACATACATCCTCAGAAATTTCTCCCTCAAATTAATACCGATGTTTAATACTATCAGGCTTCTTTTGACCAGGAATGCTTTCTTTGTTTGCGCCAGTCTACTTTTTATGTCCTCCTTGCTTCGTCTGTCATGTGTTTTTTGTGCTCCCAAGCAGCAAAATTCCTTCACTTCGTCGGCTTCTTGTTCCCCAATTTTGATGTTACATTTATCGCTAATTTCATTTCTGCGCCGGCCGGAGTGCCCGAGTGGTTCTAGGCGCTACAGTCTGGAACCGCGCGACCGATACGGCCGCAGGTTCGAATCCTGCCTCGGGCATGGATGTGTGTGATGTTAGGGTAGTTAGCTTTAAGTAGTTGTAAGTTCTAGGGGACTGATGACCTCAGAAGTTAAGTCCCATAGTACTCAGAGCCAACTGAACGATTTTTTTTTTTTTTTTTCATTTCTGCTACTCCTCGTTACTTTCACCTTTCTTCAGGTTGCTCTCAGTGTGTACTCATTAGACTGTTAATTCCATTCAACATATCCTATAACACTTCTTCACTTCTGTAGCTAGAAATGTCATCAGCGCATTTTATTATCGATATCCTTTCACCACAAATTTTAATCTCGCTCCTGAACCTTTCCTTGTGTTCGTCATTGCTTCTTCGATGAAAGGGTTGATCTGTTTGGGTGAAGAGCTACAACTTTGTCTTACACCCTTTCTATCCGAACACTTCGTTCTTGGTCTTCTATTCTTATTTTTCACCGTTGGTTTTTGTTTCGTCTTTTCTATACCTTACATATACTTTTCTGAGATTTTCAAACACTTTGCCCCATTTTAGATAGCCGAACGCTTTTTCTAGATCGACAAATCTTGTGAAAGTGTCTTGATTTTTCTTAAACCGTACTTTAATTATCAACCACAACACCAGAACTGTCTCTCTGGTGTTATTAGCTTTCCGAAAGGGAACAAATCGTCATCTAACAGATCCTCAATTTTATTTCCCAATCTTCTATATATTGTTCTTGTCAGCAACTTGGATGCGCGAGTAGTTAAGCTGACGGCGTGATAGTTCTCGCATTTACTTACCCTTGCTACCTTCGGGGTTGTGAGGATAGCATTTTTTTTTTCGAAAGTTGAAGGTATGAATCCAGACTAATATGTTCTACAACCCAACTTGAATAATCGTTTGGTTGCCATTTTCCCCAATGATTTTACAAGTTTCAAAGGATTGTTGTCTGTTATCTTCCAGCTTATTTGACAGCAGTTCCTCCAAAGCTTTGTTAGGTTCTGACTCTAGTACTTGATCCCTATGTCTTCCATATTAACTCTCTTCTCTTCTTCTATACGTCATAATGCAGCTCTTCCCCTACAGGCTTATGTACTCTTTCACTTATCCGCTCATTCCTCTGCATTTAATAGTGGAATTTCTCTTGCACTCTTGATGTTGGCACTTTTCCTTTTAATTTCACTGAAGGTTGTTTTGACTTTTTCATTCGCTGAATCTACCATTACAGAGTTCAATGTCGGTATTCTTGCTCTCGTCCTTGATTATGACCTGTCGCACGCTGGCGGTGGCCATCTCTCCTGAATTGTTGACCGTACGTCCTTGACAGGATGTCACATGAATTCTGAGATGACGCGCCGCATGCATCGGAAAAGCGGGATATGCCCTGGATCAAACGCGTATATGTAGCATGTCTCGCCCATCCTGCATTCGACTGTCTCGCTGACTGTTATCACTAAGTCAGACGACAGCTCATACAAAAAGGTATCATATTCACCTGGCAACGGCATCGACCTCTATTTCAACTGCTCCCGTTACGTGTACGCATGATGTGTAGCATGGCTGGTGCATATGGTAGGCCATGATTGGCCCGTGGTATAGGCACTTCACTTCACAGACCTTATTGCACATTAGATTGCCAGGAACATGAAGTGTTCTGTATATGCTTCTCCAGTGAAGATCGTGCGCTATCTGAGAGAACGAAGTACTCAATCTTTGTAACATTCGTTTTGTGCCTGTAATAATAATGAGCCGAAGCAGCACTGTTGTGTAGCTAGTGCTAGAATGCTCAGAATGCATTTGCAGACAGATAGAAAGTGTAGGCTCGTGATAAATATCCAATCTGGGTTATTCACTAAATACCAATGGCCCTTTTATTTATGCAAAGGCTTCCTATTGTCCTCGTTCCAAAAACACCTTCCCAAAGTCGATACCACTGTTTATCTTACGTCTTGGATAAATACGTGAATTAAACATCATCAACACTGAAGAGTTTACTTTCTTCTTTTCCGAAAGGAGTCAGGAAAGAAAAGTGAGTATGATCAGGGCATGATAGTAAAGGTCCATTTGTTACATAATTTACATATTCTCAGGTATACTGGTATTGTGAAGCGGAAGCGTGAGGAAAGCCTTACACCGAGGTAACAGAAATCATGCGATATCTCCTAAGATCGCCTCGGACCTCTTTTTGGCCGGCGTAGTGCAGCAATTCGACGTGGCATGGACTCAACAAGTCGTTGGAAGTCCCCTTTAGAAAAACTGGGCCATACTCCTCCATAGCATAATTGCGAAAGTGCCGCCGGTGCAGGATTTTATGAACGAACTGACCTCTGGATTATGTCCCGTAAATGTTCGACGGGAATCATGTCGGGCGATCTGGATGGCCAAATCATAGCTCATATTGTCCAGAATATTCTTCCAACCAGTCAAGAACAATTGTGGCCTGATGACATATCGCATTTTCATCTATAAAAATTCCATCACTGTTTGAGAAGACGTAGCCCGTAAGTGACTCCAAGTAGCCGAACGTAATCACTTCCAGTCAATGATCGGTTTAGTTGGACTAGATAACTGAATCCGTCCCATGTAAACATAGCCCATATCATTATGGAGCCACCATGAGCCTGTACAATGCCTTGTTGACAACTTTGGTCCATGGGTTCTTGGGATCTGCACCACACTCGAACCCCCCGATCAGCTCCTATCAGTTGAAATTGGGACTCAACTGACCAGGCCACAGTTCTCCAGTCGTCTAGTGTCCAACCGATATCATCACGAGCCCAGGAGATGCCCTGCGGGCGATGTCGTGCTGTTAGCAAAGGCACTCGCGTCGTTCGTCTGCTGCCGTAGCCCATTAACGCCAGATTTCGCCGCACTGTCATAACGGGTACGTTACCGTACGTACGTACGTACCACATTAATTTCTGCGGTTGTTTCACGCAGTGTCGTTTGTCTCTTACCAATGACGACTCTAACCAAACGCTGCTCCCGGTCGTCAATGATAGTGAGCGTATGGCATTGGTGGCCGGGAGAACCCTCGCGGGGCGGTTCGACCGCCGCTCCACAAGTTCTTTAACGCCACTACGGCGACTTGCGAGTGGATGAGGATGAAATGACGATGAAAGCCACACAACACCCAGTCATCTCGAGGAAGAGAAAATCCCTGACCCCGCCGATAATCGAACCCGGGACCCCGTGCGCGGGACGCGAGAACGCTACCGCAAGACCACGAGCCGCGGACACTCGGTCGTTAAGTGGAGGCCATCGGCCACTGCGTTGTCCGTGATGAGAGGTAATGCTTGAAATTTGGCATTCTCGGCACACTTTTGACACTGTGGATCTCGTAATATTAAATTCCGGAAAGATTCCCGAAATGGAATGTCCCATGCGTCTAGCTCCAACTGCCGGCCGCGGTGGTCTAGCGGTTCTAGGCGCTCAGTCCGGAACCGCGCGACTGCTACGGTCGCAGGTTCGAATCCTGCTTCGGGCATGGATGTGTGTGATGTCCTTAGGTTAGTTAGGTTTAAGTAGTTCTAAGTTCTCGGGGACTAATGACCACAGATGTTAAGTCCCATAGTGTTCAGAGCCATTTGAACCATTACTAGCTCCAACTAGCAGTCCGCTAGGTTCTTAATTCCCGTTGCGCGGCCATAATCACGTCGGAAACCTTTTCACGTGACTCACCTTAGTAGAAACGAGAGCTCTGCGAATGCACAGCCCTTTTATACAGGGTGTTACAAAAAGGTACGGCAAAACTTTCAGGAAACATTCCCCACACACAAATAAAGAAAAGATGTTATGTGGACATGTGTCCGGAAACGGTTAATTTCCATGTTAGAGCTCATTTTAGTTTCGTCAGTATGTACGCTCAATGGAGCACGTTATCATGATTTCATACGGGATACTCTACCTGTGCTGCTAGAACATGTGCCTTTACAAGTACGACACAACATGTGGTTCACGCACGATGGAGCTCCTGCACATTTCAGTCGAAGTGTTCGTACGCTGCCGGCCGAAGTGGCCGTGCGGTTATAGGCGCTGCAGTCTAGAACCCCAAGACCGCTCCGGTCGCAGGTTCGAATCCTGCCTCGGGCATGGATGTTTGTGATGTCCTTAGGTTAGTTAGGTTTAACTAGTTCTAAGTTCTAGGGGACTAATGACCTCAGCAGTTGAGTCCCATAGTGCTCAGAGCCATTTGAACCATTTGTTCGTACGCTTCTCAACAACAGATTCGGTGACCGATGGATTGGTAGAGACGGGCCAATTCCATGGCCTCCACGCTCTCCTGACCTCAACCCTCTTGGCTTTCATTTATGGGGGCATTTGAAAGCTCTTGTCTACGCAACCCGGTACCAAATATAGAGACTCTTCGTGATCGTATTGTGGACGGCTGCGACACAATACGCCATTCTCCAGGGCTGCATCAGCGCATCAGGGATTCCATGCGGCGGAGGGTGGATGCATGTATCCTCGCTAACGGAGGACATTTTGAACATTTCCTGTAACAAAGTGTTTGAAGCCACGCTGGTATGTTCTGTTGCTGTGTGTTTCCATTCCTGATTAATGTGATTTTAAGAGCTCTAACATGGAAAGTAAGCGTTTCCGGACACATGTCCACATAACACATTTTCTTTCTTTGTGTGTAAGGAATGTTTCCTGAAAGTTTGGCCGTACCTTTTTGTAACACTCTGTACCTTGTGTAACTCCGTCTGTATATGAAGCTATCCCATTTCTTCTGTCATCTCAGTGTAATATCAACAATTAAACGCTGTGTTAATAGAAATAGAAAATCATAGACGCTAGGTTTTTTCGTGGCTGTTATCGTTGGAATCAACAACGATAGCTATCAGGGGGACTTTTGTGCTTTCGGAGTAATTAGTCAAGCACTTTATTTCTCGTTCTTCAGTTGTGATCATTCTTCATTTTGAGTTTTAAGAATGCTTCTAATGTCAATGGTCTAACTAAATATTACCGATAGACATCTCTCTGTAGATATTAGGGATGGATCACGCTACGAACTTCCGTCGCATGGAAGATGAAGTTGAGCCGTCTGTTTGTTTTATGACCTGATAAGTTTCTACTTATGTTAACTCAATTGGAAGATTACGTCCCGTGTGCTCTGACACTTGTTTGCTGGCTGCGTTTCGGTTTACGGATTTCTGTCCTTACCTACGCATAATACGAACACATCTAACAAAACGCTGTTCCAACTAAAATCGGGAGGCCGGCCACGGTGGTCTAGCGGTTCTGGCGCTGCAGTCCGGAACTGCGGGACTGCTACGGTCGCAGGTTCGAATCCTGCCTCGGGCATGGGTGTGTGTGATGTCCTTAGGTTAGTTAGGTTTAAGTAGTTCTAAGTTCTAGGGGACTTATGACCTAAGATGTTGAGTCCCATAGTGCTCAGAGCCATTTTTTTAAAATCGGGGGAACGACATAAAAACAGAATATCAGTCGTATTCTATAAGAATGGTCACTACATAATGTAAAAATGATATAGAGAAATGGTCGCTTGTTAGCAGTGATGAAAGCTTGTTCTTGCTATCATTCTCATACGATGCCTTGTCAAACGAAACGACCTAAATATAACCTTTGATGTAGAAAAATACAATTGCAGCCGGCCGTGGTGGCCGTGCGGTTCTAGGCGCTTCAGTCTGCAACCGCGAGACCGCTACGTTCGCAGGTTCGAATCCTGCCTCGGGCATGGATGTGTGTGATGTCATTAGGTTAGTTAGGTTTAAGTAGTTCTAAGTTCTAGGGGACTGATGACCACAGAAGTTAAGTCCCATAGTGCTCAGAGCCAATACAATTGCAGTTTGCAGACTGACTTGAGATGTTTAAATTTGAAGTCCTTTGAAGCTTTAGCCAACTGACTGCTACACTGTCATTCCATCCCAGGGACAGAAATTTGAGATTAAACAAAGTGAAATGTTTTTACGTCTTAGCGGAACACACGCTGTGTTTGAAGTAAAAAAGGGCAGCTACTGATAATTTAAAGCACCGAGCCGGCTTGCGAAACGCAGACAGGTTGTTTAGGCCGAAGAATATTGTTTCCGAGCCAGAGCTCCGATGCGGGAGATTGTTTAACTTGACAGACGTGTTCAGCACAAGCACCCAGGCACACTTCAAGGTCCACAGGTACAAGAGGCTTCCAAGTAAACCCTCTAGCCCTGAATGACGCCGTTTTTCTAGAACAACCAACTTAATTCTGTTGACAGAATAAAAACAAATCTGTTTACCGTTTAGAACATCTTACCACAGAAATCCGACAAGGAGAAATGGATAAATACCTCTATAAAGGGCGAATCGCCTAAAACTTGCATCGCAAGTATTGGGAAAAGGTAAGTGCTATTGACGTGCTGTTCCCACAGAATAAAATGGTTCAAATGCCTCTGAGCACCATGGGACTTAACATCTGTGGTCATCAGTCCCCTAGAACTTAGAACTACTTAAACCTAACTAACCTAAGGACATCACTCACATCCATGCCCGAGGCAGGATTCGAACCTGCGACCACAGCGATAGTGCGGTTCCAGACTGAGGTGCCTAGAACCGCTCGGCCACACCGGCCGGCTTCCACAGAATAGATTGCTAGTGACGAACTCGTATTGTTAACCAATAAACAGATTGTAATAATATTTGAAAAGTGTATTTTTGTGCAACATACACTTTTTTAAACTGAACATTGGCTACTCACATTAAGACTAAATGAAGGGTAAATCAGAATGTCAGTGGTGTTTGTTACAGGACTCTATTGCAAGCTATTTACGAAGCATTGTATTTTGAAAAGTTTACACACCGACATTTGTTTGTGCCAGTCACCTTGCGTAGCTGCTAGCTACAATGTTCTTATGTTTGCTTACGGTATGCTTGTGTGTTCTTTGAGTGCACTGCAACATTGCTAGTCATTAGTCTGCGACAGTGCAAACAATATATCATGAGTGGACGATGGGATTTACCAATGCAGAAAAAGACGACATGTTCATGGTGTAGGGAGAGTGTATGAAGTATGCAGTTCGTTTTTGTGCGGTGTAAGCGGAAAGATATACCAAAAGAGGTCAACCATCTTGGCAGTTATTTATCAACCTCTTGAACTACTTATGTGAAAGGGTAGTGTAATAACTAGACAACGTCACAAGGAAATAAATAACAACAGAAGACGGGGAAATTAACGTTGTCCCTGCTGTTGCAGTTGATCCACACATTAGCTCCCGCACGAGGAAGTGGCATAAATCAGGCAAGTGTCCTACGCATCTCCATAGACGTAGGTTCCATCCCTGTCACATCTCTCTTCATCAAGAGCTGCATGGAAACGATTATGAGAATCGTGTTAACTTCTGTACATGGGCATTACAGGAGACTCCATATGTATCATGTATCTTGTCTAGTGATGATGCCACATTTACCAATAATGGTCAAGTAAACTTCCGAAACATGAACTTTTGATCTGTTGACAATCCCTGCTGGCTTCGTCAGGTGAAACATCAGCGCCCATGAAGTGTGGGGCGTGATGCATGATAGTGAACCATCAGCCCACAGACTTGTTTTTCGTAGAGGTATTCTGAACGCGGACAAGTATTGCAGCCTCCTAATAGACCATCTTCCACGGATGGTAGACAACGTTCCTCTGCACACTGGGAGGAAGCTGCGGTACCAACATGATGGCTGCCCAGCCCATAGTGTACGAAGTACTACAGCACGTCTTCACGAATTGTCTCCAAATCGTTGGACTGGACGCAGAAGATCTGTACCTTGGCCGGCCTGTTCGCTGTATTTGACGAACTGGACAAGGATATGGAAGCAATTAAACAACTGCCTTCCGTAAGAAACCATCCTAGCAGCAGCGTCCATTGGATTTGAGAAAGAATGGAAAACTTTGACCAGGAAAGATTAGACAAGTTTAACAGGTTGAAGCATTCATTGCGAAGATTCCACTTACAGGAAGAAGTAAAACCGCAAACAATATTTACAAGATTACGAGACCCTATTCTGTACCAGTGGACCGTGGAAAATTTAGAATAGGGCTTTGTGAGAGTCTGTTTTACTTCGTTTGTTCCATCTACTTAAACACGGCCGTCCTTCAAGCAAGAATGGAAACCTAGCTGTCTCTACAGCCAGCGCATTGAGTTGGTTTGATTTGGGGGAAGAGACCAAACAGCTAAGTCATTGGTCTCGGGAAGGACGGGGAAGGAAGGCAGCCGTGCCCTGTCAAAGGATCCATCCCGGCATTTTCCTGGAGCGATTTAGGAAGGAACCACGGAAAACCTAAATCAGGATGGCCGGACACGGGATTGAACCGTCGTCCTCCCGAATGAAATTCCAGTGTGCTAACCATTGCGCCACCTCGATCGCTGCGCATTAAGTCTCGGAGTTTTCAAGCCCCTTACATTTTAACGGTGTAGCCAACTGCGACTATGAACTGAACACGCTGTGACGCTGTTCCTCATCAAATAGCAGAGCACAAGTTGTATATTATTATTAAATGCGTCAGACGGATTTCCATAATAACGGACGATAGGAAAAGTTGTTAAAGTACAGAGGATCCAAAGCAATTCAGCTTTCAAAAAGTTTTACACGTGACAGAGAACAAAAAAATGTTCAAATGTGTGTGAAATCTTATGGGACTTAACTGCTAAGGTCATCAGTTCCTAAGCTTACACACTACTTAACCTAAATTATCCTAAGGACAAACACACACACCCATGCCCGTGGGAGGACTCGAACCTCCGCCGGGACCAGCCGCACAGTCTATGACTGCAGCGCCTGAGACCGCTCGGCTAATCCCGCGCTGCAGTTCAGCTTTCAAAAAGTTTTACATGTGGCAGAGAGCAATGTTTTGTTTTCTGTGCCAAAGGCGCCATTATATTACTTTTGAATCACAATGAGATCTTGGGCCTGCACACGAAACTGAGACGACGGATGTAGTAATCTGTCGATTATCGGAAACATTCTGAATCTTGTATACTCTTGACGATAGTTTTGGTAAAGTAATCATTTTTCTTTAATGGTGGACTGCTACTCGAGGAGCCACTATGCACGGAGAAACGCTAGAAGAATCGTAGGAGTGTGGGTTGACGGATTTTAGTACGCTAAGAGCGCAGTTCATGGATGTATATCGTATACGCACTCGCTTTGCATTATGTTTGTCTTTGAAATTAAATAGAAAAATTTTGTTCACTTTATTCTGAAACAGAAACGTGTCGCATGCTCCACACCACATACTTCGATTTCAACAGGTCATTAAACATTATTATTATTGTTATTATTATTTAACGGTAGATTCCATTGCCGCTCTTACACTCTAACCTTCACGAGACGACTGTGCGAAATGACATTTCTGTGCGGAGTAATCGCGGTTCCTATGACAGAGAAAAAGGAATGTGCCACATACAAACTCTTGACAAGACATTCCATGATGTACGTAGCGGCACCATAGAGGTCGAACAGTGGTGGATATTTCTCCGCATAGATGGATCGTGGTACGTCTTGTGGCACTTAGAAGGAAGCTTGTGTGTTATCTACAATGTCCGGTGAAGGGCATCAACCGTCCGGCGTAGAGCCGACACCGGAATCCTGAATGATTTATAGACGTGGAAGGCAATGGGAAGCTCTGTTTTCCGTGAGGAGAACTGGGATTATTTCTTTTCTACGTGTAAGTGGCAATTGTCTCGGTTGCAACTATCCTGTGATCGTTCACAAATGATCCGAGCTGTCTTCAGCGGAAACAGCAGTATTTTCAAAGCGTTGTAAGTAGATTAAGCTCCAACATTCTTCACAATCTCAGACTTTCAGATAAATATGATGTTATGTACAGTAAAATGTGAAAACGTTTCCAAATATTTCTGACTACCGCTTAGGATGGGTAATTTGGCAAGGTAACGAAGATATGTGCAAATAAAAAATCTGAAGCGAGTTTGATAAATTAAACTATGCTACATCCTGCCTGAAAAGGAAGTGTAGTCAGTGTGTAACACCAATTTTAACCAATGGCGACAAGAGATGAACCTTTATCGAGAAAAAAATTCAAAATTTGAGGACTTTACTGCAAGCAAAAGAGATATGCACATTGAGGATTACTAGAAAAGACAAGAAAACAGACAAATGCGTCAGAGAACAAATTTGGGTGGAAGATGTAAGGGAATTGAGGTGGAATGGACTTGTAGCCAGCGGAATGAGTGGCAGTGGACTCGCATTCGAGAGGACGATGGTTCCAACCCACGCCTGGTGTCCGGCCATCTTGATTTACGTTTTCCGTGATATCCCTAAATCGCTTCAGGAAAATGCCAGGGTGGTACCTTTGAGAGGGCACGGCCGATACCCTTTCCCATTCTTCCATAATCCGAGCTTGTCAACAGGACATTAAACACTAACCTCTTTCTCCTCCTCCTTCGAATGGGTGTTAGTTCTCTGTTGGACTTCTGGCGATTAAAAAATATTGAAATAGGTCACTGGAAAACATGCAGGGAAGGCATGAAGAAGTAAAGCTGGAGGTCGCAATCCACGGTAAAGTTTAAAGGGGGCCTGCACACACATTTATGTTCATAGTTGTGTAATACGTGTAATGTGAATGTATTTCAATTGTTGTATGTTTACTGTACTGTTGTCTGTTATTTTTCAATGTGTAAATACAAAAGTGTGAAGATTTAAAACGTATGTAAAAAACAAATGTGAAACTTTTAAGATTTCTGATCACACGTTGGAAAGGCAACTGCTCTGTAAATGTTGAACGTTGCTCTTGGGGAACCACCTGTTAGAATATCGCTCTAAGACCGGTGCTTGTGCGTACACAATCAGTCCGGAATTAACAAAACCATCGACAAGACGCACCGATTCAAATTTTGGCGTACGATTAAGAGCCTGCGTGTGAATAATGGAATGGATTATTACCCTTGTTCAATACCCCTGATTGTGGTCTCGAATGGACGGAAGAATATGTGTACGGTCGATGTTGAGATGGCCAAAAGCAATAAGAACTTGTGAGCGTTACCTGTACAATACGAGGTTGCCCAACAGTTATCGTCGCACAAAAACTGGAGTCACTTGTTCCACACCACAACAGCAATAGGCAAGATACTTTCCTGGGTTTGGTTGAAATAGCAACAGAGTGTTGATCTTATTTAATTTGTGAAATGGTTATTGCAAATATAGTTTTTAAATATTTACATTGTACTTGAATAATTACATGAGCACCTTCTTACCTGAGTGTATTTACGCCAGCTTTGTGATGTGCAATATTAATATTGAAAGTATTTATTTGTAACGAGACATAAAGTGAGAATTATAAGCTATAGCTTCACATCTTGGAAGATAATCATGTTCGTATAGACATAGAATTTGACAGTGTTTTAATAACTTCAAAATGATTGATACCTTCCGACATGTAAGTTAACTGGAATTGCTTAAAAAATGACCTTCAAGAATAGTTTTGTATCAGTGAGCGCCTTCAGCACTTGGAAAAGTATTTTTCAGGGAATCCGCCGAGCCTCTGCTTTGTAAAAGATCTTAAAATAATAATGTTCTCAGTAAACGCAAGTACAATTCTTTCGTAAAACCAGAGAATACGTTAAAGATTGAGCTTTGCAAAAGAGTTTGCGAAAAGCAGTTACAGAACTTGGAAATTCTGTGTGGGAAGTAACTACTAAGCAGATAAGAAGCGATAACAGTGAAGTCCCCCAGTACCGGACAGTTTGTGAGTAGCAAGAACTTCGCAAGATGACAGCTTTCCATGAACATTTGATGGTTTACGTTAGGCCACGGTTGAGAGGAGTTGACACCTTCTAACAGGGAGCCCGAAGTGGTTTGTTAATGTGTTTGTGTCAGCTTAGAGCAAATACAAAATCTACATAACGCGTTAAAGCGCCATTAGGCAAAAAAACACGTGAAGTGCTAAACTTACAGCACATAAGGCAATTACTGAAAGTACATTACCCTGTTGTTTTGCATGATTAGCGAGGTCTACCGGCAGCTGAGGACGCACTGGATGCAACCGGTTGCAAATAGTAGCTCATGTCGGCACGAAAGACGCTTTCCGCCTGGGTTCTGAACCCATCCTCGGTTCCTTTAGACGCTGAAACTGAAGAAGCTAGCTTCGCCCACGAGGCTGAAGCACTGCTAACTATTTTGCAGCATTGTACACAGAAGCGATCGCCATGCTCTAATTTGGACCCGATGGAAATTCTGAACCACAGACTCAAACAATTCTGTGTCTGGTTGTAATAGTAAAATAAAACGGGAAAGGTTGAACATCATGGGGAGACGTATGGCGACATATGAGAAAATACAAATGTACATACAACCTAAAGTAAACCTAATGTAACTTCCGCTCTTTGGGAGATAATTGAACCAAATTTTGCACATGTTGTCACTGTATTCTTGGTTATAATCTAGAATATTTCTCAGTTTTTGTATCAAATTATATGATCAGAGCGTTGCTGGATAATTTCAAAACACATACTATCCCATGGAGAACATTTTCTTAAAGGTTGTTTTATTTGTCATTTCAGAAAGAAATGTAATAGGTTCTTCCTAGTAATTAATTAAACAGATATGTGTAGCCGTTTTTTAACATCAGTCTTTGAACTCTCGCCACAATTTTTTAAATATATGTGTTTGATAAAAAGCAATTTTTATTTCAAAAAAATTTAAAAATAATTTGGAAGTGACGCATTCTGAAACATTTTGCACCACAGGAATTTGTGTTAGACACACTTCAAAAAAAGTTTTGCTTCACCCCAATTCCAAGAACTTCTGAAGATAGACGTTGACTGTGGATATTGTATCACAAAAACAGTCCCTTTGACTGTTCAGAGATGTCACTAAACCCGCCCAAAGATGTAAACAACCATGCACGAGCAGCGCCTATTAAATGGAGGGGGTCCGACAGCCTATCAGTTCCAGTCATTCCACCAGGAGGAGGTACACGACTCGTGTTGTCTATAGTTCAACCATGCCTAGACGGTCAATACCGCGGTTCGATATCGTCCGAATTGTTATTTTGTGCCAGGAAAGCTCTCAATAAGGGAAGTGTCCAGGCGTCTCAGAGTGAACCAAAGCGATGTTGTTCGGACATGGAAGAGATACAGAGAGACAGGAACTGTCGATGACATGCCTCGCTCAGGCCGCCCGAGGGCTACTGCTGCAGTGGATGACCGCCACCTATGGATTATGGTTCGGAGGAACCCTGACAGCAACGCCACGTGTTGAATAATGCTTTTCGTGCAGCCACAGGACGCCGTGTTACGACCCAAACTGTGTGCAGTAGGCTGCATGATGCGCAACTTCACTCCCGACGTGTATGGCGATGTCCATCTTTGCAACCAAGACACTATGCAGTGCGGTACAGATGGGACCAACAACATGCCGAATGGAGCGCTCAGGATTGGCATCACGTTCTCTTCACCGGTGAGTGTCTCATATGCCTTCAACCAGACAATCGTCGGAGAGGTGTTTGGAGGCAACCCGGTCAGGCTGAACGTCTTAGACACACTGTCCAGTAAGTGCACCAAGGTGGAGGTTCCCTGTTGTTTTGGGTTGGCATTATGTAGGGCCGACGTACGCCGCTGGTGGTCATGGAAGGCGCCGTAACGGCTGTACGATACATGAATGCCATCCTCCGACCGATAGTTAAACCATATCGGCAGCATATTGGCGAGGCATTCGTCTTCATATACGACATTTCGCACACCCATCGTCCACGTCTTGTGAATTATTTCCTTCTGGATACCGACACTGCTCGACTATAGTGGCCAGCATATTCTACATACATGAACACTATCGAATATGCCTAGGATAGATTAAAAAGGGCTGTTTATGGACGATGTGGCACACCAACCGCCGGCCAGAGTGGCTGAGCGGTTCTGGGCGCTACAGTCTCCAACGGCGCGACCGCTACGGTCGCAGGTTTGAATCCTGCCTCGGACATGGATGTGTGTGATGTCCTTAGGTTGGTTAGGGTTATGTAGTTCTAAGTTCTAGGGTACTGATGACCTCAGAAGTTAAGTCCCATAGTGCTCAGAGCCATTTGAACCATTTTTTGAACACACCAACCACTCTGAGGGATCTACGCCGAATCGCTGTTGAGGAGTGGGACAATCTGGACCAACAGTGCCTTGATGAACTTGTGGATAGTATGCCATTACAAATACATGCATGCATCAATGCAGGATGACGTGCTACGGGGTATTAGAGGTACCGGTGTGTACAGGAATCTGGACCAGCACCTCTGAAGGTCTCGCTATATGGTGGTACAAAATGTAAAGCGTGGATTTCATGAGCAGTAAAAAGGGCGGAAATGATGTTTATGTTGATCTCTATTCCAATTTTCTGTACAAGTTCCGGAACTTTCTGAACTGAGGTGATGCAAAACTTTTTTTGATGTGTGTAATATGCACAAATTCTACAGTACATTTCATCTTTTTATCTACAATGGTTCAACAGAAAAACGCTTCTTATACACCGAATAATGTCAGTTGCAGGACATTCTAAAACAACGCTTTATTAGCAATTATGCCATAAACAAGCAGCTTAATGTTGGTCATAACCATACATTCATACAGCTGGTCTTCATATAGGTCTTTTCTTCTAGTCTGATCCTTCTGGCGCCCCGTTTTGGCATTGTCCTTCACTGATATTTCAGGAATAGCAATATGCACATTACCAACTTTCTTCAATAGGTTTTCAGTGAAGAAACCAGTATCAAATCGTAGTCTCGTAAGGAACCTGATTCTTCCAATGTTACTGTAACAGAACATCAGAAAATCGTCGCATAAGGCAAGATAAAGGAGCAAACGTTGTCTCTGGGCGTTTCTTTCAAATGAAGTTATTAAAGCTTTCGTTCGGGTTTTGTGTTCCACTATCTGTGCATTTTGTTAATAAACAGTAATTAATTGTATCGTAAATGGGGTTTCAACATTCTGTGCTCTAAGATTTCTCTGATGACAGGAAATAATAAATCATAGGGAACAAGGGTGAAATCGTGTAGAAAAGGGGGCCTTACACTGCTTATCGATATAAACATGATGGCTTTTACATCATTTGTAGCACGAATTAAACTCTGAAAATTACAGACAGAATTTCTACCGCCCCCCTCCCCCTCCCTCAAACCTTGCAAGAACAGGATCCTTTCAGAGACCACCAATCTCAGGAGCAACAGTGCCAGAGCGCTTCAGAGCGATCTTGGAGAATATCACGACTAAGATTCCAGAACATGCTATGGTAAAAAGGGTAGACTTCTATTTGCCAGACGGAATTGGAGAGTCATGCAGTTAAAACGAGAAGGGATTCGTGTGAGGATGACTTGAATGTCATGTGTGAGTGATCTTAAAGCTGTTACAGCATGAGTGGGAACAGGTGTTATAAGAATATAAGAAAAGGCAGGAAAGTATTTATGCTTATTCGGAGTGATAGGAAATAAATTGTAGCCTGAAGAGTCAACATCTATATTCAGTTGTTAGGTCGAAAATGTGGTGCAAAAATGATGAAATTCAGAAGCATTGTAGGTACACCTTAGACCAATATTTGCCGAGCAAAGATGTGTGAACGGTAAAGACCACCGCGGTGCAATAGCCGTGTTAGAAAGTTACTACGAAAGCAGAGAGATTCATCACAAAATTAAGCGAAATCCGAGTCTAGTTGATAAACAAAGCAACACGTGAAACTTCCTGGCAGATTAAAACTGTGTGCCCGACCGAGACTCGGACTCGGGACCATGACTGTACTTCAAAGGGGGAGTACCCTACATATTTTAATGTGTGAGTTTGCGAGTATCAAAATACGTGACGTAAATGCGTTGATTGCACTGACTTAGGAGCATAACATTTTTATACAATCAAAGGACTACAGACGTTAGTATGTCAGATAAATTTGAACTTGATACGTCTACTCGTTCCTGAGAAAAAGGAATCTTATCAGAAGGATGTGACAGACAGACAGATAAGAAATGACAAAGAAAGTTTTCTTGTGATATAATTACAATTTTGTTTGTTGTGTGAAACCTTGCTTCTTGGCAAATTGCATGAATCTAAGTCAACGGGAAGTACGCTGTATTTTTTTGATGAGTGGGTTTGCATCAAAATACGTGACAAAGTGCCGTATGTTTTGATTGCATTGACTTAGAACTAACACTTTTTTATGTTGACAAGGGACCTAAGACTTTAACATATGACGTAACGTTTTACTTGATACGTCTACCCGTAGCCGCGCGGTTTGAGGCGCCACGTCACTGACTGCACGGTCCCTCCCGCCGGAGGTTCGAGTCCTCCCTCGGACATGCGTGTGTGTGTTGTTCTTAGCATTGTTGTTGTGGTCTTCAGTCCAGAGACTGGTTTGATGCAGCTCTCCTTGCTACTCTATCCTGTGCAAGGTTCTTCATCTCCCAGTACCTACTGCAACCTACATCCTTCTGAATCTGCTTAGTGTATTCATCTCTTGGCCTCCCTCTACGATTTTTACCCTCTACGCTGCTCTCCAATACTAAATTGGTGATGCCTTGATGGCTCAGAATATGCCCTACCAACCGATCCCTTCTTCAAGTTGTGCCACAGATTTCTCTTCTCTCCAGTTCTGTTCAATACCTCCTCATTAGTTATGTGATCTACCCATCTAATCTTCAGCATTCTTTTGTAGCACCACATTTCGAAAGCTTCTATTCTCTTCTTGTCTAAACTATTTATCGTCCATGTTTCACTTCCATACATGGCTACACTCCATACAAATACTTTCAGAAACGACTTCCTGGCACTTAAATCTATACTCGAAGTAACAAATTTTTTCTTCTTCAGAAACGCTTTCCTTGCCATTGCCAGTCTACATTTTATATCCTCTCTACCTCAACCATCGTCAGTTATTTTGCTCCCCAAATATCAAAACTCGTTTACTACTTTAAGCTCTCATTTCCTAATCTAATTCCCGCAGCATTACCCGATTTAATTCGATTACATTCATTATCCTCGTTTTCATTTTGTTGATGTTCATCTTATATCCTCCTTTCAAGACACTGTCCATCCTGTTCAGCTGCTCTTCCAAGTCCTGACAGAATTATAATGTCATCGGTGAACCTCAAAGTTTTTATTTCTTCTCCATGGATTTTAATTCCAACTCTGAATTTTTCTTTTGTTTCCTTTACTGCTTGCTCAGTATACAGATTGAATAACATCGGGGATAGGCTACAAGCATGTCTCACTCCCTTCCCAACCACTGCTTCCCTTACATGCCCCTGGACTCTTATAACTATCATCTGGTTTTGTGTACAATTTGTAAATGGCCTTTCGCTCCCAGGATTTTACCCCCGCCACGTTCAGAATTTGAAAGAGAGTATTCCAGTCAACATTATCAAAAGCTTTCTCTAAGTCTACACATGCTAGAAACGTAGGTTTCCCTTTCCTTAATCTTTCTTCTAAGATAAGTCGTAGGGGCAGTATTGCCTCACGTGTTCCAACATTTCTACGAAATCCAAACTGATCTTCCCCGAGATCGGCTTCTACCAGTTTTTCCATTCGTCTGTAAAGAATTCGTGTTCGTATTTTGCGCCGGCCGCGGTGGTCTCGCGGTTCTAGGCGCGCAGTCCGGAACCGCGCGACTGCTACGTTCGCAGGTTCGAATCCTGCCTCGGGCATGGATGTGTGTGATGTCCTTAGGTTGGTTAGGTTTAAGTAGTTCTAAGTTCTAGGGGACTGATGACCACAGCTGTTAAGTCCCATAGTGCTCAGAGCCATTTGAACCATTTCGTATTTTGCAGCCGTGGTTTATTACACTGATAGTTCGATAATTTTCACATATGTCAACACCTGCTTTCTTTGGGATTGGAATTATTATATTCTTCTTGAAGTCTGATGGTATTTCGCCTGTCTCATACATCTTGCTCACAAGATGGTTGAGTTTTGTTAGGCCTGGCTCTCCCAAGGCTGTCAGTAGTTCTAATGAAATGTTGTCTATTCCCGGGGTCTTGTTTCGACTTAGGTCTTTCAGTGCTCTGTCAAACTCTTCACGCAGTATCGTATCTCCTACTTCATCTTCATCTACATTCTCTTCCATTTCTATAATATTGTCCTCAAGAACATCGCCCTTGCATAGACCCTCTATATACTCCTTCTTAGCATAGGTTAGTTTAAATTAGTTTAATAGTGTGTAAGCCTAGGGACCGATGACCTCTGCAGTTTGCTTCTTTAAGAACTCACACACATTTGAACGTCTACCCGTTCCTGAGAAAAAGGGATTTGACAGTCGGACAGACAAACGGACGACGAAGTGATATAATAAGGCCCCGGTTTTTACCGCCTGAGGTGCAGAACCCTAAAAATTTGATCCCTCTCTGGCAGTAGTTTATCGTAAATTGCTGGAACGATGAGGGATACGTTGAGAGATCTGGAAATGTGCTCGGCAGGGCAGCAGTCGAACATTTTCTGTATCCAGAAAGGCCTGCACAGGACCTGCAACATGCAGTCGTGCATTATCCTGCTGAAATGTAGGGTTTCGCAGGGATCGAATGAAGGGTAGAGCCACGGGTCGTAACACATCTGAAATGTAACGTCCACTGTTCAAAGTGCCGTCAGTGCGAACAAGAGGTAACCGAGACATGTAACCAATGGCACCCCATACCATCACGCTGAGTGATACGCCAGTATGGCGATGACGAATACAAGCTTCCAATGTGCTTTCACAGCGATGTCGCCCAACACGGATGCGACCATCATGATGCTGTAAACAGACCCTGGATTCATCTGAAAAAATGACGTTTTGTCATTCGTGCATCCAGGTTCGTCGTTGAGTACACCGTCGCAGGCGCTCCTGTCTGTGATGCAGCGTCAAGGGTAACCGCAACCATGGTCTCCGAGCTGATAGTCCATGCTACTGCAAACGTCGTCGAATTGTTCGTGCAGGTGGTTGTTGTCTTGCAAACGTCCCCATCTGTTGATTCAGGTATTGAGACGTGGCTGCACGATCCGTTACAGCCATGCGGATAAGATGCCTGTCATCTCGACTGCTAGTGATACGAAGCCGTTGGGATCTAGCACGTCGTTCCGCATTACCATCCTGAACCCACCAATTCCATATTCTGCTAACAGTCATTGGATCTCGACCAACGCGAGCAGCAATGTCGCGATACGATAAACCGCAATCACGATAGGCTACAATCCGACCTTTATCTAAGTCGGAAACGTGATGGTACGCATTTCTCCTCCTTACACGAGGCATCACAACAACGTTTCACCAGGCAACGCCGGTCAACTGCTGTTTGTGTATGAGAAATCGGTTGGAAACTTTCCTCATGTCAGCACGTTGTAGGTGTCGCCACCGGCGCCAACCTTGTGTGAATGCTCTGAAAAGCTAATCATTTGTATATCACAGCATCTTCTTCCTGTCAGTTAAATTTCGCGTCTGTAGCACGTAATCTTCATGGTGTAGCAATTTTAATGGCCAGTAGTGTACATGGAAAAGAGTAATGGTCCTATATTACCAAACTGTAAGCAATTTCAAAATTACATTATCTGCCCAACGCTGAGCGTTAGCTTCCATCTTGACTTGCTATTCCTGAACAAGAACTGTAGGAAACTTAAACGCCAGGCTGCGTGCCGAATGCGCGGCTGTTTGCGGTTACACAACCACCGCCGGAAGCTCAGGGCCGGCCTTGCCGCCCATCGTCTTGGTGACTCAGTCAGCAGTTCCCTCGAAGGTTGCCAAGCTTTTAGGCCGATTCTATTTCCTTTTTGATGCAGATGTTTTTTTTTAATGAATAATAATGTTGGTTGTGTAACTCGAGACCCTCTCAGAAGCGAGAAAAACTTGACGAAACAAGAACAGCCTGTTAAACATCTCCACAGCATGTTTGCTCCTAACCACAACATTTTGCTAGTGGGACACTGCAGTTCATCACTTACAGCGTAGTCCCTTAAAGAAGTATTGACTTTTACAGATATGAAGAAATCCTGTGAAATACGAGGAAAAGGGTATAGTTCCATCTTCTTTTGAGTTTAGTAATCAAAAGAACCTAGACAATAGTTTCTATTATGTACAAATTCACTCTTTTTTATTTAAAGCCGAGAAATCATTTCAATGGCGATTCACTAATTTCGCTTCTTGTGCATTATCAAACCGCATCACACAACAAAATGGTTCAAATGGCTCTGAGCACTATGGGACTCAACGTCTGAGGTCATCGGTCCCCTAGAACTTAGAACTTAAACCTAACTAACCTTAGGACACCACACATATCAATGCCAGAGGCAGGATCCCAACCTGCGACCGTAGCGATCGCGCGGTTCCAGACTGTAGCGCCTAGAACCGCTCGGCCACCACGGCCGGCATCACACAACAAGTAGGTCATATACTTTGTCTCAGCATGGCATGATGTACACAGCAGTTTGGAAGGACCAGAATATAATAGCGCCACGTTTTCATCGAATATTACGCCATTCGGGAGAATCCGGATTCAGATTGCAGTTAGACCATCCACATTTAAGTCTTCCGTAGTTTCACTTGCATAGACTATTCCTTTACAAAGACCACTGCTCAATCCCTGTCCAATAAAAGTTGAAGTTTCTTCTCAAATAACCCCGTCGTAGACTGGTCGTTAATCTCTAATGTTCCTCCGGATTTATCCTTATCGTCGTTGACAATTTCCTATTTATACATGGTGTTAAAAAAGGTCTTGAGTGTTTTGAGAGGTGGTAGCAGTCATCGGAACAAGATGAACAAGATCAATAAATATGACTCTCGAAACGCATACCAACATGTGCAACTTACTTGAAAAAGGTTGAAATGGCTCTAAGCACTATGGGACTTAACATCTGAAGTCATCAGTCCCCTGGACTTAGAACTACTTAAACTAACTAACCTAAGGACATCACACACATTCATGTCCGAAGCAGGATTCGAACCTGCGACCGTAACGGTCGCGCGGTTTCAGACAGACGCGCCTAGAACCGCTCGGTCACACCCGCCGGCGCAACTTACTTTCTAAAGTCCTTACGTACACACACACACACACACACACACACACACACACACACACACACACACACACACACACACAACTAGTGTTCACATAATATAAATGGAGGCAGAGGCAGGCGCAGTGGTAAAAAGTGAACATCAGGGAAGGAATGGCTTTTCTGCTCATATCATGCGCTTCGGCCCCTCCCGCCTCCCGCACGGGTGTGCGCGTTGTTCTTAGCATAAGTTAGTTTAAGTTACTTTAAGTAGTGTGTAAGTCTAGGGACCGATGACCTAAGCAGTTTGGTCCCTTAGCAATTCACACACATTTGAACATTTGAACGTCACGCGCTTCGGAAATTATCCATCATCTTACATCTAAAAAAAATCTGACACTAACATATTTTACAAAACATAGAAATGGAAAGCTATAGCACTCTATAGCCCTCTACTTTGAAATCATCTGACCACAAACTATATTCTACTTACTAAGGAGCGATTGCTGCACGTAGACACAGCGTGTCAAGTGATATGTAAAGCAAGCATTCGCAGACTACAGAAATGATTCTGCAGATTGCCGACTAAGATGACATTTTTGAAAAACAGGGGACATTACAAAATGTGTAGTGGCGCCAAGGCGCGTCAATTAATATACAGTTATTTTACCGTGCGTGTGATGGCTCTGAACCAACTTATTATAAAAGAAATGTTTTCGTTGTATAATGGTAATGACTAATTTACGGTGATAAAAGATTACGCAAAATATCTATTTAAATTCAGGAGTATCACGTGGCGCCACACATTGTCAAAAGCTACAATCACAAGAACTGTACAGTATGACAAGCGACATAAAATTAAAGTATAAAATAACAGTGAAACCATGTACCACAAATTTAAATACAGGTAGAAAGACAGGGGAATGAGGAAGACAATGTTCTCATCAAAATTACGATAGTCCGTCTATCAGACTCAACTCCGTTACCGGAAAGTACACAATATGGGCTTACATCAAATAAAAAGAACTATTTTCTGCTAATGAGCACAACCGGATTTTTTTATGAAACATGCGACATATTTTAGTGCAACCAGAATCGGTCGTGAGGGATTACAAGTCACGCCCATATGAAACCAGAAAATACTGCTTGGATCCATGTACCGTCAAACGTTAAAATTGTGGTATCTTGTGACGCTTTACAAAAGCTATAAACTCAAAGTGTGAAATATGTAGTGTTACCGTACATTTCAAACTATAAACATAAAACACAGACCGTAGAAATTAGTGTGGGGAGCGGGAAGAGAGGCGTGGGGTCAGGGGGGGGGGGGGGGGGGGAGGGGTTGGGTGCGGAAGGAGAGAAGGATATCAGTATTTATAAAACACAGGAGATATTTTAGTATATACAAAAATCAGTCATGGGAGATTACACGCCATATGAACGTAAAAAGTAAGAAATGTTACTTGGTGCCATGCACCATCAATCGTTAAAATCGTAGCGTCTGTTGTCGCTTTATAAAAGTTGTAAACTAAAACGCAGACAGTAGAAATTAGAGGGGGGTTGGGGAGATGCACTACATAAAAAATTAAACGGAAACAGTAGCGTTTATCAGAATCAGGCATTGGTACCATACATCCACGCTCGTAAAAAATCATGGAAAATACCGAAAAACCATTTCCTGTGAGAGCGGATTTGTTTATTGAAGATTCCATGTTGGATACCATTAAAATGCTTGTAAATCTCAATTTCGTCCAAAATGTCTAAGCTTTAGCCTTTTGACTCTGTGTGTAAGATTGCTAGAGATTTTTCAATCTTTTCTAAACGATGCGTGTTATCAATTAGCTAAAAAGCCGTAGCAGTAGTGTTTTTATTAAATTTTTCACTGAAGCTGATTAAACAGTCACATTCTGTCTGCCCAATGTAAACAATATCACAGGGTCCACCAATGATTTTATATACTCTCGACTTCGTAAATTTATTTTGCTTATTTTCAACAGATATACCAAAAAAGTTTTTTGGTCACCTGGAAGTAGATTTGTATATTGGCTTTTTAAATGTATTGGAGTTCGTTCACAGATACGCCCTGTGCAAATTTTGGAGGAATCTCGGGAGGATAGGGCATAGAGTTTTTCCTTTAGTGAAAACCGATTCACAAATGTCCCTTATCGCCCGTTCAGTGTAATCGTTTTTCAGACCTATTGTGATTATAACAATTTCTTTTTTAACACTTGCTCGGCTTAAGTTTAGCTAACCTGTTGACCCTTGACAGAAAGAAAGCACTCTTATGCGCGCGTGAGTGGCAAGAGTCCACATTAATAATTACGTCAGTGGTGGATGGTTTTCCGAAAATATCTGAGCAAAAATCTGTGGATTGCCTAGTAATATTCAAATCTAAGTAGTTCAGATTTCTGTTTGATTCCAAATGTACAGTGAAGCGTATTTTTGAATGTAACACACTGAAGGAGCGCGTCAGGTCGGTGTCTGATGCTGTTCCTCTAAGTGCAATATAAATATCGTCTACATATCTGCGATAAAAGATTGTATTATCAAACACTGCCTTTTATTTGTAAGGGATTTTCTATCTTGAGAATTAATGAAATTGCGGCCGGAAAGGCCGTCCTTTTGAAGATAAGCCTTACAATTGAAACAGTTAAAGGCTAGCATTATATGCAACATATCTGACAGTTAAGTAATTTCCCATACTGTATGTTTCATACGCATAAGAAGATCCATTCTTATGATCTCCAGAGTCTCTTCAACTGAAACATTATTGTACAGATTGGTTATATCGAGAGACACCGTTACTGTCTCATGCGGCATCTTGGTTTCTCTAACAACATCGCCGCCTCCTAACTACGTATTTTTGATGGACCATCTTTCCTCAGAAGTGTCTTATAGTTACGTTCTGCAATGTCACCTGATGGCAAAAATGTCTTCTTGGTCAGCATTCCGCAAAATTATGTCTGTAGTTCGCGAATGTTTGTTTCACATATAACCTGGGACGCCACATCTACGTGCAGCAAACGCTCCTGTATAGGTGAAATATACACTACTGGCCATTAAAATTATTACGCCAAGACGAAATGCAGATGATAAACGGGTATTCATTGGACAAATATATTATACTAGGACTGACACGTGATTACAACCACCTCTGGTCGTAATAACGGCCTTGGTACGCCTGGGCATTGAGTCAAACAGAGCTTGGATGGCGTCTACAGGTACAGCTGCCCCCGCAGCTTCAACACGATACCACAGTTCATCAAGAGTAGTGACGCGTATTGTGACGAACCAGTTGCTCGGTCACCATTGACCAGACATTTTCAGTTGGTGAGAGATCTGGAGAATGTGCTGGCCAGGGCAGCAGTCGAACATTTTCTGTATCCAGAAAGGCCCGTATAGGACCTGCAACATGCGGTCATGCATTATCCTGCTGAAATGTAGGGTTTCGCAGGGATCGAATGAAGGGTAGAGCCACGGGTCGTAACAACACATCTGAAATGTAACGTCCACTGGTCAAAGTGTCGTCAATGCAAACAAGAGGTGACCGAGACGTGTAACCAATGGCACCCCGTACCATCATGCCGGGTGATACGCCAGTATGGCGATGACGAATACACGCTTCCAATGTACGTTCACCGCGATGTCGCCAAACACGGATGCGACCATCATGAGGCTGTAAACAGAACCTGGATTCATCTGAAAAAATGACGTTTTGCCATTCGTGCGCTTAGGTTCGTCGTTGAGTACACCATCGCAGGCGCTCCTGTCTGTGATGCAGCGTCAAGGGTAACAGCAGCCGTGGTCTCCGAGCTGATAGTCCATGCTGCTGCAAACGTCGTCGAACTTTTCGTGCAGATAGTTGTTGTCTTGCAAACGTCCCCATCTGTTAACTCAGGAATCGAGACGTGGCTGCACGATTCGTTACAGCCATGCGGATAAGATGCCTGTCATCTCGACTGCTAGTGATTCGCGGCCGTTGGGATGCAGCACGGCGTTCCGTATTACCCTCCTGAACCCACCGATTCCATATTCTGCTAACAGTCATTGGATCTCGGCCAACGCGAGCAGCAATGTCGCGATACGATAAACCGCAATAACGATAGGCTACAATCCGGAAACGTGATGGTACGCATTTCTCCTCCTTACACGAGGCATCACAACAACGTTTCACCAGGCAACGCCGTTCAACTGCTGTTTGTGTATGAGAAATCGGTTGGAAACTTTCCTCTTGTCAGCACGTTGTTGGTGTCGCCACCGTTGCCAACCTTGTGTGAATGCTCTGAAAAGCTAATCATTTGCATGTCACAGCATCTTCTTCCTGTCGGTTAAATTTCGCGTCTGTAGCACGTCATCTTCGTGGTGTAGCAATTTTAATGGCCTGTAGTGTACTTTGTGCCAGGTTGCTGTTGATGGACCATGTTCCCTCAGAAGTGAATGCAATAGGGAAGACGCTTGGTGACTGGTGGCTTAAGCCGTCCTCTCACAGGACGTGAAAACTCACATGGACGAGGAGGTGCCGACGTCACAGCGTGTAAATCCACGTTCCAGTACACTGTAGAGTGAGATGTGGCATGTCAGATTTTTGACTCGTGCAATAAACCTGACTAATGAGATACGACATCGTTTTAACGTCACAAGCAGCAGGAGCTGCGATATTGTGTTGAGTTAAGCTATGTATTTGTCGCGTTTTCTTTATCATGAATATAAGTTGTTTAAAAGCATCATCAAATTGAGAATCTCTCGAAAAGGCGTCGGTTAGCTACGATTTGTTATAATAAAATGACTGAAAGTGACTGGAAACTTACATATCGGTAGTAAAAGGCTTGTTGTATTTCAAGTTTTTATTGTTACAATTCGTGTGCTGTGAAAGTATACCGTTTCTAAATGTAGAGTGTAAGTTAATTCAGGTGAATAGGAAAAACTAACCCGTAAAGTTCAGACACAGCATTAGTAGTGTCCTACTTGACACAGTCACATCATTTAAATGTCTGGGTGTAATGTTGCACTCACTCACTCCGTCTTCAGGCCACGAGTGGCCTACCGGGACCACCCGACCGCCATGTCATCCTCATGGAGGATGCGGATAGGAGTGGCGTGGGGTCAGCACACCGCTCTCCTGGTCGTTATGACGGTATTCTTGACCGAAGCCGCTACTATTCGGTCGAGTAGCTCCTCAATTGGCATCACGAGGCTGAGTGCATCCCGAAAAATGGCAACAGCGCATGGCGGCCTGGATGGTCACTCATCCAAATGCCGACCACGCCCGACAGCGCTTAACTTCGGTGGTCGCACGGGAACCGGTGTATCCACTGCCTCAAGGCCGTTGGCGACATGAAATAGAACGAGCATTGTTTGTGATAGGGAAGACAAACAATCGAATTTGGTGTAATGAGACAATTTTAGGAGGACATGGTTCATCTGTAAAACAGAACGCATTTACGATCCTAGTGCGACCTATCCTTGAGTACCTCTCGAACGTTTGGGATCTGCACCAGGTCAGATCAGACGAAGACATCGAAGCAGTTCAGTGGCGGGCTGTTAGGTTTGTTACCGGCAGGTTCGAACAACGCGCAGCTGTTACGGAGATGCTTCGGAAACTCAAATGCGAATTACTGGAGGGAAGACAACTTTCATTTCGAGGAGCACTGCTAGGAAAATTTAGATAACCGGCTTTCGATCCGACTGCAGAATGATTCTACCACCATCAACAAACATTTCGTGTATAGACCACAAAGATAAGATACGAGAAACTAGGTCTCATGTAGAGGTATATAGACAGCAGTTTTTCCCTCGCTCCATTTGCGAGTGAATCAGGAGAGTAAATGGCTACTAAGGGCATAGGCACGCACCGCACGGTGGCTTGCTAAAAAATGGTTCAAATGGCTCTGAGCACTATGGGACTTAAACATCTGAGGTCATCAGTCCCCTAGAACTTAGAACTCCTTAAACCTAACTAACCTAAGGACACTACACACATACATGCCCGAGGCAGGATTCGAACCTGTGACCGTAGCGGTGGCTTGCAGAGTACGTATTTAGACGCAGGTGTAGAATGCTAAAGCGCAACGATTATCGATCAAAAGCACGCCGTTTTGATACAATTTGTTGTAGTTAAATATTAAATAATGACATTTGTGTATATCATATGTGGAGACTTGGATGGCAGGTTGAAGCCATTGTGCAGCTTATAGCATCGCGAGCTGTGGAGACAACAGTAGCAGGTTCGCATCTACCTCCCTCAAATTTTTTTCACCTTTCGTTTTCTAACAAATTATGGATCATTCTTATTAACTTAACAGAAGTATTACCTGCATCAGTCGAAGTTATTTATTATAAATAAAAATTTGCTGAAATTTTTGTTGCCAAGGCCAACGACTGGAATGTTTCCCCAGTGGCCAGAAGTCTTAAAATAACTGCCCGTTTATGTCAGAAAGTAAATAGAAGTTAGGTGCTGGATGTTGAGCTATTATCAAACTTCAATGTATAGGCATGCGTATTCAAAAGCAGAGACATATAAACAGGCAAAATTCGGCGCTGCGGTCGGCATCGCCTATATAAGACAACAAGTATCAGGAGCAGTGGTTAGATCGGTTACTGCTGCTCCAATGGCAGGTTATCAAGATTTAAGTGAGTTTGAACGTGGTGTTATAGTCGGCGCAAGAGCGATGGGACACAGCATCTCTCAGATAGCGATGTGATGTGGATTTTCCCGTACGACCATTTCAGGAATGTACCGTGCATATCAGGAATCTGGTAAAACAAAAATCTCCGACGTCACTGTGGGCGGAACAAGATCCTGCAGAAACGGGAGCAACAATGACTGAAGAGAATCGTTCAACGTGACAGAATTGCAACCCTTCCGCAGATTTCAATGCTGGCCCATCAACAAGTGTCAGCGTTCGAACCATTCAACGAAACATCATTGATATGGGTTTTCGGAGCCGAACGTCCACTCGTGTACCCTTGATGACTGCACGGTACAAAGCTGTACGCCTCACCTGGGCCGGCCAGCACCTACATTGGACTGTTGATGACTGGAAACATGTTGCCTAGTTGGACGAGTCTCGTTTCAAATTGTATCGAGTGGATTGGCGTGTAGGGGCACGGACACAAGCTCATGAATTCGTAAACCCTGCACGTCAGCAGGGGACTGTTCAAGCTGGTAGAGACTCTGTAATGGTTTGAGGCGTGTGCAGTTGCAGTGATATGGGATCCCTGACAAGTCTAGATACGACTCTGACAGATGACATGTACGTTAGCATCCTGCCTGATCACCTGCATCCATTCATGTCCATTGCGCATTCCGACGGCCTTGGTGAATTGCAGCAGGACAACGCGCAACCCCGCACATCCAGAATTGCCACAGAATGGCTCCATGAACACTCTTCTGAGTTTAAACACTCCTGCTGGCCACGGAACTCCCCAGACATGAACATTATTGAACATATCTGGGATACCATGCAGCGTGCTGTTCAGAAGAGGTCTCCACTCCCTCGTACTCTTACGGATTTATGGACAGCCCTGCTGAATTCATGGTGTCAGTTTCCTCCAGCACTACTTCAGACGTTAGTCGAGGCCATGCCACGTCGTGTTGCGACACTTCTGCGCGCTCGCGTGGGCCTTACACGATATTAGCCAGGTACCAGTTTCTTTGGCTCTTCAGTGTATATACGTACGTTTTGGGATTATGGACTGCCTCATGTTTGTATCTTTCTGTTAAATATCTTTTTCAGTTGTGGCGAGCAGCTTCGAAAAAATCTCCAACTCAAATGAAATCCATACGTTACTTCAGAGTGTTGGTAGTCAATGCAACATCGAGAAGTTTGGTACACAAGCGTAAATCGACATTAGACTTTATACTTTTAACTGCAGGTTGTCCCAAAAACACTCCGACAAACTATAGGGACAGTTTTCTTATACATAAATAAGTAAAAAATGTCTAGTAAAAATAGGCTCAAAATGCATAGTTTAAGAGTTATGAGCACTTTTTCATCTTCGATACCATCAAACATATCTCATTTACTGCTGGCTCTTTGCTTTCCATATTTTTGGAGGAGGTAGTATGGACCAAACAATAAAAAATGTCCAGTGAAATACATACTTTAAGACCTATGAACACTCACTCATCTTCGCCTGTGTGATACATATCTCTTCTAATGAACAAGAGCTCAGAGCTATTGAGGTATGTATTTTACATCCCATGTTAAGTAAACATTTTTCTTTGTTTTTGGTCCATACTGCCTCTTTCAAAAGTATGGAAAGCAAAGAGCTTGCAGTAAAAGAGATGTGTTTCATAGTATCGAAGATGAAAATGTGCTCTTAAGATATGCGCTTTACAGCAATTGTTTACTAGACCTTTTTTTGTTTTAGTGTAAGAAATCTGTCCGTGAAGTTTGTCGGTGTTTTTTTTGGGATGCCCTGTACATTCAATTAAAACCGAAGGTAGGATGCAGATTCAACTGAGTTAACGAATAACTTGTACTTGGTGATGTCTATCAGTTCCTTGTACAGCGTTATTCGCTCTTCGAGCTACCCACGAGTCCAGAATCTTCTTCGCGATTTTCTCCTCTTTTCTTTGACATTTGCTAACAGAGTTAACGCAGTTACATTTGTAAAGAAATGGTGTGATCTACGCGCCAGATGCAGCAGACTGTCGCTGGAGAGCGCTGAGGTCGCAAATCATGGCGAGGAGCACTTAACGGGAGATGCAGCACATCGTTTCAGACCGTGTAGCAACTACTACGAACACAACGCTCGGCTTGCTTCGCGATGGGAAACACGCCCATTGTAAAGACGGCTTTAGGGCGGTGGCTCACTAGTGCGTCTACGTTCACGACCACCGACTGGCCGTGGACACAGCAAATGCGACCTGGGCTGTGGCCAGCCGGCACGCCTGGCAGTGAATTATTATGAACGATATATATGGTACTGCAGTGCCTGTGCATGTCCGAAGGCAATTTGCGTCGCAATCAGAGTAACACAGGTACTGCAAAATCATTTTTACACTGAAGAGCCAAAGAAACTGGTGTACCTGCCTAATATCGTGTAAGGCCCACGCGATCGCGCAGAAGTGCCGCAACACGACGTGGCGTGGGCTCGACTAATGACTGAAGTAGTGCTGGAGGGAACTGACACCATGATTCCTACAGGGCTGTCTATACATCACTAAGAGTACGAGGGGATGGAGATCTGTTCTGAACAACACGTTGCAAGGCATCCCAGATATGCTCAATAATGTTCATTTCTGGGGAGTTTGGTGGCCAGCGGAAGGGTTTAAACTCAGAAGAGTGTTCCCGGAGCCACTCTGTAGCAATTCTGGATATGTGGTGTATCGCATTGTCCCGCTGGAAAGTCCGTCGGAAAGCACAATAGACATGAAAGGATGCAGGTGATCAGACAGGATGCTTCTGCATGTGTCACCTGTCACAGTCGCACCTAGACGTGTCAGAGGTCCCATATCAGTCCAACTGCACACGCCCCACACCATTACAGAGCCTCCAGATTATCTCTATACCCGTACACGTCCATTCGCTCGATACAATTTGAAACGAGACTCGTCCAACCAGCAAAATGTTTCCAGTCATCAACAGTCAAATGTCGGTATTGACGGGTCCAGGCGTAAATCTTTTTGTCGTGGCAGTCATCATGGCTACACGAGTGGGCTTTCGGCTCCCAGTCAGTGGACATAAAAGTTTTCTGGGTATTGCACCGAGTCATATTGTATAAAACTACTGCTGGAGAAAACCAACGTTTCGGCCACGGTTGCGGCGGCCATCTTCTGCCAGACCTAGAAGACGGCCGCTGCAACCGTGGCCGAAACGTTGGTTTTCTCCAGCAGTATTTTTATACAATACGACGCGGTACAATATCCAGAAAACTTTTATGTCGATCTACTCTGGCCGCGGAAGCCTACGCAATTACATATCGGTGATGTTTCGTTGAATGGTTCGAACGCTGACACTTGTTGATGGTCCAGCATTCAAATCTGCTGTATTTAGCGGAATGGTTGCACCTTTGTCACGTTGAACTATTCTCTTCACTCGTCGTTGGTCCTGTTCCTGCAGGATCTTTTTCCGGCCGCACCGATATCAGAGATTTGATGATTTGCTGGATTCCTGATATTCACGTACGGGAAAATCCCCATCTCATCGCCGCCTCGGATATGCTGTGTCCAGTTGCTCGTGCGCCGACTATAATACCACTTTCAAACTCACTTAAATCTTGATAACCTGCCATTGAAGCAGCAGTAACCGATCTAACAACGGCGCCAGACACTTGTTGTCTGAAATAGGCGTTGCCGACCTAAGCGCCGTATTCTGCCTGTTTACATATCTTTGTGTTTGAATACGCATGCCTATGCCAGTTTCTTTGGCGCTTCAGTGTATCTGTCGATACCGGGCAAGGGACTTTCAAGTACAATCTCTGACCTGTACGGGAATGTACATAATGGATGTAAGAGTAGAGGTCGTAGATGGTCGACGACGTACGAGAATTTGAGGCTGGCCGTGAGTCGTGCACGGATAGCCAAATGGTAAGGCGAGCAGTCCGGGTTCGAGTCCCGGTCCGCCACAAATTTACATTGTCGTCATTCCATTCTACAGCTGATGGTTGACCTTATGCGCAGATGCGATTTCATTTAATGTATTTAATGTGTGGCAGTAGACTGGTCGCAGCTCAGTTGCATGATAGAGGCCACGGAGTTAGCCATTGGCTGTATACGTCTGGAATTGTGAGGTGAAACGAAAATAGTAAAAATAGTGACTACTTACTATGTTGCAATTTCACTCACAAAGGAATCGTTGTTCCTTTTTTTGCGAAAGACAAAGATATTCAACTGTTGTCACTCTCGAACTAGACGTTCCGCAGAGCGCACGTTGCACATGTCCGAAAGAAGAGACACCAGGCAGTTTCCGCAGCTGTTACACATCACATATAAATTAAAGGTGGAGAGGGGAAGACAGGAAAGGAAGAGGAGGGGACCACTGGTGTGACTGCATCGAGACATTACGCAGAATCAGCGGCGACGAGTGAAAATGTGTACCGGACCGGATTCGAATGCGGGATCTCCTACTCACTAGGCATATGCGTTAACCACTGCACCAACCGAAACACGGCATCATTATAATTGCGCTAACTATCTCGACACGCCTCATGGCTGGTCCACATTCTCATCGAGCGCCACCTGTCCGCTTTCCCTGTCTATTTCCTCGCTCTCTGAGATTCCCACCGGAGGTCAGACGTTTCTGTGCATCCGCCATGAGACGTGCTGAGATAGCCCGCACAGGTGAGATAACGCTGCCTCTTAGATGGCCCCAGTGGTTGACGCACCTGCCTAGTAAGCAGGAGATCCCGGCCTCGAATCCTAGTCCGGTACACATTTTCACTCGTCGCCGCTGATTCCGCGTTATGTCCCGATACAGTCACACCAGTGATCCCCTCCCCTTCCTTTGCTCTCTTTCCCTCTCCATCTTCAATTTACATAAGACCCAATTAGCACTACAAAAACATACCACACCTCAGCAAGAACAGTGACACAACTAAAAAATGTAATACTTGAGACAAATCGACTTAAAGAATTCTACATAATTCATACTGACATAGTGTAAGCGTCCTTTATATTTCAAGTAAGTAATGTTGGTAGTAAATTTTATTATAATCTGTACAACAGTGGTGTGGACATTTAGTTCTGTTCTCGGTCAAATGTTTTTGAATTCCCAAGGGACCAAACTGCTGACGTCTTCGCTCCCTAGACTTACGCACAACTTAAACTAACTTAGGCTAAGAACAACTCACACACCAATGTCCATGGGAGGACTCGAATCTCCGGCGGGAGGGGCCGAGCAATCCGTGACATGCCGCCTCTAACCACGCGGCCACTCCGCGCGGCCTCTGTTCTCGTCGAATGTGATGTGCTATCAGGTAATTATTAATTAATTCTTTGAGTTTTGTCACTTTTTTGATTTTCTAAAAACTGCTTTTTTATGACTCCTTTTGCAAACTTTTGCCACTTTTGCACCCCAAATAATGAATTTTTTTACTTACTCTGAGATTCGAACTTCCATCAGGCAAAATTAATACTTCAGTTAAAATAAAAAAGAAAAAGTAGTTGAAATTGTTATATTAGAAAAACAGCAAATGCAAAACTTCATTTTATGAAAAGTAATACAATTTTAAGGAACATCAATTAGGTACAATTTGAGGAACACAGTTTACGAAAACATAAGATCATCAATTGGATTATATAAAGTAGGAACACTTTTCATAAAGAAATGACATTCAAAATGAACTGTGTTTACTGCAGAAATTTCAGTTTTTTTCTTGTCTGCTGTAGCTCACAAAATTTCGTAATTTTTGTTACAGCTGTTATCGTCAAAACAGTGCCTGGTCCTTCAGATGCAGTTTTCCAACACGGCCATTTAGCCACGATCGGGCTGGCCCACCTCATACGTGGATGCAAGTACGTCTGAAGAACATCGTAATGTAAGATTCAGACATTTTAATAATAAGTGATACTAAACGTTACATTAACCTTATACATGAAAAGTGTCAAAACTCAGAATGTGCTTCAGTCCGGAACATTACTGCTGCTACGGTCGCAGGTTCGAATCCTGCCTCGGGCATGGATGTGTGTGATGTCCTTAGTTTAAGTTAGGTTTAAGTAGTTCTAAGTCTAGGGGACTGATGACCTCCGATGTTAAGTCCCATAGTACTTAGAGCCATTAAAATCATTTTTTGTTCAGAATGTGCCGCTGTCGTTGAATGACCGGTACACACCTGTCAGTAGAAACGGTGAAGTGACACCGTTCTTGCCGTGGCGAATCGTGAAGTAGCCTACAACAAAACTGACAAAAATGTCCTGAAATGGACAAATTGCGAGGTCGATATGTGGCGTTTTTCCTCCACGTTGGGCCACTTCACACGTATTTTTGAGTGAGAAAAACTAAACACGTTTCTTGACTTGTGTCACTTTTCTTACCAATTACTACATACGTTACGGCGGTCTGCCACGGCTGTCGGATTACACTCTGTGAATTACATGTATGTGTTCTGTTAATAAAAAGTAAATGAACATAAAAGAACTTACAGAGTGCGTTTTGTTCCTGTGATTTTGTACGTTCACTGCCACCGAACATTATAGTCGTTTCCTCCCACATTTCCTTTCTCAGGTTTTTATTTGCACGTTCTTCGGATGACAAGTTACGCGGAGCAGGCCCCTATCTAATTTTATTAATAAACGTCTCCGTTTCGAAGTCCATAATGACAGAAATTTCCTTTTCAGAATGACAGTAACAAACAAGGAATCAAATGTAAAAAAAAAAAAAAAAATCTACGCGGCTGGAAACGCATCGACGGTTGGCCACACTGTACCATTCTGGTGTGCACGCTGTCCTAAGCAGCTGCGTGCAACCTTTTCTTTTTTCATTTTATTGGCGTTCGGATCGTTCTCATTCAGCATCTCGATGCACAGATGATACAATAGTGTACTGGGCACTATTTCCTTGTCAGTTACGACGATACGAAAGTAAGGACAATATAACACCGAGTCCCCGAGCGGAGAAAATCTGCCGGCCGAAGTGGCCGTGCGGTTAAAGGCGCTGCAGTCTGGAACCGCAAGACCGCTACGGTCGCAGGTTCGAATCCTGCCTCGGGCATGGATGTTTGTGATGTCCTTAGGTTAGTTAGGTTTAACTAGTTCTAAGTTCTAGGGGACTAATGACCTCAGCAGTTGAGTCCCATAGTGCTCAGAGCCATTTGAACCATTTGGAGAAAATCTCTGACCCGCCCAGCGTGCAACTTTGACCGCAGCGGCTGACTGGCCGGCGACTGGTTGCATGACAAAGTACAGGGTGAGTCAAAAAGGACTTTACAACTTTGGAACGATATATAAATTTACTGAGATAACTAACAGAATCGGTAGATGTGTCATTTTGGAGGAAACAACATCAAATTACATTCATCACAGTACCCTATTCCGGCACCAGGACGGCCAGTGTAGTGCACAGTTAAAATAGCTGCTTTCACTGGTACGGAGCGTGCTCGTCGTGTGTTCTGTTTCATGAAACGAATTCTGCAACAACTGTGCGGAGTAAATTTCTTACCGAATACGCTGAAGAACTTACAGGCAGGCCTACAATTTACTCTTGGCTCAAGAGAATTTTGGAACACGTATTATGTTCGAGTATAATGACTTTTCTGAAGACTAGAAATCCACTCTGTAGGAATCAGCACGGGTTTCGAAAAAGACGGTCGTGTGAAACCCAGCTCGCGCTATTCGTTCACGAGAGTCAGAGGGCCATACACACGGGTTCCCAGGTAGATGCCGTGTTTCTTGACTTCCGCAAGGCGTTCGATACAGGTCCCCACAGTCGTTTAATGAACAAAGTAAGAGGATATGGACTATCAGACCAATTGTGTGATTTAATTGAAGAGTTCCTAGATAACAGAACGCAGCATGTCATTCTCAATGGAGAGAAGTTTTCCGACGTAAGAGTGATTTCAGGTGTGCCACAGGGGAGTGTCGTAGGACCGTTGCTATTGACATTATACATAAACGACCTTGTGGATAACATCGGAAGTTCACTGAGGCTTTTTGCGGATGATGTTGTAGAATATCGAGAGGTTGTAACAATGGAAAACTGTACTGATATGCAGGAGGATCTGCAACGAATTGACGCATGGTGCAGGGAATGTCAATTGAATCTCAGTGTAGACAAGTGTAATGTGCTGCGAATACATTCTCTATTTACATTGACAACTGTCTCTTCTTTTTTAATTGGTTGTGTATCACTTTACATGTTTCATACCTCTTGATGCAGCCTTGACTAGTACTAATTTTATCTTATTTTATTAGTTTTGTTAATTAATAGAAACTGTTATGTAGGCATGCTATTCCTATTTTATGCTAAAGGTTTTCCTGTCAACTCCATTGATATTTATGTACTGTTCAGTTTTTACTATTTCATTGCAAAGATATTCTTACTGTATGTTTCTACTTCACTCTAGATGTGTTACTTCTCTTCCCATGTTGTCTGCTAACATTTGACTTCTTTGGTGATAATACTCTGTAAATGTCTGAAGATGGCCTTGTAAGCCGAAAACCGGTTAGCAATAAAAGTAATATTGTAGAACAAAAGCAAACTGGTGCTTTTCATTTATTATTATAATGTTGTTCTACCAAAAACCTACGGAAGATTCTGTTAATATGAAAGAAAGATCCTTTATCATTTAGCTACAATATACCAGGTCAGCAACTGGAAGCAGTTAATTCCATAAATTATCTGGGAGTAGACATTAGGAGTGATTTAAAATGGAATCATCATATAAAGTTGATCGTCGGTAAAGCAGATGCTAGACTGAGATTCATTGGAAGAATCCTAAGGAAATGCAATCCGAAAACAAAGGAAGTAGGTTACAGTACACTTGTTCGCCCACTGCTTGAATACTGCTCACCAGATAGGGTTGATAGGAAAGATAGAGGAGATCCAACAGAGAGCAGCGCGCTTCGTTACAGGATCATTTAGTAATCGCGAGAGCGTTACGGAGATGATAGATAAACTCCAGTGGAAGACTCTGCAGGAGAGACGCTCAGTAGCTCGGTACGGGCTTTTGTTGAAGTTTCGAGAACATACCTTCACCGAGGAGTCAAGCAGTATATTGCTCCCTCCTACGTATATCTCGGGAAGAGACCATGAGGATAAAATCAGAGAGATTAGGCCCACACAGAGGCATACCGATAATCTTTCTTTCCACGAACAATACGAGACTGTAATAGAATGGACAATCGATAGAGGTACTCAAAGTGCCCTCCGCCACACAGCGTCAGGTGACTTGCGGAGTATGGATGTAGATGTAGAACTTTGTTGAGACGGGTTGTTCACACGACATGATAAATCAACAGGTCGCCCGCATGTTGATGATGATGTTGTTGTTGTTGTTGTGGTCTTCAGTCCTGAGACTGGTTTGATGCAGCTCTCCATGCTACTCTATCCTGTGGAAGCTTCTTCATCTCCCAGTACCTACTGCAGCCTACATCCTTCTGAATCTGCTTAGTGTATTCATCTCTTGGTCTCCCTCTACGATTTTTACCCTCCACGCTGCCCTATAATACTAAATTGGTGATCCCTCGATGTATCAGAATATGTCCTACCAACCGATCCCTTCTTCTAGTCAAGTTGTGCCACAAGCTCCTCTTCTCCCCAATTCTATTCAATACCTCCTCATTAATTATGCGATCTACCCATCTAATCTTCAGCATTCTTCTGTAGCACCACATATCGAAAGCTTCTATTCTCTTCTTGTCTAAACTATTTATGGTCCACCTTTCACTTCCATACATGGCTACACTCCATACAAATACTTTCAGAAACGACTTCCTGACATTTAAATCTATACTCGTTGTTAACAAATTTTTCTTCTTCAGAAACGCATTCCTTGCCATTGCCAGTACAGGTTAGGAAGAGCTTTGCCCCCCAGTGCACAAAAATAAACGCGACGTACTTCTCGCGAGACTGGCATACTAAACAATTTAGCCGACCTGAAAAATCGAATCTACGCTGCCGCTGCACAAGTTACGCTCGATTTGCTGCAACGAGTGTGGGAAGAAATCGATCTCTGGTGGGATGCCTGTCGCATTATCAATTGTAGTCACATTGCACCAAAATGACACTTGTCAGATTTATGTGAAACTTGAATTTGTTTGCTGCAAAATGACACGTCTACCGATTGTGTAAGTTATCTCGATAAATTTCTAATCATTCCATAGTTGTAAAGTCCTTTTTGACTCGCCCTGTTCTGGCTGGACGGAGCGGCTGGCCGCAGTCGGCTGTGTGCGCTTTACGCAGTCGCTCTCCATGTAAATCTGGCCGCAGCCGACCAGCCTCAAGCCCCGCCACGGCCACACTACAGTGCGCCAGAGCCCTGTTAGTGGGAGGACAACACGTTGATAGCGGCGCCGACTGAGTGGTCGATGGACCGGCCGGCGTTGTCCTGGAGCCTCATGAGTCTGTGGTTGGAGTGCATTGGCAGACATTGCGTATTGTGCTCCGTGACCCGCACTCAGGACACCGCAAGCGAAACTGTGATATTTTACAGCCTTCAGCTTGATTGTTATGGCAGTGAACTGCTTTGATGTGCCACCAGGCAGTCCATGTGGAATGCTAGAAAACTTAATTCACGTACTGCAGTGCTTTTGCAGTATAGTGCTGATTTCCCTTTCAAGTTACTGAGTAAGCTGTTTCCATATTCGTCGTTGCTTGAGAATTTCCTTGCCTGTAACTTTGCCTGTGTGCATACCTTTCCATTTTAATTTTGTTTACTGTTTTCTGTTTGCTAGACGATGATCAGTTTCTCTTAAGAAAAGGTAAACCCACCAGAGAGCAGTTCTGATTTGGTGCCTGATAATGGCAGCAAATCTCAAGAAAAATCTAAATAATTCACAGAATCTTCCGATCTAGAAGAAGCATTCGAGAGTGTGAAATGATGCAAGATGCTGGACATTCCGAGAAAAATAGGAGTAGACTACAGGGAAAGATGGGTGATATACTGTATGTACTGGGTGGTTATAATTAAACTTTGTAAGGTACCTGATGATGGTCGAAGTAGAGAGGATATAAAATGTAGACTGGCAATGGCAAGGAAAGCGTTTCTGAAGAAGAAAAATTTGTTAACATAAAGTATAGATTTAAATGTCAGGAAGTCGTTTCTGAAAGTATTGAATGGAGTGTAGCCATGTATGGAAGTGAAACATGGACGATAAATAGTTTAGACAAGAAGAGAATAGAAGCTTTCGATATGTGGTGCTACAGAAGAATCTTGAAGATTAGATGGGTAGATCGCATAACTAATGAGGAGGTATTGAATAGAATTGGGGAGAAGAGGAGCTTGTGGCACATCTTGACTAGAAGAAGGGATCGATTGGTAGGACATGTTCTGAGACATCGAGGGATCACCAATTTAGTATTGGAGGGCAGCGTGGAGGGTAAAAATCATAGAGGTAGACCAAGAGATGAATACACTAAGCAGATTCAGAAGGATGTAGGTGGCAGTAGGTACTGGGAGATGAAGAAGCTTGCACAGGCTAGAGTAGCATGGAGAGCTGGATCAAACCAGTCTCAGGACTGAAGACAACAACAACAACAAGGTACCAGGACATGGGCACTTACACGTCAGCTTATCAACATTAGTATTAATAATAAAGGGACTGGCAAGGGCATCCGATCATGACTCTATTGAATTATGATGAATATGAGGCACTCTCAAGCAGTATTCCCTGCATGTCTGCATGATTAAGTCACTAACTTAAAGCGTTGGTGAATAGTGTCGGAAGTTGAGAATTGTAGAATATTTTGTCTGCAGCTGGCCTTAGCTCGCCGGGCTGCCGTGGGCGGCAGGTAGCGGTCACCGGAAACGCAGGACAATACGGCGCTTTTGGGGATAGCTCGGCATCCGGAGCCACCTGTGCTAGACAACACGTGGCGAAGACGGGAATTTCGTTTCACTAGGGGCGTTATGAGCTACTCGATCATTGGGTAGATGTCAGAAATGCCTTTGGAGGGATTTCGGCGATAATAGAGCGTTCGACATTGGCCGAAACGGGGTATTCTTCAGCCGTGTTTTCATACGCGTGTGAGACGGGAGAATTGTCGAGAGAGAGGACTTCGCCTTCAGCCATCGAGCAGTACGGACTTGGAGACGGCGTCTTGGCTATCGCCTTCGAAGGGAAATATACGGTCTGTATCACAGCACTGCAGCAACGCGTGTTCCATGCGGAGTTCTGCGGTTAGAGCTCTTTGTGTGCTCAGAAGCGTGATTTTCACCAACGCTTAACCACTTCCAACAAATTACCTAATATTCTTGATCTGGTAGTTATCCTTGCGAGGTGCCGAGTATTTATCAACGTAGCTGCCGGTAATAGTAGCGCGTAATTGCAAATTGTTAATGTGCCATTCTCAGGAGTGTGTGGGTAGACAAAGCACATTTTTTTGTAAATTTTGTCAGTTGTGGTGGATATCAAATTAAAATGCTAGTATTACAATCGAATGATCGACTTCATTACATCTACTCTAGTCACTGCACAGCTTGCCCAGACGGGCAGGAAAGAACGTTTGCGTGTTCTATGTCAGCGACGAACAAATAAGTTTACAACTTTCCCTATTTAACACGTTGTAACACGGAATCTAACTATCGTACGAGTACCAAACTTGGTAGCATTAATGTCAAGGGTATGGAGAAGAGAAGTAATGCAGAATCAGTTCAATTGGAACACTTTTAATGTGCTGCCACCAAAATAGGCTCAATATGGCACCCATCGGTGTCCAGAAGACTCTGAAAGCGCAGGATTGCATTCTGCACAGCAGAGCGAAGCATGTACATAGGTATGCTGGCTATCTCTCTTGATACGCTGCGCTTCAGATCAGCAAAGGTGTGAATGTTCCCGTGGTAAACCCTGTACTTCAGGTAGCCTCACAACCTGAAATCAGAGGGAGTGAGATCAGGTGATCGTGCCAGCCAACCATCTGGAAACTATCGACGTATAATTCGACTGATAATTCGATCGTTTCCAAACGTGTTTCGGTGAACTCCACGAGCGATATGCAGTGGGGCCCCATGTTGCATGAGAACTCTCTCTCCTGTAGAGGCCGGTCGTTGTGGCCGAGCGGTTTTAGGCGCTTCAGTTCCAAACCGCGCGACCGCTGCGATCGCAGGTTTGAATCCTGCCTCGGGCATAGATGTGTGCGTTGTCATTAGGTTAGTTAGGTTTAAGTAGTTCTAGGGGACTGATGATCTCAGATGTTAAGTCCCATAGAAATCCTGTGGGGTATGACATACTGGCGAAGCATGTCGTAGTAACGTTGGCCGGTCGTACTGCACGTCTTTGGTCCTTGAGAGCCAACCTGTTCAAAAAAGAATGGGTCAATGATAAATGTAGCTATGAAGCCACACTATACGGTGACACGTTCACCATATGGAGGAACTTCAGGCACAGTGACTGGTGGTGAAGATCCCCACACTCGGCAGTTCTGTGTGTTCACCTCACCCATCAGAGAAGCAAGTGCTTCGTCTGACGATAGGACGGTCGACGGCCAGCCCTAGTTAACTTCAATCCTTGCGAGAAAGTGGAGAGCGAAGTCAACGTTGTGCATCTTGTGGCGCAAGCTGCTGTACGATATGAACATTGTGCGGATACCATTTGAGAATGGTTCGAAGCACCTTCCGTCCAGTGGACCACGGGATGTTCAACTGTCGTGATAGAGCACGCGCACTGCCTGACGATCGGGAATTGTGCGCAGCGTTGTCTGCCACAGCAACAGCGATTTCACCAACCACCTGTGGTGCAACCGGTCGTCGGGCTCTTCCCGGAGCGACGCCCAGTTCTACAGTTGAATCGAAGTTCTTCATCATGCTCCGCACAGCAGGTGGAGAAAAAAACCCTTCCGTAACCCTTTCAGCCGGCGATATTCTCGAAGTGCAGCTGCAGCATTATCGTTCTTTTAATATACAACTCCACCAATAATGCCCTGGTCCTTTTGTCCTCGCCCGCATCTCGTGGTCGTGCGGTAGCGTTCTCGCTTCCCACGCCCGGGTTCCCGGGTTCGATTCCCGGCGGGGTCAGGGATTTTCTCTGCCTCGTGATGGCTGGGTGTTGTGTGCTGTCCTTAGGTAAGTTAGGTTTAAGTAGTTCTAAGTTCTAGGGGACTGATGACCATAGATGTTAAGTCCCATAGTACTCAGAGCCATTTTTTGAACCTTTTGTCCTCGTCAGCAAGTGCACTGCGACTGGTCCGGTTGTAAGTGGGCTGCTTCTGTGTTGGCAGCGCTGTGTAGCGTTTTTCGTTGGATCTCTGATTGCGCTTTCTTTGTAAGAGACTCTGTGGCTGGTCGGACTCGTTGTTGGAAGTTAATCGCCAGTACTGTTGGGGAGGTGGAAGTTAGTCGCCAGCAGTGATGGAAGTACTGTTGGGCAGTTGGAGGTGAACAGCCAGCAGTGATGGATGTTAGATGTGAGAAGTTGGCATTGATGGAGGGTAGATGTCTGAAGTGTTAGGTCTGGAGATTGAAAATTATTCATGATTATATATCTTTGTACTGGATGTCAATGACGACTTATATTCGTGTTTGAACTGGATGTCACATTATTAAGGTAAAAAATACATTATTTGGTTTGCAACAAAATCTTTCCTTTGCTAACCACATGCCTATTAGCAGTAAGTGGCTTTAGTAGTTAGAATCTTTTCTTTAACTGGCAGTACTGACGCTCGCTGTATTGCAGTAGTTCGCGTAATGAAGATTTTTGTGAGGTAAGTGCTTAATGAAATGTATAGGTTATTGTCAGGATTGCTTCTTATTCAGGGCCATTCTTTTGTATTAATTATTTGAAGTCAGGTTGTGATTTTTTTTGAGCAGTCAGATTGTGTTGCGCTAGAATATTGTGGGTCAGTGTTGACATGATAAGAAAAAGAGAAAGTAGGGTCAGTACGTTCAGTTTTACTCAGCTGTTTCAGAATCAAATAACGTAGAAGTTTCATCTTCTCAGTCATTCAGCAACGTAAGTACAGGTTCACACATTTGAATAAAGAAATTTCAAGGTGAATGAGACTATGAATCACAATGACCAATCACTGCACCAGGTGGCCATAGTTGGAACTGGATGGTGGCGTCTGACGCGTGGAAATCATGCACCCCATACTCTGGACATTAATGCTACCAAGTATGGTACTCGTACGGTAATTAGTTTCCGTGTTACAATGTGTTAAATAGGAAAAGTTAAATTATGACCACCCGGTACAAGAAGCAAGAGGGAACAACAAGACTGGAAGACCTAGAAAACATTGCTCGGATTAAAAACGACGTAAGACAGCGATGCACTCTTTCGTTCCTACTGTTCAATCTCTAATCGAAGAAACAATGAGGTAAAAAAAGTTCAAGGATGGTATTAAAATTCAGGGTGAAAGTGAACAAAAATTACAAGACCTGTTGAATGGAGTGAACGGTCTAATGAGTACAGAATACGGATTGAGAGTAAATCGAAGAAAGATGAAAGTAATGAGAAGTGGCACAAATGACAACAGCGAGAACTTACCATAACCGGTGATCACGAATTAGATGAAGTTAAGGAATTCCGCTACCTAGGCAGCAAAATAACCCTTGACGGACGGACCAAGGACGATATAAAAAACAGAGTAGCACTGGCAAAATGGACGTTCCTCACCAAGAGAGGTCTACTGGTGTCAAACACAGGCCTTAAGTAGAGTAAGAAATTTCTGAGAATGTACAATTAGAACACACCATTCTATGGCAGTGAACCGTGGACAGTGGTAAAACCGAAACAGAAGATAATCGAAACGTTTGAGATGTGGTGCTACAGATCAGTCTGACTGGTGTGATAAGGAATGAGGAGTTTGTACGCAGAATTGCCGAGGAAAGGAACGTATGGAAAACTTTGACACATCAGGGAATAACTTCCAGGGTGCTAACCGAAACTGTAGGCAATAAAAACTGTAGGGGAAGATAGAGATTTGACTATATCCATCGCATAATTCAGGATGTAGGGTGCAAATGCCACTAGGAGATGAAAAGGTTGGCACAAGAGGGGAGTATGTGGTGTGCCGCATCAGGTATAATTTCTCCCATAACGAGCTTGCGTAGAATACTTTTTAGTCGCTAAGGTCATTTGAATTGCGATGACACATGTCAACGACTTTTCGAAGCTTGTGAACGATGGTCTTTTGTCAACAGTGACAACACTTCCCTAATATAAATACTTAATTAGCTTCGAATGTTATGCACGAGAGGATTGTGTGACGAAATAGAATGTTAAGCCTACTGCAAAGTATGGACATTTTGCAGCGCGTATTGGGAGTTAAAATATATAGCTGATATAGCTGACGTGTTGCCGGCTCCTTTTTGTTAATCAGAATTGACCAGCAAAATTCGAGCTAGAACTCATTTGTGATTGATAATAAAGTTGTGTCGATCGCCAAAAAGGTATTCACTTCCAGCATTCACTCTATTGCTACTGCAAAATTCAGCCCCGAATCTACTATATTTCCAAACCGGGGCAAAAACTTGATTTTGGCGTCCGCCCCCCCCCCCTCTCCGCGCGCCCCCTGCCTCCCACTGGAGCGTCAAAAATTAAAAAATAAATCAATTTTTCAAAAATACGTTCATCTTGTAGCGCACGTTTTTCTGAAGAGGCTGATATACAAAACATACGTTCGAGAAAAGGTAAAACTTGTGACTTGGTCTTAAGTGTGCCAAAGTGCAGTGCCACGCCTCCTTACACAGCATTCCTCCATCGCATGTCACTGTATTTCGCTCTGTGGAATTCAAAAGGGTATATTTCGTAATGGAAACCATCAAATCGATATCTAGGACAGCGCTGTCTCTTCTGCTCCCAGGCGGCCGGTTTCACATTCTAGCTCCCTTAAAAAAGACACAATGAATACTGGGCGGGATTATTTGTGACTTGGAGAATAAGAACTCTTTACAAAATTTGCACTCTTTATTGCCTGTTATCTAATAACTTTCTCTTTTTTGTGACATAAAATTAAATGTTGGAAACATAAAACCAGTAAAGACATGAGACAAGCAAGACAGTACACATTTGCTCAATCCTTAGGCAATAGCATTTTTTGCTCTCTAATCTTGCTACAACTTTCCACGGCGTGCTTTCCTTTCTGCGAAAGAATCTATCACCTTATCAAAGTTGGTCAAACGTTTTGCTACATGGAAAATCAAACTGTCGTTGTCTAATACTGAAAAAGCTATTAATACGAATCGTACCCAAGACTGATGTAGTTTCTCTATTTGATTACCTCAACCCTACAAACAAACAACGTTTGGTATTCAACCGTTCTGGTTTATTCGGCTCAGCTCGTGTAGCCTCATTCCCTTTTGCCTGCGGGAAAGTTTTCTATTTCTTGATGCGATGAGGATTTCCCTAGCAGAAACATACGCTTTGCACGCATTCAAAAATCAGCTTATGATTCGTTCAGAAATGAATTTGGAATGTGTTCAAAAATTTTCAAAAACCAACACAAAATCGTATGAACAATCGATAGACTAACGTGCGCTGGATGCTAGGCACTTTATAAAACAATTTTTTTTTTTTTGAATAGTATGAATATGGTTCTCCCTGAAATTGCCGCCCGGAGGGGGGGGGGGCGGGGGGGGGGGAGGGGAGCAGAACACTGATTTGTCCCCCCCTCCCCTTCCACCCCATCACTATATCCGGACCTGGCAAAATGTAGCATATTAAAATGAAACCACGTAATATTTGACAGTTCAGCTGTCTGTGGATGACAAGTATTGTTGGGAACGCGTTCCCAAGATGAGTGTGTACGAAGGGTTGCTGTAAAGACGGTTAGTTTTCCGTCGTTAATGGCTCTGCGGACCGGCACGTGCTGAGGCAGTGTGTAAAAAGGCAGCTCGGTTGTACGTGGAGTCACCGAACCGGGAATCCGATAACGCCAGTGGGCCTTCCGCCGACCTCGAAAATTGTATTCACGGCACGGGGAACGTCCGTAACGGCTGGTGCTTCCGCTGCCTGCGTACAAGGCATATTCAGAATGTAAGTGTCCTGTGACCACAACGGACTGTGTTTTTATTTTCTTATTTTTTGAGGATTGGCAACAATGAGTGGCGAGGGGGATCCCATGACCAGAGCGAGCATTGGAAAAACACGATAGTACTTAAACCGCCATTGCAAGTGTCTAGTTGCGAGGAAGACGTCGGTAAGAAATACCGCCAAATGTGCGCCTCAGCCGGCCGCGGTGGCCTAGCGGTTCTTCAGCGGTTCTTCAGTCCGGAATCGCGCGACTGCTACGGTCGCAGGTTCGAATCCTGCTTCGGGCGTGGATGTGTGTGAGGTCCTTAGGTTAGTTAGGTTTAAGTAGTTCTAAGTTCCAGGGGACTGATGACCTCAGATGTTAAGTCCCATAGTGCTCAGAGCCATTTCAACCTTTTTTTGTGCGCCTCATGCTGTGATCCGCTTGCTACTCGCGGAAGGAATTACACCTATCGAAATGTTAACGCGAATCAAAACGGTTTACGGGGAAGGTCCTATGAACAGGAGTGTGTTTGAGTGGTGCAGAGAGTTGTGGTGCAGAGAGTTTAGTGGAGACAGAACAAATGTTGTGAAAGCAGACGGCTGTGGGGAGGTGAGAAACAGAAGAGAATTAGTAATTCTGGGAGAGGGAGAGACCAAATGAAACTTAACGACTGCTTGCTTTCCTATACCTAGTCTGTATGATCATTCGAATTTGTCCCTTCTTTATTATTATTCAAACTGTTCTTTGGGACGCACCCCTTTACTGTTGGAACAGTCCTCAAACATGCGTGGAATTGCTTTACTTCCGGTTCACAACCGTGGAAAAAGGCCAAGAATGAGAGAAAACCGGCAGTTTACGGCAATAGTTACTTGAATTAATATTATTGATTGGCGACTCCATAGTGTCCTGTGCACTACGACCAGATAATGGGTATACTTGGAAGGATAGACAGCATTGGTCGTATATTTTTGTTTATTATCGCAAAATCGATTTTCGGTCACTTAGTGACATCTTCAGTGCTGTTATATATAACTTAAATTAGTAAGCACTGGTGTCAATAAGCTTACGGCGATCACATAGACTATGTGATAGCCGTAAGCTGTTTGACACCAGTGCTTACTAATTTAAGTTATATATTACAGCACTGAAGATGGTCACTAAGTGACCGAAAATCGATTTTGTGAATTAATATTGCCTGATATTATAATCGCGCAACGGATAACTAGGGAGAGAATGAGAGAGGTCCAAAGAGAAGAGCAGAACGTTTCTTTACTCTTTCACACTTACTGGTAATCAAAGGCACTGGGGGTTACACATGCTAATATGTGACCCAGTGATCATTGTATTTTTGTCTAGTCGGCTTGTGCCAACGGCCTTGCCGCAGTGGTAATACCGCTTCCCGTCAGATCACCGAAGTTAAGCGCTGTGGGGCTGGGTTAGCACTTGGATGGGTGACCATCCGGTCTGCCGAGCGCTGTTGGAAAGCGGGGTGCACTCAGCCCTTGTGAGGCAAACTGAAGAGCTACTTGATTGAAAAGTAGCGTTTCCGGTCTCGGAAACTGACATACGGCCGGGAGAGCGGTGTGCTGATCTCTGTATCCGCAGCCAGTGACGTCTATGAGCTGCGGATGACACGGCGGCCGGTCAGTACCATTGGGCCTTCATGGCGTGTTCGGGAGGAGTTTTCTAGTCGGCATGTGCTGGTGGCATCCGACTTATCCTGCTGCTTTACAGGGGATGTTTGTCTGCATGTTAAAGATTCTTCTATTCATCATTTAATTATTTATTAACTGAATTAACTGAATAGCATAACATTGTCATCGACATACACCACGCCTAAGACAAATATTAACATCACTACGATTTAGACAAAACCTTCATTGACACACAAAGCTATTAAGATAGAGACTTATTATCATTATGAGCGTACATTGCGTAAACACGTTGTAAGTAGGCTGTTTAGGTTTTTTCATTGGTAACGCCACCTCTGTATGAAAATCACTGGCTGTGCTGTGGGCAGTCTGTGTCTGCTTTGCATTGTTGTAATACTCGCCATTGTAGTGTTGGGCAGCGGCAGCTGGCTGTGAACAGCGCGTAGCGTTGCGCAGTTGGAGGTGAGCCGCCAGCAGTGGTGAATGTGGGGAGAGAGATGGCGGAGATTTGTAATTTGTCATGAACTGATATATATATTATGACTTGTGATGATATTAAGGTAAATACATTGTTTGTTCTCTATTAATATCTTTCATTTGCTAACTATCCCTATCAGTAGTTAGTGCCTTCCATAGTTTGAATCTTTTATTTAGCTGGCAGTAGTGGCGCTCGCTGTATTGCAGTAGCTTGAGCAGCGAAGATTTTTGTGAGGTAAGTGATTTGTGAAAGGTATAGTTTAATGTTAGTCAGGGCCATTCTTTTGTAGGGAATTTTGAAAGTCAGATTGCGTTGCGCTAACAAAATATTGTGTGTCAGGTTAAGCACAGTCGTGTATAATTGTTCAAAGGGGACGTTTCATATGTCGACCCTTAGCCTAGGATACCTCACTGGAATCTTCTGATTTTTTTCTTGTAGTTTGTGTAATTAGTGTAGATTTTGTTTATTGCTAGCGCGTAATTATAGAGATATTTTCCTTTGTAGTTACAGTCTTTCATTGTGGTACAGTAAAACAGTTGTAGCATGCATGCAGTTTTACACCAAGTATTTCTCAGCAGCGCGTGCAATTAACTAGATATTTTTTCAGTGTTATGTTAATGTGTTCTCTTATTTTTGCTCTTCAAATTGTGCTTTTCTGTGTTGTCGTGTGAAATATTGTGACAATAATGGCGTTTGAAAAACGTAATACTAGGCTCCAAAGTAAACTGAGAAATGACAGTGAAGATGAAAGCAGTGTGTTAGCGCCGCAGAGTAATGAATTAACTGATGTTCAAAGTAGTAATTTGGTAATTGTGCATAGGGAAATGGAGCGGGCGACAAACAATGGCGTGGACAGTGAAACAATTAGTGAAGAGGGACGCATTATCGAACGATCGGTCGGCAACAGCTCGCCTCAGGAATCCGAAATGACAGGAAACAATCTCGCAAATACTGTAGATTCAGGTTTTGGTTCCTCACCGTTTTCTCAAATAAGTCAAGACACATTTTCTGCTTGTCAAAATGTGAATGTTGCCGGTGCAAATGCACTGCCGAAAAGCGTAGAGAAACAGATTCCAGACACTAATACATTATTATTGCAATTAATGCAACAAATGGAACAAAATCAGAGACAAATGGGACAAAATCTTAAAAAGTTAGACACAGTGGAACAAAATCTCAAAAAGTTAGACACAGTGGAACAAAATCTCAAAAAGTTAGACACAATGGAACAAAATCAGAGACAAACACAGCAAAAGCTTCAAAAGTTAGACACAATGGAACAAAATCTTAAAAAGTTAGACTCATTGGAGCAAACTCTTGAACGAACACGTGAGGATTTAACTGCTGAGTTACGTCACATTGAATCGAAATGTCAAAAAGTCTGTAATGACGTAAAAACACAAATTTGTGAGCATTTTCAACCTATTTTTTCGCGGCATGAAAATGCATTACAGAATCATGAAGCAGCCATAAAAGAACTGCAAATTATTGTTCATGAAAATCATGAGACCTTGCAAGCTAAATTTGACTCAGTTGCATCTACCGATTCGGTTACGCAACTTGCAAAAACTCAGGATAACTTAAAGGACACAGTAGATTCGATTTCAACACAAATGGACACTCTGAAACTTGGTTCAGAAAAACACACTGAGGAAATGTGTTCATTATCAGAGAAAGTAGTTCAACTTTCGGATCAGCTAAATAATTTATCTACGAAGGTAGATGATAATCTGAATGACGCAAAACCGGTAGTCTTTAATGACACAGAACAGAGCGAACAAATTAGGAAACTGAAACAAAATCTGAATCAAATTGATACGCAACACCAAAGAGAAATCCGGGAAGTACAAGATCAGCTGACACAGGTAATACAAGAATTACGTATTTCAGAAGACACTCGCGCTCCAACATGGGAAGAGGAACTTAGAAATACGCAAAAGCCACAAAATAATAACACAGGGCATTTCGGTAATTATGAAAGAAATTGGCAAGGTACACCGAATTTTGAGATGGAACCGCCGACACGACGTAACTATGACCGAGATGCTACTCGCAGACACGATGATTTTGACTATAAGCTGTTCATTACTACACGTAAATTCAAAACGTTTAAGAATTCTGCCAACGACATTCATCCACAAGCGTGGCTCCATCAATTCTCTCATTGTTTCCCTCCCAACTGGTCATTGGAGCATAGGTTAGAATTTATGTGTGGCTACTTAGAGAATGAACCAGGTGTAAGAATGCGATCGGTCATTCACGATTGTCACAGTGAAGGAGATTTTTATCATGCCTTCCTCTCAGCGTATTGGTCTCAAGCGACACAAGACCGTGTAAAACATAGCATCATGATGATGAAACACTTTGAACAATCTGAATTTTCCAGTCTTGTCAAATATTTTGAAGACATGTTGCATAAGAATCAATATCTTTCAAACCCATACAGCCCCTCAGAACTCATCCGCATTTGCTTACTCAAATTGCCTGAACATTTACGACATATTATTTTAGCAGGACGTTGCAAAGATGACATTGAAGCATTTCAGGGTCTGTTACAAGAACTGGAAATTGACACTGACAATCGCGGAACGCGAAACCAGGAACACAACAATTACAGGTCACATCCGTCGCAAATCCGCGATGAAAGAAGTAATAACTGGACACGACAAGGCTATTCTCACAACACAAATCGTGACCAAAATAGACAACACCCGTATGACAACCGTTGGCAGAGTAGTAATAACTACAGGGAAAGATCACCTCTCCGTGGTAATGACTATCACAGAGACAATCAGAGAAACAGACAATATGGGAACCAAAATAAATATTATCAGGGGAGACAGAATAACTTTAGACGCAACGGTCCAGCGCGCAGTTTCGATTCAGGGAGAAATTCTCCACCACGTGACCGACAAGAAAGAAACTATGGCATCTACCGACATGACGACAGACGATATGATCGTAACGATAGACCTGAACTGCATCAGAACTGGCGGGATTCAAACAGAGCAGGGCCCTCTCGTCACGGTGAATTTGTAGAAGTTAGGTCTCCAAATCCCAATAACGGCGCGCGCCAACAAAGAGGTAGCAGACAATGACTCGCACCGCAGGCACCCGCGTGCGCCGGCTGGCTCAGGGAAAAATAACATAGACGCTAACCTTGAGAAAAATTCCAGTATTCTTTGCCGACGTATACCGCATGACAATTGCATTCAAGTTCAAACTCTGAGTACTATGAAGAGTAACGGTTTACACCACATTCCACATGTAAAACCATTTATTGACAGATAATCTGTCTTTTAACTTTGTCTTTGCCATAAAACGTTTCACTTCACGTTACTAGTATGCTTTAGAAACTGTTACCATGCAACAATGTTTGAAGTTAAATATCCAGCCAAGAACCAAGAGAAATTATTTAAACAGAAATTACGAATGCATTGTTATTGTGGACAGACGACACAGTGTTATTGTGTGTGTGCATTCCTGCTTGTTTGTTGCACGATTACGTAACGACTATAAAGCTCACATACTTAGAACATTTACCAGTACTGCTAATGAGATTTTAATGCAACATTTTGGTTTACTTGAAAATACATTCCGGATTTAAAGTACTTTCTGTGAGATACCAGATGAGACAATAGTTAGTTTATGTGACAGCTACACGATTTTATCACGACGCTACTAATGAGTGACAATTTACAATGTTGATTTTGCGGTGTTTCTGTTTTATATCTGCACAGTTTTTCTGTATTATTCTGGAAAGTAAAACATGTTTTAGTAGTAACTTTTATGGTATAGCTACAAGGAGACAGCCTTTTCTGTAGCACAACAATACGTTACAGCACAGTACTTTCTTCATCACGGCAATGAGCGTAATAAGTATGATATCTATACGCAAAGCATTTCACTTTGTTTATCATGAGGTCAGTACATTGACTTCTGCAGAACTTAGCTTTGGGGGACGATAACTACGACACTTCCACAGAGATTATGTTGCAACAAGACGCACATTTAGCGCTACAGGACACGTATTTGAGTGATCAATTTTGTACTAAAAACATTTATTTTCAAAGATATTTGAAACACAATGATACAAAGTTTTTCCGTGATACATTTCATTCCATTGCAATAATCTGTAGCACCTGAGGGTATAATTACATTAATCCTCAGGGGGGTATACGCCTACTTTGTGTACCATGTGTGTGGCAACCACAAGGAGCCCTAGCTAATATGGTATTTGCTTACACAACTTTACACATCGGTACCATATTTCTCTAACACATAATTACACAGCTATCTGATCATTTAACTGAGAGAGACAAACATTTATTTTTACTACATCAGTGACACATGTTTACGTAATTACACCGTTGGATAACTTCACACTTACGAAATTGTATTTTGTCTGTACTGTGTGAACTCTTCATATTTTTTTGGAACCATTGTGATACTATGAGAGCTTTGAATGATGTATTTGGTAAAGGGATTATGATTTTTAAAGTACGTTTGAGGCAGATGACACTTTTGACATGAGCAGAGAATTTTTTTAATTATTGGAGGAAGCTACGACGATTTTGAGATTTGACCGAGGTGTTATGATGTTATTTTTACGACGACGATGTGTATTATGCTGCTGAGGTATGTTTACGATTAATAGGCTGAGGCTATATGAGTTATTTGATTATGCTTCATATTTATAATGACGAAATATTGACGAGTGTCGATGGATACGTATATGTGTAATAAGGTAAGGAGTAATGAATAGTGGGTAGGGACTCTTGACTTGTGAAAAAGGATGTTGGAAACCAAGAATCGTACTTTAAGAGTTATGACATGTGTGAATCATGTGTGAATGTATCACAATGCCACTGAACATTTTTTGGACACTGTTATATTCATAGGATTTTGTTTCTACAGATTTGCAACGCTAATTCTTGACCTGTGAAATATTTTTATGTGAGGCTGTCACTGTAGCGGTAAATATTTCCGTAAGAAAGTCAAGTGACCACCTGCACGTAATGCGTCGCGGGCACCCAGCTGTGTCAGACGCCTGGAGAAAAAGCCATTATTGCGAGCCCTTTTCAGCGGCACAGGTAGAAAAAAAAGGGGACGTGGGACGTGTCAAACACCTGGAGAACAAGCCATTAGGGTGTGCCTTTCATCGCTAATGCGACACCCTCGTTACTTGAAAACATATGATTACTCGCACTTTGTGCTAATTACTGAAATGCTTATGAATTGATGGGAAATATTCGTACATCTGCACACCTGATTACGACAAGCGTCTTTCTACGAGAGTTGAGAGAATTTCTACTAACTTATGAAATGTCACATGACTATTGAATGATATTTTTATGCTTTGGTTTGCGTAACTGCTTATTTCATTTGATACCTGTTTTTCAGCTGTGTTGCAGCATTGCTTTTATAAAATGAAATGCATTTGCTAATGTGAACACTTTCTGTCAACAGATCTATTAAATAATTATTTTATGATCCACATTCTTTAAAAAAAGGGAGCACTTGGAAAGGAAAGAACAATAAGAAGGAACTAATAACAGTAACACATAGTTTTCTTTTCAAGTACTTGGTAATTTCTTTTGTAGAATAAATTGTGATGCATCACTCTAATGTTAAGATGTGACATAGGTATTAGACATGGCCATTTTAGTGTAATATTTTTTTCTGCTTGCGCTATGTCATGTTTAGGTATAAGTTGCTGCTGTTTGCCAGGCATAGTGTTATTGAATTTGACTTTTGCTCATTTATGCTGCTAGCTTTGCCAATTTGCATTTTTTGCATTGCTGTTTATAATAATTGTTTTACGTGCTGCTGCATTGCCTCGTCCCTTAGTTTAGCATCTGAGCTCAGTAGATTTAAGTTAGCTTAAGAGGGGGTAGACTATATGAGAAACTGACTATGGAGAATAGGTAAAGAATGCATTGCGAAGTTATATAAAAAGGATTTGGGCCCAAATGAGTATTGTACAATCAGAAATAATTATTTTGAAAGAAATATGAACAGAATACAGAAAGCATGCTTGGATAAGATTTTTTTGGGGGAAGCAAAGGTTGAAATAAGACGAAAGATCTATAGAATGAAGTTTTGGGTTGGACTGCAGTACCAAATGTTACACTGAAAACGAACCCTGTCCTTTACTATTGGTGTTATCCCACTATGTGTTTGTGTACCCTTGTGTAGTTGTTTTCTTCCTGTCTCTGTGTAGTTTCATAGAATTTTTCCCTCTTTTAATATTAAGCTACATTCACTATGATGAGGAATACTGTTATCATCAAATATAATTGGCATTAATAATATGTTATTTACTTTATTTACTCTGTTTAAATGCTTATGTGTGAAGTTGATGTTTCGAAAGTTATTCTGATCTTTTATGTACGTACTCATGTCATAATTCCTGTAACACTGATGTCTATGTTAGTTCGATTCTTTTGTAAAGCCTGTACTACAGATGTTATCTGTATTGTTATGTTTTTAATAATGTATTCTGTACCTTTGTTATTGTATTATTATGTTATAAAATTGTAATTGTCACCAGTTCATGATATTATTAACTTTTAAGTTACATTTCACTGCACACGTTTCTGTTGGTCATAGTATATGGACAATATGTGAGAAGTTGGGACTGTTAGTGTTTGCACATGTGTTAATAATTCCGCAAGGGACTGGATAACAGCATTGCTGGTTCTAAGGACATGTCAAACAAATTTTTTGTGAGTGGACAAGGGGTGGTTTATGGACTTGCTATATTCTCCGCAAGACTCTTCGATGGTGATTGTGCACCTGCACAGTCGCAACAGATGGCTGCTGGCCGTGTCTACAAGGACTACAGTAGGTCTACATCTTTGATGATTCATCAATACCATTATTTCTACAAGGACTGCAGTGGGGTCTGCACCTCTGGTGGCCCACCAATACCACAATCTCTACCAGGACTCCAGTGGGTCTGCTCTGTGATGACCTACCTACCAATATTCATCAAAACTTCGACTGACTCTGCAGTGGGTTTGCTCTGTTGTGGCCCATTACCTGTCAGCATGTCGAGATTCAGCACTGACTTTCCGTTGGAAGGACAACACTACTTCTTCAAGACTGCATGGAAATCCACTACTTCCGTGTGCATTTTCTTCTACTGCTCAGACTTTGAGAAAAACACTATTTTACTGTGATGAACAATGTGGACTGTCTTTATGGACTGTGAGAAATTTTTAGCTTTTGACCAACGTTGTATCAATAAGTGTGTGCATTTGATTTCTTTGTTATTGTAATTACGAAAAATTTTTTTTTCAATTCTGTATTGGCCACTGCCCAATCCTATTTGTAAAAATTTTTGTGGGGAGCATGGGGGCTATGTAAGTAGGCTGTTTAGGTTTTTTCATTGGTAACGCCACCTCTGTATGAAAATCACTGGCTGTGCTGTGGGCAGTCTGTGTCTGCTTTGCATTGTTGTAATACTCGCCATTGTAGTGTTGGGCAGCGGCAGCTGGCTGTGAACAGCGCGTAGCGTTGCGCAGTTGGAGGTGAGCCGCCTAGGCTGTTTAGGTTTTTTCATTGGTAACGCCACCTCTGTATGAAAATCACTGGCTGTGCTGTGGGCAGTCTGTGTCTGCTTTGCATTGTTGTAATACTCGCCATTGTAGTGTTGGGCAGCGGCAGCTGGCTGTGAACAGCGCGTAGCGTTGCGCAGTTGGAGGTGAGCCGCCAGCAGTGGTGAATGTGGGGAGAGAGATGGCGGAGATTTGTAATTTGTCATGAACTGATATATATATTATGACTTGTGATGATATTAAGGTAAATACATTGTTTGTTCTCTATTAATATCTTTCATTTGCTAACTATCCCTATCAGTAGTTAGTGCCTTCCATAGTTTGAATCTTTTATTTAGCTGGCAGTAGTGGCGCTCGCTGTATTGCAGTAGCTTGAGCAGCGAAGATTTTTGTGAGGTAAGTGATTTGTGAAAGGTATAGTTTAATGTTAGTCAGGGCCATTCTTTTGTAGGGAATTTTGAAAGTCAGATTGCGTTGCGCTAACAAAATATTGTGTGTCAGGTTAAGCACAGTCGTGTATAATTGTTCAAAGGGGACGTTTCAACGTGAGAGAGTTGTTGGGACTGCGTCAACTTGCCACAACCCGTAATTCGTTATTTTAGTGTGCATGCATTCCACTACACGAAATGAGAAATCAAATACACTACTGGCCATTAAAATTGCTACACAAAGAAGAAATGAAGATGATAAACCAGTATTCATTGGACAAATATATTGTACTAGAACTGACATGTAATTACATTTTCACGCAATTTGGGTGCATAGATTATGAGAGATCAGGACCCATAACAACCACCTCTGGCCGTAATAACGACCTTGATACGCCTGGGGCCGGCCGAGGTGGCCGAGCGGTTCTAGGCGCTACAGTCTGGAACCGCGCGACCGCTACGGTCGCAGGTTCGAATCCTGCATCGGGCATGGATGTGTGTGATGTCCTTAGTTTAGTTAGGTTTAATTAGTTCTAAGTTCTAGGGGACTGATGACCTTAGAAGTTAAGTCCCATAGTGCTCAGAGCCATTTGAACCATTTGATACGCCTGGCCATTGAGTCAGATCTTGGATGGCGTGTACAGGTACAGCTGCCCATGCAGCTTCAACACGATACCACAGTTCATCAAGAGTAGTGACTGGCGTATTGTGACGAACCAGTTGCTCGGCCACCATTGACCAGACGTTTTCAATTGGTGAGAAATCTGGAGAATGTGCTGGAAAACGCCCGTACACGACCTGCAACATGCGGTCGTGCATTATGCTGCTGAAATGTAGGCTTTCGGAGGGATCGAATGAAGGGTAGAGCCACGGGTCGTAACACATCTGAAATGTAACGTCTACTGTTCAAAGTGCCGTCAATGCGAACAAGAGGTGACCGAGACGTGTAACCAATGGCACCCCATAACATTACGCCGGGTGATACGCCAGTATGGCGATGATGAATATACGCTTCCAATGTGCGTTCACCGCGATGTTGCCAAACACGGACGCGACCATCATGATGGTGTAAAACAGAACCTGGATTCATCCGAAAAAATGACGTTTTACCTTTCGTGCACCCAGGTTCGTCGTTGAGTACACCATCGCAGGCGCTCTTGTCTGTGATGCAGCGTCAAGGGTAACCACAGCCATCGTCTCCGAGCTGATAGTCCATGCTGTTGCAAACGTCGTCGAACTGTTCGTGCAGATGGTTGTTGTCTTGCAAATGTCCCCATCTGTTGACTCAGAGATCTAGACGTGGCAGCATAATCCGTTACAGCCATGCGGATAAGATGCCTGTCATCTCGACTGCTAGTGATACGAGGCCCTTGGGATCCAGCACGGCGTTCCGTATTACCCTTCTGAACCCACCGATTCCATATTCTACTATGCAGTCATTGGATCTCGACCAACGCGAGCAGCACTGTCACGATACGATAAACCGCAATCGCGATAGGCTACAATCCGACTTTTATCAAGGTCGGAAACGTGATGGTACGCATTTCTCCTCCTTACACGAGGCATCACAACAACGTTTCACCAGGCAACGCGGGTCAACTGCTGTTTGTGTATGAGAAATCGGTTGGAAACTTTCCTCATGTCAGCACGTTGTAGGTGTCGCCACCGGCGCCAACGTTGTGTGAATGCTCTGAAAAGCTAATCATTTGCATATCACAGCATCTTCTTCCTGCCGGTTAAATTTCGCGTTTGTAGCACTTCATCTTCGTGGTGTAGCAATTTTAATGGCCAGTAGTGTACAATAAGATAGGAATATAATAAGATAGAGAGTACTGGGGAGAGAACAGAGATTAACTACTCGCATTCAGATCTTTAACGGACACGAGGTCACCTTTTGCGTACAAGAAAACATTTCACTTTCTAAACTTCTTCCGTGTGTGCGCGCCTAGCTTACTGAGCTCGTCTATTGTGCCGATGACCACGTGACCCTGGTCAAACACATCACCCGGCATCCTGCTTGCAAACTCGACCTAACGCGTGTGTGAAAAGGGCCGTGAAGCGGTAAGGATCACTGAATCGATTCCGTTCGGCATCTGACTTCATCGGCGGTGGGCAACAGTTGCTTTAAGAGCGGCACTGTGCACGTGGTCCACATGAAGGCTCATGTGTTACAAAGAACAATCCGTCACGAAATTCACTAGCCAGAAGGGTGATGTTTTCCTTCGTTAATCTAGTCATTTCACACGCTGTAAGGGCTTGCAGTTAATGTAACAGGGGAATGTAAGAGGCTTAAACTTCAGCACTGGCTACCACGTGGCGAGGAACAAGGAACAGAGTTCTCTCCATTTTAAGGAAAATCTTAACAAATTTCACAGAAAGCCGACATGAAGTCTTTCCCTATGCATTGATGTGCTAGAAACAGAACGGATTAGTACATTTATTAAATATTCAAATACTTTTGTTCTGAATTTGGAGACAAGCGTATTGAAGGTACGTCTGCTCCCTTACCGTTCTTCTTACACTGTCCCCGTCTGCCGAATATGTGGGTACCTAACGTTTTTACTGGGCTTCAGTGGAGGGGATGAACGCGCGAAAAAGCTGCCGTGACCAGCCTCTCCACCTCCAAGCTTTTTTCAGTGAACCGACTATCTCTGGTCACTAAGTTCGTATTACGCTGTAGAGCTTCTCTGCTACGGAAAGTCGTCTGTTTCCCAACTAACGTTAACTACGCTCAGGGATAGGAGGGGAGGACATGGAATGTACACCAAATAGTGCTTCAACACTAACCTAATAATAATAACTAAATCTATACAACCTATTTACAATGTTTTTGACTACTGTCATCCGTCGACATGGGGTTGCGCGGCTCCCGCAGCAGAGCCGCGGCGTATGAAAGGTGGCGGAGCAGCCGTCTGAGTTATTGTGTTCTCGTCGTCGCGACATTAATTCTATGACAGAATCTTATATTGTTATTATTTTTATGGAACGGTACAAAAGGCGTCGTTTCAGTTCACGACGAACAGAGGAGTCTAAGACCTTCCATTTTGAATAATGAGTTGGTACAAAAAATCGAGGAAACTGTTCGAGAAGACCGCCAATTGACAATGGATGAAATTTCTGCGATGTTTCCATAACGCTTCAGAACTCTCTAATACGAGACACTGACAAGAATTCTGGGATAGCGGAAATTGTGCGCAAGATGGGTCTCAAAACAGCTGACAGAGCAGCACAAGAAAAATGGAGTCAGTAGCTCCTGCGAGTTTCTTGAGCGAATTGGAAGGTGAGGATTTGCTGAGCTCTTTTGTTACTGGAGATGAAGTGTGTGTGGTTCATTACACGCCTGAGACAAAAAGACAGTCGTCGCTGTTGTGTCACACAGTTTACCCATCTGCTAAAAATTCAAAACCACAATTTTCGAGCAAAAAATAGCATGGCCTCATTTTTTTGGGGCCCAAAAGGCATCATTTTGGTCGAATTTCTGCTCAGGTGGAGACCATCAATGCACAGCGATATTGTGAGGCCCTAATAAAACTTAAAAGGAGCATTCAAAACTAATATTGACGAGAGGAATGTGCTTGGTGTACGAATCCCGTCCTCACACAGTCTTAGCCATCAAGGCGCTCTTGGACCCACTTGATTGTGATATTTTGAACTATGTCCCGTATTTCCCTGACATGGCGTTTTCAAGTTATCATGAGGAAGTTGGCACAGGAGAGTAATTCGTGGCAGGCATATACATCAAACTAGTCGGAAGACTGATAAAAAAAGCGGATAGTTGTCTTGTGTTTAGCTTTGGGTAGAAGCGAAACGTGGACGACAAATAGTTCAGAGAAGAGAAGACCAGCTTTTGAAATGGGGTACTACAGGAGCTTGTTGAAGATTGGATGGGTAGATCGAGTAACTGATGACGTGGTACTGAATCAAACAGGGGAAAAATGAATTTTATGGCACAACCTGACTAGAAGGAGTCGGTTGAGAGGACATATAGAAGAAGACCAAAGGATGAATACAGCAAGCAGATTCAAATGGATGTAAGTTGCAGTTACTCGGATATGAAGAGGCTTACACAACATAGACTAGCGTGAAGAGCTGTATCAAACCTATATCTGGGGTGAAGACCAGAAAACAAACAATCTTTTACTTTATTGAGAAATCGTGTCGATCGCAATAAATGAATAAGCAGCGACGGGGATTAAACAAAAGATGGGAAGACAGTGTACTGAAAACTGCACGCACTGATATTTGCGTCCATTCAAATTTGCGCCCAGAATAGGTCGCGGAAGGGCCACTAATCTCCTTGCCCGGTAGGTAGAAGAGCTGCGGGGCGTTACCTAGAGGTTTCTGAAAACGCATTTTCAAGCCGTACTATACAGAACGCTGCGAACTGAGAAGGTCAGTACTAAGAGTGCATCGACAGTTTTCTACAAGGAATCGATACACGTTGCAAAAATATGGAACGTATGTCAGATGCTGCTTCAGATCCACGATAATACAGAAATCATTTGACAGATATGAGAGTCCTGAAGACGGCGTCTTTGCACAAATTTCACGACTAAGAAGATTTGTTTCTCGAAACCACAACTTTATTTTGGCGCTAAGATTTGTGTTTCGGTAGCGTTATGTAAGAGAATTCTTGAGTCCACTATGAGTCAAGCACGAGTGTCTAATTTAGCAGTTAGTCGTTAAAAAATGGACTACCTGAAGATATTGATGGGGCAATTTCAAAATTTGGAACCGAAAGAGAAGGAAGAAGTTCTAATCTATGTGCTAGTCACCTGTCACTAAGGAGATCTTAGTTACTTGTTCTGCTTCCTTAATAATCAGTTAAACTGGTGTGTACTTTTTAATGCGTTTTACTTATTCGTTTTCATCCATAAAAACTGTTTGCGAAGTAGTTAACATTATACTTTGATTACTTAATCAAAAACCCCTGCACACAAATCTTGCATTTTATGCTTTTTTGAGACTGGCGGGGGGGGGGGGGGGGGGGGGGGCTTGATAGATTACAAGTCTGCACTGGGTACCGATGTGCCTAGCTACGCCACTGCGTGAACGTCACTCTAAAAGATCGTTGAAACTTCCGTATCGGAACTACTGTGACGGAAATACACAAGTGGTACGTCAACTCTACATCTCGAGCGGTTTGTTCAGAGAGTAGGCTACTGAGGTAACGGAGATCTATCGGCGCGCAGATCGACCGTATACGGAGAGCAGGTAGTTTAGAGTAATTACGACGATCCGGGCGCAGGTAAGCTGTGACACGAAGGGAGCAGTTATTGGCCTCAGATTTCTGACTGGGTGCAAATTTCACTGGGCGCAGTTTTCATGGATTCCAGCAGTGTGTGTGTCTGTGTGTGTGTGTGTGTGTGTGTGTGTGTGCGGAAGGAATTGGGGCCGTGGGAGAAGTGGCGGAGGGGCGGCGGTCTGTGTGTGTGTGTGTGTGTGTGTGTGTGTGTGTCTGAGGAGGGACACGAAGTGTAATTTTGCCCTGGACGACAGTTATCCTACTTAGGTCACTATGCTGTTTGGTGACACAACAGCTCACTCGATATCTGAGAAAGACGACACAGACTTTTAATGAGTCAAGAGGAAAAATGATAATTTACGTATCGCGAGCAGATCTGTCCGCCACGTCGCTCAACAATGTTAGCTGCCAGGCTGCGTCACCACGGAAACTGCTAACACGTACGAGGCCATTGCTGTACCACAAGTTGAGGCGGGACTTGTCCAGTATGACTGCACTTGCCATGCAGAACGCCTGCCACGAAATTCGCATGCCTTGTGGAAAATGTGTGCCGCACAATTACGTACGATCCAGTTACAGTTTATTTTCCCAGCAAATCCGTCGACACAAACAGGTATACACCTGTTCCAATGCTTCACCGTGACGTCAATACCGTAGACCAGTAGTTCCCAACTTGGGTGTAATTAGCCCTTGAGGGGTGAAATGAAATTTTCTGAGGGGCAAAAAATAAACGATTCGATCCTGCTTCAATCACGAAACTAAATTATTTTCAAAAGATCATCACTATTATCACAATTCTGTAAGACACTAATATTGATTATACAGGGTGTTACAAAAAGGTACGGCCAAACTTTCGGGAAACATTCCTCACACATAAATAAAGAAAAGATGTTATGTGGACATGTGTCCGGAAACGCTTAATTTCCATGTTAGAGCTCATTTTAGTTTCGTCAGTAACGTGATCAAATTGTAAATTTTCACAATCAACATGTATGGGCTGACGAGAATCCGCACGCAATTGTGCAATCACGTCATCAACACAGATTTTCTGTGAACGTTTGGGCAGGCATTGTTGGTGATGTCTTGATTGGGCCCCATGTTCTTCCACCTACGCTCAATGGAGCACGTTATCATGATTTCATACGGGATACTCTACCTGTGCTGCTAGAACATGTGCCTTTACAAGTACGACACAACATGTGGTTCATGCACGATGGGGATCCTGCACATTTCAGTCGAAGTGTTCGTACGCTTCTCAACAACAGATTCGGTGACCGATCTATTGGTAGAGGCGGACCAATTCCATGGCCTCCACGCTGTCCTGATCTCAACCCTCTTGACTTTCATTTATGGAGGCATTTGAAAGCTCTTGTCTACGAAACCCCGGTACCAAATGTAAAGACTCTTCGTGCTCGTATTATGGACGGCTGTGATACAATACGCCATTCTCCAGGGCTGCATCAGCGCAGCAGGGATTCCATGCGACGGAGGGTGGATGCATGTATCCTCGCTAACGGAGGACATTTTGAACATTTCCTGTAACAAAGTGTTTGAAGTCACGCTGGTACGTTCTGTTGCTGTGTGTTTCCATTCCATGATTAATGTGATTTGAGGAGAAGCAATAAAATGAGCTCTAACATGGAAAGTAAGCGTTTCCGGACGCATGTCCACATAACATATTTTCTTTCTTTGTGTGTGAGGAATGTTTCCTGAAAGTTTGGCCGTACGTTTTTGTAACACCCTGTATAAGTTGTAACGCGGTCTAGGTTACAGGTTCCTCACATAGTTCATCCACTACACACATATGTTGTGCCTTGTCCTGTACATCGCTGGTGATGAAAGTGAGACCTATATGCAACAAATGCAAAATATCTCAAGAAAACTTCTTCTCCAAGTTGTACACAGTATCTGAAGTGGTCCAGAAGTTGCTTCATTACTCGCTTCGAAATAGGTAAAAGAATTAATTGATAGCTCGACACAGAAGTAACTACATAAGAGCTACTATAGTGCTGTACACAGTATTATTATTCGTATTATCACTAGTAGTGGCTGTGATCAGACACAAAGCATTAACAGCCTGAAGTCTTCCAATTTCTACCAGTTCAGAAGAAAGGAGTGCAGAAATCAAGTGATTTACGAACAGCTGGCCTGATTGGCCGAGCGGTGCTAGGCGCTTCAGTCTGGAGCCGCGCGGCCGCTTCGGTCGCAGGTTCGAATCCTGCCGCGGGCATGGATGTGTGTGATGTCCTTAGGTTAGTTAGGTTTAAGTAGTTCTAAGTTCTAGGGGACTTATGACATCAGAAGTTAAGTCCCAAAGTGCTCAGAGCCATTTTTTTGATTCACGAACGTATAGTGCAAACATTTTAAATTGTTTGATTTTAAATGGGGTTGCAGTGTGCAGGTCAGGAAAATGTCGCAATTGAGAGGAGTAATGCAGGGAATGTATGTTTTGTAACAAGTGCATAGTTTGCTTTCTTTCTTGCACCTCGAATTCCTTCGTCATTCATTCTCTCACAGACACACACAGACAGGCACACATACAAACACAACTAAATATCATTCATCATTCATCATTCTAAAATTTGAAGTGTTTCAAGAAAAGTATTTCATTAGGTACTGAAGTTGGCGATAATGTGGGGGAAGTGTGGTAACAGATAACAGAAGAGGGGGGTAGGGGGGGAGGGCAAAGGTACCAGCTAGTGTCTGACTGCATTGGGGGGTAATGGTCTAAGAAACGTTCAGAACCACTGCCGTAGAAGCTGCAGTACTCTTTGTCTCTATCACTGGGACATGATGTCGATGACGCATGTAATGGCCGTTAGCGTGAGGCAGCGTTGGACGGTCATCGATATGCAGAGTACTACAGAGAACTCTGGCGTTGGCGCCCATAATGGGAAGTGGATAGATGATATTAGAAAATACACATGAGCAACGTGGACGCTTACAACTAAGGCCGAATTCCCTGTAAAAACTTCAGGTAGTATTTCTGCAGCAATGGATGCCAAATCTCTTATGGTCATCATGATGAAATGACTTGCCCAAGTGGTAATACATCTTTCAAGCAGTCGTAGAAATATTTCATTAGGTAGAACTCTGGAAATTCAATGTTGGGAATTCTGATTATGTCTTCCAGCAAAAGAATACACAGATAACTAGAGGAAGAAGAAATTTATCAAACAAATTGATTACCTTAACCAAGTCACTATGGTGACATCTGACACCTATCGCTCACTCTGCAGAGAAAATTTGAGTTCTTAGCAACACTATCATACGTTGTTGCGGGGCAGATTGTGAGGCAACAAATTTCTGTGCTAAAGAAAGTTTGAACAAATATCAAAAAGTACGTACTAGACATCATATATTAAGTTCACGTATTTGTTCTGCAATACCGTTTGAAGATCATGCCTGTATTCATGATTATCAAAAGAAAATAATGCCCTTTTTCAGACACTATATTATGCCAAAATATGTATAATATCCATATTAACAATGCTTGAACGTAGATGTTTGCAGATAAAAAGAGTGTATGGATTAAATTATCCTGCCAAAATTGAAAATTCTAGTACACAGAGTGTAGTAAAATACAATAAATGAAACAGAACGTATACCACACTTCACATGAAATTTTTGCCAATGCCATTACATTCTGTCCCGTTCAGTCACGAATTATCTCAGTTGTCACCAATGAAGTTCATTTCTCACACCTAAGTGCCGATAAAAGCTGTTTGCATTAATTTTTACTTAATTAATCATATATTTTTAGCTAATCAGTTTCGGGTATGACCGCCCATCAACTTTGGTCAGAGCATATATAGTCAGTGGGCATTACATTACTCAGCTATGTAGTTTCTTATTATAATGCCTAACGTACAAACTCTTGTATGTTGGAACAGGAACAATCTTTTAGAATACAAAACGATGGGACGGTTCATGCTACGGCTTGCTTGTAACAAAGTTAACACCGTTCTACAAATCCTTATACAAGTATATTTATTAAACGATTCTTGTATTAGTGCAATAATAAGGATAAATATGTTTCACCCAGCACTCACTCTCACCACCGCTCAAACCACCTCGTGTGTAGGTGATCCTATTCAGTTTATTTATTATTGATCCGTTTTTGGTATACATAATAGCATATATTATTATTTTTAAAAACAGATCAAATTACAGTGTCATGTAGTTTAAACAATACAAGTCAGTAATAAAATGAAGTAATGTAGGCATTGTTTATATTTTCTTTCCGTTTGCTGCTTCTAAGTCATTAGGGGTGTGGTCCGTCTTAACCTGCCATCACAGACACGTAAGGAAAAAGGAAAAAAAATAATAGTTGCGATTCCCTCGACTTAAAAGTCACCTGCTTCCCAGAGTAACGAACTAATATGAAACTACAAACATACATACATCAAAACACAAACAAAAGACGAACGAAAAGCACACAGCAAACAGTTGGCATCACTGTATTCAGGAAACACAAGCAACAAACACACACTCAATCTGAGGTGTTAAATTGAAACTCGTGGTCGTGCGGTAGCGTTCTCGCTTCCCACGCCCGGGTTCCCGGGTTCGATTCCCGGCGGGGTTAGGGATTTTCTCTGCCTCGTGATGACTGGGTGTTGTGTGATGTCCTTAAGTTAGTTAGGTTTAAGTAGTTCTAAGTTCTAGGGGACTGATGACCATAGCTGTTAAGTCCCATAGTGCTCAGAGCCATTTGAAACATTTTTTTGTTAAATTGAAATATGTTCGAAGACGCCGAAAACAGATCCTGGTTTATGCAGACCAACCAAGTACAACTCCAGAAATATCACTAACAGAGTAATAAGATCACAAACTCATACGTGGAACCGAGTAGTAATTTAACCTTGCGAAACTAGCGCTGCAGAGCGTTGTTTTCTATCGATTAAAAGAATAACGATGGAAACTGCAATATGGGAACGTATCTGTAATCATTATGTAACACGACTGTCATATCCATAAAATAAACACGTATTACAGGCTACTGCAGACGCTTGATAAAAAAAAGAAGCTAAAGAAGAAGGCACAAAAGAAACAGTGTTTCATTTCGTTTGATATACGGACCAAATCTCAGGTACCCCAAAGACGGACTACATATTATTTTTTAAAGTATATGGACGTATCTGAGAAATAAATTTAGCATCGATGTACAGATTATGCAGAAAATTCACTTTAAATTATTCTCTGCGCAGCATAAGACGAAGAATTAGCACTACACGTTACAGGTAGTGATCGTGATGTTGCCTCTCATCTGTTTTTCTACTTTATTGACGGGTAGACAAGGGACTTGCCACAAACTCACAGATGAAATACATGACAACTGAAAAGTCACTCACTGACACAGTCTCTGTATTTTTTGCACATTTTATAAAGCCGTACGCTAATTGGTGCAGTAGATTAGTTTGCTCGCTTTACAGTGTCTGTACAAAAGTGGTCATTGTATTTACTCCACGCCAGCGTGTAATTCACGACTTTCTGAGCCAATACTCACACGATCCACGCAGTATTTGTATTTTGATAGCGCTTACGTTGTGGTAACCCGTTTTTGGTTCAAATGGCTCTGAGCACTATGGGACTTAATATCTGAGGTCATCAGTCGCATAGAACTTAGAACTACTTAAACCTAACTAACCTAAGGACATTACACACATCCATGCCCGAGGCAGGATTCGAACCTGCGATCGTAGCGGTCACGTGGTTCTAGACTGAAGCGCCTAGAACCGCTAGGCCAAAATGGCCGACTAACCCGTTTTTCAGAAGAGCTTTTGCGTCAAATGTGAATAATGTTGCAGTGCAGGCATTCGAACAGAATATGTGTGTGAGGCAGTTATCAGAGTGCCGGCATGTGCCAGCAGCGGCTGCGCAGCTTACCTGCTCTCCAGATACCGGCGGAGGCACTGCTGTCGACTCGCGTCTCCTTCCTTATCGTCGCTTTCCGCTTACACGAGATCAGCTGATTCAGCCCGCTCTCGCCACACCCTGGTATACGGCGTCGTCTGTCGGCGACCCGCTAATTCCTGTATGTATTTACTGACCTCCAGTCATAATCTGTTCTCGTTCTTTTTCGTATTGTCTTCTATCAGAGTATATTCTTAAATTCAGCCTCTGACATTTTCACTTCCACTACTACTCCAGACTGGCTGAAAAACTACGTTATGGTGCGGAAGTAGGTTTAATAATGAATAAAATAATAGTAGTGCGGGTAAGCTACTACAAACAGCATAGTGAACGCATTATTGTGGCCACGATAGACACAAAGCCCACGTCCACTACTAGCTCTGCAGATGGTGAAGAAATTGATTGAAATGTATGATGAGATAAAAGAAATTATTCAGGTAGTGAAGGGAGAGGAAAATTTAATAGTCATGGGTGACTGGAATTCGACAGTAGGAAAAGGAAGAGAAGGAAACGTAGTAGGTGAATATGGATTGGAGCTAAGAAATGAAAGAGGAAGCCGCCTGGTAGAATTTTGCACGGAGCATAACTTAATCATAGCTAACACTTGGTTCAAGAATCATGAAAGAAGGTTGTATACATGGAAGAACCCTGGAGATACTAGAACGTATCAGATAGATTATATAATGGTAAGACAGAGATTTAGGAACCAGGTACTAAATTGTAAGACATTTCCAGGGGCAGATGTGGACTCTGACCACAATCTATTGGTTATGAACTGTCGATTAAAACTGAAGAAACTGCAAAAAGGTGGGAATTTAAGGAGATGGGACCTGGATAAACTGAAAGAACCAGAGGTTGTACAGAGTTTCAGGGAGAGCATACGGGATCAATTGACAGGAATGACGGAAAGAAATATAGTAGAAGAAGAATGGGTAGCTTTGAGGACTGAAATAGTGAAGGCAGCAGAGGATCAAGTAGGTAAAAAGACTAGGGGTAGTAGAAATCCTTGGGTAACACAGGAGATATTGAATTTAATTGATGAAAGGAGAAAATTCAAAAATGCACTAAGTGAAGCAGGCAAAAAGGAATACACACGTCTCAAAAATGAGATCGACAGGAAGTGCAAAATGACTAAGCAGGAATGGCTAGAGGACAAATGTAAGGATGTAGAGGCTTATATCACGAGGGGTAAGATAGATACTGCTTACAGGAAAATTGAAGAGACCTTTGGAGAAAAGAGAACCACTTGCATGAATATCAAGAGCTGAGATGGAAACACAGTTCTAAGCAAAGAAGGGAAAGGAGAAAGGTGGAAGGAGTATATAGAGGGTCTATACAGGGGCGATGTTCTTGAGGACAATATTATGGAAATGGAAGAGGAGGTACATGAAGATGAAATGGGAGATACGATACTGCGTAAAGAGTTTGACACAGCACTGAAAGACCTAAGTCGAAACAAGGCTCCGGGAGTAAACAACATTCCATTAGAACTACTGACAGCCTTGGGAGAGCCAGTCCTGACAAAACTCTACCATCTGGTGAGCAAGATGTATGAGAGAGGCGAAATTCCCTCAGACTTCAAGAAGAATATAATAATTCCAATCCCAAAGAAAGCAGGTGTTGACAGATGTGAAGATTACCGAACAATCAGTTTAATTAGTCACAGCTGCAAAATACTAACGCGAATTCTTTACAGACGAATGGAAAAACTGGTAGAAGCCAACCTTGGGGAGGATCAGTTTGGATTCCGTAGAAATGTTGGAACACGTGAGGCAATACTGACCTTACGACTTATCTTAGCAGAAAGATACGTTTCTAGCATTTGCAGACTTAGAGAAAGCTTTTGACAATGTTGACTGGAATACTCTCTTTCAAATTATGAAGGTGGTAGTGGCAAAATATAGGGAGCGAAAGGCTATTTACAATTTGTACAGAAACCAAATGGCAGTTATAAGAGTTGAGGGACATGAAAGGGAAGCAGTGGTTGGGAAGGGAGTGAGACAGGGTTGTAGCCTCTCCCCAATGCTATTCAATCTGTATATTGAGCAATCAGTAAAGGAAACAAAATAAAAGTTCGGAGTAGGTATTAAAATCCATGGAGAAGAAATGAAAACTGTTGGAGACAGCAAAGGACTTGGAAGAGTAGTTGAACAGAATGGACAGTGTCTTGAAAGGAGGATATAAGATGAACATCAACAAAAGCAAAACAAGGATAATGGAATGTAGTCGAATTAAGTCGGGCGATGCTGCGGGAATTATATTAGGAAATGAGACACTTAAAGTAGTAAAGGAGTTTTGTTATTTGGGGAGCAAAATAACTGATGATGGTCGAAGTAGAGAGGATATAAAATGTAAACTGGCAATGGCAAGGAAAGCGTTTCTGAAGAAGAGAAATTTGTTGGCATCGGGTATAGATTTACGCGTCAGGAAGTCGTTTCTGAAAGTATTTGTATGGAGTGCAGCCATGTTTGGAAGTGAAACATGGACGATAAATAGTTTAGACAAGAAGAGAATAGAAGCTTTCGAAATGTGGTGCTACAGAAGAATGCTGAAGATTAGATGGGTGGATCACATAACCGATGAGGAGGTATTGAATAGAATTGGGGAGAAGAGGAGTTTGTGGCGCAACTTGACTAGAAGAAGGGATCGGTTGGTAGGACATGTTCTGAGGCATCAAGGGATCACTAATTTAGTACTGGAGGGCAGCGTGGAGGGTAAAAATCGTAGAGGGAGACCAAGAGATGAATACACTAAGCAGATTCAGAAGGATGTAGGCTCCAGTACGTACTGGGAGATGAAGAAGCTTGCACAGGATGGAGTAGCATGGAGAGCTGCATCAAACCAGTCTCAGGACTGAAGACCACAACAACAACAACAACATGGTGTGGAAAAATTGTAATATCAGGACTCGATGAATCCAAACGCGAAATATGTGTAGGACGGCATACCGGCAAAATGTGATTTAAGATTACTGAGTAGCGAAGTCTCTTGGGTCATCAATAAGGTCAGTGCAAAGCCAAGCTCACCTGCTGAATGGTAGTAGTAGAAGTGTGAAAACTCCCTCTTCATACTGCCCCACAGTGATGTTCGTCTGGATGTTAGAGGCACACATTGAAAAATTAGTCACCCTGAGGAGAAATCGCGCTAAAAGCGTGTAACACCGCTTCTGGCCTTCATAATTGCCTCAGATCGACAAGGAAGAGAGTACATAAGTTCCTTCAGGTTTGCCTTATGCGGCTGAATGTATTCAGTGATGCCGGCCGGAGTGGCATGGCGGTTCTAGGCGCTACAGTCTGGAACCGCGCCACCGCTACGGTCGCACGTTCGAATCCTGCCTCGGTCATGGATGTGTGTGATGTCCTTAGGTTAGTTTAATTAGTTCTAAGTTCCAAGGGAGTGATGACCTTACAAGTTAAGTCCCATAGTGCTCACAGCCCATTTTATTCACCGGCCACCGTGGCCGAGCGGTTCTAGCCGCATCAGTCCGGAACCGCGCTGCTGCTGCGGTCGCAGGTTCGAATCCTGCCTCAGGCATGGATGTGTGTGATGTTCTTAGGTTAGTTAGGTTTGAGTAGCTCTAAGTCTAGGGGACTGATGACATCAGATGTTAAGTCCCATAGTGCTTAGAGCCAATTGAACCATTGTGAACCATTTTATTCAGTGATGATCAGAGGTCGCTCAGCTACGAAAGTGTGGGGATGTTGATTGCTATTGTTCACACGCTGTTCCAAACCGACCCACATGTTTTCTGTGGGATTAAGATCGCTTGATTTAGTGGGCCGATCGGGCTGCGATAAGATGGCTGAGAGTTGGCCAATCAACGAAGCACACTGGGTGGCCAACAATACCGGAACGCGAGCGAACACATTACAAGGTCTAATACGATGCAGCGATTACACACCCTTCTGGCCAATGTAGACCATAAGAACTCAATAACATGTACATTCACAATGAATAAAATTATAAACAGCCGACCAGTTGCAATGGATAAAGAATTCTTTACCTAGGTTTAGAGAAATATAAATTTGTCTTCTTCAGAAGGTGGCCTAAGGACAATGAACATCATAGCTTACATTAGAAAAGTATGAAACTTAAGAATAGATTTTAACACAAATTAGAGAGCTCTTGCATTACAGAACGACGACTGGTACTTACAATTTTACATTAGTAAGGACTAATGTACCATCGCCGTTTTTACAAATGTCGGCATAGATCCATTTGTCAAAATTGAAATATAGCCCTAGAACTAGGGTTTGTCACGTAAATATAAATTAGTACATGGATCTTGCAGAGCTCACAACCGACTGAGTGTAACCGGCGAGCGTAGTTACTCTGAGACCACGGCAGGTGGCGCTCATGGCGCGAACCATGTGCCAATTGGCGTACAAAGCCAACGTGTAAATTATCAGTATTAATAACGTCCTTAGATAAAGTAACAATAAAAAGAAGGAAGGCGTTTAACACTCCCGTTATAACAGTATGGGAGCATTGGTACAATTAATGTAGTTGTACATCAAAAAGGCAGGTGGCGCTTACGCCGAGAGAATTACGCCCAGTGGCATTCACAATGAAGTTTTCACTCTGCGGCGGATTGTGTGCTGATGTGAAAGTTCGTGGCAGATTGAAACTGTATGACGGACGGGGACGGCTGGAACAGAGGAGTCCTAGTACTGCAAGTGTCCGCCCCGATGGCTGAACGGGATGACCGCCGTCATGGGGCTCCACACGCTGGAATCAGTACGCAGATGGGCCATGCACGTGGAATGGCGTGCAGAATTTGCTTGCATTTTTCTATCTTTATTGTGTATCGTCATACTATTAGTTTCAAATTCTATTTCATGGTTTCGTAGGTACTCTTGTTCTGTTGTTGCTACGGATGTACATTCTAATTTTGTTTGTCATAAGTGAAAGACGCCTATTTTCTTGTTAAAAAAAAGTTGGTAGAGAAAAAAAAAAGAAAACATTGTTCGCGATTCGTTTGAAGAAATATTTGGACATTTCGACCGAAACATTTGGCCACCCATACGCCCAACATCTGTACGCCCAACATCTACCTCACTGAACATCTGTAGGGCATAATCATGAGATGAGTTCGTACACAAAATCCTGCGCCAGCAAAACTTTCACAATTATAGACGGCTATAGAGGCAGCATGGCTCAATATTTCTGCGAGGGATTCGCAACGATTTGTTGAGTCTGTGCCATGTCGAGCTGCTATGCACCGCCGACCAAAAAGTGGTCCGACACGATATTTGGAGGTATCGCATGACTTCAGTAACACCAGTGTATTTTGTCCGGGTGGGGGTCTGAATGCAACATGCAGTTTCAGCTTCTACGCACTGAGGGCATTTTGAACGGCAGTTTATACATCAGGAGTGGTTAGAGACCCTCTTTCAGGGGACTGTACATACCGTATTTCATGAGGACGAAGCCCGGCTACATGCGACAAGGAATGAGCGAGCCTTTTTGTCAGAAGAACGGAGCCACTTCTTGCTGGATCTGCACGCTCATACGATATGTGAGCCAAGGAACATGCCTTAGAAGTGGTACGCCGACAAAATGTTCAAATGTGTGTGAATTCCTAAGGGCCCAAACTGCTGAGGTCATCGGTCCCTAGACTTACTCACTAACTAAACTAACTTATGTTAAGAACAGCACACACACCCGTGCCCTAGTGAAGACTCGAACCTCCGGCGGGAGGGGCCGTGCAATCCGTGCAGGACGCCTCAAACCGCGCGGCCACTCCGCATGGCGGTACGCCAACAATATGTTCGTCACAGAGTCTTGTAACCACCGTCTATTCAATAACGAAACGTGAGGTGGCAGATTACCGAGAACCATATGCACACCCTGTTCGACTGCATGCGACTGCGTTTAGCGGCTCAGGTTTCACCAAGCAGGAACTTCTCACGTACTAAATTATCTGTCAGAGATCACGGAATGTTTTGTCATCAAACAATTTTTGGATTGTTGCATACCTGTTTAGGACTTGTGTTTTAGTACAGAGGAACAGAATAAGAAACTAATTCAGCTGTAGGCTTTGTTGTAGAACAGAAAATTACAAACAATCTTATGGATACAAAAAAAAATGTTCAAATGAGTGTGAAATCTTATGGGACTTAACTGCTAAGGTCATCAGTCCCTAAGCTTACACACTACTTAACCTAAATTATCCTAAGGACAAACACAAACACCCATGCCCGAGGGAGGAGTCGAAACTGCGCCGGGACCAGCCGCACAGTCCATGACTGCAGTGCTGAGACCGTTCAGCTAATCCCGCGCGGCTATGTATACTTAATGTACCTCCGACGGAACAGCAAAACTTGTTCCCAAAATAAACAAAACATATTCCGTGTGAAATATTTAAGACAATATCACAATCACTTTGTGGTGAAGACGTACTAGACCTCTGAGAAAATTTACAGAAACTGCAGAATGCTGCAACAGGAAAATAAGAGGATTTTCATGCGAAAAGTAGGAAGAAAACTACATAACAATTATTTATTGGGAACCTTGGAATAAGATATGAGAAATGATGCAGGTCAGATGTTAGTAGAATTTCTATATCCACACACATAGCCCGCAAGTCACCATAAGGTGCGTAGTGGAGGATAGCTTGCACCAATATTGCTTACTTTCTTTCCTCTTCCATCTCGGCATAGTTCTGTACGAACCATTATTTCTCTTGTGTTCGCGATTCTTAGCGATATGCTAGTTGGTGGCAGAAAAATTTTGCAATTTGTTGAGAATGCCGGTTTCTAAACTTTCTCGATGGTGTTATGCGAAAAGAACGTCTCATTTCCTCCAGGTATTCCCATTTGAATTCGCGCAACATTTCCGTAATAGTCAAGTTTTGGTCTAATCTACCAGTAACAAATCTGGCAGCGCTTTTCTGAATTGCTTCAATGTCTTTCTTTAATCCGATTTGATGGGGGTGCCATACACTGAATTGGTCACACAAGTGTTCTGTACGTTAAGTTTTCCTAGAATCCTCACAATAAACCAAAAAGGTGAAGTCCTCGAAGGTGTTCTTTAAGTTTTGGAAATGGAAATCGAATGGGGCCAAGTCGGGACTGTATGAAGGATAATCGATGTCAGTGAACTCGAGGTGTCGGACTGCTGCAGGCGTCGCAGCGCTCGTGTGGTCTGGCATTGTCACGCTGAAGGAGAGGGTGTGAACGAACACTTTGAATTCAAACTCGATTACTGTACGCTGTTTCTCAGGCACCGACGTAGTTACGTTACATACCGCCGTGTTCCACGCTACAGTTCGGAGCCCTCTAGCGGCAGAGGGCTGCAGCTTGGGTCAGCGAAGAGGGAAACTCGACTGAGTAATAAGCATGACGTAATAACACACTACTGGACATTAAAATTGCTACACCACGAAGGTGACGTCCCACAGACGCGAAATTTAACCGACAGGAAGAAGATGATGTGATATGCAAATGATTAGCTTTTCAGAGCATTCACACAAGGCTGGCGCCGGTGGTGACACCTGCAACGTGCTGACATGAAAGTTTCCAACCGATTTCTCATACAAAAACAGCAGTTGAGAGGCGTTGCCTGGTGAAACGTTGTTGTGATGCCTCGTGTATGGAGGAGAAATGCCTACCATCACGTTTCTGACTTTGATAAAGATCGGATTGTAGCCTGTCGCAATTGCGGTTTATCGTATCGCGACATTGCTGCTCGCGTTGGTCGAGATCCAATGACTGTTAGCAGAATATGGAATCGGTGGGTTCAGGAGGGTAATACGGAACGCCGTGCTGGATCCCAACGGCCTCGTATCACTAGCAGCCGAAATGACAGGTATCTTATCCGCATGGCTGTAGCGGATCGTGTAGCCACGTCTCGATACCTGAGTCAACAGATGGGGACGTTTGCAAGACAACAACCATCTGCACGAACAGTTCAACGACGTTTACAGTAGCATGGACTATCAGCTCGGAGACCATGACTGCGGTTACCCTTGACGCTGCATCACAGACAGGAACGCCTGCGATGGTGTACTCCACGACGAACCTGGGTGCACGAATGGCAAAACGTCTGTTTAATCATGATGGTCGCATCCGTGTTTGGCGACATGGCGGTGAACGCACATTGGAAGCATGTATTCGTCATCGCCATACTGGCGTATCACCCGGCGTGATGGTATGGGGTGCCATTGGTTACACTTTTCGGTCACCTCTTGCTCGCATTGTCGGCACTTTGAGCAGTGGACGTTACATTTCAGATGTGTTACGACCCGTGGCTCTACTTTTCATTCGATCCCTGCGAAACGCTACATTTCAGCAGGATAATGCACGACCGCATGTTGCAGGTCCTGTACGGTTATTTCTGAATACAGAAAATGTTCTACTGCTGCCCTGGCCAGCACATTCTCCAGATCTCTCACCAACTGAAAACGTCCGGTCAATGGTGGCCGAGCAACTGGCTCGTCACAGTACGCCAGTCACTACTCTTGGTGAACTGTGGTATCGTGTTGAAGCTTCATGGGCAGCTGTACCTGTACACTCCATCCAAGCTCTGTTTGACTCAATGCCCAGGCGTATCAAGGCTGTTATTACGGCCAGAGGTGGTTGTTCTGGGTACTGATGTCTCAGGATCTATGCACCCAAATTGCGTGAAAATGTAATCACAAGTGAGTTCTAGTATAATATATTTGTCCAGTGAATACCCGTTTATCATCTGCATTTCTTCTTGGTGTAGCAACCGATATTGAGAACATAACAAAAAATTCGGAGGTATTACTTTTCAGCGCACCCTCGTACGATGCCTCGAAATGGTTTCAACAGAAATAGTTAAAGCTGGAAGCAAAGCAACAAAAAGGGAACGTGCAAAGTTATTTACAGTCTACGTAGGACTGCCTTTCCGGAAACCTGGTGATTAGGTAGAGCTACCATTTTGGGGGGATACTAATTGCTACGTTTCACTCATTCTGTTGTTTGGTCCTAGATATTTTCTCTGGAATTATCATTGGGAGATTTAGTGGGCCAATCTAGATGCTATAAGATAGGATGCTCGAGCCTTCCTCAAACCAGGAACGTATGCCTGTACCCTGTGAGTTTAGTTATTCGTACCTTGTCGACGTGAGTGTCCACAGCGTACGAACCATCAAGATGCAGGAAAAAAGGCTATACATGTTTTCCAACAATATTCATATAAGCATCCCGGTTCGAGTACATGGCAATCTGAATGAGTGGGCCACGTTATTGTGCACATCCCTTAATATTACAGAACCACATATGGCTTGAACTACACCCTCTGCGCCGGCCGGTGTGGCCGAGCGGTTCTAGGCGCTACAGTCTGGAACCGCGCGACCACTACGGTCGCAGGTTCGAATCCTGCCTCGGGCATGGATGTGTGTGATGTCCTTAGGTTAGTTAGGTTTAAGTAGTTCTAAGTTCTAGGGGACTGATTACCTCAGAAGTTAAGTCCCATAGTGCTCAGAGCCATTTGAACCATTTGAACACCCTCTGCACATAGCGGATTACACGCCTCATTGTGCCTTAAGTACACTGGTCTCTCTACCTCATTTAAAAAAATCCAAAACCGTCGGAATGTATTACACGCCTCCAGCCAGAAACCATCCAGTTTCTGCGTAATTTGGCCCACTGACGGGCTGCAGCTGTATGCGCGGTTGTGAATATGGCCTTTTGCGAGGTTCCAGACTGCAAAGATTCATTGCATGCGGTTCCCTTCGCAATGTTCGTGCAGAAACTGGATGAGATTCCTATCAAGTTAAAAAGCGAGTGTCATTGATCAGCCGTGGCCCACGTCTCCGTCCTTATTCTCTACGGTGTCTTTATGAGCAACTATATAAAAAAAAATTAATAAAATGTCGCTCCAAAGTCATCTGTGTGCTCCTTTAATTGGTGATCGGGTGAGCTTAAAATACGCCCCATCATAAGGTACAAGATATTCATCACAGTTTGCACCAACCACAAAAAATACGTAATATGTTAATCAGGCAAAAGTATTAACAGGTTGCAAATTTTATCATCAGCATGGTGATGAAAATATTGTGTCTGTTTTATTCATTTCTTTTCAGATAGACCTGACACTCGACACATATTTAGAAATATGTCTAGAAGTTTGCCTCCTATCGCTGCATTTACTTAATACAACACATTTCAGAGGTATAGATCCCTCTTTCAAATACATTTGCTTTAACTAAAATTATATCATTGTCACTGCTTGTTCAGTCCGTCAGCTAGTGTGGAACAATGTATACAGTATCAGGAAGATTCTATGTGTCTGTAAACTTATCTTGTAAACATATATTTTCTCTCATTTTCTGTTACTATCAGTCGAATCATCAGCATTTACGATTAAAAAATCAACCATCAGATTAAATACTTTCTGTTGTCAGAGAAGATAAACTGAAAAAAGCAGATTTATTTATATGAGATTACTAAATTAACGGTGTAATGAAGACGGTTTTAAGAGTTGAGTGGAAACAGAGAATATTACAGAAAACCTTATACTGCTCGAAGAACGTTCTTGTATTCATGCACTAGTGTAGCAGAAATCGGACACTAAGTACAGCATACATACTTTACTCTCAGTCAGTGTTCCACTGACATGAATCGGCTGCCGAACTGCGAAAGAATGTTTATACGTTGTTGTTACATGGTCAAAAGATTTGGGGAACAAGTTCCAAGAGATTGTGAGCAACTGTTGAAATGCCTAATATGTGAAAATTATAGTTCGTAATGGGACGGTTATATCCTGATAACCAACTTGCGACTAAGCCTTGTTATGATTGCCACATGTAACAATGCTGTAATGCTGTAAAATTTGTTACTCAACTGGAGTAAATGAGTGAGACATTTTAACACTTAACAAAACTCTCAGTTTGTTTGGCCAATAGTAAATCACTCACATCGCACTGCGAAGCTTTTTTTTTTTTTTTTTTTATTTTTATTTTTATTTTTTTTTTTACCGCCATGTATGGAGACGTATTTTAAATACGCTCTTCTATGAAATATAGACTTCAACTGAAATACACTATTTCGATAAAGTTGTGTACATAAAATAGCTGGACATAGCAGTGAGGTAACCCGTCACAAGTCCACTTAAAGACAAGATACGAACCTCTATTAAAGCTTGGGGAAAAATCTCTGGCGATCGATAGTGACACAGAAATGGAGTTCACGGAAGCAGTACGGGGGCCACACCCTTTGCAACCTACTTTACGTGAGGGGTACAGTACAGTTCGTAATACTCTTGTCGTGCTATCGCTTATGCTGTATTCATTGTTTTGTACACCCATCAGATATAGGTTTCCCAAGATTTCCTTAAATCACGTTTATAACACTACCGTCTGCTACTGCTATACCATAACCTCGAAGCTGGAGGCACTTTGCAAAACAGAATTATTTTGTTAGAGTAATTATCGTATCAAGCAACAGAGCAGTGTTACCCTCTGAGAGGAATTTTGTTATGTTGACCGTATTGTACCTAATGGAAGTGGCTTATCGGAAGTGAAAGTCAGAATTACGTAAACATTTAAACAGTAACAAATAATATTTTGCTTAGCTATACTGTTTAGAGAGTAAAGAAAACGGTCGCCAGCCTAATTAGGCAAGAGAATGATTAACATTCTTGTCTAAGAAATTAGGTATGAGTAACTTTAACGGATAACACAACCTACAATTTACCACACGCGAGTGCAATGAACTCTGACGCCTGCCTATATTAACGTTAAGGCTGGAACTAACAGCTAGAGCAGCACAAACTATTTGCAAAAATATAACAGATAACGAAACACACTATTACTTTCAGGGCTTATTGAAACTGGATGGTCTTTATAACGTTACTATTAATATTCACTGCAGAATCATTAATTGGACATAGGTTCAGTATTATTGTTCAAACATTTTCCTAGCTGACATGAAATTAAAATGCAGTTCACTGCATTTTTCTGAACTGGTCACGGGTTAAATATCTCTCAACTGAATACTATTCTATTTAGGATGAAAGTTAATCGGAATCCACTAACAGGCTGCTTCTCACTATCTTTTGAATAAAGAAATTATGGTTTTCATAAATAGTGGTCTTCCCGTTACTTGTTACCTGGCATTAGCACATTAAACAAACTGTGGATCCTGTCATACTATTAATATGCACTCCCAATACTCAAGAGAGACAAACACTTAGTAATCATGAACATATAATTTTCCATAAATGCAGTTTTCCACAATGTTGACAAATTTGCAAGAAACTGACTCATCTTTTCAAATTTACTACAGGTAGCACTATGATCATTAACTAAGCAAAACTTTATAAGCCTCAATCTTAAGAACGTTTAATTTTGAAGTTGGCAACCACATATTAATAAGCAGTTTTAAGAGAACAATTATTGTCTGCAACCATCAGTTACTTTAGTCCACTTTCTTGCCACATTAACTTTAACTTTCTTTTTACTATGTTCAAGAGGCATTAATAAGCAAAACACTGGTCTTTAATGTTCTTTCAGTAGGGACACTCGGTAATCACTTTAGTTCAAACGGAGAGGAACCTGAGAGGTGTTATGATAAGGAAAAAAATCAAGGTAGGTACATAAATTCAGTTATAAGTTACCTTATATTTGTGCACACTAAATCGCCCAATAAGCTGATCCTTCACTGTACTCCTTTACAGTCATTGCGCAATGTGGTGGCAACTGCAAGTTGGTAGGAGGATTTGCAGGCAGAATTGCTGGACTCTGGCCTTTCTTGGTGGCGATGATGAATACCAATTCCAGAGTCGTTCCAGCTGTTTATCCATCCATCCGAGGCACTGGACAGTGGCAGAAAAAGCCTCTCTCGGAACCAGCACAATATGCAACATTTACATGGCAGTGCACAGTTTGGTAGCTCGTCCCCGACTGACTCTTGGTTCCACCTTTTCTGCCTAGCCAACCACAATTTGCGCGCGCTACACAGTTCCGTTCCCGAAGGGAACCACAACACCTTTTACATACAAAGTAACTAAGAACCCTAAGTAAAGGTCAGCAGTTGTAAGTAGGCTCTTTAGGTTTTCTTATATTGGTAACGCCGCCGCCACGTAGCGTTCTGTATGAAAATCACTGGCTGTGCTGTGTGCAGTCTGTGGCTGGTTGGCGTTGTTGTAATAGTCGCCATTGTAGTGTTGGGCAGTTGGCTGTTAACAGCGCGTAGCGTTGCGCAGTTGGAGGTGAGCCGCCAGCAGTGGTGGATGTGAGGAGAGAGATGGCGGGAATTTGAGAGCCGATGATCTGGACGTGTGTCCATCAGAGACAATACATTTGTAAGACTGGATGTCATGAACTGCTATATATATTATGACTTTTGAACACTATTAAGGTAAATACATTGTTTGTTCTCTATCAAAATCTTTCAATTCATAACTATGCCTATCAGTAGTTAGTGCCTTCAGTAGTTTGAATCTTTTATTTAGCTGGCAGTAGTGGCGCTCGCTGTATTTCAGTAGTTCGAGTAACGAAGATTTTTGTGAGGTTAGTGATTTGTGAAAGGTATAGTTTAATGTTAGTCAGGGCCATTCTTTTGTAGGGATTATTGAAAGTCAGATTCCGTTGCGCTAAAAATATTGTGTGTCAGTTTAAGCACAGTCCTGTATAATTTTTCTAAGGGGACGTTTCACGGTTTACATAACAGCAAACAAATACAATAAATAAAACAGAACATTTGCAGATATTGACATTTCTACCAAAAATTATTCATACAAAATTACAATTATATACAGTAAGTTTTGTTCCCTCCAAATGGGACAAAGAATTTAAATGACAGATACACTACATTGCATAGAATCAAGCACAACATCAAAGTTTTAACAAATAAAGGAGTGTACAGTTTTGTGTTATCGATTCAAACACATTTACAGAAGCTCAACAATGTAACATTAAATAAAACAAAAGCAAAATAAATCCATACAGCATTAGAGCTATGGTGTTACACGTTGAGCGAAAGCCGGGTGGTTTCTTCGAAAAGGAGCCAGCAAACCTCTTTCCCCAGTATTCCCCTAGTCGAACCTTGCGTCACGTCCATACTGACATCGTCGTCGACGGTTTGTAAAACCATAACTGTCATTCTTGCTTCTTACCAGCTTTGTAATTAAGTCAGTGTTAGTGGAGTGTCTCCTGCCAGCTCTTCAGTGACCTACTTCTATACAGTCATGGCAGTACATCGATAGCTCCATGAAGTCATTTCTCCTGCCTCGAATTCCTATTTTTGTACTCAAAGTAAATGTCTACCGATACAAAAAAAGGAAACATTATGAACAGAAACATCAGAAAATACAATGGCAGGAAAAAGAACGGTACCTACAGCTCTTGGGACAGATTCTTAAACGATAACGGCTTGGAGAATGTTAAACGTTCCACATATGTGTCTCAAAAAAATAGTTTCGAATGTAGGTGTGCTATCTCCTGGGTAGTCAAACAAAAGGTGTTGGTCGGCATCTGGGCGGAATTGTTATTGTATAAGAAACATTCCAGTCAATCACAGCCTTCTTAAATTGCGAACATCCGTCAGCTAAGCACTAAAAGTTGCTTTAAATGTCACTAATGTGGGAAGTCATATCCAGGTTCTTCATTCCAAGCCATACCACAGACAAAGAAATGTAGGAGGAGGCATTAAATACTCTCTTTAGCCAAAATACCGTAGATCGTGTAACTGTTCAAAGAGGTACAAGCTATAGACAAATGTTGCCACCGAATGATGTACACTGGTGTGCAAAACATAAGGCCGAAAGTAACTTTCTTATGTGTGTCACTGCCAACCCATATAGCTCGCTGAAACTTGGACCATAGAAAGAATTGGTACAGTATAGTACGGAAGCTAATTGGAAGAAATACGCAATGGGATGAACAGAAACGACACTTCTATTCAGCGATAGTAATTATACTGATGGTTCCCTGGAGATTAAAAAAGGACGAAAATAATTCTTAAGATGGTGTGTGGTCACCACAGATGACAGTGTTTGCTATGCAAAGTCCTCCCATTTTGGCCACAAGATTGGTAACGAGTTCCTGGGGTAGAGCATTCCATTTGGTTCACAAAAAAGACCATGCTCGGCAGTGTTCTGAGTGCATTACGTGTTCCCACCTCACGTCCAGTGTACGTCCAGGATTGTATAACATGATCGCTTTGTTGGTAGACAGCAAGTGCCCCTAGCCCAAGGTGGTCTTTGACTGACCCTGGCAACTGGACATGAACACGACACGTCACCTGAAGGCGATGAGTAGAAAACTCGTCGAAACGTTGCGGCAAAACGATGTCACAAGATGCGTGATAACCGAAGCCATTTCATCAAAGATATCCGCCAGGAAAGTCTGCATTCTCATATAATATGGAACTAACTGAATATGCAATAATACAGTCTGTTATAGAGGCTTCTGCTCTATTTCGAACTATTTGTAGGCAGACGGTATATCTACCAAAAAGAGTAGAACGCAACTGAAATATTGATACATCCACTATGCATATAAGGAAGGAGAAATACAGTACAAAGGCTCAGTCTACCGACAGTGGGGGTCAGTTAAGTGAAAAAGGAAGAAAAGGACTTCTGGTCAGACTAAAATGGGGTAATGCTCGTATGAACACTAGCAGAAAATAATGTAACAGAGGTAGGATTTGTATTTAATAGGAAGGTAGTGTATAGTAAGGAAGCTACAGTGAGAAGTTCTATGATGGCTTATTCTCATCAGCAGACCAACGCCAAGGGCAATAGCTCAGGTATGCATGTCGACGTCACGAACAGCACATGAAGAGAAAAAGTGTACAAGGATCTTGTACGTGTAATTCAGGAGAAAATCTTATAATCATGGTTGACTGGAAAGGAGAAGAAATAGAGACAGCCTCACAGGAGAACATGGTAAGGGGAATGAGAGTGCGAATACGGTCTCGGTAGAGGGAATGAGAGAGGAAGGAAAAACCCTCATGAGTCCCGCAATAAATTTCAGCTGATAACAGCGAGTGCACTGTTCGATAATCACAAGAAGGGGAGGTATACTTGAAAAAGGCCCGAAGACACAAAAATTCCAGCTGGATATCATTGTAGTCAGACAGATTTTCCGAATCAGTAATATCACAAATTGAGTCCGCCTTGATGCAAAACATCATGTTATTTGTTTATTTCTTTATTATCCCAAACTAGTTTCGGCGACAAATATCACCATCATCAGTGGTTTTTTTAAAATCTAAAACATGCAGAAAATGGTATGGTTGTATAAACACAGTAAAGCATTATTACATTTTTACAAATCGTCTTTTGAAATATAGTTTTATATTGATACTTTTATACTACCTTATTTTTTGTATGCTACAGGATGTTTTAAGCTATTATTGGCGCTGTTTGTGACATTTTTTTTGCTCTTTTTTCTGTTTGCCGTCTTTTTACTTAGCGAACATCATGTCATCTGCAACCATGTGAGCGGCTCAAAGGTGAACTTCGTATGTCAGCAGTATATACTTGGGGTTGTGGTATTGTTGTGGAAACCAGTTATTTTGGTGTGTGTTTAGCTGTTGCTTAGCTATTCGTGTACTCACGTTCGTTGGATGGTGTGTGGCTGCTTTTTACACAGAAAAACAAAACTTTTTTACTTTGTTTCTGATCCAGAATATTTTCCGAAATCAGAAACTAGGTTGTCAGTCGTACCCAATGGCGGATTGAGACTCAGATCACAATCTATTGCTCGATGAAACGAGGAGGTACGAAAATATTCAGAAGCACATAGGCATTCAGCATTATGAGTCACTTAAGACTTAGATAAAATGGGATTGATTGACGAAACGAGGAGGAACGAAACCGTCAGAAGAATGTAGTCACTTAAGAATAAGATGAAAAGGGAAGCTAAGGTGAAATGGTTGCAGAAAAATGCGAAGAAATGGAAAAATATATGATCACTGGAAGCACTTACAGAAAAGGAGTTAAAATTAGGAGTGCAAGAGGAATTCCAACGTTAAACGCAGAGAAGAGAGCAGAGAAGTGGACAGGGTACACTGGCCTCTACGAGGAGGAAGAACGGACTGATGATATGACAGAAGAAGAAACAAGAGTCGATTTGGAAGACAAGGAGGTCCAGTGTTAGAATCAGGGTTTTAGAAAAGCTTTGGTCTTGCAATCAAATAAGTCAGAAGGTATAGTTTACATTCCTTGGGAATTTCTAAAATCATCGGGAAAAGTGGGAGCCATGAGAATACACAAGTTGGTTTGAAGAATTAATAGGTTTCCAGACATATCATTACACTTAAGGCAAAATACCATCCACACAATCTCGAAGACTGCAAGGGTAGATATACGTCAGGGGTATTGCACAATCAGCTTAACAACTCATGCATCTAAGTTGCTTGCAAGCATAATTCACAGAAGAATGGAAAGAAAGTTGAGGGTCTGTTACATGACGGTCAGTTTGACTTCCTGAGAGGTAAAGGCACCAGAGAGGCAATTCTGACATTCCACTTGATAATGGAAGCGAGATACAAGTAAAACCACAACACCTTCACAGGCTTTGTCGACCTTCCAAACAGGTTAGACAATATGAAATTATGCAAGGATGTTCGAATGTTCGGGAAAGTAGGTGTAACCTGTAAAAGAAGACCCGTAATACGCTCAAGAAGCGAGAGAGAAAAATAAGACTGTAACGTGAGAAGAAGTTTACAGGATGAATTTTCAGTCTGTAGCGGAGTGTGCGCTGATATGGAATTTTCTGGAGGATTAAGATTTTGGGCCGGACACTGCGCTGCAGAGTGAAAATTATTTTGGAAATAGTCCCTCAGGTTGTGGCTGACGAATATCTCCGCTAGATCCTTTGTTCCAGGAGTGCTAGACTTGCAAGTTTCTTAGGAGAACTTGTGTGAAGTTTGGATGATAAGAGACAAGGTACTGGCGGAAATAAAGCTTTGACGGCAAGTCGTGAGTCCTGCTCGCGTAGCTCAGTTAGCAAGCCCTTTCCTGCGAAAAGCAAAGGCCCCAGATTTGCGTCCCACGCCGGCGTACAAATTTTAATCTGCCAGGAATTTCCACTGGGAAGAAGTGTTCGGATTGGAAAGACTATAAGACAGATGTAGTCTTTCCTCCCTACTGTTCAATCTGTTCAACGAAGAAGTAATGATTGAAATAAAAGAAAGTTTTGGGTGTGAGATTAAAATTCAGAGTGATAGAATACCTGTGATTAGATTCGCTGATAATATTGCTATTCTCAGTGAAAGAAAAGAAGAGTTAGAGTACTTGCTGAATGAAGTGAAAAGTCTAAAGATTAAACATGGTGGTTTGAGAGCAATCCAAATAAAGATGAAGGAAATGGGGATTAGCAGAAATGAGATTAGCGGTAAAGTTAACATCGAAATTGGGTGCGACGAACTGAAGAAATGCAGATATTAGGGAGCAACGTAACATATTACTGAAGAAGGAAGAACGACTTAAAAAACAGACTAGCACTTTCAAGGGGGTAATTTCTTACCAAAAGAAGTGTGCTAGTATCAAACATCGGCCTAATTTGAGGAAGAAATTTCTGAGAGTGTCCCTTTGGAGCACAGAATTCCACAAAAATGAATATAGACAGTGGAAGAACTGGAAAAGCCAAGAATCGAAATGTTTGACCTTTGGTGCTGTAGAAGGTTGTTTAAAATTATGCAACTGGCAAGATTTCCACGAAGTCCAAAAACAATCTTCGAAAGATATTAGAATAGTAAAAAGGACATACGACAAACATAGACTAAATGAAATCGAAGAAGACTTCAAGAGACATGAAACGAGAAATTTCTACCGAATTTTTAGGGGAAATATATAAGGTTATCAGTCTCGAAATATTTGCTTAAAAAACAAAAAACAAAAAAACCGACGGATCTCTGTAAACAAACACTAAAGAAAATTGAAAAATTCCTTAAAAATGTTTTGATAAACTCCTCAATTGCGAAAAGCCTAAAGAAAAATTACTCTTCACGAAAACTGTACCAAACCGCCTTCAATAACAGAGGTAGAAATATTACAAAATAACTAAAAAACAACAGAGCCCCAGGAGAAGACGGCATTATCTCCGAGATTTGGAAACTCAGAGACCACATCATCACAAAGAAAATCCATGAAATTCTTACAGAAATGTGGAATACAGAGAAAATTGCACATGAATGGATATGTGCATTGATTCATCCACTCCACAAAAAGGGTGACAAGACACACCCTAATAACTACAGAGGTAACTCACTAATACCGGTCACCTACAAAATTCTCTCTAAGGCTTTACTCAACAGACTAGAACCACAAGCTGATACAAAGGTAGGTGAATACTAAGCAAGCTTCAGGAAAGGAAGGTCCTTTATTGAACAAATCTGAAAACTGCGAACGCTCTTGACGGTCAGACAGACGAACGACGCTGTAGTCACTTTTGTGGACATTAAGACAGCTTACGACTCCACCGACAGGCAGATTCTCTTTGACACGTTAGAAGAATATGCAACAGACACCCACACAACAGGTATTTACAGACACCACCTCCAAAATAAAGTTTAAGGGAGAAATCACAGACTCATTCGAGATAAATACAGGGGTCGGTCAGACATGGAAACGATCTCTCAGCGCTTTTACTCAACTTTGGCTTGGACAAAATTATTAAACATTTGGAAGAAAAAGTAAAAGGAATTCAGTTAGGATGAACGTGTACAAACAAGATGCTAACAAAAGGCATGGAATTTGCAGATGACCTGGAATTACTCAGCAACGATAGACAAGAAGAAGAAGAAGAAGAAGAAGAAGAAGCACTGGAATACTTACATGAAGTCTCCGCGAAAACAAGTCTATACGTAACGTATGAGAAGACGCAGTACTTGGACAAAAAGAACAACAACAATCGAGCCATCTACACAATATACGGAAAAGTAACAGAGTGGAAAATTCAAATGTCTTGGGGAATATATAGAAATAGGAGGATCAAATAAAGCATCCAAAATACAAAGAACAGAGAAACTTCAGAAAGCATACAAACTGACATGGACGCATACAATAAAAGAAGTATTTCAAGACAGGCTGAACTGAGGCTCTAAAATACAGTTATGCTACCTGAAGCTCTCAATACCTCAGAAACGACCACAATCAGAGCATCAGGTATCACAGAGAAAAAATAGAACGTAAAATCCTCAGAAAAATTATTCGATCCGTACACAGAAATGGTATATATATACACTCCTGGAAATGGAAAAAAGAACACATTGACACTGGTGTGTCAGACCCACCATACTTGCTCCGGACACTGCGAGAGGGCTGTACAAGCAATGATCACACGCACGGCACAGCGGACACACCAGGAACCGCGGTGTTGGCCGTCGAATGGCGCTAGCTGCGCAGCATTTGTGCACCGCCGCCGTCAGTGTCAGCCAGTTTGCCGTGGCATACGGAGCTCCATCGCAGTCTTTAACACTGGTAGCATGCCGCGACAGCGTGAACGTGAACCGTATGTGCAGTTGACGGACTTTGAGCGAGGGCGTATAGTGGGCATGCGGGAGGCCGGGTGGACGTACCGCCGAATTGCTCAACACGTGGGGCGTGAGGTCTCCACAGTACATCGATGTTGTCGCCAGTGGTCGGCGGAAGGTGCACGTGCCCGTCGACCTGGGACCGGACCGCAGCGACGCACGGATGCACGCCAAGACCGTAGGATCCTACGCAGTGCCGTAGGGGACCGCACCGCCACTTCCCAGCAAATTAGGGACACTGTTGCTCCTGGGGTATCGGCGAGGACCATTCGCAACCGTCTCCATGAAGCTGGGCTACGGTCCCGCACACCGTTAGGCCGTCTTCCGCTCACGCCCCAACATCGTGCAGCCCGCCTCCAGTGGTGTCGCGACAGGCGTGAATGGAGGGACGAATGGAGACGTGTCGTCTTCAGCGATGAGAGTCGCTTCTGCCTTGGTGCCAATGATGGTCGTATGCGTGTTTGGCGCCGTGCAGGTGAGCGCCACAATCAGGACTGCATACGACCGAGGCACACAGGGCCAACACCCGGCATCATGGTGTGGGGAGCGATCTCCCACACTGGCCGTACACCACTGGTGATCGTCGAGGGGACACTGAATAGTGCACAGTACATCCAAACCGTCATCGAACCCATCGTTCTACCATTCCTAGACCGGCAAGGGAACTTGCTGTTCCAACAGGACAATGCACGTCCGCATGTATCCCGTGCCACCCAACGTGCTCTAGAAGGTGTAAGTCAACTACCCTGGCCAGCAAGATCTCCGGATCTGTCCCCCATTGAGCATGTTTGGGACTGGATGAAGCGTCGTCTCACGCGGTCTGCACGTCCAGCACGAACGCTGGTCCAACTGAGGCGTCAGGTGGAAATGGCATGGCAAGCCGTTCCACAGGACTACATCCAGCATCTCTACGATCGTCTCCATGGGAGAATAGCAGCCTGCATTGCTGCGAAAGGTGGATATACACTGTACTAGTGCCGACATTGTGCATGCTCTGTTGCCTGTGTCTATGTGCCTGTGGTTCTGTCAGTGTGATCATGTGATGTATCTGACCCCAGGAATGTGTCAATAAAGTTTCCCCTTCCTGGGACAATGAATTCACGGTGTTCTTTTTTCCATTTCCAGGAGTATATATATATATATATATATATATATATATATATATATATATATATATATATATATATATATATAAGCCTCGAAAGATAATAGCAGGGGGAAAATGACGTATGACAAACATAGACTAAATGAAATCGAGGAACACTTCAAGAGATTTAAGGCGAGAAATCTATACAGTATGTTCAGGGAAATATAAAGGCTTATCAGTCTCCAAATACCTGCTTCGAAAGAACAGATGGATCTCTGGAAACAAATACTAAACAAAACTACAAAATTCTTTAAAAATATTTTGATAAACTCCTCAGTTGCAAGAAACCTAAAGCAAAAATACATTTCACGAAAGGAATACCAAACACTGATTCGAAACCACCTACAATAACAGAGAGAGAAGAGGTTATAAAGCAACAAAAAAGACAGAGCCTGAGGAGAAGACGGCATTACCTCCAAGATCTGGAAACTCAGAGTCGAAAACATCACAAAGAAAATTCATAAAATTCCCACAAAAATATGAAGTATAGAGAAAATTCCATAGGAATGGAAAAGTGCATTGATTCACTCAATTCACAAAAAGGGTGACAAAACAGACTAATAATCACAGAGGTATCTCATTATTAACGGTCAGCTTCAAAATCCTCTCCAAGGAATTACTCAACAGACTTGATCCACAAGCTGATACAAAGATAGGTGAACAGCAAGTAGGCTTCAGGAAAGGAATATCCTGTGTTTAACAGACTTGGAACCTGTGAACGGTGTTGAAAGTCGGACAGATGAACAACGCTGTAGGGACATTCGTAGGTTCTAAGAAAGCCTGCGACTCCATAAACAGGCGGACTCTCTTTGATACGTTAGAAGAATATCAACACTCATGTAATGGGCACTTATAGACACCACATCCAAAATAAAATTTATGGGACACATACTGGGATCAGACAAGGAGATGGTCTCTCATCGCATTTGTTGAACACAGTCTTAGACAAAATTATGAAACAACGGGAAGAAAAGTAAAAGGGATTTATTTAGGAAGAACATGTGCAGTGCCTGGCATATGTAGATGACCTGGCAATACTCAGCAACAATAGACAAGCAGCTCAGGAAACACTGCAATACTTATAAGACTTCTCTGCCAAAACAGGTCCACAAATATCATATGAGAAAAGTCAATACGTGGAGTGAAAGAAGAACACCACACAAGCCATGCACACAAAATATAGAAAGTTGAGCAGAGCGGACAAGTTCAAATATCTTGAGGAAAATACATAAATAGGAGGATCAAACAAGGCACCCAGCGTAGAACGAACAGTAAAAGTTCGGAAAGCGTACAAGCTGACATGGTCGCACTGCAGTAAAAGAAACATTTTGAGACAGGCCAAACTCAGGTGCTACAGCACAGTGTCCTGTAAGACTGACGTGTTTTACGATTAGTATTTGAATATGTTCCAGTGGGTATAAATGTGGATGGGCACGAGTTATCTGAGAGATGGGGAGGAAGAGATGGACATGGACCGATAGAGGTGGAATTAAGAGACGGAAAACATAGAGGAGGGAGGAGGAGATGGACAGGTGGAGAGCTAGGAAGATGAGGTTCGCAGAGAGGGGGAAAGAAGAAATTGACAAACAGAGAAGGAGGTGGACAGACAAAGAAGGGGATGCAGGAGGTGGACAGAGAGAGGAGCTGCGGAGGAGATGGACAGGAAATGGGGAGTAGGGGATAGACTGAGAGAGGGGGAGGAGGAAATGGAGAGACAGAGAGTGGGAGGAGGAGCTGGAGAGACAGAGAGGAAGAAGGGGAAGGTGGACAGAGAGCTGGGACAAAAAAAAGGAGATGGTAACAGAGAAGGAGGAGGAGGATACTGACAGAGAGAGAGGAGGGGTGGAGATGTGTTCAATATATGTATGCTGGTGAGGCTGTTTGAAAAAAGCTGGTATTCAAGTACATAGTCAAGAGAGTGTTACGATATTGCAGTGCTTGTGATGTTCGGAAGTACTGGGTGATCAAAAGGTCAGTATAAATTTGAAAACTGAATAAATCAAGGAATAATGTAGATAGAGAGGTACAAATTGACACACATGCTTGGAATGACATTGGGTTTTATTAGAACAAAAAAAAAAAAAAAAAAAATACAAAAGTTCAAAAAATGTCCGACAGATGGCGCTTCATATGATCAGAATAGCAATAATTAGCATAATAAAAGTAAGACAAAGCAAAGATGATGTTCTTTACAGGAGATGCTCAACATGTCCTCCATCATTCCTCAACGATAGCTGTAGTCGAGGAATAATGTTGTGAACAGAACTGTAAAGCATGTCCGGAGTTTGGTGAGGCATTGGCGTCGGACGTTGTCTTTCAGCATCCCTAGAGATGTCGGTCGATCACGATACACTTACGACTTCAGGTAATCCCAAAGCCAATAATCGCACGGACTGAGGTCTGGGGACCTGGAAGGCCAAGCATCCTGCATAAACATCGTACGTTCCAGCAGGTGTTTATCAGCCAGGCTGGGGATGATGCGATTCTGTAACATATCGACGTACCTCTCACCCGTCACGGTAGCAGTTACAAATCCAGAATCACGCATTTCCTCGAAGGAAAAAGGCACGATAACGGGAGATGTGGTAAATCCAACCCATACCGTGACTTTCTCGTCGTGCAATGGAGTTTCCACGACAGTTCTAGGATTTTCGGTAGTCCAAATTCTGCAGTTGTGCGCGTTAACAGACCCTCGGAGCGTGAAATGAGCTCCGTCGCTCAACACGTTACTCAACCAATCGTCATCTTGCGCCATCTTTTGAAACACCGCAAATGCCCTCCGCTTCAATAAATCGCCAGGTAACAGTTCATGATGCCGATGGATTTTGTACGGATAGCATCGGAGGGTACGCCTCAGTGCCAACCAAACAGTAGTGTATGGAATGCCGGTGCGACGTGCGACTGCACGAGCGCTGACTTCCCCGTGCATAGACGAACCCGCTACAGTCTCCATTTCTTCCTGAACTGTCTCAGCAGCATTACGCCTTGCGTTCGGTCGGCCACTACGGGGTCTATCGTCTAAACAACCTGTGGCTTCGAACGAACTTCGAAATCATTCTCGCCACAGCTGCATTTGTCAACGGACCTATACCCGTTCGAATCCCCTTCCTATGGCGATAGGATCGTAACGCTGAACTAGCACATTCCCCATTCTGATAATAAAGCTTCACTAACAGCGCATTTTCAGGTAACGTCAACATGCTGCGACTGCTGGCGCATCTGATTCTCGCTCTCATTACAGCTCTTTTTATACACGATTGTAATGCGCAGTCGCTGACGTTTTGCTGTCCAGTGCCATCAGTCGGATATTTTGTGAACTTGGTTTTTTTTGTTCTAATAAAACCCCATGTCATTCCAAGCGTGTGTGTCAATTTCTACCTCTCTATCTACATTATTCCGTCGTTTATTAAGTTTTCAAATTTATACTGACATTTTGATCGCCCGGTATATGACTTTCATGCTCCTCCGAAGGAACAGGCACTGTGCGACTACTACCATTGTGAAACACACGAAATGTATTTGCATTTGCGAAGATGGATAACCGTCAACTGTTTATCACGATAGTCGGGAAATCCAGTTTCGATTGCCGATCCGGTACAAATTTTCGTTGACGTCATTCCAATACAGGGATGACGGTTGTCCATCTATGCAAATTCGAATAAATTTCATGCAAGACTGTTATACAGAAACTGCTGTCTGAAACAGATCAGGCACCCACTATACAGCCGTTGCGTGGAACGAAAAGTCGTTATGAGGTTACACCACATGTGCAGCGTGATGAGAAACTAATTAGGCTGAGAGATTAGTCGGCTGCCACCCGCGTCCCCCATCCATCAACAGTCACCTCTGTCACTGCCGCACGTATTTCACACGACGCAGGTAACATTGGCCTGAGGCAGCTGAGTTAGGGGAACTGATGCTTGTTTAATTGCCACCGAATTTCAACACCCTGATTGATGGGTACGTAGCGGAACAGTTTCTTTTAGAATAAGGCTTTTAAATGATCAACGTGTGTAACAGAAAGTTAAGAATGCGACAGCAACGTTCATCAAGCAACTGCATCGTCTATATAACATGAGTTCTGGGACAAAATTGTGATAGTACTAGAGGATAAATAGCTTCTCATCGATTATGGTTGAAAATGAAAGGTCTTGGACAAACGTCGATCTGAAGTGGAAAACGTCAGTACAAAGTTCAACGCACCCGGTTCGCAAGAGTAAGAGAGTCCAACAGGTTCATTCACATAAACCAATATCCAGCTGAAGCCACTTGTTGAAGCTGTACCTCACGGAGTTACCTAATATCGGGGATATTGACTGTTGCCTTTCGCTCGCTGTTTCAAATAGCCTCCGACATTTTCTATGGTATTAAGACCGGGTGATGTAGGGGGCTAGTCGAGATGCGATAGGCTGGCTGAATATTCGTCAAACCAGGAAAGTACGAGCGCCGCACTGGACACGGCTGTTGTCGCATCAGAAAATGGGAGTGATCACAGCTTACTCATCGTGGGATATAGAAGAAACAGAAACAGTTATCCACCGATAATATCGAAATAAACGTCATGGTTCACGTCTATGGTAACCTGAATGAATGGCCCCAGTCATGGTACGATAAACATCCCGAAAACAACACAGAACGGCATCTGATATGAACTACACCCTCCACACAATAGAGGTTAAACGCATCATTGAGCCACTGGCGCACTGGATACTGTAAAAGGTCCATAACTAAGGAATTTATTGCTAGCACACTCGAGCAGATGTAATTTCGATGGACTACTCACGCGCTGCCTGCGATATGTAAGCTATAAGAGAATCTCAGACCAAAGAGCAGTGTTGACTGCGGTAAGAGCAGTGTTAGTAGGAGTAAGTAGTAGCGAGCAGTCTGGTGTACTGAGTTGGCTGGGCCGGTCGTGGGGAGCAATGGCGGTGCCTGAGCGATGTAGTATAAGGTAAAAGCAGCCTCGCGCATATGTACTATTGTTATATCAAGACCCATGTAAATCTTTTTAAAAATCTCTTAATAATAATCTTTCTTATAAAAATTAACTTTTGACAATCATTCATCTCAATTTAAAGAATTTACTAATTTCTCCAACCCATGCTCATCGCGATTATTGTAAAGAAAAATCAGTTGTTTCTTTTTTATACATGACAAATCTATCAGCCAGCACTTACAGGAGCAGATATATAGGCGTTATCCGGCGACCTTATTGAGGTAAGAATTTTCAATTTATTCAGAATGATCTTTCAGGGTCATGACGCAGCACTGCTGACGTCCAAATTTACCAGTTTAGATTCACAGTCAGATAATTATTGAAAGGTTATATATATAAGTCATATTTTATTAGGAGGTTAGTCTCATTGTATTATTGGTAGGTTACGGAATTTGGGAGGTTACAACACCTTGCATCATTTGAAAAGGGGCTTTATCTGCTACTGTGTGCAGTGGCCTCGTGTGAGATACCCGAATCAGGTGTATATTGCAGGCTTCTCCCTTAGCAGTGTTTGCTTGGAAATTAGGTGAAGTGGACCTGTAGTCACAAACAACAGGAATTCTTCTTTGGGTGGAAACTGACTGTCGTTGACAACTGGTGACACTCGCCTCTGGTGGTCCCTGTTGGTTCAGATACCTTTGAGTCATCAGTCTTCTGACCGGTTTGGTGCAGCCCGCCACGACGTCCTCTCCTGTGCCAGCCTTTTTATCCCAGAGTAGCACTTGTAATCTACGTCCTCAATTATTTGCTGGATGTATTCCAATCTCGGTTTTCATCTACAGTTTTTGCCCTCTACAGTAGCCTGTGGTACCACAGAAGTTATTTCCAACATCTTAACAGACGTCCTGTCATCCTGTCCTTTTTTTGTCAGTGTTTTCCATTTATTCCTCTCCTCGCCGATTCTGCGGAGTACATTCTCATTCCTTATTAGTCCATCAAATTTTTGCGAGCGGTATATTGCCAACAGTGGATGCTACTGGTGCCCTGCAGACACATTAGACAGTCCGCAATGATACACCACAAATCGGGCCCCTTTGGTCACAGTGTTTTTTTATATTATTATGATGTGAGAGCGTCCAAACACGATAGCTGATTTCTGCCATTATGTCACGTCTCCAAGACGACCCATCTTCTGATTCCTTGCACCCGACTGACACCTACACAGCATTCCAATGTCACGGCTGACGTCAGCGGCGGAGGTTCACGCTGACTCCTGGTACCAGTTCTGCAGCTTTCACAGTGCTTCAAAGCGACCACTGTGATCGTGTAAGGGGGTTTACTAACATTCTGTCTGGTGAGCTTAGCAATGTAATGTTACACGTATGAAGACGAGTTACTAGGCCAGCTAGAATTGGTACGAGTTGAAGCGATTTTTTTTTTTTTTGTCAAGGTGAATGCTAGTTGCCAGCCCTAGGTCTACGAGACGGTAAGGCCCACCGGACGGTCAAGCAGAAGCGACCAGTAAGGCCCGGCCCCAGGTGCGGGTGTGGAGCGAGTAAAGGGAAGGGGGTAGAACCCGGTGAGGCGTACCGCCGTATACCGATCCTGCTTTGGAGGCGGTTAAGTGGGAGATGTGTCTCAGAGCTGGATAGTGACAGATGGTGACTCGAGACTGGACGCGCACTAGTTTATGTATCAGCCGATAGAGGACAGTATTGGATAGGGGACTGTGATTTAGTTTCGATTGTGCCCACTAGAGTGCACTAAAGTAATAGAATGTTTTTCATAAACTGTTCTGGTATTTTCATAAAGTATTATTATGTCTTTTTGTGTATGTAAAATGTCATAAATGTGTTTTAGCAGTATGAATGATGCGTGAGTATGGTTTAAGGTTAATACGAAGATAATGGTTTAACGAGTTATGTAGTGGGATTTAGTGTGGGAACATTTCGAAGTATGGATGCGGACAAAGGGGATTTTTGTAGAATATATTTGTAAAGTAAGCTTATGGTAAAGGGAAAGTTAATTCAGGTATAAATAACAATAGTAAATAACTTTATGCATAAACAAAACTTCAGCATATTAGATAATTACGTCGGTAAAAAGTGCAGTCGTTAGGTTTACTATTTTGCGATTGGTTATTGATGAAAAGCGCGGACTGACGCGGGAGAATGTTGTTTTGCTATTGGCTGTTGAGTGAACTGACCAATGGTAAAGCACTATTCTTCGCGCGCCTTTCTCTGCTGGTAGAGAAGACTTAGAGTATTCTAGAGAGGAGTCGGAGCCTAGCCATGAAGCAGTTCGGACGTGTGTAGTAGTAGTTCCGATGGAAATGATAAGTTGCCGGATCTAGCAGTGTTTCATACATAAAAAGTGTTGTAAAGTGACGGCATAATTATTCCGATGGGTGTGTAGAAATTTCGGAATTTTTATGTGAATTTTGTGACGAGAAAAGACATAAATTCCGCGTGGCGTATTCAGCAGGTCGGTGGCTAAAAACTGTGACTGCATTAGGTACCGACAGACTTAATATTTGGCGAGCATTATCGATCTAAAACAATCAGTATTTTTGTAGCTATTACGTTTTCGGGAAATGCAACACCGTAAACTTGCTAACGTGAGTGAAAGGGATTGTGAGTGACTGTTAAGACTAGCACGGGCTTCGCAGTGATAATTGTTCGCCTAAGTTTCAGAATATATTAATTAAGGACAAAATTTCCAACCTTTCATGTGTGTGAAAACTTTCTCCCGAAACCTAGATTAGTGACTTTAATTGCAACCCGGTTCACGTCGAAGTACAGTAGGTTTCGCTCGGCTTTCCTACTGATGATCTGCTGAGACAATGTTCACAGGTAGGTGCAGGTTCGTCGTAAAGCGACGGAAGAAACCGCGCTGCCGCACCGGTACGGGGAATTTGAACGATGGTTACTCGCTTAGCAGGATACGGAATGCACCAGCAATGGCGGACTTTGAGACAATCTAGAGGATGGTTAAGCTATTAGAAATTCGACGTTAGATCACTTACACAATAAAGCAATTCTGAATAGGTCTGCGATATCAGATAAATAACCCACAGACAGCAAAAGTTAACATTTCACAGCGAATATACATTTTCACAACGAACGTTGGAATTAACAACTTTTAACGCTTCATGCGATTTAAACAAACGATATCTTAGAGGATAGCATTGCACTATAGTTATCATTCCTGAAATCTTCGTATCTATATTTCATTTCTTGATTTATTATCTGTTTTATACCTTTTCTTAATGCCGTTGTCTGCCAGCATACCGTATTCTCCGCAAATGACTGCAGTATGAACATATCATATCTTGTCATACTTGTGTTTTTTTTAATGAATGTGTTTCTATTTTTTCCAGATATTATTTAACTATTGATTACAGTTGGTAATACAAAATCATGGTAATTTAAGAAGTAGGAAACCGCATGTGTTGACTGACACCACCTTTAGAACCAAAAGAAGCTTTTGTCAAACAGGCCTAAATAATTGTTTAAACAATGTTTAACGACAATCTCTTGTCATTTAACGTGAGCGCACGAACGCGAATACTGGTGTATTTATTTTTGAAGAAACTATTTGTATTTGTTGCGGATGGTCATAGCATTTATTTAAATATTGTTACAGTGCATTAATTTGGTCTGGGATGTGGTGAGATTGAATTAAATAACGTCTGTAGAACTTAAGAACGATGTACTTTTGATTGAGGTGCCTTTCAGCTAATAGAAAAGTAGTCAGTGCGAAACACCACTGGAGTCAAGAGGGAATAGACTTTTTCTCGAGTGGTGCGCTCAAGCGAGCAATTCCAGACACTTCTCGTTTAGATCTTCAAGAAGCCACTTTTACGCAAATTCGTGAAGAAGACGGACCTGCCCGAGGTGACGTGGGGTGTTTGGCTTTGTGGGTGACTGCTCGAGGGCGGTGAATGGCCTCTATAACAGACTTTATCCGATTGCATTATGTAATTTAAAAGAGGCAGAATATGAGTTTATACTAGTTATTTCGCGTGTGTTAATTTGTAAACCATCATGTTGAACTCTGACTTATTTTAGGATGGTGAATGTTTCGTGTATTGCGGTCACGAAATTTCCCTTTAGTTGAGAGATGCATTCATCAGTAAACATTATTCATCATACACTACTGGCCATTAAAATTGCTACACCACAAAGATGATGTGCTACAGACGCGAAATTTAACCGACAGGAAGAAGATGCTGTGATATGCAAATGATTAGCTTTTCAGAGCATTCACACAAGGCTGGCGTCGGTGGCGACACCGACAACGTGCTGACATGAGGAAAGTTTCCAACCGATTTCTCATACACAAACAGCAGTCGACCGGCGTTGCCTGGTCAAACGTCGTTGTGATACATCGTGTAAGGAGGAGTAATGCGTACCATCACGTTTCCGACTTTGATAAAGGTCGGATTGTAGCCTATTGCGATTGCGTTTTACCGTATCGCGACATTGCTGCTAGCGTTGGTCGAGATCCAATTACTGTTAGCAGAATATGGATTCGGTGGGTTCAGGAGGGTAATACGGAACGCCGTGCTGGATCCCAACGGCCTCGTATCGCTAGAAGTCGAGATGACAGGCATCTTATCCGCATGGCTGTAACAGATCATGCAGCCACGTCTCCATCCCTTAGTCAACAGATGGGGACGTTTGCAAGACAACAACCATTGCATGAACAGTTCGATGACGTTTGCAGCAGCATGGACTATCAGCTCGGAGACCATGGCTGCTGTTACCTTTGACGCTGCATCACAGACAGGAGCGCTTGTGACGGTGTACTCAACGACAAACCTGGGTGCACGAATGGCAAAACGTCATTTTTTCGTATGAATCCAGGTTCTGTTTACAGCATCATGATGGTAACATCCGTGTTTGGCGACATGGCGGTGAACGTACATTGGAAGCGTATATTCGTCATCGCCATACTGGCGTATCACCCGGCGTGATGGTATGGGGTGCCATTGGTTACACGTCTCGTTCACCTCTTGTTCGCATTGACGGCACTTTGAACAGTGGACGTTAGATTTCAGATGTGTTACGACCCGTGGCTCTACCCTTGATTCGATCCCTGCGTAACCCCATATTTCAGCAGGATAATGCACGACCGCATGTTGCAGGTCCTGTACGGGCCTTTCTGGATACAGAAAATGTTCGACTGCTGCCCTGGCGAGCACATTCTCCAGATCTCTCACCAATTGAAAACGTCTGGTCAACGATGGCCGAGCAACTGGCTCGTCACAATACGCCAGTCACTACTCTTCATGAACTGTGGTATCGTGTTGAAGCTGCATGGGCAGCTGTACCTGTACACGCCATCCAAGCTCTGTTTGACTCAATGCCCAGGCGTCTCAAGGCCGTTATTACGGCTAGAGGTGGTTGTTCTGGGTATTGATTTCTCAGGATCTATGCACCCAAATTGCGTGAAAATGTAATCAAATGTCAGTTCTAGTATAATATATTTGTCCAATGAATACCGGTTTATCATCTGCATTTCTTCTTGGTGTAGCAATTTTAATGGCCAGTAGTGTAATTCTCTGTCATCTACATCTATTGCAGATGTTAGAAGAGAACCCCTTTTATGAAATTAGTCATTTATATGTATATATATATATATATATATATATTTTTTTTTTTTTTTTTTTTTTTTAGCAGAGTTGTGCATAGCACCAATTACCTAAGGTGCGAGGAACGTCAGGGAAACATGAAACTGGCTTGCGCGCGTGTGGGATGCTGTTTATAGAGCAACTACTTCACAGAAAACCGTTAGATAACGTCACCGTAAGCAGCGTACAATATTCAGTAAGATAAAAGAAATATTGCTCAGTTTTGAAGACTGGTTCAAATGGCTCTGAGCACTATGGAACTTAATATCTGATATCAACAGTACCGTAGAACTTAGAACTACTTAAACCTAACAAACCTAAGAACATCACACACATCCATGTCCGAGGCAGGATTCGAACCTGCGACTGTAGCGGTCCGCGGTTCCAGACTGAAGCGCCTAGAACCGCTCGGCCACACCGGCCGGCTCCGTTTTGAAGTTCTTCTCCTGGATTAAGATATGAAAATAAAAAGAAAGTGTATGATGGCATTGTTGCCGGGGAGCCGAAAAGGAGTAAGTTCAGTAACATGCTCGGAAAGGGTTTCTTATTGGCGGTGTTCTGGTGTATCTGAGTGTAGGTGAGTAAATTGCGGTGTCACGTTTGTGTTGTGTAAAGATGAGAAAAGGAACGGAGTGAAACTTGATGCCGGCACATAGCCTACTCATCTCGAACAGCACCAAAGGTACCACCGAGCTCAACCTCCGCAGTGGTAGGACAGGACACCGTCCATTACACTTGGAGCTCACTGTTTGGGAATCCGGTCCCTAAGTGGTGTGTAACCTATTAAAGATAGGAGTACCCTCATACAAAGACTTCGCGTAGACAGTGTTGAATGTTTTTGTAGTACAAAGCAACCAATGATTTCATGGTACACTGCAACAGTTCATATTCTTATTTCAGTTGAACTGTGAACTCTGACGGTGAATGCACACTAGAGCACGTGGTCAGATGTCAATGTAACGTCGTATATGTAAACACCATAGGTGGGTATGCAGCTGATAAAGAGTTGCAATTCTCTGTGAAGTTAGAACCACCGCCAGACTGCATTAATGCGGTTCCTGTTTAGTGTTGTTACTGGGTCTGCCTGGGTAAACTGTAAGGGTCGTGCATACAGTCATACGTTGAGAGATCGCCGTGAAGGACACTGACATGCTGCATACTCGCGTGAGTCAGCGTCATCAGCACCTGAAAGAGTTGAAACTGGCCTCGTTGTAGATATTCATTTGCAGAGCTGGTCGAATCCTGCAATATCCAGATTTGTGGGGCATTCGGATGTGATAGTGGCCGTGTTTTGGATTGCATGGGAACGGAGGGCTGCCACACTCCTCATCAAGGTTCCGGTCGATCACGTATCACCACCACAAGGGAGGGACGCTGGATCGACGTCGACTATAGTGGCGACCTAGGGGGAGATCCCATTCTTCCAATATTTCGGAAAGACAGAGTGGTGTTAGTTCTCATGTTGTGGTGTGGAGAACCATTACGTATGATTTCAGGTGATGTCTGGTAATGATTGACGGAACTCTAGCGGCACAACGATACTTCACGGACATCCTCTCATTTTTCAATAGGACATTGCTTATCCACACATTGCACGTATATGTATGACCTGTTTTTTTGATGTTGTGGTAATTAGGAACTAGATTGTCGGTCGTACCCAGTGGCGGATAGAGACTCAGATCACAATTTATTGCTTGATGAAAGGAGGAGGTACGAAAATATTCAGAAGCAGATAGGAATTCAGTATTATAAGTCACTTAAGACTAAGATAAAAAGGGATTGACAGACGAAACGAGGAGGTACGAAACCGTCAGAAGAAGGTAGGAATTCAGCAATATAAGTCACTTAAGAAGAAGATGAAAAGGGAAGCCAAGATGAAATGGGTGCAGAAGAAATGCGAAGAAATGGAAAAAGACATGGTTGCTGGAACCACTTATAGAAAATGAGTTAAAATTAAGAGTGCAAGAGGAATTCCATAGTTAAACGCAGAGAAGAGAGCAGAGAAGTGGACAGGGTACACTGGCCTCTACGAGGAGGAAGAGCTGTCTGATGACATGACAGAAGAAGAAACAAGAGACGATTTGGAAGACAAGGAGGTCCAGTGTTAGAATCAGGGTTTTAAAAAAGCTTTGGTCTAGCGATCAAATAAGGCAGAAGGCATAGTTTATATTCCTTGGGTATTTCTAAAATCATTGGGATAAGTGGGAGCCATGAGACTACACAAGGTGGTTTGAAGAATTAATGGGCTTCCAGACAGCACTTAAGGCAAAATACCTTCCACACAATCTCGAAGACTGCAAGGGCAGATATATGTGAGGAGTATTGCACAATCAGCTTAACAACTCATGCAACTAAGTTGCTTGCAAGCATAATTCACAGAAAAATGGAAAGAAAGTTGAGGGTCTTTTACATGACGGTCAGTTTAACTTCCGGATAAGTAAAGGCACCAGAGAGGCAATTCTGACATTCCACTTGATAATGGAAGCAAGACTTAAACCATGACGCGTTCAAAGGCTTTGTCGACCTTCCAAACAGGTTAGACAATGTGAAATTGTGCAAGGATGTTCGAATGTTCGCGAAAGTAGTTGTAACCTGTAGAAGAAGACCCGTAATGTGCAATACGCTCAAGAACCGAGAGAGAAAAATAAGAATGTAACGCGAAGAAGTTTACAGGATGAATTTCCAGTCTGCAGCGGAGTGTGCGCTGATATGAAACTTCCTGGAAGATTAAAACTGTGTGCCGCACACTGCGCTGCAGAGTGAATATTATTTCGGAAATAATCCCTCAGGTCGTGGCTGAGCAATATCTCCGCTAGATCCTTCGTTCCAGGAGTGCTAGTCTTCCAAGTTTCGTAGGAGAACTTTTGTGAAGTTTGGATGATAGAAGACAAGGTACTGGCGGAAATAAAGCTTGGACGGAACTCTGGCGTCACAACGATACTCCACGGACAACCTGCGTCGTCATTGTTACCTCTCATTTTTCAACACGACAATGCCCATCCACACATGGCACGTATCTGTAAGAACTGTTTGTGTGATGTTGTGGTAATCCTGTGGTCTGCTAGATCCCCAGATCTGTCCTAGATAGAACATGTGTCTTACCAGCAAGGACTCTAACTCAGTTCTAGTGGCAGTGTCCAGGATAGCATTGACCGGTGATGACAGATGTGGACCAGCTTGTCTCATGAAGGAGTGCAACGGCTTTATGACACTTTCCAATCGAATCAGCGCATGCTTCCAGCACTCAGGAGGTACAACGTCATACTGATAAATGGTGTTCCAAGTTGCTTGTAAATTCGATCTGATTTTATGGTCGCTGATATAACACTACGTACCCTCTCAAACTGTGACGTTTCATGTAGTTTCCTCCTCCCCTTCTGACTGCTTTACTTTTCTTTGTCAGGTAGCGTACTCGCTTGCAAGAAACCACACTCAAAACTACAATGGTTTCGATCGTCGCATGCCGGAAATATCCACCATTATATCAATTCGAATAGTGATTGGCGTCAGTGATCATCGAAAATCTTCGTTTGAGCCGTTCTTAATTATTTGTGCTGAAACCTACAGAGAAATGAGTTTCATTAGTCGTTTTGTAGTGAGAAGTAGATGCTGAACCTCGTTCAATGAGTTGAGAAATACCGCAGCAAATCTGCTGCTTGGAGGTAACGAAACTGACAATTTCGTGTCTGGATAAACAACCCACACGTTTTCTTTGGACTTCGATAGATGCATTCTAACAGCAATTGACAGATTCCTTATTGCCTACTCTACATACAGGATTGAAGATAAGATTACTCAGTCAGTGCATGTCTATAACATCAGCATACCGTCATGTACTCAGAACTTTTCATTAGCAGGTGATTGTGTTAAGTTCATGCTATGTAATGTTATAGTTATATCTTCCAGATAGACCAAAACTCAATCGTAGTAATTATAATGACTAAAATCTCTTTACACACTTGATTATATTACCAGCAGAAATGGTTTATTGTAAGGGTTCATTACAAATGTTTTTACAACTTCCATTCGTTAGCATTAGGTAGTTACATAAATTAGTGAAACGGATCCTCGTATCATTAATAGATCGCATTCCATTAATTAAATTAATCCTGCAGTACTTGGTTCTATATTCTTTACCATTAAGTGATGAGAAGCTTGCTTGGAGCTATGTGCATAAATTGAATATTTTCGATAACGGGCTGTAAATGAACAGTACTCAAATTTTTATGATCCTGGCTTCAGACTGGAGTATTCATATTTATTTTATCAGTTAACACATGTAAATTTATATCCGTTTAACCTAAGTGTTTGCTACTGCATTACTTGTTCATTCCGACCTCTGAGACTACTAGCATGTATATTTTAACTGAAATAGATAGATAACCTTTCCTGATCTACTTGAGAAAGTATCTGTTTTACTATATACTCATTTCATAAAAATCCTTACACATCTGTTTAAATGTCCATTAGTTACATTCCATTCCTTACAGAAGGTCAATCCATTCATCCCTTTCCAATATTCAATGGCCTCGACCAACCTCCACCTAAATACTTAACTGGGTCCTGTCCTTTGACTCTGATTCTTTTTTACAAGGGTAACCTAAAAATTGCAGTAGACGTATACCTATGCTCACTCACCGCAACATGTGTGTACCTACTATATAGCAGCAACTAGCCACCAATATATTCTAGTTACTTACAAAACAGTATTAGGACTCATTTAGTAGAACACAGGTAAAGCATCACAGAGACAACCTAGGACGCTATTAACTTCATTAGAGTAGGACAGTACCTGTTCTATTTTATTTTGCCTCTTTTTCTGAACAATCATTCTTCCGACTGGTTTGATGCGGCCCGCCACGAATTCCTCTCCTGTGCCAATGTTTTCATCTCAGAGTAGCACCTGCTCGAAACGACCTCAATTATTTGCTGGATGTATCCCAATCTCTGTCTTCCTCTACAGTTTGTACGCTCTACAGGTCCCTCCAATACCGTGGAAGTTATTCCGTGATGTCTTAAAAGAGGGCCTATCATCTTGGCACCTCTTCTTGTCAGCGTTTTCCATATATTTCTTTCCTCGCCGATTCTGCGGAGACCTTCTTCGTTGCTTACCTTATCAGTACACCTAATTTTCGACAGTCTTTCGTAGCACCGCATCTCAGATGCTTCGATTCTTTTCTGTTTCCGTTTTCTCACAGTCTATATCTCACTGTCATACAATGTTGTGCTCCAAACGTACACTCTCAGAAATTTATTCCTCAAATTAAGACCGGTGTTTGATATTAGTAGACTTCTCTTGGCCAGGAATGCGTTCTTTGCCAGTGCTAATCTGCTTTTTAGGTCCCACTTGCTCCGTCCGTCATGGATTATTTTGCTGCCTAGGTATAGGAGAATCCTTAACTTCATCTACTTTGTTATCCCCAATTATAATGTTAAGTTTCCCGTTGTTCTCATTTCTGCTATTTCTCATTGCCTTCGTCTTTCTTTGATTTACTCTCAATTCATATTCTGTAAACATTAGATTGTTCCTTCCAGTCAACAGATCCTGTTATCCTTCTTCTCTTCCACTGAGGATAGCAATGTCATCAGCGAATCTTAACAATGATATCATTTCCCTTGAATTTTAACTCCACTCTTGAACCTTTGTTTATTTCAGTCACTGCGTATTCGACATATAGAGTGAACAGCAAATGGAAAAAAGCCTATCTCCGTATCTTCCGTCCCTTTTAATCCGTGCGCTTCGTTCTTGGTCTTCCACTCTAATTACTCGCTCTTGGATCTTATAGATATAGTATATTAACCATATTTCCCTACAGCTTACCCGTAGTTTTCCAGGATTTCGAACATCCTGCACCATTTTAGCTTGTCGAACATTTCCTCCAGCTCGACGAATCCTATGAACGTATCTTGATTTTTCTTCATTCTTTCTTCCGTTATCGGCCGCAACGTCAGAACTGATTTTCTGGTCCCTTTACTTTTCCTACAGTGAAACTGATCGCCATCTAACAGACTCTTAATTTTCTTTTCCATTCTTCTACATACTATTCTTGTCAGCAATTTGGCTGAATGAACTGTTAAGCTAATTGTGCGGTAATTCTGCCCTTGTCGGCTCTTGCAGTCTTGGGAATTGTGTGGATGATGTCTTTCCGAAAGTCTGATGGTATATCACCAATCGCACACATTCTACACACCAACGTGAATAATAATATTGTTCTCAGTTCCTCCAATGATTTAAGAAATTCTAATGAAATGTTATATGTAGCTTCTGCCTTATTTGATTTTAAGTCTTCCAAAGCTCTTCTAAATTGTGATTCAAATACTGGATGCTCTATCTCTTCTCTGTCGACTCCTGTTTCTTCTTCTATCATGTCATCAGGTAACCCCCCCCCCCCCCCTCACAGAGGTCTTCAATGTACTCTTTCCATCTATATGCTCTCTCCTCTTCATTTAACAATGGTATTTTTATGCACTCTTAATATTACCGCTCTTGCTTTTAATTTCACCGAAGATTGTTTTGACTTTTCTATATACTGCGTCAGTCCCCCGTCAATCATTTCTTTTTCGATTTCTCCACATTTTTTGATGTAGCCATTTTGCCTTAGTTTCTCTGCACTCCCGATTTATTTTATACCTAAGTGACTTGTATTTCTGTATTCCTGAATATCCCTGAACATTTTTGTGCTGCCTTCTTTCGTCGATCAAGTGAAATATTACTTCTGTTACCGAAGGTTTCTTTGCAGTTACCTTCCATGTACCTACGTTTTTCTCTTCAGCTTATATGACTGCCCTTTATAGAGATGTCCATACCATTTCAACTGAACTGCACACCGAGCCCTTTCCTTTAAGACAGTACCCATAGCCTCAAAAAACTTCAAGCATTATCTCTTCATTCCTTAATACTTCCGTATCCCACTTCTTTACTCATTAATTCTTCCTGACTAGTCTCTTAAACTTCAACCTACTCTTCATCATTACCAAATTGCTCCCGGTTACGTCTTATAATCTAATATTTGATTCCGGAATCTCTACCTGGCCATGATGTAATCTAACTGAAATCATCCTGTATCTCCTGGCCTTAGTTCAGCCATAATCTGCAAGCATTCAGCGGTGCCTAACTGAACGAGTAATAAATATAGCCCCTCCTAAAGAATTGTAATTTCTCACCACGTTGTTCACTTTCTACTTCCGTACTAGATGAAAGTGTGTCTGTGCGAATACATTCCCTCAATCTTGTTGGCAGGGGATATGCTAACAAGTAACTGATTTAAATTTCAATTGCCCCCACCCATTCTGGTGATTCGTTGCTTTTGTACTGCACTGTAGCATGTGTAGTATACAGGGTGGTCCATTGATCGTGAACGGGCCAAATATCTCACGAAATATGCGTCAAACGAAAAAACTACAAAGAACGAAACTTGTCTAGCTTGAAGGGGAAACCAGATGGCGCTATGGTTGGCCCGCTAGAAGGCGCTGCCGTAGGTCAAAGGGATATCAGCTGCGTTTTTTCAAACTAGGAACTCCCATTTTTATTACATATTCGTGTAGTACGTAAATAAATATGAATGTTTTAGTTGGACCACTTTTTTCGCTTTGTGATAGATGGCACTGTAACAGTCACCAACATGTGGCTCACAATTTTAGACGAACAGTTGGTAACAGGTAGTTTTTTTAAATTAAAATACTGAACGTAGGTACGTTTTAACATTTTATTTCGGTTGTTCCAATGTGATACAGTCCACTTATCATTTCTGAGAACGCAAGCTGTTACAGCGTGATTACCTGTAAATACCACATTAATGCAACAAACGCTCAAAATTATGTCCGTCAACCTCAATGCATTTGGCAATACGTGTCGCAACATTCTTCTCAACAGAGAGTAGTTCGCCTTCCGTAATATTCGCACATGCATTGACAATGCGCTGACGCATGTCGTCAGGCGTTGTCGGTGGATCAGCCAGTCGGTGTGGCCGTGTTGTTCTAGGCGCTTCAGTCTGGAGCCGCGTGACCGCTACGGTCGCAGGTTCGAATCCTGCCTCGGGCATGGTTGTGTGTGATGTCCTTAGGTTAGTTAGGTTTAAGTAGTTCTAAGTTCTAAGGGACTGATGACCACAAATGTTAAGTCCCATAGTGCTCAGAGCCATTTGAACCATTTGGTGGATCACGATAGCAAACATTCTTCAACTTTCCCCACAGAAAGAAATCCGGGGACGTCAGATCCAGTGAACGTGCGGGCCATGGTATGGTGCTTCGACGACCAAACCCACCTGTCATGAAATATATACCGATTCAACCGCACGCGAGCTATGTGCCGCACATCCATCATGTGGGAAGTACATCGCCATTCTGTCATGCAGTGAAACATCTTGTAGTAACATCGGTAGAACATTACGTAGGAAATCAGCATACATTGCACCATTTAGATTGCCATCGATAAAATGGGGGCCAATTATCCTTCCTCCCATAATGCCGCACCATACATTAACCCGCCAAGGTCGCTGATGTTCCATTTGTCGCAGCCATCGTGGATTTTCCGTTGCCCAATAGTGCATATTATGCCTGTTTACGTTACCGCTGTTGGTGAATGACGTTTCATCGCTAAATAGAACGCGTGCAAAAAATCTATCATCGTCCCGCAATTTCTCTTGTGCCCAGTGACAGAACTGTACACGACGTTCAAAGTCGTCGCCATGCAATTACTGGTGCATAGAAATATGGTACGGGTGCAATCGATGTTGATGTAGCATTCTCAACACCGACGTTTTTGAGATTCCCGATTCTCGCACAATTTGTCTGCTACTGATGTGCGGATCAGCCGCGACAGCAGCTAAAACACCTACTTGGGCATCATCATTTGTTGCAGGTCGTGTTTGACGTTTCACATGTGGCTGAACACTTCCAGTTGCCTTAAATAACGTAACTATTTGGCGAACGGTCCGGACACTTGGATGATGTCGTCCAGGATACCGAGCAGCATACACAGCACACGCCTGTTGGGCATTTTGATCACAATAGCCATACATCAACACGATATCGACCTTTACCGCAATTGGTAAACGGTCCATTTTAACACGGGTAATGTATCACGAAGCAAATACCCCACGTACTTATACGTTTTTGACTATTACAGTGGCATCTATCACAAAGCGAAAAAAGTGGTCCAACTAAAACATTCGTATTTCTTTACGTACTACACGAATATGTAATAAAAATGAGGGATCCTATTAAAAAAAAAACACACACACACACAGTTGATATCCGTTTGACCGATGGCAGCGCCAACTACCGGGCCAACCTTAGCGCCATCTGTGATTCTTGAGTTTCTCCCGCCGTATTTGATAATCAAAATATCCACGGGTGTGCTGCCGGTCTATAGTGTCCAACGGGCACAATATTTCGACGATCATATATGTCGCCATCATCAGGTGAACTGACGGACTGAGCTCCTGTGAACGTGCCGGCGCGGAGATCCGTACGCTATGGCTGCTCAGAGGGAACTGGGTTCGGTCACTCACTCACTCACTTTACTAACGAGCAATCCTTGCTCGTGAAGGGCAGGGTAAGCATCTAGTGCTATTCCTGCTGATATTGACTTGTTGGTACTGGAGGGTACTGGCTTAATTTGGGCTGGCCTATCGGATGCGTAGCATCCTTTGGCTGTTGGAAACCTAGTTTGTCTACGAAGTCTGGATTTCGTAGACAGAATTGGATGAGTGCCTCCTTGGTCATGTTCTCTCCTAGCTTGCCGATCTCCAGGAATTCCTGGTAAGCTGGGAGCTGTTGTATTTCCGGACGCACTTGCCCAGGCGACGCACCCATTTCTGCGACCACAAAGATGTGTTCCCAGTCCATGGGCGTGAAGACCGGCTGCTCGTTGATGATTTTCAGGTCCTTCCGCGATACCAGTCCTCTGTGGGTTCGGTCGAGGCGGCGGCCGATTTAAATACCCTCCGCCCGAGGCGCGCTCCCTCCGCCGTCCGCGCCCCGCGCCACGGTCGCGCGGTGGAACAGATTGCGACGGCGTCTGAGATGACGTCGGTGTGATAGCTCTGTCCGCCGTGGTCGTCACAACTATACGTTTGCTCGATTTACTCTTGATTAACCCAATCGCTGGTTCTAAACCGTGACTGTGGCTATAATCTTAGCAAGGCTTGGGAACCAGCGATTGGGTTAATCAAGAGTAAATCGAGCAAACGCATAGTTGTGATGACCACGGCGGACAGAGCCATCACACCGACGTCATCTCAGACGCCGTCGCAATCTGTTCCACCGCGCGACCGTGGCGCGGGGCGCGGACGGCGGAGGGAGCGCGCCGCGGGCGGAGGGTATTTAAATCGGCCGCCCCCGCGACCGAACCCAGTTCCCTCTGAGCAGCCATAGCGTACGGATCTCCGTGCCGGCACGTTCACAGGAGCTCAGTCCGTCAGTTCACCTGATGATGGCGACATGTATGATCGTCGAAATATTGTGCCCGTTGGACACTATAGACCGGCAGCACACCCGTGGATATTTTGATTAGCGCCATCTGTTTTCCCCCTTCAAGCTAGACGAGTTTCGTTCTTTGTAGTTTTTTCGTTTGACGCTTATTTCGTGACATATTTGGCCCAGTCACTATCACTAGACCACTCTGTATCATGTTCATTGTATTGTGTCGTAATCGGGAGGACGGTAACCATTCTGTTTTCCGTCAATATCGTTTTAATAATACAAGGAGGGCCGCGCTCTGCGCGACGTGTGTAAAGTAGTTGCTGAGTCTCATCGCTTGCGCCACCGAATGGACGCCATCGGCTTGTGACGTAGAAAACGAAATCTTAAATGCAGCAGCGAGAAATAGCTCGCACCATAACTGCTATTGTAGTTTTCGGCATTGTCATTATCGTTGCTCGTCCTGAAGGTGAACTTCCAGAGCTGTTTATGTCTGAGTTAGACTTTTGTCTAGCAAAATAACAGGAAAAGATGTTCTGTCCTCCTGCTCCTACTTGTATGGTTCTGTGACGACTATAGCGCATTTCATCAAAATCAGTATTTCCATTGGGTACTGGACTACGATAAACATCATAAATCCTGTTCCTTTACTGCGTTTAACACTTTTTCTGTGTTGTGTAACTGATTATTAAGCTGAGACTGAAGATCCCCTTGCCACCGAGGCAGATGTTGTGTCAAGGTTTTCCGCATTCGTCCTAACTCATTAACAGCTTGTTCTGAAGTGCTGTGTTCAGAGTACACATCAGGAACGATTTGTTGTACAGTCTGTTTAATTCTGTTTCTAATCTTTCTGTAATACGACATTCCTTTTATTTTAAAAATTCATCTACTCTCTTTTTGTGATTAATGGAGAAATTCTCTGTTTGGGTTACGACCTGTTGAAGGGTGAATTTCAAAGTTCCTTGTTCTAGTTGCAAATTACTAAAGTGGGTGGGGACAATTTAAATCTAGATCACTTACTTGTTAGCATAACCCCTATCAAAGGATTAAAGGAATATATTTGCACAGAGACATTAAGAAATGCTTTCACCATGTACAGAAGTAGAAAGTGAACAACGGGCTGAGAAATTACAATTCTTGTATAGGCTCATATTTATTACTTGTTCATTTAGACAAAGCTGAATGCTTTCAAATTATGGCTGAACTAAGGCCGGGAGATACATGATGATTTCAGTAAGATTGCATCGTGGTGAGGCAGACACTCCGGATTCAGATACTGGTTTGTAAGGCGTACCCAGGAGCAGATATAGACTCATATCACAATTTGGTAATGGTGAAGAACAGGGTGAAGTTTAACGGCTCCTGTATACTTTAAGTGTCGCATTGTCGGTCTTAGACTTTCAGTATTCCCTAAAAGCTTTCTAATGTGAAGTTTAATCCTGTCGCTAGTTGTAATGATATACAGTTCTTCATGTCTCTTATTCTTGTCCAGTGTGGCACTCTCAATATTAGTCTTAAAACAGCTGTTTTGAATCATTTGTAGAGTTTTAATATTCGACTGACATGCTGTGACTCAAGACGAACTGCCATATGTCATTGCAGGTTGCAGTAGTCCCTTACGAAATTTAAGATTGGTGTTGAAGTTATTGTGCGTGCTACATGGTAGTGGATATCCACCTAAGACGCGCAGTAATCGACTCATCTCCTCCTTTTATATTTGGATACGGATCTTAGAGATGAGTTTGCTGTCTAGTGACTCCCAGGAATCTGACCTGGTTGGTCCACTGGATCTCTGTGTCGTTGATTGACAACCGGTCTCGCACATAAGGACTTTTTCGGGTGGATAATATGACGCGAGTTTTGTCTGCATTTGACTTAAACATATTGTTTTTTGCCTACTGTTTCTCTGGTGTCAACCGTCTCCTTAGGTGGATGATTGCCCAATTTACTCGACAGCTGCTGGCAAGTAGAACTGTATCATCCGCAAATTTGTTGCTCAGGAACGTGTTACACTCTGCATTTTCTTGATCGTTCGCTCATGAGGCGGCTGATCCTTACGTCACGCGTCTCAGACAGAGCTGTAATTGTTTCTCTTTTCGAGCCACCGTCAGCGCCGTAGCGCACAACACGCTCTAAGTGTGGCAACAACCAGTCAAAACTCGACGGAGTGACGCAACGACATGAAGACTCGTGACACGAAACGGCGGCTGCGTATCAACAGATAACAACAGTCGGCATCATTCGGCGCGCAGATCGGGTATTAATTGAAAAAGAAACAACCTAATGGATATATTCCTCAGCATACGTTTAAACAATCTGGCAAGAGATCGATATTAAACCCGCTTGTTTATTGATTAATGTGTATCTCAAGACCCAATGCTAGGTGTAGCCACGCATAAACGAAAAAGCTCTGTTGGATAATGGTAGTTGATCATCTTTGTACTTTCGTGTCTCAGGGAACACTGACATGAAGCCTCGTTCACCGCAGCTGTTCTTACGTTAAATGGGTGTGAGACGTATCATTCTGGTGCCACGTATTCTCAGTAATGTAAAGAGCGACAGGGATTTGCGACGAGGAACGCATAAGATCCAATTTAAATTAAATTCCGTACCAAAACCAAGATAATCTGTCTGAGACTGACGTTGCCAAAATTACGTTCCCGTAGATATAAAGAAGAAAAAAACTATATTTGCAGAGTAAAGGAATGTGAAGACACTGAGTTACCTAAAATACCATTAGTTGGAAATGTTCTGTCAGGTTTTCCAGTGATATTTCTGTGCTCTCGAAAGCGTCAGGAGTAGCTCCACTTTTAAGTCTATGAAATAGAGATACAGAGATATGTATCTCATAGATACTCAGCATAGCGAGAAAGTAGATGATCGTCAGATATAACGAGGACATGTTGTGGAATCGATAAAAGCAATATAGACTGTTGCTAATGCATATCGTCATTTTCTTTCATAGAGATTAACGCTTCACCAGAATTTTTTTATCTTCAAGTTCTGTATATGTATGTACTGTGCCGTAGATTTGGTAGTTCTATTGCTGCGCCGTCTTCGCATTCTAAATCACGATTAAAAGTATTCAGTTGCTTATGAGTCTTGCGGGCTGTATGGCTGTAATCGAAGAAGCTTTTTTGTTTCTGACGTTTCGTCCAGAACTGCTGTGGACTTCTTCGGAGGTGCCTATGTCGACGTCGTCTCTTGGAGCTTCGCTAGGAGCACCTCCGGAGATGTCCAGCGCAGCTCCGGACGAAACGTCAGAAACAAAAAAGTTTCTTCGATCAGGGCCATACAGCTCGAAAGACGCATCAGAAACTACAAAGGCCGGTCGTGAAAGCCTTCATTGTATGACCAAAAGTATTCGGTTTTGGTCTGTGTTAACCGTGTGTGCATGCAATCTAAGTCCAAGAAAACACAGTCGGACTTAAACACGCGAACAGGAACCCACATAGTACAAAATATTGGGCGATTTGTAAAGGTTATGTTTTCATCAACGGAAGTATGTCATCTAACCACAAGTAAAAAATATTGGGCGATTTGAAAAGGTTATGTTTTCATCAACGGAAGTATGTTATCTAACCACTTTATTTGTGAGCTTATTGTCAGTATTGTATGCGATCAAATACGCCATCTAGCGGGACTCGTCAACGTTGTCTTTGCTGTCTTTGGAGAATTGAATAATTAGCGAATTATTGATCAGTTGTAGTTGGTGTGTGCCTGTACATGCGAGAAGAGACAGTTTTTTTGGAGATTAAACCAGTGCTACTAAGATAATTTGAACTTCTGACGTTATCTGAAAATTGCTCACACAGTTTCCCGACGAAGACAATATCTATCGTCTAGGAGAACGACTCGTTGAGGCTCAAGTGAAAGAGAAAGATAAGGTGTTCCAGAAAGTTTCCTTTCAACGGATAGCGCAACATTCTGTTCCGTAAATAAACATATAATTTAGAATTACTTTATAGTTGACAGTACCGAAGTGGATTTGTTATAAATAATATAATCGGTAGATCGTTTCAGTAACAAGAATTACTGGATAAGGAAAGGTGCAACTAGCGATATTTTAGATATTTACTCACTGCTTTTCATTAATTTTAAGTATCATTACATTTTCTGAATTCATTTTTCTCACGTGAAAGTGGGGGTAAACGAATGAGAAACAAGTGTGTGCAACGAATGACGACCCTGACTATAGTTCCGTAACGATAATAAGGCAGCACCTACATGAAAGTGGATAGGTGAAGGGTGGGGAGAGGAGAAGAGGGCGAAAGGAGGGGAGAAAACAGTGGGCAGAAGAGGGGGGGGGGGCGAAGTGAGGTATGGCCAGTAGCACGCACATTAGCACTGAATTGCTCTAATCTCTCCTAACGTAGCTAATGTTTAGTGCACACATGTGGTGCGTGTTTGTTTCGTTAATACATAACCACTTAGTGTCCAATAAGAGCATCCAGAAACTACGATGACCGTCTTGTTAACATAGCACAGACAAAATAAATTTTGTAACCATTGAACATGTAATTATCACTGGTTTTTTCCTAAACAGTTAGGTGGACTTACGCTGATGTGTCTTTATTGCGAAATTTATGTACAGTAAAGCGAACTCACTATTCTCAGTGATTCATATCAGTTCAAAATTTCGCTTTTGCACTGATAGGAATATAAACGTCACGTGAACGTCCTAGAGGGCGAAACATTACGTCCGACGGCGGTAGCAGGCCATCATTCAGTTTCATATACCTTTTGCAAACGAATGTGAGCCGTACCGTCTGGCTGTTGGTGGAATCTGAGCATAACCAGTTTAAAGCCACTAACGATACATTTTAGCTTGTATGGTTGTCAGAACAATAGTTTTATTAAGGTCTCCTTCCTACTATGTGCCGCTTACTCTGTGTTAAGGAGTTGTTGGAAATGAAATATCGAATATCGGTGCAATATTAGCACCATATTCGTAAGCTCCACAAGGCAGTAGTGGAATAGTAGAAGTAGTGATTACGAGTTATTGGACGGTTACATAAGGCTGTGTTTACATGAGCACTTAACATGTACATGAACTTAAAGAGAAAAGTCTTAAATTTTTTAAAACAGCCACGGTCGGTTTCCGTGCGATACCCGTGGCGGGCTACATCTACATCCCATTCCAATTTATTTCTTAACGAAATGAGGTAGCAGAAAAAAGTACAAAGCCCAACTGGCGGGATCGTCATTTATTTATCTATTTATATTGCTATTTGGTTATATTGGCCATACAGCCACCTATGATTTCTTAAACAAATATACTACAATATGTATTTTCATGCTTATACTAAAGTTTTGTTTACATATGTATAAGCATTCACCCAAAAATTTTGTTAATATTTTAGACACTCTCATATCAGTCAACAGCAGTCGGCATCTATGGTCCGGACTGTACTAAATGGATCAGTAAATTTTTTTGGTATCCATCGCACCCACTGGAGGATAAAAAAAAAAGATATGATTCAGATATTCACGTGATGTTTCACGACAGTCATAGCAAGGAGACTCAGTTTATTCGATTCAAATGACTATCAGATAAATCGTGCTTGAATCCCTTCCTTTAAACGGAGTAAACTAAGGCTTTCGGGGAATATCTGTGAGAACTCCTAAATAAGTTTTGCCTCTTATAATTTTACATTGATCGATAATTTTACATTGATCGCACCTGCTTTCTCATTCTTGAGAGGTTCGTTTTTAAACGACACGGGATGGTCATATTAGCAAGGTCTCGTCTGTAGCCGACCTATGACCACTAGGTAGTCCTGGCTGGTGACTACAGTAAGTACTCTCTGTCAATGCTGATGTTGCAACGTCGCGGTAGGAAAATGTTTTTCTGTTCCTCCTCCTCCACAGTGAGTTGCAGCATTAATTCTTGTCACAAGCAAGCCTTTAGCGAAGAAAAATAGGCCAAATAATAACTCCTTTAGATGCAACGAAAACCACATTACCGTCTGGTTTGTCACTTTCAGTTGATTAGCGAAGACATTTATCGTGGCGATGCAGTGAAAATGCCCAAGTCCTTGAAGAGGTACCTACATGAAGATTGTGAGTGAACACTACAAATGATTGCTAGGTGATCATTTAGCCCAGAAAATTATTCCATAAGACATTATAGAGTGGAAATATGCAAAATATCTCAGGATGTTGATTCGTTGATTTCCAAGACTAGTAACTGTACGGAGAGCAAAATTAGCTGAACTTAATTGTTGGAGAAGTTCAGTAATATGCTTCTTCCATTTCTCGTTTTCGTCAAATTGCACAGCCAATATTTTGAGAAGTCTACTCTATTTATTGGCTCTTGTTCATATGCTACGTCAATTGGTGGTATGACCCTATTTGTTGTGCAGAACTGAATATAGCGTGTTTCTTCAAAATTTAGAAAGAGTTCATTTTCAGAGAATTACTTAATAATGGCCTGAAAAAGTTCATTAACAATCTCTTCTGTTTTCTGCCTAATTGGATTTATTATGTGCAAGGACATTGGCATATATGGGGAATAGGAGTGGATCAAAAACTGAACCCTTTGCTATCCCCTTTGTATTTTCTCCTCAATTACAAAAATTTTCTACTTTTCCAACAGTGTTTGAATTATTCAGCACGATGTCTAACTTTCTGTTTGATAAGTGTCGTTCGTAACAGACCACAAGAGGCATACAGATCTCTCATTGCAGCATTTCCTTCCAAGATGCAAAACCCCACGATATGTACTTCTTTGCGGGTATTAATGAAAAACTCCATCTATGTGTTTCCCTTTCCAACACCTCTGGGTAACTGCGACACCACTGAATGCAGTAATACGTACTGAGCTCACGGTGTTCTGAATAGGTGTTTCCCTGTCGTAGATGGTATAAGGTCATCAACTCAACTATGTCCCTTGCTCCTTAACTTTATTACGGGCTTAAAAACCCGTACCAAGATCTGTCGTATAATAATCAGACAAAGGAAATGGCACTGTAGTGTAGTGTGCTTTGAACAAAACGCAAACCTCATATTTCACAGCAGGATTCAGAACGGCACATTCATCGTGTGGAAAATGTAGTGCTGTGCTGGCGAATTGTGACTAATACAAACAAGGGGTACCTACAGCTGGCAAAAGCGTCAAGTATGCACAAATCTCAACGTCCATATAAATTAAACGCCGTCCGAAAAGGCTTCGGGAGGCCCAGCGGTACCGGTGCCAACCGACCGCCATGCCAATCTCAGCTGTCAGGTGTGTCACTGGATGCGGATATAGAGGAAATGTGGTCAGCACACAGTTCTCCTAGCCGTTCTCAGTTTTCGTGAGACATGCCGCTACTGCTCAGTAAAGTGGCTCCTCGACTGGCCGCACATGATCTGAGAGCAACCCGCTTACCAACAGCGCTCGGCAGAGCCGGATGGTGACAAATCCAAGTGCTGGCCAAATCCGACAGCGCTTAAGTTCGGTGCTCTGACGGGAACCGGTGCCAGCACACGTGTCCGTACTTTGCCGTCGTAATTCTGTTTCGTCACACAGTCCTCCCGTGCGTAACATCTGAAGCTGATTCATAAATTGAAAATAACTGCCGGCCGCAGTGGCCGAGCGGTTAAAGGCGCTACAGTCCGGAACCGCACGACCGCTACGGTCGCAGGTTCGAATCCTGCCTCGGGCATGGATGTGTGTGATGTCCTTAGGTTAGTTAGGTTTAAGTAGTTCTAAGTTCTAGGGGACTGATGACCACATATGTTAAGTCCCATAGTGCTCAGAGCCATTTGAACCATTTCTATTACTGTTTCTTCTACGTCAAGAAACGTTGTTCCGACGTATATAAAGATACCAGAATCCAGTGTTTGAGGCTGTTTGGAAGTAACTGGTTAAATTGATGAACGTAAGATTGCCACTGTCGTAAGGTTCAGATTACAACAGTCAGATATTGCGACCAAGAGGTGAGCACTTCAGTTGACAGATGGCTCGCAGTGTTGGCCGTAAACGATCTGTGGTGTAAAGAGGATCTTCTACAATAACCTAAATACGTAGTGACCTGTTATGAGGTAGACCATAAACAACAGTCGCATTTTTGTATGTCTTGTAAAGAAATTGCAGGGCCAGTTTTTTACGGGCAAAAACTAATTAGAGCCTAAAGAGGACAAGCTTCGCCGGCCGCGGTGGTCTAGCGGTTCTAGGCGCTCAGTCCGGATCCGCGGGACTGCTACGGTCGCAGGTTCGAATCCTGCCTCGGGCATGGATGTGTGTGATGTCCTTAGGTTAGTTAGGTTTAAGTAGTTCTAAGTTCTAGGGGACTGATGACCTCAGATGTTAAGTCCCATAGTGCTCAGAGCCATTTTTTTTTGAACAAGCTTCACCATATTTATGTAAACAACTTGCTAATGTGAATAAACCGAGAATTATCAGTAAATGGTCGTGTTTTGTCAAGAGTAAACCCATTGTAAAACCTCATTACAATGGTCACGACTTGCAGTTGGGCGAAAGAGCAGCGGTCGGGAGTTTCCAAGAAGTGTGTGGCCGGGCAAGTTACTCTAGCACCACTATTACACTCAAGTTCGTGGAGCATTCCTCAAAACATTCTAATGCAGTAAGAATGTGGTTCATTAGTCTCTCCGAAGGTCCTGGCATCTGAGAAACTAAAGCAGGCCGTTAGTATGTAGGATACAAGTAGTAACTGGATACTGGTATGTCTAGTTACACTACTGGCCATTAAAATTGCTACACCACGAAGATGACGTGCTACAGACGCGAAATTTAACCGACAGGAAGAAGATGCTGTGATACGCAAATAATTAGCGTTTCACACCATTCACACAAGGTTGGCGCCGGTGGCGACACCTACAACGTGCTGACAGGAGGAAAGTTTCTAACTGATTTCTCATACACAAACAGCAGTTGACAGGCGTTGCCTGGTGAAAAGTTATTGTGATGCCTCGTGTAAGGAGGAGAAACGCGTACCATCAAGTCTCCGACTTTGATAAAGGTCGGATTGTAGCCTATCGCGATTGCGGTTTATCTTATTGCGACATTGCTGCTCGCGTTGGTCGAGGTCCAATGACTGTTAACAGAATATGGAATCGGTGGGTTCAGGAGGGTAATACGGAAGGCCGTGCTGGATCCCAACGGCCTCGTATCACTAGCAGTCGAGATGACAGGCATCTTATCCGCATGGCTGTAACGGATCGTGCAGCCACGTCTCGATCCCTGAGTCAACACATGGGGACGTTTGCAAGATAACAACCATCTGCACGAACAGTTCGACGACCTTTGCAGCAGCATGGACTATCAGCTCGGAGACCATGGCTGCGGTTACCCTTGAAGCTGCTTCACAAACAGGAGCGCCCGCGATGGTGTCCTCAACGACGAATCTGGGTGTACGAGAGGCAAAACGTAACTATCCAGGTTCTGTTTACAGCATCATGATGGTCGCATCCGTGTTTGGCGACATCGCGGTGAACGCACATTGGAAGCGTGTATTCGTCATCGCATACCGGCATGATGGTATGAGGTGCCATCGGTTACACGTCTCGGTCAGCTCTTGTTCGCATTGACGGCACTTTGAAGAGTGGACGTTACATTTCAGATGTGTTACGACCCGTGGCTCTACCCTTGATTCGATCCCTGCGAAACCCTACATTTCAGCAGGATAATGCACGGCCGCGTGTTGCAGGTCCTGTACGGGCCTTTCTGGATACAGAAAATGTTCGACTGCTGCCTTGGCCAGCACATTCTCCAGATCTCTCACCAATTGAAAAGGTCTGGTCAATGGTGGTCGAGCAACTGGCTCGTCACAATACGCCAGTCACTACTCTTGATGAACTGTGGTATCGTGTTGAAACAGCATGGGCAGCTGTACATGTACACGCCATCCAAGCTCTGTTTGACTCAATGCCCAGGCGTATCAAGGCCGTTATTACGGCCCGCGGTGGTTGTTCTGGGTACTGATTTCACAGGATCTATGCTCCCAAACTGCGTGAAAATGTAATCACATGTCAGTTCTATTATAATATATTTGTCCAATGAATACCCGTTTATCATCTGCAATTCTTCTTGGTGTAGCAATTTTAATGGCCAGTAGTGTACAATATGAATTAGTAAACAAGCGGAATAAAACTTTCTCGCAAGTTGGGAGAGACGGAGAGAGAAATAAAGAAAGTGTAACTAACTTTTCGGATAACCTTCACCAAAATTTCGACAAGATGTAGGTGTGAAGGTCATATAGCTGCAATAACACGTAAGCCGATTCCAGAAATCTCATGTTTTTGTGATAAAATAAATAAAATTCTCGTATAACAGCCACACATCTAAAACCACGGAAGCAGGACTGGTGCGTCAGAAGCCACGACAAGTAACTGGTAGAGTCATCTGAAGCCGAATTGTAACAGAAAGTGCTGATACATGTTTGAGTAAAGCAAAACTAAGAAGCAGACGGCGTCTTGCATAAGGCGGAACTACTTCCTCTTCAGTGTCTTAACCTCCGCGCCCTTCCACTCGCTGACGTACCAGTGCATTTTACACCAGAAACGTACACCGTTCGGCCAGGGATATTGGTGCCATAATTGCAAGGGCAATAAAATAACCTAGGGTCAAGTGTACGTACGCAATAGACAGTTAAGCAGTTGACACATGATCCACAGGTGTAACACAAAATCAGCTCAAGTGGCGTCCTGTCGAACACGTTCACATCCACGAAATGATTCACTCGACAATGTGACTGTCACCAATATTTTACTATTCGTATGTAATACTTCAGGAAATCAAGGCACTATAAGTCAGGAGATATCAAACGAAGAACATAAACCGCAGTGCCGTGATCGACATGCAGTTTCTTTGATGCCACTGTGTTCTACGGACTTTATGTACGAGTATATGGCACTGAAGTATACAGGGTGGCCCATTGATCGTGGCCGGGCCAAATATCTCACGAAATAAGCGTCAAACGAAGAAACTACAAAGAACGAAACTCGTCTAGCTTGAAGGGGGAAACTACATGGGGCTATGGTTGGCCCGCTAGATGGCGCTGCCATAGGTCAAACGGATATCAACTGCGTTTTTTTAAAAATAGGAACATCCCATTTTTTATTTCATATTCGTGTAGTACGTAAAGAAATATGAATGTTTTAGGTGGACCACTTCATTCGCTTTGTGATAGATGGCGCTGTAACAGTCACAAGTTTAGACGAACAGTTGGTAACAGGTAGGTTTTTAAATTAAAATACAGAACGTAGGTACGTTTGAACATTTTATTTCGGTTGTTCCAATGCGATACATGTACCTTTGTGAACTTATCATTTCTGAGAACGCATGCTGTTACATTAATGCAATAGATGCCCAAAATGATGTCCGTCAACCTCAATGCATTTGGCAATATGTGTAACGACATTCCTCTCAACAGCGAGTAGTTCGCCTTCCGTAATGTTCGCACATCCATTGACAATGCGCTGACACATGTTGTCAGGCGTTGTCGGTGGATCACGATAGCAAATATCCTTCAACTTTCCCCACAGAAAGAAATCCGGGGACGTCAGATCCGGTGAATGTCCTTCGACGACGACCAATCCACCTGTCATGAAACATGCTATTCAATACCGCTTCAACCTCACGCGAGCTTTGTGCCGGACATCCATCATGGTGGAAGTACATCGCCATTCTGTCATGCAGTGAAACATGTTGTAGTAACATTAGTAGAACATTAGGTAGGAAATCAGCATACATTGCACCATTTAGATTGCCATCGATAAAATGGGGGCCAATTATCCTTCCTCCCATAATGCCGCACCATACGTTAACCTGCCAAGGTCGCTGATGTTCCACTTGTCGCAGCCATCGTGATTTTCCGTTGCCCAATAGTGCATATTATGCCGGTTTACGTTACCGCTGTTTGTGAATGACGCTTCGTCGCTAAATATAACGCGTGAAAAAAAATCTGTCATCGTCCCGTAATGTCTCTCGTACCCAGTGACAGAACTGTACACGACTTTCAAAGTCGTCGCCATGCAATTCCTGGTGCATAGAAATATGATACGGGTGCAATCGATGTTGATGTAGCATTCTCAACACCGACGTTTTTGAGATTCCCGATTCTCGCGCAATTTGTCTGCTACTGACATGCGGATTAGCCGCGACAGCAGCTAAAACACCTACTTGGGCATTATTATTTGTTGCAGGTCGTGGTTGACGTTTCACATGTGGCTGAACACTTCCTGTTTCCTTAGAGAACGTAACTATCCGGCGAACGGTCCGGACACTTGGATGATGTCGCCCAGGATACCGAGCAGCTTACATAGCACACGCCCGTTGGACATTTTGATCAAAATAACCTTACATCTACACGATATCGACCTTTTCCGCCATTGGTAAACGGTCCATTTTAACACGAGTAATGTATCACGAAGCAAATACCGTCCGCACTGGCGGAATGTTACGTGATACCCCGTAATTATACGTTTTTGACTATTACAGCACCATCTATCACAAAGCGAAAAAATGGTCCAACTAAAACATTCATATTTCTTTACGTACTACACGAATATTTAATAAAAAATGGGGGTTCCTATTTAAAAAAAACTCAGTTGATATCCATTTGACCTATGGCAGTGCCATCTAGCGGGTCAACCATAGCGCCATCTGGTTTCCTCCTTCAAGCTAGACAAGTTTCGTTCTTTGTAGTTTTTTCGTTTGACGCTTATTTCATGAGATATTTGGCCCGGTCACGATCAACGGACCACCCTGTATACTAATGCCAAAGCTACGACTTACGTGTATACTGCGTAAACGCCTCGAAACATATCGATACGGGAACATATCAACAGAATACCGGTAAACTAAGGATGTATAGAGGATCTCCACCATGCGTGACAGTGTCTTGAATACAGAGGACGAGTTGTAAGACAAAGGACGGTAACCTTGCCTTCTAAGAAAGCGGTGAGACGTCACTCGAGTCATCGGCTGCTTGCTATTCTGGATGGCACCCGCGAATTCCTAACAGGCAGCCCACGGCGCGCGATGGGCGTACTGCCGAGGTCAGCTGTGCGTCAGTGGAGCGAGACAAAGTTGCGGATGGAGGTCCTTATTCCATACATACGATTCCCAGTTCCGACACACCAACTACACACAGCCGTCCTTTTCTTTTTATTCGGCTTGAGATTATTTCGATGATTTGTTTCTCTTTTCCTCTGGAACAGTATATGCAGGGTGTCCCACTTATCTTGACCACCCTAAATAACTGTTTTTCCAGGTGCAAACTGCAAAATGTTTCAAGCAAATGTTCTTTATCCGTCAGGGGGACATCAATCAGCATGATTGCCTTCGTTGTAGCTTTGTTTTTTTTTTTTTTTTTTTTTTTTTTTTTACAAAGATATGAACAGCGGTAGGACTTTTTTTTTAAAATGGCAATCTATATTTTTGATTCGGTAATTAATTTCCATGCTGAAGATTAGATGGGTAGATCACATAACTAATGAGGAAGTATTGAATAGGATTGGGGAGAAGAGAAGTTTGGGGCACAACTTGACCAGAAGAAGGGATCGGTTGGTAGGACATGTTCTGAGGCATCAAGGGATCACCAATTTAGTATTGGAGGGGAGCGTGGAGGGTAAAAATCGTAGAGGGAGACCAAGAGATGAATACACTAAGCAGATTCAGAAGGATGTAGGTTGCAGTAGGTACTGGGAGATGAAAAAGCTTGCACAGGATAGAGTAGCATGGAGAGCTGCATCAAACCAGTCTCAGGACTGAAGACCACAACAACAACAACAACAACAATTAATTTCCTCTCCTAAAGACCTATTCAAAAACGTATCACATTGTACCATTCACTGAAACACAACGTTATCAATTACATAACACAGCATTGACTTTGAGCCCTGGATTACTAACTCGTCCACTTGCTGGAGTTGTCAGAAAACAAATGAAAACCAAGTAAAAACATAACACAGAATTGACTTTGACTCTCCTGTACAATTGCCCAGGAGTGGAACATTCAAAGGCGCTCAAAGTGGTGACCCTGGACACCCATACACTGGTGCACTCGTTGAATGAAAGAATTATTTACTGCTTCCAGTGTTGCCTGCTGAAGAGAAGTGCAAGCAAGCACGATACGTTCCTGCATGTCCTCTGGAGCTGTTGGAATACCGCTATAGACAACGTCTTTAATGCATCCACAAAGAAAAAAGTCCAGAGGATTTAAATCAGGAGACCTAGCAGGCAAAGTAACTGTTACTCCTCGACCAGTCCATCTGGCAGGATACCTTCGGTTCAGAACACGTCGTGAGCGCAAGGTATTATGTGCTGCACATCTATCGTGTTGATACCTCGTAAGCATTCTGGTTCTTAGCGGCACTTCATCCAGAAGTAGGAGGAAGAATTCGTCTGAGGACGTTGGCATATGATGTGCCGTTTAGACTACCGTTGATGAAATAGGGGCCAATAATTGTAGTACCAAGCATCCCACACCAGACATTAACTCTCCATTGACGCTGATGTTCCACCTGTCTAAGCGATAGTGGGCTGTCGCTGGACCAGTAATGCATGTTCCTTGTATTTACCTGTCCTTTGTTTGAGAAGGAACATTCATCGGTAAATATAACACTGGAGAAGAAGTTCGGGTTGGCGAGGATTTGCTGCTGTGCGCACTGACAGAACTGTACACGATTCTGGAAAGCATTCCCATGCAATTCTTGATGTAGATGTACATGGTAAGGACGGAACCGGTGACGTGTAAGAATACGATGTACACTGGTTTTAGGAATGGCAGTCTCGTGTTCAAGCTGTTGTGTGCTCACATATGGATTCATAGCAGCGGAAGCGAGAACAGTAACTTCGGCAGCTTCGTCTGTGCAAGTGCTACGACGACTGCGTTGTCGTGCGTTGAAACTTCCCGTTTCCAGAAGCGTCGCAACAAGACGAAAAATGTCCGTCGGGGAGGTGAGTTCTTGCCAGGATATCGCTCTCTGTACAGTTCCGCTGCCTGCGTAGCATTTCGGCTACCTTCAACAACAACAACAACAATAAAAGAAATGTTATGCGGTTGGTAGGAAGGACAGTTTTTACTGTATGCCTACTCTACACAACAGTTTTTAAAAGGACTAAACTACTGTACGAAATGTATCTGTACATAAGAAAAGAGTATTCGAATTGCTGTTCTACTAACTTACATTCCCCATAGATGAGTAGCATTTCTACCTTCTCTTGACGGAATGACGGTTGTGCATTATACTTATGTTAACATTTGTCCTCTGTGAACGTCAGCACGTGGAGGTTTTCCATTACCCCGAGTACATGCAGTAAGCACTGGGAGCGTCAACATCAGTGTTGTGTTATGTAATTAGTAACGTTGTGTTTCAGTGAATGGTACACTGTGATACATTTTTGAATAGGTCTTTAGTAGAGGAAAAGAATTACCGAATAAAAATACAGGATGTCATTTAAAAAAGTCATAGCGCTGTCCGTATCTTTGTAAAAAAACAAAGATACAACGAAGGCAGTCATGCTGATTGATGTCCTTGTGATGGCTAAGGAACATTTGCTTGAAACATTTTGTAATTTGCAGGTGGACAAACAGCTATTTAGGGTGATTAAGATAAATGGGACATCCTGTATACTATCTGATCAAAAGAATCCGTACATCTGCTTTTGGATACTTATCGGATCTGTCAGTCCTTTACATTTATGACAGCTTGAACCCTGCTGTGGACAGTTTGAATGAGGTGTCAAAATCTCTGTTGAGAAATGGCAGCTTATTCTTCCTCAAGAGCCGAAACCGGAGAAGATAGTGATGTTGGACGCTGGGGTCTGGGGCGAAATTGACGTTATAAATCGTCACAAAGCTCTTCAGTCGGGTTGTTGGGAATCTGAGCAGTCACTTCTTTCCAAGAATGTTTCTGTCCATAAACAATTGCCTCACACATGCTGCTGCAAATAGTCATCTTCTTCGAATTCTTCATCTGCTGTCAAGCCGGCCGCTGTGGCCGAGTGGTTCTAGAAGCTTCAGTCCGAAACCGCGCTGCTGCTACGGTCTTAGGCTCGAATCCTGCCTCGGGCATGGATGTGTGTGATGCCCTTAGGTTAGTTATGTTTAAGTAGTTCTAAGTCTAGAGGACTGATGACCTCAGATGTTGAGTCCCATAGTGCTTAGAGCCATTTGAACCATTTCAACCTCTGCTGTGCGCATTTCACAATGCTGTAGAATGTGTTCATATCCTGGCATTTAGCTTTTTCTCAAGTGCGTAGGAGAACCGTATATTAAACATAGAGAACATCTCCAACCCATAACACCACCTCCGCGCTGTACTGTTGGCACTACACATGATGGCAGGTAACGTTGTTGAGGCACTCACCAAACCAAAACCCTGCCATCGGATTGCCACAGAGTACAGCGTGATGATGATGTTTGGTTTGCGGGGCACTCAACTGCGCAGTCATCAGTGCCCGTACGAAGTCCCAATTTTTACACAGTCCAATTTTGCCACTTTTACGAATGATTATGATGATGACGATGATGAGGAAATGATGAGGACAACGCAAACACCCAGTCCCTGGGGCGAGAATATCCCCAATCCGGCCGGGAATCGAACCCGGGACGCCGGGAATCAGAGGCAGGAATGGTAGCCACTAGACCACGAGCTTGGACAGGGTACAGCGTGAGTCATCACTCCAACTCATTCGTTTCCAGTCATCCACCGTCCCGTGGCGTCGCTCGTTACACCATGTCAAGCTTGGCTCAACCCTGACTACAGAAATTTATGGCTTATGAGGAGCTGCTGAACCACTGAACTCCATCCTTTTTAATTCCATAAGCACAGTCACTGTGCTGGCTGAACTGCGCATCGGAACCCCACGAGTGATTTCTTCCGATGATTTCATGCGATTTTTTACAACCACCCTCAGCAATGTTCGATAGTCGTTGTCCGTCAGTACGTGACTCCTGCCTGGTCTTGGTTTGAGCTGTGATTGTTCCTTCGCGTTTCCAGTTCACAATCACGTCACCGATAGCCGATATGGGCAGCTTTAGAAGGGTTGACATGTCCCTGATGGATCTGTTACTCTGGTGGCATCCAGTGACTAGTCCACGCTCGAAATGGCTGAGCTCTCCTGAGTGTTACTGCTTCTCTACTGACAACACAGTACTCCCTGCCTCCTTTTATACTGGCAGGTTTACTCTTCTCTTGACATCTACAGTCAATTCCGCATTAGATAAGGGTTCCGGGTACTTTTGATCACATAGTGTATATTGGCATACTATCTGGCCACCACTGCGCAGCAAATCTCAGGTGGCATCTAAACCGAGGGGAAAAAGAAAGAAAAAGAAAAAAAAGCAGTTTAAGTTGCAATGGCGTATATAACCATCATAAATCAGCGTGATTAAATTATATTTAATCACAGAGCCAGGTGGCGCAGTGGTTAGCACACTGGACTCTCATTCGGGAGAACAACGGCTGAAACCCGCGTCCGGTCATTTTGATTTGGGTTTTCCCTAAGTCGCTTCAGATAAATGCCGTGATGGTTCCTGCGAAAGGACACGGCAGACATTCTTCCCCATCCTTCCTAATGCGGTGGGACCGATGACGTCGCTGTTTGGTCCCCTTCCTCGAATCGACCAATCAATCAACCAAATTATGTTTAATCAAATGAAATTATGTTGTTCCAGAGACCTTTTGAAGTCTCAAACGTCTGTGATGTATGCATGCAGACCGAAGCGACGAATGAAAATTTGTACCAAGGAATTACACTCTGAACGGCCAAAGAAATTGGTATAGGCATGCTCATTCATATACAGAGATATGTAAACAGACCGAATACGGCGCTGCGGTCGGAAACGCCTATAGACGACAAAAAGTGTCTGGAGCAGTTGATAGATCGATTGCTGCTGCAACAATGGCAGGTTACCAAGATTTAAGTGAGTTTGATCGTGGTGTTGTAGTCGCCGCACGAGCGATGGGACACAGCATCTCCGAGGTACATATGGAGTCGGCCGCTGTGGACGAGCGGTTCTAGGCGCTTCAGTCGGTAACCACGCTGCTGCTATACTCGCAGGTTCGAATCCTGCCTCGGGCATGGATGTGTGTGATGTCCTTAGGTTAAGTTAGGTTTGATGATGATAATGAAGTCCCATTCTTCTTGACAGAGCGTAGGGGACGATGCGGGAGACCCGCACCGCTGTACTACGCAAGGTCCTAGCAAAGGTGGTTTTCCATTGCCTTCCTCCGTTGGGTTTAAATAGTTCTACGTCTAGGAGACTAATGACCTCAGATGTTAAGTCCCATAGTGCTTAGAATTAGATATGAAGTGGGGATTTTCCCGTACGACCGTTTCACGAGTGTACCGTGAATATCAGGAATCCGGTAAAACATCAAATCTCCGATATCGCTGCGGTCGGAAAAAGAGCCTGCAAGAAGGGGACCAACGACGACTGAAGAGAATCGTTCAACGTAACCGAGGTGCAACTGTTCCGCAAAGTGCTGCAGATTTCAACATGGACATGTCCGACATGTCAGAAAGAACAGATACCATCTACAAATAGATAAGGCTTACCGGCCAATGATCGGATGCACTCACATTGCCCGAACACTTTCGGGAATCGGTAGACTGACTGCCGCGAATAATGAGTATTGTGGGCAGGGGCACTACAAATGTAGTGTGTTGACTGTAAGTTGGAAGTGTGGGTCTCACGGGGAGCGTGCCACAGATAGTTCCTGCAGTCGCACTATCCTCTGTGTCTTTGGTGGTTCAGTCCGATAGAGCGTCTACCATGTAAGCAGGAGATCCCGGGTTCGAGTCCCGGTCGAGGCGCACTTTTTCAATTGTCCCCATTGATATTTATCAACGCCTGTAATCAGCTAAAGGTTTGAATTTCGTTGTAATTCCATTTTTCGAGCGCTGCAAGATCACCAATGGTATCTATTCTTCCGGACGTGTCCGAAAGAAGAGATACCATCATCATATACATACTTCAGACATTAATCGAATCCATGTCGTGTTGCGGCACTTCTGCGTGCTCGCGTTGGCCCTACACGATATTAGGCAGGCGTACCAATTTCTTTGGCTCTTTCGTGTAGTTACTATAACGAAAAAAAGATGTAGACCCTCACTCAGGTAATAAAGATTACTGACAGAATTGAAAGTTTCGGGCCATCTGCACACGGAGCGACACAAAAGCAATTCGTTGCCAACGTGAGTTGGTAACGAGTCGGCAGCGAGTCATTTCTTGTGTAGTTAAATAGGGCTCCGCAGACGGCGCGACTGCGGAGTGACTTGGTCGTGTAACCAGCCAGTTGGCAGCAACTCGGTGGCCGCGTTGCCAAGTGTTTCGAGTTGCGTCGTGTCCTCGATCAGTTCGTATTGGTTTAATGTGAAAGTCGGTGAGCTGGGTGCGAACATTAGATTTGTACGGGAAGACGATAAAAATTCCATTTTATACAATTATAATCTTCCGGGCTGCGGAAGAGGAGATTTGACAGAGAAAGCGGGGTCTGAAGTGGGAAAAGAATTTCATTTGACATGCTTAGTGTGTCGCACATCTACTGTTTGAAATAAAATTAGCTGTACGTCAATGGAGATAAATTTATATAAAACTGTAAATCATATCGCTAGTACTGTTTTGTGTATTAACAGCATCTGTCGTTCTATAAATTACACTACCAAGTGGAAACGAACAGTGAAAATACACAAATCTCCCCTATGTGTAAATGTAATAGTATTCAGATACAAATTATTTAACGAGCACAAATAACCAACACAAAATTTTCGTGTAAACTGATCTCAAGATAGTTGACTTTTAAAAATAAAAGTAACGCCGTGTTGTGACGGAACAAACCAACCGCGCCATATCACAGTAGTACTGTTTGTCATCCTATAAAGAGCCGTGAGCGGGCCGTTGTGGCCGAGCGGTTCTAGACGCTTCAGTCCGGAATCGCAAGACTGCTACGGTCGCACGTTCGAATCCTGCCTCCGTCATGGATGTGTGTGCTGTCCTTAGGTTAGTTAGGTTTAAATAGTTCTAAGTTCTAGGGGACTGACGACCTCAGATGTTAAGTCTCATACTGCTCAGAGCCATTTGAATCATTTGAAAGAGCTGTGAATTTCGAATCTGTCTGTTACAGCTTCTTGGCTGCTATATACAGCCTGCTTGGGTAGCTCAGTTGGTAGAGCACTTGCCCGCGAAAGGCAAAGGTCCCGAGTTCGAGTCTCGGTCCGGCACACAGTTTTAATCTGCCAGGAAGCTTCGTATCAGCGCACACTATGCTGTAGAGTGAAAATTTCATTCTAGAAACAACCCCCAGGCTGTGGCTAAGCCATGTCTCCGCAATATCCTTTCTTCCAGGAGTGCTAGTTCTGCAGGGTTCGCAGGAGAGCTTCTGTGAAGTTTGGAAGGTAGGAGACGAGGTACTGGCGGAATTAAAGCTGCGAGGACGGGGCGTGAGTCGTGCTTGGGTAGCTCAGTTGGTAGAGCACTTGCCCGCGAAAGACAAAAGTCCCGAGTTCGAGTCTCGGTCCGGCACACAGTTTTAATCTGCCAGGAAGTTTCATACAGCCTGCAGTTTATATTTCTTGAGATGTGTGGACGAATCCAGAATTTTCTTCGTTTTCTTATCTAGCGTAATAATAACAGAGAATCACATCTTCCTCTCATAAGTTTGAATCTGTGCTTGACATGCCGAGTGTAACTGAACGATGCTCGGATGCCGCGAAGAATACTTACTACCTGTCTTCGACGCTCGTACCCAGTCGCTCCTTGTGCGGACTGCCTCATTCTCATACTATTCCCTGTGGCCAGGTTGTTCATGAGACGTACTCAGTCGCTGAACTCTGGGATGACATCTGTGATGTTTGGACAGTTAGAGGTTCTGACGGATTATGTAGGATGTTTCAGATTCCTGTTATAAGCTTTTATAAGCCGTAGAAGAAACTTAGTATATAAAGTTTTGATAAGGTACTCCTTTTAAATCTCCCGCTTATAAAAAGCACACACAGTGGATGCCCAAGCCGTGCTCTCATAATATCACAATTTGCATTATAGTGAATCATTACTGTTTTGCAACATGAACAATAATAATAACAATAATATTGTGTGGCTGTTATATGTTTGTCAGTCATATCTTTTGAAATGGCTGCAGTCGTCCAGGGCTAGACACAGTTTTTTCAAATGGCTCTGAGCACTATGGGACTTAACATCTGAGGTCATCAGTCCCCTAGAACTTAGAACTACTTAAACCTAACTAACCTAAGGACATCACACACATCCATGCCCGAGGCAGGATTCGAACCTGCGACCGTAGCAGTCGCGCGGTTCCAGACTGAAGCGCCTGGTACAGCTCGGTCACATCGGCCGGCAGTTTCTTCAAGATGTGAAACTATTTGTTTCGTCTCGAAATGGTTGAGAACGCTAATACCATTTTAACAAGACGATTTATTGCCAAATTTTTGTTTCAACGCTAGTAATATTTAACATCACTAATATTTGACATTAGTTTCAAATACAGTTGGCTGTTGATCTCACAGTCTTATGACAAGAAACAGTCATCAATTTTGGAACAATATGTGCAACTTCCTTTTCTTTTCAAAATCACTTTCTCTTTTCAAAACCAACTGCCAACTACTTGCGCGAATAACAGCTCCAAAGAGTCTAAAACTCACAATTATGTACCTGAGAATTTTCAGTAAAATAAACATTCTCTGTATTTTACAACGTCGATGAAATTCTGATATCATGTGATAATTTCTTACATTAAAACATATTTTTAATTCGTACAGTATTATTCTTGTCATTTTCATTTAAACTGACTTTGATAAATTGTAATATGTTTACCATTTTGGAGCCTAAGAATCCGGTATCGAACGATTTAGCTTAGAACACTGAGGCAGGCTTGGGTTGTTACACGCTTCATGGCACGCACACAAGCCGAGAGGAGGGCGCCGCTGTAATTATGTCATCACATGCATTTTCGTCCGATTATAACGACGGCTGTGAGAAGCTCGTATATACGCAACTAGAAACTTTGACCGTGGGGCCGCACGGGCGCACCGCACTCTCCAGTTTGAAGAGGAGGTACTTCATCCCAGAGGAGAACGGGACGATGAATACTCGAAACATTTTCCATGTCATAGACTCCTGTAAGGCAGAAGGATCAGAGTTCATAGGTAAGTGTCTCCGCTGTGTGGGTATCTTGAAGCGGGAGATTTGCAGACGATCCGATTGTTCAATCTTATTTTATATCCAAAGGGTACATTACCGGACATGAGTCCCTTATCAAAACTTTATCTGCTATTTCCTCTCCACAACCCCTATTAGCATGTAACAGGAATTGTTAAACACACAATAGCTGTGAGAAGTACCCGGATTACTTGTAAATCAAGGGTCTACGTTCGAGATCCAATCCCAGAGAAGACTTCAAACAAACTATGCAAGACAGTCAGAGCCAACCGAACACAGAATTCTATGTCGAACGGTTGCAGACGTTTAGAGAACTAGTGAACAAAGACAGCCTGACCAACAGAGCCATCCTGATGCAATACCAATCACGGCACCAGATTTTAAGTCATTCCCTGCATGCAAATCAGTCACTACTTGAATAGTCGCCTACACAGCGCACGTCACCTGCCACACACCGATAAATTGCAAATTCTAACTTATCTACGGATCTCACATGAAAAAAATAAAAAAATAAAAAAAGAGAAATTTTCAAATGAAAACGTCAGACACAGCTTTACAAACTGTGATGAGTATCACCAACTACGCCAGGCGACAGGCTGTTTAACAACACCAAATCAACATCAAGACGGCGCTACACAGTGCATCAAGAACTGGGAAGGAAGCTGCAACAGCCGAACGAATGTGGTGTTCCGGTACACGGAGTCTGCTACCCTGGGACAACCAACTTCTAGTAGCAAATTCACCAATGGGTAAGTGTAGCTGATGAACTCCGGCTGCGAAAGTATTTTGTTGGCGCCAACCTACATAGGGAGAAACAATTATCATAATAATATAAAAGAAATGAGCGCTCATACGGAAAGATTTGAGTGTTCGGTTTTCCTGCGCGCTGTGTGAGAGTGGGACGGTGGAGAAATTGCTTGAAGGTGGTTCGACGAACCCAAGGCCAGCCACTTAATTGTGAAATGCAGGGTAATTATGTAGATGTTGATGAAGATGTACAGCTTGGAAAATTCTCATAACTGAAATCGAAATTTCTTTTTTTGATTTACTAATTTGTTTCTTTCATAGTATCTATCTTATTACATCTTTTATGCCATTGATGTGCCAAACATTTCTATCACTTAAGTTTAAAATGTCAAATTCACTGTATAAAATTCGTAAAATAGCAAATTGAAGTATTACATGTTTTTCTTCTATATTGCCGTTGGTCTTTAAAGAAACATGGCAGAACCCCCACAGTTAGTCGCTAGCGAAGATGTGCAAAATCATTTCAACAACATTCTGAACTTTGCTTCCCAATTATATGTATTTTCTGTAATGCAGCTCATTGCGGATAAAATTCTAAGACAATGGATTAACACCTTAGGTGCACTACACGTATAACACATTCCAAATGCATCCCATAAAAAAATGTATCACCAGAGATATAAATTTTAAGAAAATTTAACTTTCGAAAGACCCTCTCCCATTTTTCGAATTACGTTGCATTTTTCCTACTAAAAGAAATCTTTGCTCTGTTAAACTAGTAACTGGTAAGAACACTTTCATGTAACGATACTCACTCATTCAAACGTCGTGGTCCGTAAAAGAAAAGAGCGCGTTCAGGACTGAGAGTAACGTGACAGAGGCAGCCATTGCTGGACACTTGTTAAAGCATAAGAACAACTAACAATGGGCGCGGCCAATGTACTCCCCTGAGAATTTACACGAAGTTCGCACGGCGCGCGTGCGCTGAAGCTTAGGCAGTTCTGTAGGCCACTTTGACATTGTTTTCCGGATTGACAGACCACATGTGCCCTGCACTAAATTGTCCATCTCGACTTCCCTCACACCACTGTTTTACGATGTGAGCAGTTATCATTTACACCCTTTACATGCTACTGTGCCTCCAGTTTAAAGATTTTCCTGTGTGACTGTTGTCCTTTGATACAAAATTTTTACTTTGTTTTTATCTGGAGAAACTTGAATTTGTTCGTGCTGGTGAGTTCCTTGACGATTTTCGTCTTTTTGTTTGTTTTATGGATGAAGTGATACGGCTGTCCCATTATGGTTCAAATGGCTCTGAGCACTATGGGACTCAACTGCTGAGGTCATTAGTCCCCTAGAACTTAGAACTAGTTAAACCTAACTAACCTAAGGACATCACAAACATCCATGCCCGAGGCAGGATTCGAACCTGCGACCGTAGCGGTCTTGCGGTTTCAGACTGCAGCGCCTTTAACCGCACGGCCACTTCGGCCGGCTGTCCCATTATGGACTGTTTTCTTCTCCACTTTTACTATTTTTACCTGTGTCACTTTCAAGCCCTCTCTGGGTACTCACTGTTCTGTATGTAGGTCGCGTACAGTTTTCCTGTTACCTTTTACCAATAACTTCATGACAGCATAACAAAGAATGAACCCAAATGTGTAAGAAACAGCATAAAGAGAAGGAATCTAGAAGTTAAAATCCACTGCATATTTCCATCGAGGCCTACTATTAGCAAAAAATGTCAAATGAGAAAATTATTCTGCAACATAGTAAATTTTTGGAAAAGAGAGGACGAAAACGTGAACGTTTCGGGTGTTTTCGCCCTCGCGCTAGTCCAAACAACTGTTCCGACAAGATAAAGATGTTTTTTCTCCTCTTGTTTCAATTTTGTTGGACGTGTACACAATATTTTTGGGCATGGTACTATCGGTTATTGTGGAAAGGACAATTAATAGTAACGAATGATAGGCGGAATCGTGAAAAGGCTATTCCAATGTAAGGTTAAAAAACCACTCTGTTTTATGGCTTGCTTTCAAATAGGAGAGATTTAACAGTACACGTTTAGAAAAACATTGATGTTTCTTCACATATTGACTCTGTCTCACAGTTGGTAGCGGAGAGATGTTTTGGAAATCTATTTTCGTAACTGAAAGGACTTATTGTAAATAATTAGACACCCTGTATATGCCACTAAGTAATATCAGTAACCTTTTCTGAAATTAAGATGTACTAAAGAAGTTAGTTGAGTAGTACTGAATAATCTAAAATAAGTGACGGAGAGAAAATTTTAGTGACTTGGCAGAAATGAAGAGCAGTTATACAGAGTTCGGATTTCGGTCGGCTGCTAGTCGTACCATATGTGAATGACCTTTCACTTTACACACATGGAGCATACACGTAGGCGACACAAGCGTTGCTATTAATCGTGAAGATACACGACAACAGAAGAGACTCTCAATAACGTTCAAAATTTGCGAACTGTTCTCTGCAGATGGACTCCATATTGATTTCATAAAAACTTGTGTGTGCTAGACAGAATAAAACCAGCAAATCATTCATTCATTCATTCATTCATTCATTCATTCATTCATTCATTCACGAACAGGAGGCAATGAATAGTGTAGAATTTTCCGTACATGTTGATGAAAGCTTGAAAAAATCATATATGTACAGAAGCAGAGTTTTAGAAACAACTAAGTTACACAATTTTCATTCCCTGTGTAATCGTATGCATCGGAACCAAACTAGTTTTGCGGGGTAACTCAGCCGGCCAGAGTGACCGAACGGTTCTAGGCTCTACAGTCCGGAATCGCGCGACCGCTACGGTCGCAGGTTCGAATCCTGCCTCGGGTATGGATGTGTGTGATGTCCTTAGGTTAGTTAGGTTTAAGTAGTTCTAAGTTCTGGGGGACTGATGACCTCAGAAGTTGAGTCCCATAGTGCTCAGAGCAATTTGAACCATTTTTTGGGGTAACTCATCACTTGGAACGAGTGTACTGAATGAAAAAAAGGGCAGAGCCATCTTGTTAATAATACAATCACAAAAATCTGTGATTATGTGTCCTCTAGCACAAAAAGGTATTACAGGTAGCTAAGTAGATATAAATCTAATCTCAAGTCGTCTCTTCTGAGAGAAACAAACTTATCAGTTATCAGTGGCCTGTAAACTGATTCTTTCCCCATCATTTCGGTAGTAATTGTGCAAGATTGTGGAAGATTGAATTAACTAACAAACTAACGTTTGAGAATCACACATAAATATTTTGCAATTAAAGTAATTAAATTGCCATCACAAATTGATTGTAGCACTATATGAATTCAAGGTCACGTATACACCGACGTTTGACAAAACAAGTACACTCGTCCCACAAAATGTTTCCATCTTACACTAAACATATCTGGTGAAAAAAACCTTCCGATCGCACACACTCGAAATTGCGATGTACATGCTGGTCGCGGGCATACCGTGATCTAAGCCGGCCAGGACGATGCGGCGTCAAATGCGCGCTGGCTAGGAGAGTGCCGCAAATGCATCGGTCATGCCGGCACTTGCGTGCATATTTCCAGCGAAGCTAGATACTCAGAGAGACTGTCACCATGGAGGGAAAGACGGTCCAGCACAAACACTCATCATACTGAATAAACACACTATGTCCGCTTCTGTCAACGTTAAACCAGCGTACTGGCTAATTCGCTATTCAGTTGTCCAGAGGGCGCCCCCACTGGAACCTGTCCCCACGGCTGCGAGCTGGAGCCGACAGGTCGAAGCCGCAGCTTCTGGTCGGCCACTGACCCGAGACACTGCGAGCGAAGAAAGTGTGGCTTGGATGTATGTCTGTAACTGCAATTTCGCCCCTGACATACACTCTCCCCAGGTTAAGAAATCCACTGTGTCCAATCGAAGACTTGGAAGTTGTTGTCCATACCCCTAGAATTCATCACCCAACACGTAGATTCGTCTCTTTTATACGAGTTATTTTCGAAGACAGAAGTAATCGGAGCATATACGCGTTTCCACATCGCTGAAGTTTCGTTATTTGCTGTGAAAACCCTGTACAACAGTACGGCATAAGGTATATTACCTCTTTTTCTCATTAGTTAAAAAAGTAACTGTTCTTCTAAGCTTAATATCTCCTGTGTGTTGCATCACAGGACTAGGATATTAAACTTATTTTTGGCTCATGACGGAATGCTATGAACATGCTCTACCTCTGTCAGAGGATGCCTCCTCACTTTCAAACTCTCTTAAAGTAACCAGATGCTTGGTCACCTAAGAAGTCTCTTAAGGTAGCAGCACAGACAAGTTGTAAATATCCGGTTTATACTACACATCACTTTATAAATTCGGTTTTATTACCATAATCATCTCTTCCTGCGCTGGTGGGAGACTGAAAGTTTGTTAAAAGATCACACCGCCATAAAAAGAAAAATGCCTGATTACCGCTCGAGCCCACGAATCATATCCATGGTGCTCTAGTCCTCGCTTCCACCCGCCCCGCGGAGGACCAATTAGCATGGTGAGTAATTTTTTACCTGCTGTCGGATTATAGCCGGCAGGTCTCTCAAACGAGAATTCCTGGAGGGATGGCGATGTTGTTTCTGAGGAACACCATTGAGAATGACTGCAGAAGGTTTCTACTGTCGCCAGCATACATTTCGCATGAGTACCACGAAGATAAGATAGGAGAAATTGGCGCTCACGTTTTTCTTCCGGTTTTCCACCGGGCTGTATCAGCTGTGTTGTATAACTTGCGTCCGACTCGGATACAACGGCGTGTTCCGTGTGCGACTTAGAGCGCTATCTACCTGCAATCGTTAAAAGAAAACCTCCCTATTCCATAGTCAGTAGACGTCTTCCAACGCATGTGCGATGAGTCATGTCTACCAAACCGATGGAGAACGTATTTTGGCACCCTCCTCTACACAAACGAAGACGTATGTGTAGTACTCCGTTTGCCTGCCACACCTTATACATAAATCGAGTCTTCATTTTCATTACCGCAGTGATTCTAATTCTGTGACAGGTACTTGTGAGATACTGCAGTCCCTGTGTACAAGTTTGTTTGACGCTGTTGTGTGTGAAAAAGACTGTGTTCTGCTCACAGAGTTAGTGCAGCAAGGCGTGTAATTTCACATGTCAAACACCGTTGTAAGCATTTCTATATTTCCTCATAAGTGGGCTTTGTTTCATGCGTTTTCCGATCAATTTATGGGGCTGATGCAGGCAGAATGAGGAGGTTCTACGCAGAATCGGAGAGGAAAGGAATATGTGGAAAACACTGATAAGGAAAAGGGACAGGATGATAGGACATCTGCTAAGACATGAGGGAATGACTTCCATGGTACTAGAGGGAGCTGTAGAGGGCAAAAACTGTAGAGGAAGACAGAGATTGGAATACGTCAAGCAAATAACTGAGGACGTAGGTTGCAAGTGCTACTCTGAGATGAAGAGGTTAGCACAGGAAAGGAATTCGTGGCGGGCCGCATCAAACCAGTCAGTAGACTGATGACAAAAAAAAAAAAAAAAAAAAAAAAAAAAAAAAAAAAAAAAAAAAAAATATATGCAGGCACAGCATAATTTTATGAACCATAATCGGATGTGACCAGTGAGCGCTATACACATCTCGAAAGCTAAATAGCGCATGTACCACAAAGAATCTGTTCTTTTCCGTAATGGATAAGCTTAATCTGTTGTTACCACGCCAGGTAATTAGAACAAAGCGCGAATTTCGGCAATGTAAACTTAAACTAACGAAAACCATCCTAGCAATAAGATTTAAGAAAAAGTGTCTCTCAGAAAACTTGACTCCAAATTATATCAGAATAAAAATAGCGAGTTAAAGCATGTCAGCCATGATAGCAGAAGCACGATGTGAAACTATTTGATTAAAAACTGAAATCAGATCTCATTACAAAAAGAAAGATCTTCTCAATTAAAAGCTGTATAATATGCACTTAGAATTAAGCCACAAACTTTTTGCTCATGTATTTATGGTCTTTCTAGACTATGCCATTTCTTACGTCAACAATGAATGTACTATCATCTCATATAGACATGAGAAAAAGATAAATTCTCTGATTTCAAAGAATACAATGAAGTCCCCCAGTATCTCTTCTCAAATAGAACATAAGTTTTTTGACAGAATGATAAATACTACAGAATAATCTTGGAAACAACTTTCTTAGATCCCAACTGAATGATAAGCTGCTTTACTACAAACGCTATGTTGATGACACTCTCATTCTGTTCAATGGAACAACAGAAGAAATGGAAAATCTAGCCAAAGAATTTAATAAATTACACAACGAAATTCAATTCATAGTAGAACATGAAACATCAGAAGGCATTAACTATTTTGATTTAACAATTTCAAATAAAAATCAAAAGCATAAATTTCAATTTTTCAGAAAGCCATCAACCACCATTATTACCATACACAAGTCCTCTTGCCATCGAGACCAACATAAAAAAGCCTTCTTCAGAACAAAGGTTAATTGCATGCTTAAAATCCCAATGGACACAAGTGAAAGGCAAAAAGAAACAGAAATTATTAAATCAGTTGCCTACAGCAATGGATACAATCCTGCAATAATAGATAAACTAATCCATACAGCAAAATTAAACCAACCAACTGCTGAAAAATCACCCACAAACAAAAAAACCACATTTATAATCCTGCCTTTCCTAAGGAGGATTTCTCACCAAATTGCCAACCTCTTCAAGACATACAACATAAAAATAAGCATCTTCACCAACAGCAAAATACAAAATAAAGTCACACACAGTACCAAAACTACTATACAACAGTATCAAAAGCCAGGTGCATACAAGCTCAGTTGCAACTCATGTCCAAGCTTCTACATTGGACAAACTGGTAGAAGCTTCACAACATGATTTAAAGAACATGTAGATGCACTCCGTCTTAACAACCTGAATAAATCCAGCTTTGCCTCCTATCTTGCCTAACAAAATCATTCTGCAAACAACATAGAACAAAATCTCCAGATACTCCATTTTGCCAACAAAGGCACAACATCTAACCTTCTTGAAGAAATTGAAATATTTATCTACACAAATACAACATTGACTACTTACTCAATGACCAAACTGAACTGAGAAACAAATTTTTCCTTCAGAACTACTCAAATCAACCCTTCACTGCCTCCCTGTCCTCCTCCCCCCCCCCCCCCCCAAATCCCTCTCCTTAGATTCTAACTACACTGGTTCATTGTAAACATGCTACCACAGAATAAAACCTGTACTATATCTCTAAATGGTAGAGCCCTCTACTGTTAAAATAAACCAGTACATTTATTCATATATTGCTTCTAGCTGGAACAAACAGAATATGCCTTTACCAAATTCCAGATCACGTTAATGTAATAAGAAAAATAAGTCAACAGTTCACTTGAACTTTTATCCTTTTATTTTTAAATATAAAGTGCACGGTCATAGGAACAGCTTTAGTCATTAACAAACACTGTAACTTTTATACATATTACCGTAGCTAAAATAAACAGAATCTACTCTTACTAATATTCCAGATCATATTAATGTAAGGACAGAAATAAGTCAACATTTCATTTGAAGGTCTGTTATTATTTAAAATTTAAACTTAAAAATGAAGGTCATAATCATACAAACGGCTGTACCTCATTGCAAATACGCTAACTCTGTATTATTGACTCCTGGGCATTCATGTTAATGGTCTTGTTTAAAATATATGCTATAAACTGACTGTATTATACGTTAATATACGAATAGAAATAAGACATCAGATTACTTGAAGTTTATTCCTGTAGTATTTATTTATTTATTTTGCGCTCTCACGTTATTGCCAGTCTGATTAAAATATTGGCCCTTATATCGACTTTAATACATGTGAAAAATAAGAAATTACATCTCTGTGAAAAGTAGACCTTTGCCATCTCTTTTTGTCCAGATCTTTGTTACAAGCAACAGTTGTACAGCACATGCTGGATGCTGGCAAAGTTCTGCTGTCATAGTGTAAAGTAATACACATTGTGTTAAAGTGTGCGAAGTGATACACCAACTGACTATCAAAATGGAGGCAGACATATGGATACTAACGAAGAAATCCGCCCATACTGTCGCAGATAAACACGTCATGGCGATACATTAAAGCGTGTTCCAACTTCTTGTCACAGAGCCAGCACCCAACATTGTGCTAAAAATAATGATGTAACCTCCAGAAACCATCTCAACCGGTTCATCGAATAAAACATAATTATTAAAAAAAGCCACTGGTTGCAGTTTTATGTAGCTTACTTACGTTCGTAGTTTTACGCCACTGAATTTTACAAAAATAATGATGAGGTGGAGGGAGAGAGAGAGAGAGAGAGAGAAAGAGAGAGAGAAAGAGACTGTGCTTTCAACGAAGACTCTGACGCCCTCACACTGTCGTATTTCTAGTGTAGTAATCACAGGAATAGATAAAGGAGATTAGGTCATGCACAGGGACGTATTTATAGACAGTCATTCGATCTCAATGATTGTAGGTGTTGTTGTTGTTGTGGTTTTCAGTCCAGAGACTAGTTTGATGCAGCTCTCCATGCTACTCTATCCTGTGCAAGATTCTTCATCTACCAGTACCTACTACAACCTACATCCTTCTGAATCTGTTTAGTGTATTCATCTCTTGGTCTCCCTCTACGATTTTTTTTACGCTCCACGCTGCCCTCCAATACTAAATTGGTGATCCCTTGATGCCTCAGAATATGCCCTACCAACCGATCCCTTCTTCTAGTCAAGTTGTGCCACAAATTTCTCTTCAGTTCTATTCAATACCTCCTCATTAGTTATGTGATCGTCCCCCTCTGGTAGCTAAATGGTCAGCGCGACGGAATGTCATACCTAACGTCCCGGGTTCGATTCCCAGCTGGGTCGGAGATTTTCTCAGGGACTGGTTGTTGTGTTGTCCTTATCATCATCATTTCACCCCCATCGACACGCAAGTCGCCGAAGTGGTGTCAACTCGAAGACTTGCACCAGGCGAACGGTCTACCCGACGGGAGGCCATAGCCACACGGCATTTACATTTTTTTAGTTATGTGATCTACCCATCTAACCTTCACCATGTAGGTGTTATACTTCCGAATTTTTTTGTGCAGTCTGTGTATACTCTGCGTGACTGTGAATTTCCTCCTGGACATTAGTGTGCTACTTTTCTCATTGTGATAGATCTGATTCTAGCCAATGATGGGAGGAGGAGTAGGCAGTCTTCACACTAATAGAACATTTCTGTCAGAACTTGGCGGGATTTCTTGAGAATTAGCAGGGATTTGTGAGTTGGCAGGGGACATCTCTCACTTGTCGAAATCGGGTGATTCAAATACTATATATCGAAGAGAGGAAGATTCGTGAGAACATGGCAGGCAAACATATTAAAACCTCTCACTTACGTCTCGTGAAGTGACTGCAGTGAGAAAATTAGGTACTAATGTGAAGATATTTACCGATGAAGAAGAGGAAACATTCCTTTGTGAGGTACGTGTGTCTGTAAATTCATGCATTGACTCCCTAACAGGTAGACTATATATACGTTCTTCACAAGCCGTTGTACGGCTTTTGGCAGAAGGTATCATGTTCTACTACAAATGATTTCCTTTCCTTTTCCACTCACACATAGAGCGAGTGAAAATGACTACCTGTATATATCTCCAAATAAGCGCTAATTTATTCTCTCTTATCTTCGTGATCCTTATGTAAAACGTAAGTTGACAGCATTAGAAACAGCTTCAAATGTTGGTTCTCTAAATTTTCTCAATAGTGTTCTTCGAAAAGAACGTAGTCTTCCCTCCAAGGAGGTGGGGGAGGGGTATAGCTTCATCAATATGATTCGTGAGTTGGAGTAGTTTTTTCGTTGCGACCTTACCTTTCAACGAAACTTCAATCTTCCACCTACGGAGGAAGAGATGATCATCGTAAAACAAAAAATTTGCCATATTTTCGAATTTATAAAGTGATACATACTATGAACCTGATATTTGCAACTCCTCCGTGCTGCTGCCTTAGGAGACTTTGTACGTGTTGCGACATCTGACTACTTTAAGAGAGTTTGAAAATGAGGAGGCATCCTCTGGCAGGTAGAGAGAGCATGCTCTTAGCACTCCATCGTGAGGCAAAAATGAATTTGATATTCTAGTCCTACAATGCAGGATGTAGGACATATTAAGTTGATAAGAACAGATCGTTGTGAAAATGCTTGTACGTTCCGATTTCTTTTGTCTTCGAAAATAACTTGTACAAAAGGGAGGAATATACATTTTGCATGCGAAATTCGAGGTGTTTGGACAACAACTTACCTGTTTTGTATTGAGTAATTTTTTTTTTTTTTTTTTTTTTTTTTTTTTTTTTTTTTTTTTTTTTTTTTTAGCTGGAGAGTGTCTATGTCAGAGTAAATTGATTAGTTGCCTGTTTGGCAGTACAGTTACAGTTACTCTCTGGACTCTGAGCATGTGGCATGGTGGGAGATGTGCACGCAAGTGCTGGTGTGACCGATGCATTTGCGGGCCTCTCCTGAGTGTGAGCTTGCAAAGACATGGTATTCTGGCTGGCGCAGTTTGTAGCTGGCACATACTTCGCAATTGTGAGTGTGTGCAATTGGAATGTTCCTTTCATCAGACATGTTTAGTGTAAGGTGGAAACATTGTGGTGGAGGAGCGTGCTTGTGTTGTCAAATATTGGAACATAGAAGATCTTGTATATATTTAGCGCTACGATCTATTTGTGGCGGAAATTTAATTCCTTGATTTTTCAAATTTTTTTTGTGATTCTCAAATGTATAAAATATGTTTAATTATGAAAGAAAATCATTGTAAGGAGTTGGTGAGTGTTTAAAGTGATCTATTTGATTCCTGTAAGTTGTTATGTTTAACAACTTATGTTTAATTTGACTGGGTAGGGGAAATGGACGATTTTCCACTATTTTTGATACTGCAGTTCCACCAGCACTCCCTATTCCTGCCGCATTAGCCAACAGGAACACAGCATTCTGAGGATGGGTGGAAACCTCTGTCAATGTCCGTCAATGTACTTGGAGATGTTGGTTCACACGCAAACTGGATGTAGCCACTTGAGGGAGACAGACAGAGGAAGCGAGTCTGGAGCTTCCCAATCAACAGTGCAGCTATCTGATGCTTTGTTTGAGGCCTAAAGATCGAAAGAGACTAACATCCAGTCAGTGGTCAGTGTATTTAATATCATGATCAGTAATTAGAATATAGGGCGGATTTTGACCTCCATGGTGACACCTAGGTAACAGACATAATCGTGAGCGACCCAAAATGGTGTCCAATATATCACACTTCATTCCATTCCTCAGTGCTTATGTCATGGGAAGTGGGTGTTGGCAGTGCAGATGTGAGCTGTACACAAGTGGTGGAGCCCTATCTCTCACAAACAGTTTAAGTAAAGAATACCGTATGCAAACTGAATTGAACGATGACTTGAGCGGAATTTTGTGTCTTGAGATTGGTCCTCTCCATCACAGACTAAATATTTTTCCCAATTTTTTTTCTCGGAGGGGTGGGGAGGGAGTGGGTGAGGGGTAAGTGCATGAGACATTCTCTGTTGGTGGCACTGTACACTAACTCAGTCGATCCTGGCATTTCAATGAGAGCACACTCATGAAAATTTTCCAACAATACCTCCAATTTGCAGCAGTGTATTTATGTAACTGGGACACATAGTTGCTGGAGAGGGTAATAATGGCACCTTCCACAGCAACAGCCATTCACAGATGGAGTGATTTTCTAGCCTTTTTCTGAAGGGAAGGAAGAGGGAGGGAGGCTGGGGGATTTCCCAGGAGGATGACAAGTGGCTTAGAACTGAACAAGTGTCCCTTTTTCTGGAGTGGTAAGGGGAGGATTGGGGGGGGGGGGGGGGGTATCTCAGAAGGAAGGGTTAACCACAGGGAGTGGTCATAAATCAACCCCCACAGGGAGTTATAAATCAGTTAGCATAACAATAGGATAAGGGACACCTGAGATGGGAATGAGTGGGTGTTACATGAAAGACCTCTTAGCAGAACAATAATTTAAGGTCATAAACCAATCAGCTGTCACAATTTAATTAATTTGCATGACAGTTTGATATCAAAAGTGTGCCTGGACTATCTTTACCTTACTACTATTATTGTTTACCATGTTTCTACAATCATTATTATTCTGATTCATGCAGTTCTGCATATATTTCACTTTATATTCGTCAAAAATGTACGTACAATGGTGTAAATAAGATGATTATATTTATTGACTGGAAGTTCTTCTGTATCCGTTTTTTATTTCCAGACTCCTTACGAAAATAGTTTGTTCTTCTTTTTAGGGTAAATTCTGTGTAAATAATGAAAGAATTATTTATTATTGATAATTTGGAAAGTTATAATAAAGTCGTGGTTAGAATTATGTGGGAATGAGAAAAAGTGTCAGAAGGGAGATACGATACAGGGACCTTAGGCCTCTGAAACTGACCGACTACTCTCTCAGCTGTGGACTCCTTCGGCGCTAGTGACAATGCAAAGTATGTAAGCATGCCTTAAATTTTCAAACTCTGTTTTCTCGGGAACGGTTGAAAGTTGTGTTTTCCTATAAAGGCCTACCTGTGGTGAAATATCCTAGACACCCAGTTAAGATGAATCAGATCAATGGGAGGAAGTTCGTACGTTCCACTTTTAAACAATTCGCTGAAGAAGCAGGATGTACGCGATGACACTACTTGCGACAGAGAGAAAACAGTTCATCCACTGAACACTAGATAGCAGCATGTGTCAGGAAGGTTCGTCTTTCACGCCATTGCTCGTAGCTGTTTCGGCCAACAACGACTGTGCCTACTTACTACGAATATGTTCTGCAGCACGTTTCCATAAACTTTTTAGAAGAGATTTTATATTATGTGCTCTTTTCTTACTTACATGAACCACTTTCAGAACGCGTTCTCAAAATTATAGATCGTTCTAAAACGTTACGTTGTTTTTCATTACGTTGGAAAAAACAGACTGAGAACTGTTGAAATATTGTATTTATTACAAAACGTCCTAGTGCTACCGTTTAATACTGGTAAGGCCCTACTTAATACCTACAGTCTACTTAAAAGAGAGAGGTTTGTACGCCTTATTTCGCTGTCAAGCAGGTAAGTTCACACAAATGTATCACACATTTCATAACTTTTAACACTGACCGGTGACACGAGATAAAATGTTGCAGCGGTAAGGGAAGGTTTTGTAAGTCAGAGTAACATGGCATTTTCAGTTGCAAGGACGAAAACGACGAACTGGGAAGTAGTTTTGAGATATCACTAATTTGTAATTTTTGGGTAAATTTGTCATTAGTCAGTAGCTAATACATGTTCTGGTTTTCTTCAGACTAAAGCTAAATTGATCTGTCTTAAAGTGGCGGTATAGTACATGAGTTCCGTTAGTGAAGTTCATATTTTTTTCCTTTATTTCTTATGACGAAAGAAGGCCCTGAACGCTGGTAGCGCTCTTGACACCTTTTAATTAAGAAGCACAAAGCCTTACTGGCGATATCGAAGCTACATGACTGTGAGCAATATTCCTGTATGAGCTGCTGCAACACTGAGACGTTGCCGTAGAGAAGTATACAAAATCGTGTTACGTCGTTGGCTGTGATAGGCGGGTGAAGCGTGCAGTGCCAAGTCAATGTGTTCGCCAAGCCCACATTTCATCAGGTTTCTTCTCTCACCGTATGGATTATAAGGCTGATTCCGTGATGATGTAACAAACTTTGAGGGATGATGGAAGAGGGTAAATGTGTCAACTGAGTTACGGGACCCTGATCTGGAAGCGACCGAGTCGTAAACGGTAAGCGATACTCTCAAACTGACAGTGGAACACATGTACCGCTACCGTTGTTGCTAGGGTTGTAGGGCAGGCAACTTTCTGAAGTGGTAGTAGGACCAAGCAAGAAAAAATGTCTAGTAATCAAGGGTTTTAAAATGCATGCCTTAAGAGCTGTGAGCACATTTTCTTCTTTGATACTGCGAAACACATCTCTTCTACTGAACATGTGCTGACTGCTCCTAAGGTACGAATTTTAGAGGCCATGTTTACTGGGCGCTTTTTACTGCCAGCCCTGAAAGTTGCCTACCCTGCATTTTAGCTACAGGTTTACATGAATGCCACTGTCAGAGATATCAGAGCGATTTTCGCTAGTAACTTTCGAACATCTTGTTTAACAGCAAGTAAAAATAAAAGAAAATGCGTAACACTGTGCTGTCTGTAATAGTGTTATTTTATTTTAGTATCGGTTTCGGTTCTGAATCATCATCAATGACAGCTGTACAACATACAGAAGTGGCCAATGTGATAATGTCAAAAGAAATAAGAATAACAGAAAAATGTAACATAGATCAAAATACTCATGAAAATTATCACAGGTGTACCATATGTCATACTTGCTTTAAAATAAGTTATCACAGGAAAGCATAATTGCCAAGATAATATGAAACCAAAAATTGTAACACAATAAAAATGTTATGGCACACTGACACAAATACAGCAAGTGATGTACAGCAAAACAAGTCAAAGAACTTCGAGGACAACGATGACAAACTTGAATACAATGAAGTTACCATTAAATAATTGTGTGACAATCAAATTATAAAACTGGAACATTAACAGTTTTACACTTGGCTGAGATTACATAGAAACATTAATAAAAAGGTGAAGTAACAGATAAACAAGACTGATAATGTAAGAATATAAAATACGAGGGATATTCAATAAAGAGTGATCATAATTTGTTTTTGACAACGTACGTTTACTCATCCTGATAATTTTGATGGTTCTTCTCCGATGCATGCACCTTCCCAGCGTTTTTCGCAGTCTTCAAATACATGCCGGAAACCATTTTTTGAGAGGTCCTTTAAAATCGCTTCTGCAATCTTCACCTAGCTTCTGATGATTGATAATGCCTTCCACAAAGGCGTTTCTTCGTGTTAGGGAATAGAAAAAAGTCACATGGGGCTAAATTCGGACTACAGGGAGGATGAGAGATTCACTACACGTTGATTTTTGTGAGATATTCAGCAACAACATTGGCAATATGCGGCTGGTGAAGCAGCATCCAGCGTGCTTCACAGAAATGTGGCGTTTTGCGGCTGATATGGAATGGCAATGTTTCCAATACATCCCTGTAGTATTGTCCAGCTACTGATGTGTGTGCAGGTACAACATGCACACACAGAATGAGGTGACCATAACTTTAACAGCAGAAGCAACCACTTTTGCTTTTTTGGGGGTTGGTGATGAAGGAGGTTTCCACACTGAGCTTTGCTGTTTGCTCTCAGGATCAAAATGATGTAGCCAAGTTTCATCAGCAGTGATTACAGCTGAAAGAAACTCCGGATCTTGCTCTAACATCAACTTTAACTGCATGCAGATCTGCACACGAATGTCCTTTTGTTTGGGAATCAACAGTCTTGGAACCAATTGCGAGCAAACATGTGTCATGTGTAATTATTCTGTAACCAACGTGTGGGTTGCACCCAATGAAATGTTCAGTATTTCAGAATGTGATCTTAAGGTAATTCGTCTGTTCTCTCTCACAATGACAGCAGCAATGTTGATGTATACTTCTGTAGGAGCAGTAACTGGAGCACTGGGTCCACCTTCCTTTGAAATTGATTGTCTCCCCTCTTTATACATGTTAAACCACCTTCGAGCTGTGCTGTAAGAAACAACAGACTTTCCATAGGCCTCCTCTAACGTTGTATAGACTTCAGCTGAAGATTTGTTGAGACGAAAGCGGCGTATTTCTCCTCTCGCATGTTACCTACATTGCAGCAGTAGGCGACACTGAACGTGTCTTACCATGCCTACCTCTCACAGGTGGGCACCATGAGTCCCAATAATGAAACTACTATAGTGTGGCTGTTGCACATTAAGCTAACAGAATATCATAAGATCAAATTTTAGGGCGAGAAATTATGATCGTTCTTTATTGAACAGCCCTCGTATTTTGCAGTTCATTCAAATAACATAATATATGAAATACAAGCTGTAGATCAATACATGAAATGCAAGCCATGTAAGATAATAATACACATTAAATTAAAGTAATAAGAAGAAAATACAATTTCTGGAAATGAGGACAAATATGAAATGAATGTAGAATATATAGATGCAAAACATCTAAAATTTTATACATATGACATAATGTAACAAAAAACTTTGTGAGGAAATGCAGTATGCATGTAAACTTTAACACATTGGTTATAAATCATTTCATCTGAATGGTTACACAATCATACTGAGTGAGGTGCTGGGCTCACATTTGGGAGGGTGATGGTTCAAACCCACATCTGGCCATCCTGATTTAGGTTTTCTGTGATTCCTCTAAATCCCTTCACGCAAATGCCGGAATGTTTTCTTTGAATGGACTTGGCCGACTTCCTTCACCATCTTTCCCTAATCCGATGGGACTAATGACTTCGCCGTTTGGTCCCCTCCCCCAGATCAACCAACCAACCAACCATAAAATGAAATTAAAATTCCATTTGTCATAGAGACAACTTTATCCTGTAATATATAACCTAGCTACATTACTCTATTTTGTGTGCTGACAACTTCCAGGAGTCTCCACTGACAAGGGTAGGTCCGAGATAGGTGTTCAGACATTGAACAATTACAAGTCTGGAGTAGCTTCTGAAGGTGGTTCTACAATCATACCGAGGGAAGTGGGACAGTGATTAGCACGCTGGACTCGCATTTGGGAGGATGATGGTTCAAACCCACATCTGGCCATCCTGATTTAGGTTTTCTGTGATTCCTCTAAATCGCTTCAGGCGATACATATGCAAAGCCTTGATATTCATTGTTCTGTGTTATTAACATACAAGAAAGTGTAAATAGGTGCCATCATTGTTAGGTGGTCACTGAGCAATATTTTGTAAGAATTAGTAGGCATAAAGCATTACTTAAGATGTCTAAGTAGATATCAATATGCATTTCAGCATGTACAAGGATTTTGCTATGGCAGTTAGTGTTGTGTGTCGAGTGAAGCAATTTTTTTTCCTTTTAGGTTGACATTTGGATGAATATGAGGATCATGTGATCTTGCAACATTTTGTAGAATCTCTCTCTGGTGAAAGGACCCAAAACACTATTAGGTGCTATAAAAACTTAATTGGGTGTACAGTCAGAGCATAAACATTATTGTACAAACACATATAGAATATGGATAAAAATATTGGGAAATATGGGGAATATGCGAAAAAATACGGAAAATATAGGAAAAATTGTAAAAATTTGTAAAAGTATGGATATAAAATGGGTAACAGAATATTCTACATTTTTACAGAGGGTGTAATTATATTTTTTGGCACAAGCTGCAGATTTATACAAGATGAATGACACCACACATACACTTAGAAGAAAAGCATTATACAGTGTATGTGGAATACGTGGTAGGACCACTAGACAGATTTAGAGACATGATGATATCACTTATAGGTGTTTTAATAGCGAAAAGATGGGACGCTCTAGAGGCATAATATCATGACAAGATTGACATATTCCCCTACACATGGATTATACTGCATCAGCAATGGCCATAATGGAAAAAAGTTACCAGGGAAGAGCTGGAAACCATTTCGACTAAATATAAAAGAGATTCTACAGCTTTGTCATAGGCTGAAGTTAAAAGCATATTCTAGTGGGTAAAGTGTCTGGCGATGATCATCACCAGATGCATTTGTATATAAAGCAAGACTGCTGGAATTTTAAAAAATCCAGATGTAAAGTATGAATACAGATTAGAGATCCTATCGTGGTGTTAGAAAATAATGCTGTATAGTTACATATATGCCCAAAGGATGTTACTGTTTTTGTTACGATATGACACCACACACATCGACTTTTTATATAGATAGATAGGTCACCTCTTAATATGAATAATAGTTATCTTTACAATAACTTCAAAAAACTGATCAAGATTAAAGAAATATGATTTTAGTACTAAAACTTAGAACTGGCAGACAATACCTGTGTCTGTCAACATGGATGTTGTTCTGCAGGATCCAAATGACATCATGTTATTCTTCATGGAGGCTGTTGGCAAGACGTATGAGTTTGCATCATCTGTTAACATGTGCTTGATGATGTTTATGTAGCTTGCCAGAAGTTAGAAGCAACTTGATACTAACGTTTGGTTCTCTGTTCTTTTCGATGTTCTGCCTGTTCTTGAATAATTTTAGCCATTTTTTCTGTATTCTACCTGCATGTTAATATACATGGTACTTTGGATGGGGGTGACCTAGAAATTACCTTTTTTATATTCTGTGTAGGTATACACGTTCACAGTTAATCAGGCGACATATATCTCAGATAACATTGCCATTCTAACGGAAGTGCGTAAACAGCCAGTGAGCGTTTGTCAATGTCCTAGGGCTTGACTGTATAACAATTAGTACAATAAAAAATTTCTTTCTACGAAGTGGAACTGACCAAGGATTAGCTCATTCTGTACATGAAAGTTGTAGCAGGGGCTGTGCCACACACAGCATTACTCTACAAAAATATAGGAGTGAGAAGTATATTGTAAGCAATCTATAGGTAGCTATCATTTTTACAAATCTTATTCCATTGCTCTACTGGATGAGTGGCCATTCATCATTAGCAGATTTTCTTCCACCATAATGATGAGATATATATATGCCATAGAGGTTGGTCTTTTAATTGAACATTTGCTAATGTCAGGTGGTAGTACCACACACAGTATCGCTGTACTTAAAAATAGGAGTGACATATATATTGTAAATTAAGTGGAAATCGATGTTAGACATTAGATTCCATTGTTCTGCTGGAGGACAGGCAGTTCATTATAAGCTATTCGCATTTCAAAATCACTATGGGATGTGTACACAGTTGTAGTTTTTTAATTGAACGCTTACTAATGGCAGGACGCAGTGCCACACAATCAGCACTACCCCCTTAAAAAAAAAAAAAAAAAAAAAAAAGGAGACTGATAGTCATATTTTATACGATTTTCGTCAATATAATCTCCAACAGAGATGACATATGAAATCTGGGGAAACATATTTCATTGTAAACCATGCAGAAATCTTTGTTAGGCATGCAGTTCCACTGATATGATGGAGTTATGTCTATTCATTGTAAGCAAATTACATTTCAAAAATTGGAGGGGATGTATTTGTCGTAGAAGACTGCATATTTTCGATGAAACATTTGTTAACGATGGGAGGCGTTAGGCAGCAGCAGACTGACATGTGTGTTATAGTCTGTCTTGGTTAATGTATTCTCCAGCACTGATAATCAGTCAGCTTACTGGGTTCAGGTCCTTGCTGGGTTGCTGACTGCACTAGGACTGGGTAAACTGATATTAATGGGAGAAATGTTTATTTTTAGTTATGCACTAGCCACTGCTGTTGGCAAGAAGTTGGCCTTACCAGAGGTTTTTGGTACTGGTGTGGACGACTATCATTAACAGGAAAAACATTTGCATCAGGTAGGCATTAAGGTGATAAATATTTTCCAAGTCAGAAAAGATTTATGGGTGAAAGGTGAACTAGCTAAAACAGCTTTATTTGCGAATGGAATTCTTCGCCAATTAGTTAACAATTCCTGTGTGGAATCACAATCACAGAAAAAAAGAAAACTGTTGCAGACAGATTTGGGTTCATTCACTGTGTAAAGCTCTATAGCACAAGAATGCTATATATATATATCAAGCCATTGAAAGTGGTAGCAACCCTAAAATATACAAACTAGAATTATGTATGACCCGCGTGACACATTTTGTTTTTCAAGTACGTTTAACGTTGTATTTTGGCGGTTTCTACACCATATGCCACAATCCTTTGTAATATTTTATATACCATTCAAGTGTTTTGGGTAAAAATTAATTTATCTGCTTATGCAGGGATATTAAAAATTCAGTTGGCTGTTATTAAAACCATACAAAACTAACAAAAAGCAATAGTTGTTGCCTCTGTATAATTATATACACAGAAATTAAAAAAGATATTTGTACAAGAATATTTGTTATTCTTATTGGCTAGCCAGCCAACAATTGCAAGAAGTTTCCTATTTACGATGCTCTGTGTGTACGTTTCTTGTATTTTTCTAGGAGGAGAGTAGTTGTTAGTTGGGTAATGAGTCACATACCATAATATTAAAGGCCAATTTCTCTTGAAGAAATGCGGTATTTTTTGTGGGATGTGATCGAATATTCCAGCTTCAGAGCCTATAGTTTCATGAAGTTCCGATAGGTGGCGGCGCTATGCGTAGCCTTCAAAATGGCGTCTGTATTGGAGATGTGTTTCAAGCACAGTCATTGAGTTTCTTTTGGAGCAAAACTAGAGCATCACAGATATTCACAGGCGCTTGCAAAATGTCTACAGAGACCTGGCAGTGAACAAAAGCATTATGAGTCATTGGGCGAGGCGACTGTCATCATCGCAACAAGGTCGCACAAACCTGTCTGATCTCTCATGTGCTGACTGGCTGTGCACACCTGCGACTCCTGCAGTACTGGGAAGTGCAGACACTCATTTGAGATGATGGACGGATCACAACCACTCACCTCACTGCACAAGTGGACATCTCTGTTAGCAGTGCCGATACCCTCGTCCACCAGTTGGGGTATTCAAAGGTGTGTGCCCACTGGGCTCTTCGCCATCTAATAGAAGACTATAAAGAGCGACAAAGGGCCATATCTTCAGAACTGGTTGCGCGTTAGGGGACTGACTGTGAGAATTTTTTGTCAGATGCCGTCACAGGCAATGAAACATGATTCACCACTTAGAACTGGAAACAAAACAGCAACCATGGAGTGGCACCACACCAGCTCTCCTGTGGAGAAAAGATTCAAAACCACATCTTCAGCTGGTGAAGTCACAGTGAGTGTTTTCTGGGACTCTGAAGGAGATTCTCTTTAATGTCCTCCAGTGCAGTACAATGTTCAAATCTGTTCAAATCTGAAGTGAGTTGTGCTACCCTCAGGAAATTGAAGAAACAACCTCAGTGTTTTCATCGCCACGAAAATGCAAACGAACTTCTCCTTCTCCAGGCCTCACAGAAGTTTGCACACCAGAGAGGAGCTAGTTAAACTTCACTGGAATGTACTTCCACATCCATTCTACAGCGCGGATCTTGCGCCTTCCGACTGACATGTGTTTGGCCCAACGAAAGGTACACCCCACAGGAATCAGTACGTGGATGATGGGGAGGTTATTGGCGCAGCAAGACGTTGGCTGTGACGTCGACCTGTAGACTGGTAGCATGCAGACAAACAGACCCTCCCAGGAGGCGACCGCATTGGACAGAGGTTACGCTGAAAAATAGGATTTTGTAGGCAAAAGAGTGGCGAGTAATACGGTGTATTGTAATCTTGAATAAATCTAACCTAATTTCAGAAAAAAATGTGTTGCATTACTTATTGAAAGCTCCTTGTATACGGACATCAAAGCATTTCCTACAGTACACCTCATTACTCGCCAAGAATTTTCTGTAATGAAAGAGTTATGCTGCATGTGTACACGTGGCATACGCACGAAGTGTATCTAAATGTGTCAGAGTGGATGTTGTTCATCCTGCAACAGAAGAGGCGGTTTCAGAGCTAGAAACTGATGGAGTAATTGCATCTAACAGGCAGTCGTTTCTAAAACTTGAAAATGTCAGGTTCTGTATGAAACTGCTCCGTGAGTGTACAAACATGAAGATGTGGAATGTCTTAGCAGCAGTGTTATGCAGGAAATAAGATGTAAAATTCAAATCCCCAGATGTTCTCGGCTAGAAGAAATGCAGAAAGGAGCGGAACTAATTGTTAAAGCCATAAAAGAGTGATTCCACAGCAAAAAATTAGATAAATGTTGGAATTAGTGAACATACTTTCTTTGTACTTAATTACTGATTGGAAAATAATTAAATGGCTCAAATATTTCTATTACACATAAAAATGAAATTTTATGTTACTAAAATTACATCAAGCAAACATAAAGAATGCGTGTAGAGAAATGTGCATAAATTAATAAAGATTTTATGCGAAAATATTTATTTTTCCTACTCACTAGAATGTCAAAAATCCTAAGAAGTTTGCTATTTATGTTGATCTACTTGTATGTCTTTAACTGGGTGAGGGGGTGGGGGGGGGGGGGAGAGTAGGTAGTTGAGTTACAAAATAAACATCAAGGTACTGGTGTATATGCACATTGGAATGTTTTCGTTAACATACTCACTGAGAATACGAAAGACAGTAGGGGAGTATCATGATATGAAAAAAGGTTACAGATGGATGCCAGCAACAATATCTCTACCCATACAAACCACAATGTGTGTATTTGAGAAGATACATAATGAAAGACAACAGAGACAAGAATTGGAGACATCGGGAAGAAAACTTGCTGCCAAGCTAAAAGCGAAGTCTTACACTGGAAGACAGTATGGGCAAAGTCATCTGCTCACTCAATGATATACATTATTTAATACCAGCAGCATTATGCCACCACCAAATGAAAACTAACAAGTCAGCCATACTACCAAGACTGTGTTACTACTGACACAGTGATGTACCAAAAAGTAGGTTGCCACAAAGTTACATGTCTGTGGAGATGGGTATAATTCAAATTAATGACTGTTAATAAAATTAGCGCAGAGTAATTAATATATGCGGGCATCAAACTATTTCCAGCCTAAGAGATAGTACAGTGAGGATACTTTGTCACTTATGAAGTAATGATTTTAATAAAAACTCATTACTGCAAATATTCTTAGAATTTAGAGAGAGACATGTACTAAAAAAGTTTTAGATCTTTTTAAGACAGCCTGCTGGCTGCTTCTGACGGCTTGCACACTGGTCCAGTTCGAGTTATGTGGATGCTGCTGGCGGGAGGACATCTTTAAGAAGAGAGACGACGGTTGTCTAGGTGTGTCTTTCACACTGGAGAGTGGAGTGAGTTACCATTACTGGGAGTGACACAGGACAGGGGAATCTTCATTTATCAGTTATGTAACTGACTTTTCTGGCAACTACTGGCAACCAGTGCATGTGTGTGTGTTATCTGCAACTTGTCAGTTTGCAGATATAGGTGTTACAGTACTTATCGACATTAGATGGTATGTATAAACACGAGATAGAGCGACACTGACTGTCTCAAATGGACAGAACCAGCCCTGCAGAGCATTTGGTCGTGCTAGCATTTCCCCTACTGCCACCGTACATCGCTGTTCTACAGTTAGACTCGCATGGACTGCTGAGATTATTAAATGCGGGACTTCAAATCACATTTTTTAGTTCGCTTTAAATAATTTTCTTGTTTATCCTATTTCCATCCAATGTTTATAGTGATAGTAGTACTGTTTACAGTGTAAATTCGGCAATGTGTTGTGAGTGTGTGTGTATCTGCATGCATGCTTGTGTGTGTTTGTGTGTATGTGTGTGTGTGTGTGTGTGTGTGTGTGTGTGTGTGTGTGAGTGTGTGTGTGTGTGTGTGTGTGTGTGTGTGTGTCTGCGTTCGTGTGTGTGTGTGTGTGTGTGTGTGTGTGTGTGTGTGTGTGTGTGTGTGTTTTTTTTACAAATCAGCTATGGCCAGTCTTATAGCGACATTACTGTTTTAACACATTATGATGCCACATTTTTTTATGTCAGTGTACATTTAGCGATGTGTTGTGGGCATACATACTTGAAGTGTTCTGTAATTACTTCAAATCTACGTCCGCCCCGATAGCTGAGCCGGTACGGTAGCTCAGCGTGTTCGGTCAGAGGGCTGCTCGCCATCTGTAATAAAAAAAAATCTGAGTAAAGAAACCAACGACCAACTTGAACGGATGTCTTGTGACGTCCGCCCAGAACAAACGCAACGAAAAATACCGAAAAAAAACAAATGAATAAATAAAAGTGGTCAGCGTCACGGATTGTCGTCCTACTGGCTCCGGTTCGATTCCCGACTGTGTCGGGGATTTTCTCCGCTCAGGGACTGGGTGTTGTGTTGTCTTTATCATCATTTCATCCCCATCCGGCGCGCAACTCGCCCAATGTGGCGTCGAATGTAATAAGACCTGCACCAAGGCGCCCGGACCTGCCCTGTTAAAGGGCTCATTTCCATTTTGGTTCAAGTCTACTAGGGGTAGTCTTATGGTTATGTCACACACTACAATGTGGATAATGTAGACTTGACACTTAGAAAGACCATATTTGATGTTAAATAATGTATTGTGGAAATTTTGCATTTATGTGTGCGTATTTTTGGAATATTGGCTGGCGGCCATACTTTGGAGTGCATACACTGATTCATTGATAGAATTCCAAAATTTTGACTTGTGAGCCACAATTTTCGTTTGGTTGTATTTCACCAAATGACCAGTGAAATGTTCGGCGATAGCGGGTTTATTGGCTTGGCGAAGGCGAGTAAGCCGCCGATGTTCTACGATGCGTTCCTGCAATGTGCGCGTCGTAAATTTTATGTTTTCGTGTACGTATTTCAGATGTTGAGGGAACTCTCGCAGACTGTCCAAACCAAGAGGCCAAATTATAAAAGTGTTGTGAGCATACCGCCAAAATACTTTTGGTTTTAAAATAGCTGAGGATCGTGCTCGCTCATCAAAATCTCCCGTAAAATGACTGGCGATCAGGGGAGACAAAGGGCTCCCTATGGCGACATCGTCAGATTGTTCAAAAACTCGTTGTTAAATAAAAAGTGCTTCGAGGAGAGAGTGTGCCCGAACAACGCCGTGATGTCAGCCCCAAACCCATTGCCGATGATATGCATTGTATCCACCGGAGGCACATTTGTAAAAAGCGAAACATCTAAACTGACCAGAAAGTCTTTGTTTTCCAACCAACGCGGCGCAGAGTAGAGACTTGCAAGCAGCTCATGCGCAAAGCCAAACTGGACACACCATGTGCCGGCAGGATCTTAAATACGTGAGCTCAGTGCCTTTCCTGTCAGAAGACTCTGCGCCGAAATAAAGGGTCAGCGAGTTGCAGACATCCGGCAGTTCTCCCAAAATTCTACAACTACATCTACATCCACATGGATACTCAGCAAATCACACTTAAGTGCCTCGCAGAGGGTTCATAGAACCACATTCAAAACAGTTCTCTATTATTCCACTCTCGAACAGCACGCGGAAAAAGCAAACACCTATATCTTTCCGTGCGAGCTCTGATTTCCCTTATTTTACTACGATGACAGTTTGTCCGTATGTATGTCGGCATCAACAAAATATTTTAGCGTTCGGAGTAGAAAGTATGCGGCTTAAATTTCGTCAGAAGATCCAGCGGCAACGACAAACGCCTTTGTTTGAATGATGTCCACCACAAATCTTGTATCATATCCGTGACACTCTCGCCTCTGTTTCTCGATAGTACAAAACGTGCTACTACTCTGTGAACTTTCTCGATATACACCGTTAATCCTATCTGGTAAGGATCCCACGCTGCACAACAACAAACCAGAAGAGGACGGACAAGCGTAGTGTAGGCAGTCACTATAGCAGATCTGTCGCCTCTTCTAAATGATCTGTCAATAAATCGCACGCTTTGGTGATCTTGCGTTCCTTTAAATTTGGTGCGCTTTTTACGTTGTTTCAGCAACTGTGTTCTGACGCGTTTTGTGTACCAAGGAAGATCAGTTGCGTCGTTTGTTAAGTTTCATGGAACAATCTGCACGCCGGGAAGGATTTGAATCTCGCAAGAATGTGCTTGTTTGAATATTGTGTCGTGTTATTTGTTTATCACTTTAAGTTGGAGCAAGGGCGTATTTGTTATCAATAATGCATTGCAAAAATTACTTGACATGGTATATCGACAAAATTTGTTTAAATATTGGAAGCAAGCAAGCAAGAAAAGTGACACAAGTCCAAGCACGGGTGTTTTTAGTTTGTTACTGAAAAATACGTGATGTGAATTAGGGTGATCGAAAAATATGTCGGAATTTATTTGGCAACTTGAAATTTAAAGGAAGCTTATATTGTTTCAGTATAAGTTTTATGGAATTAATTCTTGAAATCGAGATGCGCCACTGTTCTTGCCGGGCTGCTATATATCTTAGGATGGAAATGGAGATAAATGAAAAATCGGTAAAATTACAAGACTTTCAGAAAATGCCCAATATTTTGCTCTTAACTGTGTTAATTAAGATGTGAAATATGAAGGAGGCCATTTTGGACCTTTAATTATGATAATGTCGGCTATCATTTTTAGGTAAAGGAGAATGAGGACTAATGTTTTCTGTCATTTTGTAGAATACGCCATGATATTAGTCAGTTAATTAGTTTCGTGTCCCTTGGATCATTTTCTATGATTAATCGTAGTGGTGTGGAATGAGTCATTTTAAATTCACATTGCAAATTATTTCTAAGCATTTAACACCCACTTTTTGCAGAGTATGCCATGATATCATTAATTTGTGCTACTTCAGCCACACACTCTAACGTGAAAGTGTCTTTCCTAGTAAATTACGGTGGTATTTGCTACCATTTTTTAAGCAGGAGAAATGTGCTGCTGGTGATCCTTTCACTACAGATTGTGGACCTTGAATATTGGGGTCCACGCAATTATTCTGTTAATAAAACTATGAGGGGAGGAAGATGCAAGGGGTAGGGGAGGGGAGCTTGAGTCTTATTGGCTTAGAGAGAAGGAGGTGGAGGGGAAGTCATAGAGGGAGCTGGACAATGAATGAATGAACGTGCCATATAAAATTGTTGTAGGTTAGCTGTTAGCTGGCAAGGCTACAAGGGGCCCAAGTGTATGGGGGGGGGGGGGGGGGGTGAACTTGAAAATAGCAAACTCAAATGCCTTATAACATGACACTGGAAGTGACCTTGAGATAAGATCATTATCTATTCTCGTAGCGGCACAGATGCCCTATTGACAATATTCTAATTAATACTAACTAATTAAAATATTGAAATAAATTCATCCATAGCTCAAGGGATACTTTGCCCTGGAAAAACACAAATCGAAATTTGTGATTAATGATTGAAATCTAATCTTTTGATACGAATATAACAGGTGATTTTTTGTGGAGTTTTGATTTTTGACGCCTGTGTAGCGACTTTCGTTTTTCTATGTTTTTGGCCCTTCTATCCACATGTGAAACTTTTTCAGTCAATGTATGACGAACGTGATTTCTATGCAAACAAAGGTGGCAGTCTATGAGGGTCACTGAATCCTATTTTAATCCATTGAACCTCATGGAAAACTGATCTTCGGTGTCACTACATATTGTAAAAATATTCATGTGATTCCTAAGACACTTGGTAATTCTGACATACGACATGTTTGACATCACGAGAATGACGTCACGAGGCACCATAACAATAGAAACCGTGTCATCTGATAGTAAACAGTTGTGAACAGTTCTAGAGAGTGTCTAGCTAGTAAGACTAGTTATTGAGTCTGCTGGTTTAATTCAATTAACAGTATGATGGCTGCACTGGATATGTATGGTGGAAGTGGAGTAATATTCTTCGTTTTGTACTGAACAGTAATTAAAAAAACATTATGGAATGTTTTTGTTTGTTACTTATAAATTTGAAATCACCATAACATAAACCCGCAATGATAGCCGTGCATGTTAAAGCACCACTTCAGGGACAGGGAGGTGCGCCGGCCCAGAATGGAATCCGCCATGAGGATGAACGACGAGTTTCTGGATGAGGTTTTTAGGAGTTTCTGACATCCCATTTAGTGAATAACATTTAGAAACACATAAATAACACTCTACACAGGTAGTAGGGGTGCACATATTCCGTCGTGCAAGGAGCGCCGGAGGAGGGGGGGGGGGGGGGGGGAACGATATGTAGCGCATCCACCCAATCCTTAAATTAATCCTTTATAATAATGATGCCAACCCTTCGCCCATGTAGGACACAGGTACATGAAAAAGAAGAAGAAGAAAAGCAGCTTAACACGAAATGTATTCATGGACCTGCGATCTTGGACAAATCAACGTCCATAAGTGTATTCATGGGAGTTGAGGATTTGAAAATTTGCTGAAGAGGGAACGCTTTTTGTAAACAAAACCACAAAGCATGGTAGCGTGCACATATTCCGTCTCGGGTGATGCGATCAACAAGTAATAACTGATAAGATTATTGTGAGTGCAAGATACTTTTGCATATCTCTACCGAGAAATTCTGTTACGCAATGGAACGTGGAAAGCAGGTGAGGTACTGACATGTATGCAGATCGCACCCAGTTCGAGATCTAGGATATGTTACAGAACACTGATTGCTTGCGATATGGAACTTTTCCCTCGTTTAGTCTGTGACTAGCATCTGTATGTCGGCTGATGTAGAAATTATAGTGACTTCAGCCCGCCCGGTTGGCCGTACGGTCTAACGCAGGGCTTTCCGAGCGGGAAGGAGCGCATGGTCCCCGGCACGAATCCGCCCGGCGGATTTGTGTCGAGGTCCGGTGAACCGGCCAGTCTGTGGATGGTTTTTAGGCGGTTTTCCATCTGCCTCGGCGAATGCGGGCTGGTTCCCCGTATTCCGCCTCAGTTACACTATGTCGTCGATTACTGAGCAAACAAGTTCTCCACGTACGCGTACACCACCATTACTCTACCACGCAAACATAGAGGTTACACTCGTCTGGTGTTAGACGTTCCCTGGGTGGTCCTCCGGGGGTCCGAACCGCACAATAACCCTGGGTTCGGTGTGGGGTGGCGGAGGTGTGAAGTGGACTGCGGTAGTCGTCGTGGGGTTGCGGACCACTGCGGCTGCGGCGGGGACGGAGCCTCTCCGTCGTTTCTAGGTCCCCGGTAAACATAAAATACAATACGATACAATACAATAGTGTCTTCAACATGACCGATTGAATAAGAGGCGTTCAAAAAGAAACGAGCTGGAGGCTTAATTTACAGAAACCAGTACCAGTGTGTTAGAAGTATTGAACCTGGCTGTTCAGACACTTGTACTACTGTGACACAAGGCGATGAATGGCTGTCTCAAAAAATTCCTGGGGCTGCGATGTTAACCAGTTCCGCACGTACTGCTGGACGTCCTCGCCCGAGGTGAATCGTTTGCCCCACAGAGCCTTTTCAAGGGGACCAAAATTGGCGCAGTCACAGGGAGAGAGGTCGGCACTGTATGGTGAGTAGCCGAGACCCACCCATTTGAACTTCTGCAGGAGTGCCGCGGCTGTGTTGGCCGTATGTGGCTTTGCATTGTCGTGGAGCTGAATGGCCCCACGGGTGAGATTGCCTGGTCGTTTTGATTTGATCGCTTGGCGAAGGGTGATCAAGGTGTGCGAGTAATGCTGGGCATTCACTGTTGTCCCGTGCTGCAGGAAGTGAATCAGACGGGGTCCATCTTGGTCAAAGAAGAACGTCAACAGAGGGGCAAACGATTCACTTCGGACGACGACGTCCAGCTGTACGTGCGGAACTGGTTAACATCGCAGCCCCAGGAATTTTATGAGACAGCCATTCACCGCCTAGTATCACAGTGGGACAAGTGTCTCAACAGCCAGGGTGGTTCAAATGGTTCAAATGGCTCGGAGTACTATGGGACTTAACAGCTGTGGCCATCAGTCCCCTAGAACTTAGAACTACTTAAACCTAACTAACCTAAGGACATCACACACATCCATGCCCGAGGCAGGATTCGAACCTGCGACCGTAGCAGTCGCACGGTTCCGGACTGCGCGCCTAGAACCGCGAGACCACCGCGGCCGGCAACAGCCAGCGTGAATACTTCTAACATAGAGATACTGGTTTCTGTAATTATAACTTCGGCTCGTTTCTCTTTGAACACCCCTTATATGTACGTCTAGGTAACAGTGCCAGACATAAGAAACTAGTTTAAGGACGTGGGGCGGCTCAGATAACATCGTAACGGAAGAAAGAGAACAGAAATGCTGCTCTTTTTAGTAATAACAACACGAAGCATTATTTTGGTAGTGTGGTGCTCTTAATATAGAGATTCATAACCCCTGTATGTGATTACTATCTTGAATGACGTTGGGTGTACAAAAGATTTTGAGCAGTGCTGCAGACAAATTTAGTGCAATTTTTTGTAAATCGCCGTAAGGTATTTTTATTCACGTAAGGGAAATTATAGGTAAAAGATTTTTTTTTTAAAAAAAAAAAATCGAGATGAATAAAATGTAGTTTGGGGCGCTTAGCCATTACCATAGAAATTGTTGTTTGGCAACATGATAACTTAAATCGCCGTCTCCAACACGCAGCTCTGTTATGATAAAATAAAATATATATGTACATTTTTGTTAGAAGACAAACAACACCACTACGACTGCAGAAAGTTCCTTTATTAAAACTACGACCGGTTTCACGCCAATTTAGGCTCATCCTCAGCTGATCTAATCTGGGATTAGATAGGAATTATTTTACATTTTTTTCCTTTATTCTGGCTTAGTAAGTATTGTTATATGGAGTAGAATAGTCCTGTAAGTTAGATACGTACATAAATCGCATTTGACATGTGGTGCTACAGACGAATGTTGAAAATCAGGTGGACTGATAAGGTAAAGAAATGAGGAGGTTCTGCGCAGAATTGGAGTGGAAAACACTGATAAGGAGAAGCGACAGAATGATAGGACGTCTGCTAAGACATGAGGGAATGACTTTCATGGTACTAGTGGGAGCTGTAGATAGCAAAAACTGTAGAGGAAGACAGAAATTGGAATAAATCCAGCAAATAATTGAGGACGTAGGTTGCAAGTGCTACTCTGAATAAAGAGATTAGCACAGGAGAGGAATTCGTGACGGGCCGCATCAAACCAGTCAGAAGATTGATGACCCAAAAATAAAAAAAAATAAAAAATCACTTATTGTAAACAGCATGTCACCACCATTCTCTCTCTAATGAATCTCCGCACCAAAATCACCACCATCACGAGATGGTGGTTTTTCCATCAGCAGGAAAGATGGTTGTGTCAAGGATGCGAAGAAGAAAGTAACAGTACTAAGTATCCTTTGTCTTCCACTATAGAGTGATCTGACGAACACTTATATGCATATGTTAGTTTCATGCAAATATTGCATGAGGTATGTGCAAATCTACTATCTTATAATACTACATCTGTATTATGTAGAATTATGGAACATAGTTTTGTTTACATGTGATGACTTGGTTGAACACAGAGTAATGCTGATCGCGACATTAACAAGACGTCCTTATAAAGCAGGACATTCAAAGAGAGCTGTGCAATGGAGCCGGGTTTGTTTGTTTGTTTGTTCTGTGCGAAACGATAAACCAACTCTAGTGGCAGATGTTTCACTATAAAGTCCTTCATAAATTGCAGGTGCTTCTCTTGCGAACCACGACAAACATGGCACCCATCCCAGGGACTACACGCTCTGAAACACCTGCTAACACTCACTGTGATTTTCGAATGCTGCTGTCTCCAGCTGCAGTTATCGGTTGTACCTGGCGCATTAATCAAACGGTTTCTTTGCGGAAATGGACATGTGTGAAATAGTTTCGTTAACACTATTAATGATCGTCGTGATCGCCAAAGAAGGGCGGAGAAAATGCCGAAGAAGATTCTTGATTCATCGATGGCTTGAACAGCGAATTGCTGGTACAGGAACAGTACCTATGCTGTACAACGATCTTAGATATGTACTATTAGAAGTTTAATTTCCATCACATTTTCGAATTTTTAATAGAATATAGATAAAAATTAGAGCCTAATGTCAGTCTGCGCGTCATAATATCCATATTCTCGACGTTGCGTTGACTACCAACCCTCTGAAGTAACGTACTTCGTCACATGTGTTTCAAGATCGAGGTTCATTTCATAATGTCATTCGAATGGGAGAGGAGATTTTTTCGAAGCTAATTACCTTCATTGTAAATCGACAGACAAAATTCGCAACACCAATTATAATGAATGTAGAGTAATGAAATTTCGGGAATACGTTTGTCTACATAACAAATTTAAGTGATTAACATTACAAGATCAAAGCTTCAGTTAAGCTCGAGATAATCTATTGAAAATGTGAAATGTTGGCAGATTAATAGTGGGTGCAACCGCTAGAATATTGAACATACGCTTGCAAACGTGCGTGCATTGTGTTATGCAGGCGCCGGTCATTAGTTTGTGGGATGGCGTTCCATTCCTGTTGCACTTGGTCAGACAATAAAACCACTCCGTCTACAGGCCGCAAGCGGTCCAGCGGGACCATCCAACTGCCGTGTCACCCTCCGAGGAGGATGAGGATACGGGGGGCATGGGGTCAGCACACCGCTCTCCCGGTCGTAATGCTGGTATTCTTGACCGAAGCCGCTACTATTCGGTCGAGTAGCTCCTCAATTGGCATCACGAGGCTGAGTGCACCCCGAAAAATGGCAACAGCGCATGGCAGCCTGGAGGGTCACCCATCCAAGTGCCGACCACGCCCGACAGCGGTTAACTTCGGTGATCTCACGGGAACCGGCGTATCCAGTGCGGCAAGGCCGTTGCCTGGTCAGTCAATAGACGAACGTTTAATGTTGGTTGTTGATGACGCTGGAGTTGTTGTGCGATGATGCCCTATATGCGCTCAGTTGAAGGCAGATCTGGTGATCGAGCAGACCAAGTCAACATGTCGGAGCTCTGTAGAGCTTGTTAGTTTACAACAGCCGCAAGTGGACGAGCGTTATCCTGTTGGGAAGCACTCCTGGAAAGTTGTTAATAAATGGCGGCAGAACACATCGAATGACTAGGCAGACGTAGAAATCTGCAGTCAGGGTACACGGGATAAACACGAGAGCGCTCCTGCTGCCATACGAATTCGCAACCCGGATCATAACTCCAGATGTAGGTCCCTTGTGTCGAGCAAACATAGGTTGGGAGCAGGTCTTCAGTTGCCCTCCTTCTAACCAACACAAGCCCTTCGCTGGCACCGAGGCACAACCAGCTTTCATCAGAAAAAACAACGGACCTCCAACGAACTCTCGCTGGACAACTCTAAATACACAATTGGCAGTGGTTTGAGGTCAGTGGAATGCACGCTACAGGGCATGTGGCTCGGAGCTGTCCATGAAGTAACCGATTTGCAACAGTTCGTTGTGTCACTGCGGTGCCAACTGCTGCTCAGATGGCTGCTGCAGATGCACTACGATGCTCTAGAGCGATCCGCTTGTAACGACAACTGTACATATAATAATTTTTTTCTTTATGAATTTAGATAAATTAACGTAAGCAATGTTTTGAACTTCTTTTTCGGTTCGTATCGTTATGTTAAAGAAACTGTGAGCAACTTTTGAAATGAATATTATTATTTATGTTAGATTTCAAATAATGTGGTAATCAAAGGGAAGTGTACTTAATGTTAAAACTATTGTAAGATGTGAAAATTGTAATTTATACATTTGGTCCATACGTAGGTAATGCATTAGGATATGTGTAGTAGAAAACCTGTGGTGAATACCCTACCTGTAGGGGAGCTGAAAAAGGTGGGAACAGGCGAGCGCGGGAAAACGCACACTGGCGCTATTCGGCACAACGGGCTCAATATAACAGTCGGAGTTGGGTATCGGTCAGAGGAACACGTACTGTACCGAGGAGGCTACCCAGGAAAAGTGGATTCCATTGAGCCTCGGATGAGCCGATTCCGACGATTACATGGCATGGCTATATTCTTAGGCACAAAATTGGAAAGATTACGACGCTAAGAAGAAGGAAAGTGCCGCTGCAGTGAGAGCCTTAGCCGTGCTTGTATGTGTGCTGTGCTGCCCGCTATCTCGCTGCCCGCCAACCGCAGCACCGACTTGCACAGGTCAAACATTTATTTCATCTTTAGAAGTGTATCTGTGTGGACCAGTGTCGAAACTGTTTCTAACTGTTCAATAATAACGTGACTTTTACCAGAATTGCCTTAGCCATTACTTATCCTGATCATTGACCTAGACAGGGTCCTTACCACATATTGTGCAACCCGAGCATCCCGAACTGAAAGTTTAATGTTAGTGTTATCGAAAATTATCAGCAGATTAATCTATGCTATAAAGAAGTTTAAAATCCTGAGTGTTATTGCAAATGTTGAGAAAGAACAAAAGTATGACTAAATTGGAAGAGAGTTTTTTTTTAATTGAGTTAGCGATGTTATTTAATTAATTTGAGACAGAAATAATGACAGTTAAATAATTCAGAATTGAGACAAAAGAGCAGTTATCCATAGATTGATAATTTTGAGTGTTAATTTACCTTCAGTACTTAATAGTTTCAGTATAACGACCATAACAGTTTCAGGGCCCCCCCTTTTTTCTTGTCTGTTCTTTCAAGCCTTGAAGTGTACTGATCAGATTTGAACAGCAAAGTTAAGTTCTATATTAAACCTAAGTGTATTAGTGTTGTTTCCAATTTTAATAGTGACATTGTATGTGTGCTTTCAAAACTGCCAATTCTAGGGTAATCTATGCCCGATTTCAGTCTGGTCAATATACAAAATGCAGTTCGTAGTAATCATTGCTGTGTGGTGTTGTGTAATTTTAGCTCGTCCAAATTAGTACAAAAGAAGAAAACCTTAGTTCAGTAGATTCTTTCCGGTTCCAAATTTTGCCATAAAACGCAACATTACTACGTGTTATTGTGCTTGTATATGCACCCACTTGTACAAGGAAAAACTCACTCAATGCCTAAGTAGGCTGGCGACCGAATTATTAATCATTGGTAGTATCTACTGTGTGTACTTCTTGCCCATGCGAACGCGTAATTGTACTTTACCTTTGCTTGACTGCATCACTGTAGTTATTGACTGAATATAAGTCCGATCTTGCTTCTATTAGGTACACGCGGTCAACTTATGTACTAAAATCCTTGTTTATAAGGTGAAGCCCGTGAACTTATTACAGTACAGGCTTTATATAGCTAACGTACGTCCGAGCGGGCGGTAGCGTTACACGCTGATCTCGATGGTCTTCCCTCTCGGCAGTGCCACGTGGCCTTCTGCAGTCCCGTCTTTTTGCGAGCGTACATTCTTCTGACCACCGCTGCCAGCAATCATTCCTGCCAAGTCTTTCTGCTTCTCGTAGTCCTGTTACACGACCTCGTTCAAACTCAGTGAGGTGTTTATCACCTCAAAGCCATTCTTGACTAACATCATCTCACCACGTACAGTCTCAAAGGCAACTTGCTACAACGTGTATTTAGAGGAAACGTGATTTGCATTATTGTAGTGGCGTTACTAGCACCACTATTATACGACTGGCGTGAAATTTGAACAGACATAATCTTTTAGACGAAGAACACGCCTTCCAACTTCCGTTTACGTCGTACAACTGTAAGTAGGCTGTAAGTAGGCTGTGTAGGTTTTTATATTGGTAACGCCACCTAGCGCTCTGTATGAAAATCAATGGCTGTGCTGTGTCTATGTAAGTAGGCTGTTTATGTTCTTATATTGGTAACGTCACCGCCACCTAGCGCTCTGTATGAAAATCACTGGCTGTGCTCTGTGCAGTCTGTGGCTGGGTGGGATTGTTGGAATTTTCAATTGTAGTGGTGGGCAGTTGCTGATTGGCGATGATGTGGCGCAGACGAATAGCAAAGTTCTGTATGACCCGCAGAAATTTCGGAACATTGATGCTGTCGGTGACCTCCTGAATGACTATTTCCAGTCTTGTTCTTAGTATAGCCCCACAAAAGGAAGGCGCATATGTAGCGGCCAATCGAGACTCATGCCAGTGGCGTGTGGGTACCCCAGAGTCGGGATGCTGTCCCCAAAGTGCTCTTCCAGGACGTCACTCTCCTGCTTCTTTGGGGTCGAGCTCCGTCTTGCTCGAACCACCTCTTGTTGAAATCAGAGTCACTCTGGATAATGGGGATCAAATCATCTTCCAAAATCTTCACATACTGTTTGGTAGTCACCGTGCCATCAAGGAATACCGCACCGATTATTACGTGACTGGACACTGCATACCACACAGTCACCTGCTGAGAGTGAAGAGACTTCTAGATAGCAAAATGCTGATACTCAGCCCCCCAAATGCACCAGTTTAGCTTATTGATGAACCATCCAAATGAAACAGGGCTTCGTCGCTAAACCAAACCGCAGAGAGATTACTAATTCCTGCTCCTCGGCAACTGTGCTGTCTGAAAGTCCTAACGCAAACCATTTGGAAGTTAATATTTCATATAGATCAATAATTGTCACCCTGTACCAGAAAATACGAACATGAGGCAGTCTATAAAACGAAGACATAGATGTACATCTCTCACACTGAGCTTCGCAATAGCAAAAACTTTCTGTGTGTACCTAGTGTTTACCCTTTGACATAGACCGGCAGGATCAGGAATCGAGCCTGGTGGCTTTGACTTTCGTGGGCCCAGTTTTAATCTGGTATGGTCTTTCAAATCAGTGCACACTCCGCAAGAGAGTGAAAATTCATTCGGTGGATGTTGTAGTCTGCTTCGCCGTTTCCGAGATGCTCGATGCCAGACGCCGTACCATAACAATCTGTTCTGTCTTAAAGTCACTTAAGTCAGTGGATTTCCCCATGTGCGCATTGTATCGTCGCTAGCATGATTATCCGAATCATGGAAAAATGTTTGCGTTTGCCTGTGGAGCCATGATTGTACCCAGGCGTGCACCTTTTCCTTCGAAGCAAATCGACGGCCACTAAAGTCTTTCTACAGGGCACAAAAATTATGGAATTAGGAATTTCAGTGAATTACAAACATCAGCTGTGTACGGGGCATTGACGGAAATCAACAGGGAGAGTTGAAAATGTGTGACGGACCGGAATCTCCTGCTCACTAGGCAGGCGCTGTGACCCATAAGCCACCAACAACACAGGAATTAGCGTGGCTGCGCGGACTTACCCAGGCACACCCCCCCCCCCCCCAGCAGACCCAAATTAACTTACTCCACACACTACGAAAGCAGTGCTCCTTGCCTATTAATCTCAATCCTCGTGGCAAGGCCTGTTCCCGCGGCTGAGGCTTCTAATTCATTGAAATTTCATTCTTCACGGCTGTCACGATCGACCTTGGAGTCTGTTCTTTCGGACATGTAATGAAGGACAGACACCATACATATATGATTATGCAGTTAGCTTGGGGAGAGATCGGGGCTGCATGGAGGATACATAAGGGTTTCCCAGAGAAACTTGAGCAGCGTAGTCCCAACAACAGATACGCGTTGCACACATGGTGCCCTATCTTTTTGACTGCAGGCGTCCCTGCTCATTGACTTTCCGGAACACGGCGCCACAATTAACGCATAGCGTTGCGTGGATACTTTGCAAAAATTGAAGCTAACCATCAAGTCCAAACGCCCAAGAATGTTGACGGACGGCATCATTCTGTCGCAGGGTAATGCCCCCCCTCCCCCCTAACACTTGTTTTGACTACAGAAGTTGCACTCGGAAATCCTTACGCATCCTTCATGCAATCGTAATCTCTTTCCAGGCCGTTCCATATTTTTGGAGCGCTGAAGGAAGAAGAAGAGGCGCACGCTTGGGTACAATCATGGTTTCGCAGACAGTCGCAAACATTTTTCCTTGCAGGCACTGACCGTTTTGTCTTAGAATGGGATAAGTGTATTAACCGTTGAGACGATTAGTTGTGAAATAATAAGCAGTTTTTTCGAACCGCCTCGTTTCAATTTGAAAGCTCCTTCTACTTTCCTTAGCGAACAACGCCTCCAGGCGACATTCAGTGGTAACAACCATCAAAAAAAGAAAAAGAAGGCCCGATGAAAATGGAAGTGGAAACGCATATTTTTTGAGATCTGTACATTTATTCACAGCGACTGGAAACAAAAATGTCCATAATTGACAGAGGTGCTAGTGTACATCATATCATGAAAAAAATACATTACACATGGGTTCGGAAACACATTTTTTCTGTGATCTGTACACTTGTTCAAAGGAGGGGTTCAGCCTGACGTTCATTCATGACACTTCTTGTAGGAGGTGTTCGACGTGACATCCGTCCCCGGCGATGATCCCTCTGCCCTTCAGCGTCAGGAATCACTCACTCTTGGAAATACACTCGATTGTTTTAAGTGCTGGCTTGTATTGAAGACGCGATCTTTTAGTGTCTGGACGTCGTTGAGTGGGGTGGTACAGACTAAGACAAGCGTCCCCATAACCAAAAATCTAGGAGACCGACGCGTGGGGAACGGCGAGGCCAAGGTGTGGGACTTCCCCGGCCAATTCGACGGCCCTAAAAATGTGTGTCAGACATTCACGCACATTGCGGAGGAAATGTGATGGTGTGAGCTACATCTGTACTCTTTGCTGACATGGCACATCCTTGAACAAGGTAGGCAACACGTTAACAATAAAATGATGAGAATAAGCCCCATTTGATCTTTGTGCTAGGCTGTATGGCCCTAACATTTTATCACCAAGAACGCCTTTTCATACAGTGGTGGAGAAAGGATGCTGATGCCCTCTTTCCGCAGTAGCGTAGGGATTTTCATCAGCTCAGACATGCTGGTTATGAAAGTTCACACCGTCATTTCTTGCGAACTCCACTCATCGAAAAAGAAATCTTCAACGGACACAGTGGATGTGTAGCTCATGTCTGTAAGAGCCACTGACAGAACTGCAGTCTGCTATGGTGCAGTGCCTGGACGTGCTGAAGGTGATATGGATACAGCAATTGCTCATGTTGAACCACCCAGTCAAGAGGACGATTGAAACATCCTGACAGATTAAAACTGTCTGCCGCACCGAGACTCGAACTCGGGACCTTTGCCTTTCGCGGACAAGTGCTCTACCGACTGAGCTACCCACGCACGACTCACGCCCCGTCCTCACAGCTTTAATTCCGCCAGTACCTCGTTTCCTACCTTCCAAACTTCACAGAAGCTCTCCTGCTAAACTTGCAGACTAGCACTCCTGGAAGGAAGAATATTGCGGGGACATGGCTTAGCCACAGCCTGAGAGATGTTTCTAGAATGAAATTTCCACTGTACAGCGGAGTGTGCGCTGATATGAAACTTCCTGGCAGATTAAAACTGTGTGCTGGGAGGAGACTCGAACTCGGGATCTTTGCCTTTCGCGGGCAAGTGCTCTACCAACTGAGCTACCCACGCACGACTCACGCCCCGTCCTCACAGCTTTAATTCCGCCAGTACCTCGTCTCCTACCTTCCAAGCACTTGCCCGCGAAAGGCAAAGGTCCCGAGTTCGAGTCTCGGTCCGGCAAACAGTTTTAATTTGCCAGGAAGTTTCGTACCAGAGTGAAAATTTCATTTAAGAGGACGATTCATGCCTTATGCTACTGCCAGTCGCCACACACTGGTTCCAGGTCTTTCATGCAGTAAATGTAGAACAGGGTCCTCCATCTGAGATGTACGGACTGACCGAGGCTGTCCCTGTTCACATTGTTGGAAGCTAGAGAACCTGTGTCCATAAGACGCTGGAAAAGATGGCTGAGCAGATTATCTAATGGTACAGTGCGATTGTATATTTTTCCGCGTAGTGGGCGTGGGCTTGCAGGCATTCAGGGTGAAGAGAAAATGTCGCACTTGGCTGTCGGCATGCGCTTCTTCATCCCAGTTCAAGACAAAAGTGTATGTAGCAAAACCTGGTCCCGCCACTGGGTTTAATAGAAATGCGATTTAAAAAACGAAGCTCTGACAAGGCTGTAGCTGCGTGCAGCGTGGCCGAGAACAGGTAGCATGAACACTACTGTGCTGGAGCTCTTCCATTATCTCAGTGAGACGAGGCAATGGGGAACGGATACGCAGATTCGCCGATGTTCGCGTAGCGTTCACGCCAAACAGTTCTTTTATTAAATTGTATGCAATTTACACCACTACAATGCGGTATCTTATGTATTTCTTTCTGTTACTGTTACCATTATTTAAGCATTAAAACATAACATGAACTTCTCACAGATATAAACGACCACTTTGTTTCGTTCATGACACAAACAAAGCCAACAGAAAATAATAGTAGATACGGTAACATCCAGTGAGGTACAAAAACCACAATAAGAGTCTACACGAGATTGGACAGTATGCTGTTCACAATAATTCCATTCTGTACATTTGATGTCCAGACTTGTCTTCACAGAGGAGGTACGTATACACACGAGCAACGTTCAGTTTAGAGAAGATGTTCAAAGTGACCATCTTGCATTTGCAAACACTTCGTCATTCGCTGGTACATACTTTTCTGGACCTTATGCAACACAGTTGCATCCACCACTGCCGAAGTGGCATGCACGTGAGCTATTAGGTCGTGTACGTCAATGGGTGGAGTACTATACACTGTTCCTTTAAGAGTACGCACAAATAAAAATCTAGTGGATTAAGGTCCGGGGAATGCAGAGGACAGAACATTGGACCTTCACGGCGAATCCATTTCCCAGGAAACCCTTCATTGAAGTTGTTACGCGCATTAATTAGGAAGTGTGGCGGTGCACCATCATGCTGAAACCATAGCTGTCACCAAACTCCAAGTGGATCGCTTTCTAATGCGTCAGACAAATTATTGTGAAAAACGACCAGTACAGGGATGCATTGAACTTGTCCCGAAATAGGTAAGGGCTCAAATGCACTCCCCCCATGATTACAACCCACAGGCTTATGCCACAGCTTTCTTGAAAGCCACATTCACAGGTGACATGTGAATTGTGCTCTGAGCAATAACTGCTGATGGGGAGGTTGAAAACACCTTCACGAGTGAAGTTAGATTCGTCACTCCAGATCACGTTATTTATGAAATGCTCTTTATCTTCCACTTGCGCAAAAGCCATTCACAAAACTTGTAACACCGAAAATGCAGATAAAATACCTTCTGCACCATCCAAAATATTTGACGTTTATTATCCGTTGATAACTTGCACTGTACCTTTGATTCTGAAGTTGTAAGCTATATTACAGGAATTTTGTTTAATATGTAATCGATGTTCTAGTGTATTTAATTTTGACTGCATATACAGGGTGTCCCAAAATAATGTTCACTCTTTGAAACAGAATATCTCTAATTAAAGGAGACAGAAATACAATTTTTATGGTTAATAATTTAGAAGGCAATGAAAAATATAATGTTTTCTTTCATTTCAGGATTGTCAGCAAACGTGGCATTATCGTTTGAACAATGGAAATGGATGCTAAAGTGTTACTGGAAAACAGAGAGAGTGAATGCGGTACGCCGACGTTGGAGAGTTGAATTTGGAACACCACCACCGACAAGAGCAACAATTACAAGAATCAGAGACAAGTTTGAAGTCGAAGGAACGGTGCACAATACTAATAAGGGACATAGCGGACGAAAGAGAAGGTCAACAGATAATTAGAGTGTTGATGCAGTAATCCAGGTATACACACGATCCCCGAAGATATCTGTGAGGCAATGCTTTCGTGTGACTTGGATCTGCAGAAGCAGCGTTCGTAGAATTCTGCGGTTCCAGAACTTTCAGCCTTACATTCCAAGACTTTTCCGTGCTCTTAACGAGGATGATCCTGATAGGCAGAGCGAATTTTGTAAGTGGTTCATTAACAGTTGTGAAAAAGAGCAATGTTTCCAAGATCGAATTCTTTGGTCACATGAAGCGACGCTTAAACTTGATGGAACAATTAACTGCCATAATTGCATGTACTGGGCCAGGAAGAATCCATACGTAACTGAGCCAAGGGATGTTAATCTGCCAGGAGTAACCGTCTGGTGTGGTCTTCTAGAGGGTTAATCGGACCGCACTCCTTTGACAACATTGTCATGGGCAACTCCTACTTGGGAATGATAACTCCTGGTCTTAGCATTGGTGTTTGGAAATGAAGATTATTACTTTCAACAGGGTGGGGCGTCACCTCACTTTCACCTGGGATGTGACGCCATTTCTCAATCTTACATTCCCTGCCAGAGGGAGTGTGGAGTATCCCACTCGATCTCCAGATTTAACTCCTCTAGACATCTTTCTGTGGGGTACACTCAAGAACACAGGTTACACTGAGAGACCACACAGCATTGATGATCTTAGAGAGCAAATTGAGCAAGTCTGTGATGCTATTCTGTTGGAAACAAAGTTGGCATGTCGCTCAGTCTTGAGTCGATGGTGTATTGCGATGGACGGATACCATTTTGAACATTTGCGCACCTTAAGTCAGACCATGAGGCACCTGACACCGCTAAAATTGTATTTGTAATCCCTTTCATTAAAGATATTTTCAGTTTCAAAGAGTGTATACATTATTTTGGGACACGCTGTATAATTGATTGTAATTATGATGAAAATATTGTAAATTGTTGGGTGACAGCCAAGGGAACTTTATTGAAATGTATCGGTGCCATTGTTTATCTTTGCGTATGGAGAGGTCTCTGTCGCGTTGCGGGCAGAGAGGAAGCAGAGTAGCTTGAGTCATGAAAGAGTGCGGAAGTGTTTGTTGGGCGCTTCTGCAGACGCGGTGTGCAGCTATGCTTGCTCCAGTGTAGAGGCGCCTGATCCGTTTACCCGCGAGTATTGAGAGCGCGGTGGAGGTGGACAGGCGGAGGAAGCTGCAGTTCCAACTGTTGCCTGTCCCACAATTATCCGTGGCTCTGGAGATGGCTCGGGGTTCTTCTCATCGAGCAGCAGCAACAGCAACAACAACGGCAGCTCAGCGTTGTCGTCCGCACAGCTACAACGTTATAAAAGTGTTAACTGACAAACACAGTAAAGTAGAGGCTTTGCTCAGCAACGTTTCTTTCACAAAATATGAATAACTTGAATAATAACTTGCAACAGTTAAAACTTATAGGGCACCTGTGTCGTCATTGTCCTCAGACATTATTACCAAGCAGTGTCCCTTTCCTTTCGATGCAATCACCGAGTGTCGTAAGAATATAGAAACTGATTAAGGTTTACTGCCAGTTTTGTGTATTTGGTACTGATTAGTTTCAGCCTAAATTTTCTGCCCCAGTAACTGTTCATTCTTGTATTGCATGACAGAGGTTACTTAAAGTAAAGTAAAATTTGACTGGCAAAACTAAAAACTAAAGATATAGCATACGTTAAGAGAGAGCAACTTCATTTATTCTGTATTTAGCTTAGCAAGTGACTTCTGCTAACTTGGTATGTATTTTACTGTTGTTAATTTAAAAGTAAAATCAATTGCTCATTTGATTGAAGTAAATTCACTTCAGTCTTTGAATAATCAAAAGTAAATTGCTTACCTTTTTCTAAATTTTGCATTACGTTATACTGAGGGTGCTGAAAGCATTTTTTTTACGTAACAGAGTTTAAGTTAAGCCAGTCATTCATTTAACCAGTAAATCCATCTAATATTATCTTCAAAATTTAATATTTCAGAATGAGTAACTACAAACTCAGTGCTTTCTGATTGATTTATTTTCTCGTGAATTGTTGTGTTGTGGAAAAGCGTGACAACCTTATGTTGCCGCGCCAGTGATTATTTGCTTGAAATTCTTTGCCATTACCTTTTTCAAGATTCTGAAAACGCATTGCCCCAGCGGGCTGGCAACCGTTTATCTCCTTTTTAGCTAATCAGTGTTTTCTTTGTGTTATCAGTAATTTTAGTAGTAAATATTACGTGGTACCCTTTTTCTCCCCTGTGTGGTTCGTAAGCTATTGCACTATACTTCACCCATCTCAAAATTATCAACAGTGTTTAGCTTAAGTTTAGAATAGATTCTTCCGTCAGAAGACTCTAGTTTCCTCCAACTAGCCGGAGTTATTTTACTTCGGTAACGATACCCTTACTAACTCCAAAATTTCATTGGCATATGCGATCACGGTCAGTTATACCGCAATCCAGTAGGCCGATTAGGAAGGGGGAGGTTACAAACAATACTCGTAGAATGCGGTCTTCTGGCTGCTGGTGTTGAAGTAACGAGTAATGATATAGATGCAATTTTTCAAATCGCAACACTTCAACAACCAGTCTTTGAGATATACGGATCTGCCTTGTTCTATCACGGATAATTCCCCGTACGTCTAGTCCTTGGATGACCTCTATCCATTATTTGAGAACGAAGGTTACCGGTTTCCCGAAGGCGTGGCTCCAGGCGACGAAAAACATTGTTATCGGGATGGCGCGTTTGAGGGTACCCTGCACCATACCCACAAGTAGCAGCAGCAGCAGCAGCTTGGTTCTCGGATGCACCCGGCACCATAAGCATACCGAGGTATTCATTGTTTGGGCAGGTCTAGAATGGTTATATTTCCATAAAGTATATGGACAGTTACGGAGTCCCCGCTTTCGGGAATTGTCCATCTACACTACTGGCCATTAAAATTGCTACACCACGAAGATGACGTGCTACAGACGCGAAAATTAACCGACAGGAAGGAGATGCTGTAAATTGCAAATGATTAGCTTTTCAGAGCATTCACACAAGGTTCGCGCCGGTGGCGACACCTACAACGTGATGACATGAGGAAAGTGTCCAACCGATTTCTCATACACAGATAGCAGTTGACCGGCGTTACCTGGTGAAACGTTGCTGTGATGCCTCGTGTAAGGAGGAGAAATGGGTACCATCACGTTTCCGACTTTGATAAAGGTCGGATTGTAGCCTATCGCGATTGCGGTTTATCGTATCGCGACATTACTGCTCGCGTTGGTCGAGATCCAATGACTATTAGCAGAATATGGATTCGGTGGATTCAGGAGGGTAATACGGAACGCCGTGATGGATGCGAACGGCCTCGTATCACTAGCAGTCGAGATGACAGGCATTTTATCCGCATGGCTGTAACGGATCGTGCAGCCACGTCTCGATCCCTGAGTCAACAGATGGGGACGTTAGGAAGACAAACTCCACGAACAGTTCGACGATGTCTTCAGCAGCATGGACTATCAGCTCAGAGACCATGGCTGCGGTTACCCTTGACGCTGCATCACAGACAGGAGCGCCCGCGATGGTGTACTCAACGACGAACCTGTGTGCACGAATGGCAAAACGTCATTTTTTCGGATGAATCCAGGTTCTGTTTACAGCGTCATGATGGTCGCATCAGTGTTTGGCGACATCGCGGTGAACGCACATTGGAAGCGTGTATTCGTCATCGCCATACTGGCATATCACCCGGCGTGATGGTATGGGGTGCCATTGGTTACACGTCTCGGTCACCTCTTGTTCGCATTGACGGCCCTTTGAACAGTGGACGTTACATTTCAGAGGTGTTACGACCCGTGGCGCTACCGTTCATTCGATCCCAGCGAAACCCTACATTTCAGCAGGATAATGCACAACCGCATGTTGCAGGTCCTGTACGGGCCTTTCTGGATACGGAAAATGTTCGACTGCTGCCCTGGCCAGCACATTCTCCAGATCTCTCACCAATTGAAAACGTCTAGTCAATGGTGGCCGAGCAACTGGCTCGTCACAATACGCTAGTCACTACTCTTGATGAACTGTGGTATCGTGTTGAATCTGCATGTGCATCTGTACCTGTACACGCTATCCAAGCTCTGTTTGACTCAATGCCCAGGCGTATCAAGGCTGTTATTACGGCCAGAGGTGGTTGTTGTGGGTGCTGATTTCTCAGGATCTGTGCACCCAAACTGCGTGAAATTGTAGTCCCATGTGAGTTCTAGTATAATATATTTGTCCAATGAATACCCGTTTATCATGTGCAGTTTTAATAATGTAGCAATTTTAATGGCCAGTAGTGTACATTACGGAAATATAACCATTGTAAACCAGAAGATGTGTCTATGCTGATGTGAGACCGATAGTTGAGAATATAGCACTTTCATACAGTTGTGTGTCTTTTGGAAATACCTCATCATTCTTGACTTTTAAATTGTTGTAATTTTTATGATAATTTTAATGGCAATCGAATGTTGAGTTTTATTATTGTTAATCATAATGTATCTGAGCTGTGTTTGTCCTCACCAGAAAGTTGCTTGCGTGTATTGTATTTTCTGATGAAAGCTGGTTCTGCTCCGTGCCGCTTATGGCCGTTTGTTGGTTGGGAGGAGGCCAGCTGACGGCCTGCAGCTAACCTGCCTGCGTGCTGGACACACTGGAACTACACCTGGAGTTGTGGTCTGGGATGTGATTTCGTATGACAGCAGGAGCGCTTTCGTTGTTATCCCACGCATCATGCCTGCTAGTGTACATGAACAACATTACAGGAGGTGTTTTCCAAGAGGACAACGCTCGCGCACATACAGCTGTTGTAAGCCAACATGCTCTACAGAGTGTCGACATGTCGGCTTGGCCTTTTCCATTATCAGATCTGTCTCCCGTCGAACACATATGGGACAACAATTACAGCACCAACAGCATTAATCCTCCCTGTACTGACCGACCAAGTGAAACATGCATGGAACTCCATCCCTCAAACTGACATCTGGCACCTATACAATACATATACATCTGCACGCTGTCAACAGTGTGGCGCTTATGCCGGTTATTAACGTACCTTTGAGATTTGCAGTGGCTTATCTCGCTATTAAGCTGTGATCTTGCAGTGTTAACCATTTAAATACGGTGCCTACACAAATGTATTCCTGGTACTTCATTAATTATTTTCTGTTGTTGCGATTTTTTTTTCGTCAGCGCATGATATGGAGTAATCGAGTGATCTCACGAACAAGGTGAGGTGGAGCTCCATCGTGCATCAAAACATATGGGTGCAGAGGTACTACCTCTCTCCTGTAGTGCTGGGATCACAAGATGAAGCAGATCACAGTAACGTGTGCCATTCACTCGTCCGTGTGGTGGTCTGAGCAAAAAAAAAAAAAAAAAAACCTTGGCCATTAACGTTCGGTGGTGGTGCTGATTCCCAGATGCAGCGATTGTGAGTGTTCACTGTGTTGACTGCCTCAGTGAGCGAGTAACCCTAAAGTGTGATCCCTGACTCCACAAAATATTCCGAGGCCATAAGTCGTCAACTTCAGCCCTTGTGAGAAACATAAGAGCAAAGCCTACTCGAATGTTTCCGTCATGTGGCAAAACTCGGTGTGTAATGTGAAGCTTGTAAGGATATCGTTTCATAATTGTTCGCAACACTTTCAGAACGTTCGCGAGACAGCTCGTTCACTGAACATTGCGCCCTGCGTTCTTAACCGTCGCAACAGTCCCTTCTTCTACAAGTTGCGTCTGGCGTTGGCATCTCAGGAGTAGTTTCCAAATCGCCACTTGCGAGAAAAGGACCTCTTCGCATTTCTCTAATGCATCGATGCTCGCGAAGAGCTCTTGTTTTGATAAAACAGCTTTAGGAGCAAAGCGCTGCTCACCTTGTCCGGATCCGTCCATGTTGGCTGCAACAGTAATGCCCAAGTGGCGTAGCCTAACGGCAAGTCAATACACATACACTACTAACAACGAAACTCCTGCAGAACACTGTCTGACCAACGTTCCTACGAAATCAAATACCTGTGCAGTAAATAGTTTTCCGTCTACTGTGGATAAAGTAGCTGAAGTGTAGTTTTAACGACGTCGTACAACTACAAGAAACCGCCTTTCGATCGCAATCGAGTATCGTTCGCAAAATCTCGAATGCTTGAGTGACTGTATGTGAGCGAAAGCTTATCTGTTTTCACGTCGCTACAGATTGCACAATATCCTTGTGGGCGGTAAAAAAATGTTCATCGACTCCTCTCTGAACGCCGTTTCTCGGAATTGTCCGGAGTTATCTTTCTCGTGTCATCATTTTTCACGGGAAGTTTTCGAGCTTATGTGTTACACGTAATCTAATAGAACTTGTGATGAAACGCGCTGATCTCTTCTAAACGATTCCTTTCTTTCTTTCTTTTTTCGCTGGTTCTGTGCGGTAGATATCGCAGACAGAGGAACGGCAATTACTACTACGTCACATAACAGTTTAAAAGCGGTATCAACACTGTATCTGCTTCCTAACCTAACGAGGCGGCATGGCGGTCAAGAGACTGGCCTCACATTCTGCGGGACAATTTCAAATAACTGTTCGGCTATCACGTTTTCAAGCGAATATCGGAGCAGATAATTCCGACCATACTGGAATTCGTTGCGTATCTTGAGTTTGTGCTCTGTATGTAATGATTTAGATCTCGACGCAACGTAAAACTCTACGATTTTTAGTATTTGAGATATGTTGTTGTGTTTCCTTAAATCTGCGCCAACTGTAAGGGCCTAAGTACATAACTACTATGTCTGACGAAGGATCACAATATTGTGTACTCAATCAAACATCTTTGTGTTTCCTATCTCAACTAGGCTCAATCTAGATATAGTAAGGGTCAGTGAAGTGAAGTGGAGGGAAGACAAGGATTTCTGGTCAGATGAGTATCGGGTAATATCAACAGCAGCAGAAAATGGTATAACAGGTGTAGGATTCGTTATGAATAGGAAGGTAGGGCAGAGGGTGTGTTACTGTGAACAGTTCAGTGACCGGGTTGTTCTAATCAGAATCGACAGCAGACCAACACCGACAGCGATAGTTCAGGTATACATGCCGACGTCGCAAGCTGAAGATGAACAGATAGAGAAAGTGTATGAGGATATTGAAAGGGTAATGCAGTATGTAAGAAAATCTAATAGTCATGGGCGACTGGAATGCAGTTGTAGGGGACGGAGTAGAAGAAAAGGTTACAGGAGAATATGGGCTTGGGACAAGGAATGAAAGAGGAGAAAGGCTAATTGAGTTCTGTAACAAGTTTCAGCTAGTAATAGCGAATACCCTGTTCAAGAATCACAAGAGAAGGAGGTATACTTGGAAAAGGCCGGGAGATACGGGAAGATTTCAATTAGATTACATCATGGTCAGACAGAGATTCCGAAATCAGATACTGGGTTGTAAGGCGTACCCAGGAGCAGATATAGACTCAGATCACAATATAGTAGTGATGAAGAGTAGGCTGCAGTTCAAGACATTAGTCAGGAAGAATCAATACGCAAAGAAGTGGGATACGGAAGCACTAAGGAATGACGAGATACGTTTGAAGTTCTCTAACGCTATAGATACAGCAATAAGGAATAGCGCAGTAGGCAGTACAGCTGAAGAGGAATGGACATCTCTAAAAAGGGCAATCACAGAAGTTGGGAAGGAAAACATAGGTACAAAGAAGGTAGCTGCGAAGAAACCATGGGTAACAGAAGAAATACTTCAGTTGATTGATGAAAGGAGGAAGTACAAACATGTTCCGGGAAAATCAGGAATACAGAAATACAAGTCGCTGAGGAATGAAATAAACAGGATGTGCAGGGAAGCTAAGACGAAATGGCTGCCGGAAAAATGTGAAGACATCGAAAAAGATATGATTGTCGGAAGGACAGACTCAGCATACAGGAAAGTCAAAACAACCTTTGGTGACATGAAAAGCAATGGTGGTAACATTAAGAGTGCAACGGGAATTCCACTGTTAAATGCAGAGGAGAGAGCAGATAGGTGGAAAGAATACATTGAAAGCTTCTATGAGGGTGAAGATTAGTCTGATGTGATAGAAGAAGAAAGAGGAGTCGATTTAGAAGAGATAGGGGATCCAGTATTAGAATCGGAATTTAAAAGAGCTTTGGAGGACTTACGGTCAAATAAGGCAGAAAGGATAGATAACATTCCATCAGAATTTCTAAAATCATTGGGGGAAGTGGCAACAAAACGACTACTCACGTTGGTGTGTAGAATATATGAGTCTGGCGATATACCATCTGACTTTCGGAAAAGCATCATCCACACAATTCCGAAGACGACAAGAGCTGACAAGTGCGAGAATTATCGCACAATCAGCTTAACAGCTCATGCATCGAAGCTGCTTACAAGAATAATATACAGAAGAATGGAAAAGAAAATTGAGAATGCGCTAGGTGACGATCAGTTTGGCTTTAGGAAAAGTAAAGGGACGAGAGAGGCAATTCTGACGTTACGGCTAATAATGGAAGGAAGGCTAAAGAAAAATCAAGACACTTTCATAGGATTTGTTGACCTGGAAAAAGCGTTGGACAATATAAAATGGTGCAAGCTGTTCGAGATTCTGAAAAAAGTAGGGGTAAGCTATAGGGAGAGACGGGTCATATACAATATGTACGACAACCAAGAGGGAATAATAAGAGTGGACGATCAAGAACGAAGTGCTCGTGTTAAGAAAGGTGTAAGACAAGGCTGTAGCCTTTCGCTCCTACTCTTCAATCTGTACATCGAGGAAGCAATGATGGAAATAAAAGAAAGGTTCAGGAGTGGAATTAAAATACAAGCTGAAAGGATATCAATGATACGATTCGCTGATGACTTTGCTATCCTGAGTGAAAGTGAAGAAGAATTAAACGATCTGCTGAACGGAATGAACAGTCTAATGAGTACACAGTATGGTTTGAGAGTAAATCGGAGAAAGACGAAGGTAATGAGAAGTAGTAGAAATAAGAAGAGCGAGAAACTTAACATCAGGATTGATGGTCATGAAGTCAATGAAGTTAAGGAATTCTGCTACCTAGGCAGTAAAATAACGAATGACGGACGGAGCAAGGAGGACATCAAAAGCAGACTCGCTATGGCCAAAAAGGGCTTTTCTGGCCAAGAGAAGTCTACTAATATCAAATACCGGCCTTAATTTGAGGAAAAATTTCTGAGGATGTACGTCTGGAGTACAGCACTGTATGGTAGTGAAACAAGGACCGTGGGAAAACCGGAACAGAAGAGAATCAAAGCATTTGAGATGTGGTTCTATAGACGAATGTTGAAAATTATGTGGACTGATAAGGTAAGGAATGAGGGGGTTCTACGCAGAATCGGAGATGAAAGGAATATGTGGAAAACACTGATAAGGAGAAGGGACAGGATGATAGGACATCTGCTAAGACATGAGGGAATGACTTCCGTGGTACTAGAGGGAGCTGTAGAGGGCAAAAACTGTAGAGGAAGACAGAGATTGGAATACGTCAAGCAAATAATTGAGGACGTACGTTGCAAGTGCTACTCTGAGTTGAAGAGGTTAGCACAGGAAAGGAATTCGTGGCGGGCCGCATCAAACCAGTCAGTAGACTGATGACCAAAAAAAAACTCAACTGAGCCGTGGCGGGCTCGCAATCGATTTCACGTGCCTGGATTTCGAGCATTTTTCAGTGGCGCCACTATTGGCTGTGAGAGTCAATTGTAGCTTGTCGCTGACTGTCTCTGGTAGAGCGAGTCCTAACGTACGCCTTGAGCTGCCTAGGGGAAGGCAATACGAGCCAGGCAGAGAGTCACAGCTGGAAAGAGGGCGTCACGTACCGAGTTTCGGACACTGTGGATCAGTCGCCTGTTATCTCTGTACATGTTTAGACTTGGTGAAATTGGTGAAGTCGAAGTTAAGACATCGAACTGGGTACGGCGACCTTTTGTCTATGGTTGCTAATTTGTCCGGCTTTGATATTCCGTGCTGTGTGGGACTGAGTGCTGGGAGCCGCACTAGATATTTTCAGGATAATCAAGGGCACGAAAGGGAAGCGGTGGTTGGTAAGGGAGTGAGACAGGGTTGTAGCCTCTCCCCGATGTTATTCAATCTGTATATTCAGCAAGCAGTGAAGGAAAGAAAAGAAAAATTCGGAGTAGGTATTAAAATCCATGGAGAAGAAATAAAAACTTTGAGGTTCGCCGATGACATTGTAATTCTGTCAGAGACAGCAAAGGACTTGAAAGAGCAGTTGAACGGAATGGACAGTGTGTTGAAAGGAGGATATAAGATGAACATCAACAAAAACAAAAACGAGGATAATGGAATGTAGTCAAGTTAAGTCGGGTGATGCTGAGGGAATTAGATTAGGAAATGAGACACTTAAAATAGTAAAGGAGTTTTGCTATTTGGGGAGCAAAATAACTGATGATGGTCGAGGTAGAGAGGATATAAAATGTAGACTGGCAATGGCAAGGAAAGCGTTTCTGAAGAAGAGGAATTTGTTAAAATCGAGTATAGATTTTAGCGTCAGGAAGTCGTTTCTGAAAGTATTTGTATGGAGTATAGCCATGTATGGAAGTGAAACATGGACGATAAATAGTTTGGACAAGAAGAGAACAGAAGCTTTCGAAATGTGGTGCTACAGAAGAATGCTGAAGATTAGATGGGTACATCACATAACTAATGAGGAGGTATTGAATAGGATTGGGGAGGAGTTTGTGGCACAGCTTGACTAGAAGAAGGGATCGGTTGGTAGGACATGTTCTGAGGCGTCAAGGCAACACTAATTTAGTATTGGAGGGCAGCGTGGAGGGAGGCCAAGAGATGAATACATTAAACAGATTCAGAAGGATGTAGGTTGCAGTAGGTACTGGGAGATGAAGCTTGTACAGGATAGAGTAGCATGGAGAGCTGCATCAAACCAGTCTCAGGAGTGAAGACCACAACAACAACAATCAAATATCTGCCACATCGTGCGTTTTTGGTCAGTATTTCTCATACTACGATAGGGCCACATGTTTTGCTTGCACTTGGTGGCTTGCTGAAGTATTTGAGTGTATTTCTGATCAGTTGAATTTGGCTGTGTATGTAATTGTACCTGTATTTTCAGTGTTTTTAAGCATTTTGCGTTTAGTGTTTCATTTCAACAAAACATTTCCTGTATTTAATATATGTATTAAAATTGTGTTGTAGGCTTACATACCACAGTACCAAGAAGGAGGCATTGTTTGTTGGATCTGAAGGTACCGCCTCACAGGGGTAAGCTTGTCACTTTTCTTACATAACTGCTTGCTTCACGCAAGGTTCTTTGCCGTGTGGTTTGCCTAAATTTGTCAGATCTTATTCTGAGCATTTATTAATTTCCTCTGTATCAAATTTTATTTTGCTAAATGCTTCAAGAGACATTACCTTCGCCACTATTACGCTTTTTGATATTATGAAATTTGGTTAAGGGTAATTTTTTGAAGTTCTTTGGTGGATTAAAAGCCCTTATGCTGAGTATTTCTCGAGATGGTGGACATTAATATTTGCCTAACTTGTTTGCTTGGCCTGTGTTTCGCCTAAGGTGCGTTTGACCGAGACCTACGAGAAAGACAGGCCGCGGCGCGTACGTCAGGGAGGTAGCCCTGCGCTCCCTCGCTCGCTCAACTCAGCGGACAAACTACGTTTCTACACCTGTTAACCTGTAACTAGGTGTGTGCTTACAAAACGGGAATTGCATCTATTACTGGAATCCGCTGTTATGGAGTCTTACTGTTATTAGTCCTACAATGATGGAAAGTCCATAGGCCCACTTATAATTTGTTACAGCTGCACTGGGGTATAATAGAATTAAAATCATGCCAACATGATTATCAGTTGCATAAGGCACCTTCTTGTATGAAATGAGGACTGTTAAGCAGAAGAGACTAAATGAGCCGTTATACCATTTATATCGAGTATTAAATTAAATTTTGTTATAGTAAGGCTTGATAATAGCAGATTCCAGTAAAATACGCAATTCTTAGTACGCAGGCGCCCAGCTGCGAGTGAACAGGTTTAGAAACGCATTTTGTCTGCTGAGCTGAGCGAGCGAGTTCAGGACTACCTTCGTGACGTACGCGCCGCGGCCTATCTTTCTTGTGGGCCTCGCATTTAACAGCCCTACGTAGTTTGCTGAGCCTCGCGGCCAGGTTTCCAGCGGGTGATGGCCGCGTGGGCTTGTTGCCGGTGACAATAACTTTGTGCAAATTCTCAATTTCACTCTTTGCACGTAAATGTAAGGTAGTTGGTGAAATCCCCAAATACAGGGTGGGATAGGACAAGGAAAGGATGGAAGGGCTTCCGCGTTCATCGGCTGCCTTTGAGGCGTGTCATCTTGGCCCGCTGGTTTGCGCTGCCTGCTAAAAGATTTTATGTAATGGCTCTATCACTAATTAGTGGAACCGTATTTAAATTTTTACATTTCCTTTGGAATAAGCTTGTATTGCACATTTTGTGAATCCCGGGTAGCTAAGTTTTTCTTAAAGCACTGTCTTGATTATTATGTTCCGCTAATGTTTCCAAATTATTTAGCCACGATTACTGTTCGAGCCTAACTTGATAATGTACCTGTCTCACGGATGGACAACCTTAATCCACTTTTGCTATTTTGGTACTCGATAAAATTTCCAGTAGATGTTATTCTGATTCTTAGCGCTGTAGTTGCTGCCCTGTGTGCTAAGAGCCTCTTTATTAAAAAAATTCAACCAGTTTCCCGAAAATCCTTCGAAGGCTTCATCACCTTTCCTTAAATTATTATAAGAGACTGTTGCTGCTGCACTTTCACTGGTTTCATTTTTATAAGAAAACAATTTTAAAGATTTTTTCCTCTTTTGTATTTAGTCTGCCACTGAGTTTTGTGCCTTGTTAAGCTAAAATCGTTTGTTAAAGCAGATTATTGATGTAACCAACAAATTAGCTTTACCCTGTCACTCATAATTATTTGTGGTTATTGTATCAATGTATTCATGCTATAATGTGGTGGTTAAATGTAAACAAACGGCAAATGACGCTGCTATTCTGGGTTCGCCCTTCTATACTTTCTTGGTCCTGCCCCACCCTGTGTCTAGGGATTTCACCAACGAGATTAGATTTACGTGTAAAGAGTGAGTTTCCAAAATCAGCACCAAGTTATCATCACCTGCAGGTGTTACGGCGTTTAGAAATAGTTCCCATCTTTCTGTAAGTATGTGTCATTAAGGGACAATCTGACAGGTAACTAACGGCCAAATGTGCCACGTAATTTATATTTATCTCGTTAAAAATGACGATACTGTTACATTCCTGGAGCCGCACAATAAACAAAATTTTCTTCTACCGCTATCCACAACTGCTCTGCCCAGGATTGTCACTTATCAAACCGTGTACTTATCAGTGCAACGCTTCCAAGAAAGATGAGGCAATTAATAATCAGTAATCTGTCCATATAATTACATTCGGGATCCTCTCCCCATGACCAACCCATGGTGAATGTGTTTTGGAGCTATTAATTTTATTTCTTGCTTCTTAATATTTTTGTTGCATATAACCCCTTAGCAAAAATTCCAGGTGGAGAGAGACCAAAATTAAGAATCCAGGTGTACCCTACTGAGAAACTGAATGACAGCAACTGAAATTGGATATAGAAGAAGTTGATAATTTGCGTGAGATGGCAGTAACCGTTAAAACGTACGTTAAGTTTCAAACACTTTCCTCTCTAGCTAGTGTAAATGCGGAGATGTAGGCGACAAGTTTTGATTGTTGGAACTGAGGCATAGTCAGCAACCTCTAGCTGTAAAAGTCAGTCAGTTCCCCATCACAGAAGGTAGTCCTTGGTCTCCACTCCTCACTGTGTTTGGCAACGACGCTACGTTTTTATGATAGGAAGGTTCCTGAAGTTCAACGTCTCAGTACGTCGAAGTCCGGAGTGCAGCTGTTAACATTCTCACTCTCTCAATCACTAACCTGATCCTAGCATTTGTCACATTATATCAAGACACTGCTTCTTTGAGCAGAACGTCATCATGCGGTTCACACTCTGATACCGCCGTTTCCACTCTGTATGTACGACTAAGTCGCACCTCAGCCGAAATGTGACAGCGCCAGCTTTGTGGTAAGAAATCACCGGAGCCATTCCCTTCGTCACTTTGATCACGAAATCAATCAATGGTTCGGTAGTCTTACTTGATATAGTGGCATATTCCCTGGATTAAATGGTATTATGCAGAGGCTACTCTTGGCTCAGTGTCTGTAGCTGTATTCTCAAAATACGTCACATTGTTAACCATTAACCGATTTTTTATCCGAGTGGGGCGGAAATCGGTAGATATGAGCGATATACGAGGGCAGTTCAATAAGTAATGCAACACATTTTTTTTCTGAAACAGGGGTTGTTTTATTCAGCATTGAAATACTCCAGGTTATTCCCCAATCTTTTAGCTACACAACACTATTTTTCAACGTAATCTCCATTCAATGCTACGGCCTTACGCCACCTTGAAATGAGGGCCTGTATGCCTGCACGGTACCATTCCACTGGTCGACGTCGGAGCAAACCTCGTACTGCATCAATAACTTCTTCATCATCCGCGGAGTGCCTCCCACGGATTGCGTCCTTCATTGGGCCAACATATGGAAATCCGACGGTGCGAGATCGGGGCTGTAGGGTGCATGAGGAAGAACAGTCCACTGAAGTTTTGTGAGCTCCTCTCGGGTGCGAAGACTTGTGTGAGGTCTTGCGTTGTCATGAAGAAGGAGAAGTTCGTTCAGATTTTTGTGCCTACGAACACGCTGAAGTCGTTTCTTCAATTTCTGAAGAGTAGCACAATACACTTCAGAGTTGATCGTTTGACCATGGGGAAGGACATCGAACAGAATAACCCCTTCAGCGTCCCAGAAGACTGTAACCATGACTTTACTGGCTGAAGGTATGGCTTTAAACTTTTTCTTGGTAGGGGAGTGGGTGTGGCGCCACTCCATTGATTGCCGTTTTGTTTCAGGTTCGAAGTGATGAACCCATGTTTCATCGTCTGTAACATTCTTTGACAAGAAATTGTCACCCTCAGCCACATGACGAGCATGCAATTCCGCACAGATGGTTCTCCTTTGCTCTTTATGGTGTTCGGTTAGACAACGAGGGACCCAGCGGGAACAAACCTTTGAATATCCCAACTAGTGAACAATTGTGACAGCACTACCAACAGAGATGTCAAGTTGAGCACTGAGTTGTTTGATGGTGATCCGTCGATCATCTCGAACGAGTGTGTTCGCACGCTCCGCCATTGCAGGAGTCACAGCTGTGCACGGCCGGCCCGCACGCGGGAGATCAGACAGTCTTGCTTGACCTTGCGGCGATGATGACACACGCTTTGCCCAACGACTCACCGTGCTTTTGTCCACTGCCAGATCACCGTAGACATTCTGTAAGCGCCTATGAATATCTGAGATGCCCTGGTTTTCCGCCAAAAGAAACTCGATCACTGCCCGTTGTTTGCAACGCACATCCGTTACAGACCCCATTTTAACAGCTCCGTACAGCGCTGCCACCTGTCGGAAGTCAATGAAACTATACGAGACGAAGCGGGAATGTTTGAAAATATTCCACAAGAAATTTCCGGTTTTTTCAACCAAAATTGGCCGAGAAAAAAAATGTGTTGCATTACTTATTGAACTGCCCTCGTACATACACAAATCATTACAAATTCAGAAAAAACTGGATGATACATTTAAGAAAAAGATGTTCACAAATTGAGCAAGCAGTTATTCGGCTTGGCATTGGGGGAATTCTGACGATATAACGCGCCAACTGGACAGCGTTTGGCAAGATAACTGTTAGGACATCCAACAACTCGATCAATCAGTGCCATGCCAAATATCTCCTAGAATAAGCGCCAGAGGTGAACCAGGGCGTTATTGACTTGCTCAGTTTGTGAAGCACTTTCTCTTGAATAGATCATAGAATTTTTTGGAAACCGTAATCTTCCTTTGTCTGCAAATGTACATCACATCTACAGATTTCAGTCCCATTCGGATAACTTTTTGCACTGTGTTTTTTTTTGTTCTTAAAGTGTAATTTAAATCCCAGTGGAGCGCCAGTGTTAGTTGTCCCATTGGCCTGGGAAAGTTATTTAAAAACTGCGGGGGGGCGTGGCCAGTAACAGGTGGGTAGTAAACTACGTCAGCCTATTGACTCAAGGACGAAGTTTCTTCGGAAAGTGACGGGAAGGAACTGTAACATGATTCATTAAACGACTGTGTTAAACTGTACCCAAGACTTTCTGGAAGAACAATGATACAACTTGAACTCAACCAGCATTTCGTATCCCTCAACCTGTTACTGCATGTAACATACAGAAGAAGCGGGTACAAGTCTCTGTCCGGTAATCATGCTGCAGTCCTTCTTGACACAGTCAGATGGTTGCAGGAATGGTTTCTTCTTTAAAGTTACAGTATATTTCTGGACTGTTCATTAAATAATGCAACACATTTTTTCTGAATGCGGTTTGGTTTTATCCTGGATTTACTCTTCTCCACTCTTGGCTACAAAACCCTATGTTTGAATATAGTCTTCATTCAATGCGATGGCCTTATGCCACCTTGCTGAGAGGGTCTACTTGCTCCTATGTTGCCACTCTAGTGGTAGACATTGGAGCCAACGTCTTGCTGTATCCATCTGTGTACTGCTTCCCATGGAGTGCATTCTTCATTAGGCCAAAGAAATGGAAACTGGAAGGTGCAAGATAAGGGCTGTAGGGTGGATGAAGATGAACAGTCCAATTTTTTATGAACTCCTCTCAGGTGCACACACTTGTGTGAGGTAGTGGTGCAAACCTGTTTCTGGTGCATTTTATTTCTGTGGGTTACATACATTCAAGGGCAAGCATGCATTCAGCAGCAAATTATCGCTTCCTTCACTCCCCTTAACCTGTTGTTATCCTAATTGATTTATGATCACTCGAGGGCTAATTTACAACCATCTTGGGTACTCCCTCCTTCTGAGAAACCACCCACCCCTCTCTCCCCCTCTACTTCCCTTCCTTCCCTGTGAATCTCTTACCCAGCACAAAGTCCCAAGCAACTGGAAGAAAGCACAGGTGACTCAGGTGTATAAGAACGATAAAAAATGGACCATAGAATTACAGACCAATATCCCTAACTTGTTTGCTGTAGAATCCTTGCACATATTCGCAGTTTGGATATAATAAACTTCTTTGAGATTGAAAAGCTTACATCAGTGAATCAGCATGGTTTTAGAAAGCATCACTAGTGCAAATCTCAGCTCACTCTTATCTCACTTGATATATTGTGAACTATAGATGAAGGGCGAAAGGCAGATTCCATATTTGTAGATCTCCAGAAAGCATTTCATACTGTGCCCCACCACAGGCTGTTGATGCAGGTAAGAGCAAATGTAAAAGTGCACAGATTTAAGAGTGCTCAAAGACTTACCCCAGTATGTTGTCGTCAACAGCAAGTGTTCATCAAACACAAGGGTATTGTCAGGAGTTCCTCAGGGAAGTGTGATAGCACTGCTATTGTTCATGAATCTGGTCTATGTGGGGACATGTGTACTAGACATCCACGTGTACCACTTGCACTATGAATTTGCCCATTTAGATGATCCTAGGTTACTTCATATGGATATAGATAGCTTCATCTATTGGGTGAAGAACTGCAGTCCATATGAAGTGAAGGGGTGTAACCATGAAGAATTTGACACATCTTCATACATGGCCAATAACCCTTATGATACTATTCCACACAAAACGGTTATCATCCTAATGAAACACTAGTCGAATGTGTCACCAATTGTAGAGTTTTTAGATCTGCGAACAAAAATGTATGTGTATCACACATAGGAAGATGTCACTCAGAGGTGGGCTAAGGGCATGCCGCATCGAGAGCCCTCTTGATTGAAGCCTATTTGCAGTGTCTCTACAGTGGTGTTTGCAGTGTTTCACCACAGACACAGCGTATGGTGTGGCAAACTAGTATTTGATCTAGAGGACATGAGGTGTACACTGTGCTGCAATTTAAAGCTGACCTGGCACCTTACGATGATAAAGGATCGTTTGTGATGATGGAATAAAACAATCCTGTATTCGCACTATTCACTTGTTGAGAGAGAGAGAGAGAGAGAGAGAGAGAGAGAGAGGGAGAGAGAGAGAGAGAGAGAGAGAGACAGAGAAGGTGGGAGTCATGGGACTCTGAGAGGGGTAAATTTTGCAGAATAGTAAGATGGTTTTATCATTGTGTAAGTCTTCTGTGTGTGTGTGTGTGTGTGTGTGTGTGTGTGTGTGTGATGTAAATATTTGTTTATTTATGCACATCAAATGGGTGAGAAATATGTTGCACATACGCCTGTAAACATATACAGGGTGGTCCATTGATAGTGACCGGGCCAAATATCTCATGAAATAAGCATCAAACGAAAAAACTACAAAGAGTGAAACTCGTCTGTCTTGACACATATGGTACACAGATATTTTACAAGTCTAAATTTCTGTCGACGAACATGGTGTGTAGATTTTTCACCAGATATACAAGGTGGTCCATTGATTGTGACCGGGCCAAATGCCTCACGAAATAAGCGTCAAACGAAAAAACTATAAAGAACGAAACTTGTCTAGCTTGAAGGGGGAAACCAGATGGCGCTATGGTTATCCCACTGGATGGCGCTGTCATAGGTCAAACGGGTATCAACTGCGTTTTTTAAACGGGAACCCCCATTTTTTATCACATATTCGTGTAGTATGTAAAGAAATATGAATGTTTTAGTTGGACCACTTTTTTCGCTTTGTGATAGATGGCACTGTAATAGTCAAAAACATATGGCTCACAATTTTAGACGAACAGTTGGTAACAGGTAGGTTTTTTTAATTAAAATACAGAATGTAGGTACGTTTGAACATTTTATTTCGGTTGTTCCAATGTGATGCAAGTGCCTTTGTGAACTTATCATTTCTGAGAACACATGCTGTTACAGCGTGATTACCTGTAAATACCACATTAATGCAATAAATGCTCAAAATGATATCCGCCAACCTCAATGTATTTGGCAATACGTGTAACGACATTCCTCTCAACAGTGAGTAGTTCGCCTTCCATAATGTTTGCACATGCATTGACAATGCAATTACGCATGTTGTCAGGCATTGTCGGTGGATCACGATAGCAAATATCCTTCAGCTTTCCCCACAGAAAGAAATCCAGGGATGTCAGATCCGGTGAATGTGTGGGCCACGGTACGGAGCTTCGACGACCAATCCAACTGTCATGAAACGTGCTATTCAATACTGCTTCGACCGCACATGAGCTATGTGCCGGACATCCATCATGTTGGAAGCAGATTACCATTCTGTCATGCAGTGAAACATCTTGTAGTAACATCGGTAGAGCATTACATAGGAAATCAGCATACATTGCACCATTTAGATTGTCATCGATAAAATGGGGGCCAATTATCCTTCCTCCCATAATGCCGCACCATACATTAACCCGCCAAGGTAGCTGATGTTCCAGTTGTTGCAGCCATCGTGGATTTTCCGTTGCCCAGTAGTGCATATTATACTGGTTTACGTTACCACTGTCGGTGAATGATGCTTCATCACTAAATAGAACGCATGCAAAAAATCTGTCATCACCCCATAATTTCTCTTGTGTCCAGTGGCAGAACTGGACACGAAGTTCAAAGTCGTTGTCATGCAATTCCTGGTGCATAGAAATATGGTACGGGTGCAATCTATGTTGATGTAGCATTCTCAACACCGACGTTTTTGAGATTCCCGATTCTCGCTCAATTTGTCTGCTACTGATGTGTGGTTTAGCCACGACAGCAGCTAAAACACCTACCTGGGCGTAATCATTTGTTGCAGGTTGTGGCTGACGTTTCACATGTGGCTGAACACTTCCTGTTTCCTTAAATAACGTAACTACCCGGTGAATGGCCCGGACACTTGGATGATGTCGTCCAGGATACCGAGCAGCATACATAGTTCATGTCTATTGGGCATTTTGTTCACAATAGCGATACATCAACACTATATCGACCTTTTCTGCAATCGGTAAACGGTCCGTTTTTTTTTCTTTATTGTTATTTTCATACCTAAACAATCAGGTAGGCTGTCAGCGGCATGCTACGGCGCTCTTCACCCATAGAGTTGACAATAACAGAACACAAAATGGAGAACCAGAGTGAACATAGTGACGGGCAAAGGATAGTGGTCACAGATACACAAAAAACACGGAGCCATTCACACGCAACGATAACGACACTGAAAACATGTTTACACGGCGCACATAACACTGAGGAATCCTACTGCACAAGCGAACGTAGAAGCGTGACGGTGGACACTAAAAACACAAAACGACATCACATACACGTGAAACTGATGGCCATGATCTCCAGCACGCGAATGTCCACAGATCGTGTACGAGTCCGGGGACCTGCCAAGGGTGCGGAAAGGGGAGTGGGAGGGAGAGGGGTGAGCAAGGATGCCAATGGCAGAGAAGACGGAGGAAAAAATGGAGGAAGGGCTGGAGGGGAAGCCTGGGGGAGGAGGGGGGAGAAATGGAGGAGGGAAGGAAGGGGGAGAGAAGGGAGGGAGAAGGGAGGGGGATGCCCAAAGGAAAAAATACAGGAAGAGGGAGGGAGGATCAGAGTTGGTAGGAGGGGTAGATGGAGGGGAGGAGGACGTCATCAGGGAGGGGGAACTGGCGGAAGCCACCTTGGGAGAGGGTATGGAGGGTGGAGAGATGGTGACCGGGTGGGACGTGGGAATACAGGCGTGGCAGTGGGTGGGGGTGGGAGAGGATGGGTGAGACAAGCGGGTGAGGAGGGTCGAGCTTACGGGAGGTGTACAGGATCCGTATCCTTGCAAGGAAAAGGAGGAGGTGGGGGAACAGAATGAGGTTGTACAGGATCCGTGTGGGGGAAGGGAGACAGATGCGATAGGCGAGGCAGAGAGCATGGCGTTCAAGGATCTGAAGGGATTTATAAAAGGTAGGGGGGGGGGGCGGAGATCCAGGCTGGCTGGGCGTAACAAAGGATAGGGCAGATGAGGGATTTATAGGTGTGGAGTATGGTGGAGGGATCCAGACCCCACGTTCGACCGGAGTCGGGAGCAGGCCTTGGCTTGGATTGTCCGGAGATGGGGGATCCAGGAGAGGCGCCGGTTGACGGTGACGCTAAGGTACTTAAGGCTGGGGGGGGGGGCGATAGGACGGCCATAGATAGTGAGATAGAAATCAAGGAGGCGGAAGGAAGGGGTGGGGGTGGTTTTGCCTACAATGATCGCCTGGGTTTTGGAAGGATTGACCTTGAGCAACCACTGGTTGCACCAAGCGGTGAATCGCTCAAGATGGGATTGGAGAAGGTGTTGGGAGCGCTGCAGGGTGGGGGCAAGGGCAAGGAAGGCGGTGTCATCGGCAAACCGGAGAAGGTGGGCGGGGGGTGACGGTGGCGGCATGTCCGCCGTATATGAAAGGTACAGAAAGGGGGGAGAGGACGGAGCCTTGGGGCACACTGGCAGAGGGAAAAAAGGTGTAGGAATCTATGTGATGGATGGTGACGTAGGAAGGACGGTGGGAGAGAAAGAAGCCGATTAGACGGACATAGTTAATGGGAAGGGCGAAGGTTTGGAGCTTGAAGAGGAGACCGGAATGCCATACGTGGTCATAAGCACGTTCGAGGTCCAGGGAGAGGAAGATGGCGAAGCGACGGGAATTAAGCTGTTCGGAAAGGAGATGTGAAGGAGAAGGTCGTTGGAAGAGAAGGATGGCCGAAAGCCACACTGGGTAACGGGAAAGAGGCGATGTTGGCGGAGATGCTGGTGGATGCGGCGAGTGAGGATAGATTCCAGGACCTTGCTGAAGACCGAGGTAAGGCTGATGGGACGGTAGGAAGAGACGGCGGACGGCGGTTTACCAGGTTTAAGGAACATCAGGATACGGGAGGTTTTCCACAGGTCGGGGTAGTAACCAGTGGACAGGACTACATTGTAGAGCCTGGCCAGGGTGGAGAGAAAAGAGACAGGAGCTTCACGAAGGTGACGGTAGGTGACACGATCGTGACCAGGAGCAGTGTTGCGTTTCATGCAGAATGTAGCAATGAGATCCTGTGTAGTGATAGGGGCATTGAGTTCCGTGTGTGCAATGTTGTCCAAGTACTGGAAACCAGGTGCGAGGGGAGGGACAGAGGTGTCAGTTCGATCGTGGACATCCGGGAAGAGGGAGTAATCGAACTGGGGATCATCGGGGATGGAAAAGACATTGGAGAGGTAGGAGGCAAAGTGATTGGCCTTACTAAGGGTGTCAGGGAAGGGGTGATCATCATGGAGAAGAGGATAGTAGGGGGAGGGTTTAGTTCCAGTAAGGCGACGGAAGGCTGACCAGAACTTGGACGAGTTTATAGGTAGGGTGGCATTTAAATGGGTGCATGTCTGTCGCCACAGTCCGTTTTAACACGGGTAATGTATCACGAAGCAAATACCGTCCGCACTGGCGGAATGTTATGTGATACCACGTACTTATACGTTTGTGACTATTACAGTGCCATCTATCACAAAGCGAAAAAAGTGGTCCAACTAAAACATTTATACTTCTTTACGTACTATACGAATATGTAATAAAAATGGGGGTTCCTATTTAAAATAAAGCAGTTGATATCCGTTTGACCGATGGCAGCGCCATCCAGTGAGCCAACCATAGCGCCATCTGGTTTCCCCCTTCAAGCTAGACAAGTTTCGTTCTTTATAGTTTTTTCGTTTGACGCTTATTTCGTGAAACATTTGGCCCGGTCACGATCAATGGACCACCTTGTATATCTGGTGAAAAATCTATACACCATGTTCGTCGACAAAAATTTGGACTTGTAAAATATCTGTGTACCATATGTGTCAAGAAAGAAATTGTACACCAAAAATGTATATACCTACCCTGCATGTCACGTAAATACAATAGTTTAAGTTTCACCTGCCACTAGTTATCCACATCTGACTAGATTTTATGTGCATGTGTATATACATAGTTAAGTCTTTCAGAATTGTTGTATAACAGCCATAAAACTACTAGTACTAGGACTGTTGTAGTGCAAGAACAGAAGTATCTCATTAATTTTTAGCTTAGATTTGTATATATCAAAACTAATTATTTCAATCAGTTAATTTTTTTGTTTTTGTATAGAAAAAGTATCTTTGCATTGAATGTTACAACCAAATCGTACCTCAAAAGCCAAATTGTATCTCAATTGTAAAACTGTATCTGCAAGAATTGAATAAATGAAAAAATGCGTTACCCTACATCTTTGTTATTCACAAGAAATCTATCCTGGTTGTTTATATAAAGGATGTGCAAGACAAAAATGACATTAGTTTCGAACATGAAGATGAAGTTTAACATAGAAGATAAACAAATATGTAGAAATGTTGCATGGGATTACACTTATCGTGCAGCATGAGTTGGCTTATGGGAGCAGAAGGCATGTGACTGTCTGCTTCCAAAGATGTATAGCAAACACGTCTAAAATTATATCACCAGTACTTGAAGGAAACCACAGATGTCGTATCTGGGCAAAGCTGTATACTATTAAGGTGAGCGCAGGGTAAAAGAAACCATACATAGATTATGAGGTAAAAATTCATTTATTTCTCATCCAACTTAAAAGTAATTACACGTTTTCATAGGCAGACGCAACGCTGTTTTCACAAGTCTTTGTCTTTTTGAGTCGATGTAGAGGAGGACACATGTAGAATTCCGTGTCTCGAATAGCAGTAAACTTGAAGATTCGACACATTCCTGTGATCTTCTCTTCACTTTTGACGTAGATGATTGTATCCGTGTGGCTGAATAATCGAAGCGACGCCACCATATCTTTATAGGGTGTACCAGGGTCATCCCATTGAGTTCCATGGTAGAAACGTGTTAACCAATCCGCACTCCATGTTTAGCATACTTCACATCCTTGAAAGACCTCAGTGATGCAATGTTTGTCATCTTCTGTGTGTGCTGTGCTGCAACATCGTTAAATATGAACTGTCTGTGCTCATAATCATAACAGAAACACTAAGTGCCTGCAATGTTGTTTACATCTTGAGATGCCACTGTGAAATGCTCTGGGTATGGGTCTTCACTTGTTCAGCTCGTTGCACAACATCAGTGAGTAGGCAGTAATTAATCACATGGTCATATAGAACTAGAGCTTACGGTACAGTATGTTCTGGGAAATTTTCTAAGGATTAAAATTCAATTCATATATCTATAGGTACAGATTTGTTTATCTCGTTCAGTTTTGAGCAAGCTATTACGATGATTGACGTCATCTCCTTGCATTTCTGTGGGCTGAGTAGGCATCATTCCTCTTCATTCTGTGAAGCACGGAGCTTCACATACATGTCATATGCTAGACTATTTACATTTTCACGCCATTGCAGATGTAAATTATCAAAGGTAGAATTCGGACTTATCTGATAGCATCATTTGCTACATTCCCTCTTCTATTGGTCTGGATTGCAGATATAATGAACATGGCCGTCTCCTATTGAGCAAAAGTTTCAATAGACCACGTTTGTCGGCCTACAGTCACTAACAGTGGATTCTCGAAAGCCTCCCATGAACGAAAAGATAGCGTTAGAAATCAATGGCATTCAGAACTTTCAAAAGCTTCAAACGCCAGTCATCTGATGCGCTCCATATTTTATTGATGGTGATCTCGTTATCCTCTTGAGTTCATTGAATGTACTAGTTATCATTTGCACTTCGTAGTCCACAGCTCGTGGTCGTGCGGTAGCGTTCTAGCTTCCCGCGCCCGGGTTCCCGGGTTCGATTCCCGGCGGGGTCAGGGATTTTCTCTGCCTCGTGATGACTGGTTGTTGTGTGGTGTCCTTAGGTTAGTTAGATTTAAGTAGTTCTAGGGAACTGATGACCATAGATGTTAAGTCCTATAGCGCACAGAGCTATTTGAACCATTTTGCACTTCGTACCAGAATAACTTCCCTTTTAGCATTCAGAACATTCAGTGCATGTCCTCAAAGCATCTCATAAGCAGTTTGAGGTATACAAGCAGTAAATCTCTTGTACTCTTCCACTGTTGTATCCAGGAGGTCGTCTATGAACCATCCAGAATTTTGGAAATCGTTCCAATCCGAGGAAAAAGCAGACATACGTTTTAAGAGTTGATTTTAAGCCTACATTGTACGTACACTCAGTCTCGACCTTATTAAGTTCAAATAATATCTCATGAAACAGGAACGCTGAAGCATTACATGTAAGGTTTGATGGCACTATGGCAGTACCATCCCTTCTCGTAAATGATCCCTCAAGATATATGAAACTCCTGTGTGGGAGGGTTAAAGCGTCTTGGTGTTGGATGACAATCCTAATTTCATTGCTGTTGTTAAATGTGGTTGATGCATAAAGTTTCTGCGAGAACTATTCCTGGTGTATAATACGCTCATCATATTCCACTGGGTTAGTTATATGGAATGACGACATTGTGTGATTTCAGATCTACTGATTTAAGAAACTCAGTTTCTGCACGCTATACCTTGTTCTGCTGTAAAGTGCTGTGCCATGCGTTATACTGTGATTGTAGCAATCTACGCATAACTTTACAGAGTCATTGAATGACACGGTTTCTAATGGGCACGGTAAAAGTGTAAAACTCAAATTGTCTTGACATCTCGCTGAATCGGGTGTACTGCCGGTGGTCTGCATTTTTGTAACGCAATATTTCGACGTCGTAACTCGGCGTCTTCATCAGGTGCCTCCTGTGACTGACCGACGGGCTGACCGTGTCCCGTATTTATGTCTGGACGGCGTCTGGCGTTCCCTACGCCGTCCGTTCCCGCTGCGACCATGTCGGTTGGTCGCCAGATGTATAGCGTACCGTACTAGGTCCGCGCCCGCCAGGCGCTGTTGGTGACCGTTCCGACTTTCTCCAGGGCGACGGTGTCGGTTGGTCGCCAGGTGTTCTGTCTTCCGTCCGCGCTCTTCCGCTGTTTTCCCCGGTGGCGGCCGTTTCATGGCCTTCCCTACTAGGTCCGCGCCCGCCAGGCGCGTTCATCGCAGTGTCGACAGGCTAAGTTTGCTGTTCGTTAGCGTTCCGACTTTCTCCAGAGCCCCTGCCATTCTCCAGATCTTGTGTTTTCTTCCATTGTTTTTGTAATAGGTTCCACGCCGTGCTGAGCTGGTATCCAGCTTTCCGGTCTATCAAATTCTCTGTCATCTTGATTTCAATCGATTCAGTGAAGACGCTATCCCAAAATTTGGGGGGTCTGAGATAAGAACCTGGTTTTATTATAATTCATGGTGTGCTCAAGTTCCAAGCAATGTTCTGCTATTGCTGATTTAGTGGCTTGTCATAGCCTGGTATGCCTTTGGTGCTCTTTACATCTTATGTCAACGGTGCTGGTGGTCTGGTCAATGTAAGGCATACCGCACTCACATGGTATATGGTAGATACCATGTTCTCTCAATACCAGATCATCCTTAACCGTTCCAAGAAGCGCCCTGATCTTGTTTGGTGGGCAGAACACAATCTTTATATTGTGTTTTTTCAGTATCCTCTTGATTTTAGCAGATATAGGTCCTGCATACGGCAGAAAGGCTACCCTCCTGGTCTCTTCTTCTTGTTCTTCTCCCTCAGTATCAGGTCGTCTGGAGGGATGTAGCGCCTAGCGGATGGCCCTTGTTGAATATCCGCTGTCTGCGAACACTTGCTGTAGGTGTTTTAACTCTCCTGCCAAGCTGTCTGAGTCGGACAGTGCTTTGGCTCGGTGAACAAGTGTTCTCAGCACCACATTCTTCTGTGCTGGATGATGGCAGCTGTCAGCCTTTAGGTATAAGTCGGTGTGTGTAGGTCTTCTATACACACTATGACCTAATGTGTCGTCTGTCTTCCTTTCCACCAGGACATCCAGGAAAGAAAGTTGTCCATTATTTTCTAGTTCCATTGTGAACTTAATGTTGGGGTGTCTCCAGTTCAGATGGTCAGGAAACTCGTGCAATTGTTCCCGACCATGTGGCCAGATGACAAACATGACATTAACGTACCTAAAGAAACAGGTCGACTTGTAGGCAGCGGTCGTAAGTGCCTCATCCTCGAATCTCTCCAAAAACAGATTTGCCACTACCAGAGATAAGGGACTAACCATCGCCACTCTTTCAGTCTGTTTATAAAATTGGCCTCCACGTAGGAAATAGGTGGATGTTAAGATATGCTTGAAAAGGTCCAACAAATTTTTCACTGATTAAATCGAGTGTGTCCTGAAGCGGTATTCTAGTGAAGACACAACATCGAAGCTGACCATGATGTCTTTGTTAGAGATTCGTAGGTTTTTAAGACCTTCCACGAAGTCTGATGAATTGCGGATGTGGTGGACGCACTTTCCCACATACGGTGCTAACATCTTCTTAAAGTGGCTGGCTGTAGGATAGGTGGTTGCACCGATTTTGCTTATGATAGGACGCAACGGTATACCTTCCATATGGACCTGGGCAATCCATATAATCTTGGTGGTACTGGTGCCTTACCTTTCAGTTGCTTGACAACCTTCTCAGGCCATCCTGTTTCCTCGAGCAGAGCTCTGGTTTTCCTGTCCACTCTATCGGTGGGGTCGTTCTCTAGTGGACTGTAAGCAGGGTCCTCTAAAAGCTGACTGATCTTCTGGTCATAGTCGGTCTTCAACAGTAAGTAGAGTTCCCCTTGCCTGCCGGTAACACCACTACGCGACCGCGAGACCACGAGCTGCGGACGAATGAAAAAGATAATTTAGGGTCTGTTAGACGACTGTCAGTTTGACTTTCGGAAAGCTACAGACATCAGAGAGGCAGTTCGGACGTTTTGTGTGCAACTGAAACAAGACTTACGTGAAACATACGCAGAGGGAAAACCACAAGACAAGCGAATCGAAGCGTTTCAGATGAAGTGCTACAGAATGACGTTGAAGATTGGGTGGCTGATAAGAAATGAAGAGATTTTCCTCAGAATGGATGAGGAAAGGGCCGCGCATAGTGGCCACGCGATTTGAGCCTCCATGTCACGGATTGCGCGGCTCATCCCGCCGAAGGTTCTAGTCCTCTCTCGGCCACGGGTGTGTGTTGTTCTTAACATAAGTTAGTTTAAGCAGTGTGTAGGTCTAGGCACCGATGATCTCAGCAGTTTGGTCCCTTAGGAATTCACACACATTTCAAGATTTTTTTGATGAGTAAAGGAATACATTGAAAACACTGACATGAAAACATGCAGGATGAATGGACATATGTTAAGACAGCAGGGACCAACTTCCATGGGTGTAGAGGGAGCTGTAGGAACTATGTGGAAAGACAGAAAACGTTACAGCGCGTTACATTGCGATTTGGAAAAGGTAGGGGATTGGTGTGCAGTTCCTATTTGACCTATGAACATGGGGTGATAAAAGTCTTGGTTTAGCCCGGACCAGGGGCCATTTGTAAAGCCATTCGAACACCTGTGTTACTGCTGCTATGTTATAGTACTTTAAGAAAGGTTTGAACGTTGAACCGGAACTGGCGTCCAGGCAGATTGTGCGATCGATTAATTCCTTTTGCAATAGATTTTAATTGGGCTGAAATTAGTGGTCAGCTAAGAGTACTATTTGCGTGAACAACATTCGGACTTCACGCACAGAAACACTCACCCTTAAATAACTCGGACTGGAGCGAGACTGATGGTTCAAATTCGGTCAATCGGTGTGTCGAGCCTTGGTCTAAGATAACTTTTAACCGTATGAAAAAAATTTCTTCATTTGAACTGTTCTTGAAAAAAAGAAATGAAAAGTTTTGCGCCACTTCTACACTTCAAGCGCGCCACTTCTACACTTCAAACTTGTAGGAATCGGTCAGTTTTTTTATTAAATAATTTTTATCTGTTGTTGACATATGATGTTTTAACCTTTTTCTGGAATATTTTTGACGCGCACCACTTCCATACTTTAAACTTATACGAATCGGTTCAAACTTCGTGCAAAGGTAGATAAATGCATAAAGTCAAAATGAAATTTTTTTTATCTAATAATCTTCATCCGTTATGGAGATACGATGGTTTAAAGTCGAGTTAAATGTAGCACGTAAAATTCGTTCGTACGTGAAATGAATGCGTGGAAACGGTTGAAAGTGAATAAAAAAGTATTCTTACGATAAAAGTGAAAACTCGCTTTCAAAAATTTAGCTAAACCTGATTTTAAACGCAAAAAACAAGTTTTTTGTGAGTCTTTTTACGTGCGCCAATTCTATGTTTTAAGATTGTGCGAATAGGTTCAAATTTTGTAAGAAGGTAGACAAATACATGTGATTAATGGTCATCCTGTGTTTTGTGAAAGCTTTATCCACCGTCACGATATAAGCATCGTGGTTAGAAAGACAAAAAAACCTTTACCGAATCAGTCGTCGCCCGCGCCAACAAAAATCTATATCGGTTGCCAAATTTTGGCGGTCTAAAGTCAAAATTATGGTATAGTGAAAGTTGGGAAACAGAATGAAACATGTTCCTATCGTAGCACAAAAAATGTTAGTGATGTAAAAGAAGAAAACGGTCTTTCCGACTTTTCTAGCAGCTTCAAAGATCTTTAAATCGAAACATCTAGACATATTCGCGCTGTTTTACTATTTAACTCTACTTCCACAGTTCAATGAGTTCTCTCAGACCCTTCCCACGTACGGTAGGAGGTGTAAGAACAAACAGACAAATTTATGCGCTTCTAGAAAGTGGGACGCATCTGCAGTAGAAAGTATTCAAGAGTGGGGGTTCACCTGTAGTAAGAAGTATACCAGAGTGTGGATGCATGTATCCTAAACCTTAATATGTACTTGGAAGGAGAAGCAACATTGGTCTCGGTTTATGTGATCGCTCTAAGCTTATTTATACCAGTGCCTACCAATATAAATTGTATATTACAGCACTGAGGATGGTCACTAAGTGACCGAAAATCGATTTTTCGGATAATAAAACAAAAAGATACGACCAATGCTGTTTCTCCTTCCAAGTATATCCATTATCTGGTCGTGGTGCACAGAACATTCCATGGAGTCGCAAATCAACTAAACTTTAATGACGCTTTATGTCATATTGCACGACATAACAAATGCCATATTGGATGACATGATGGCGTGTGTCATTATATACAACGTGATACTGCGTGTCTTGTTACTTTACATGAGATGATGCATTATGTTACGTGACATAGGTACTAATACTAACAAGTAGAAAAGTATGTTTTGATGTAAATGTCTTTGAAGCTGTCAGATAAGTCGAAAAGCTACTTCCCTTCTGTTTCATACCTAGTTCTGTCCAGAACATATTCGCCTCCTTTGTGTTATAAGATAGGAGCATTCTTTACTCTGATTGAAATATATCCAAATAATTATTGAGAACTTCGGGTCGACGTGATACTCTGAGATGAAGAGGTTCGCACGGGAAATGAAGTCGTGGCAGGTTGTACTGTTTCTCCTGGTGGTCTTGGGTTTAAAAAAAATGTAAACTACATAATACGATAAATTTTATAAAGAACCGACAAGTTACGCCAAGGAAGAAGAGACAGAAGTACAATGGACATGTTATTCCATGGACTCTTGCGCTTCTATGCATGAACTATCTTTCCTTCGTCATTCGCTTATCTTATCCGCTTGGATTCGGACCTAAGAGGTCGTTCTTGTGTAAAGCTCATCTTGCTGTACCAGCTAATAATGTAAGTTGTACTTAAAACTAGAAAAATGTAATGGTTATTTTGTCAAAAGAATTTGTGTATGCGGTCAATCAATTTGTAATCTGATACCTGGGTTGTCCTAAGTAGATATGGGCCTTAACAAAGAATTTTCAATGTTAGGCGCCATCTTAAAAAATCTTTAACATTTTTCTTTTAGCTCATCTGTGAGACGTGCCGTAGGTTAGGACAATTAACTTTCTTGCAGATCCTTCAAGCCCGGCGGCCGCTGATAATAATTTAACAATTTTTACTTACAGCTTTTCTTTATACAGTGAGATAAAATCCCTGGCAGAAAAGGTCTGGTCACAGGATTCCAGTTCCATTATAGGATTTCATTTGTAGATGCTACTCTTGTTATCTTATATTGGGTTCAAATGGCTCTGAGCACTATGGGACTCAACTGCTGAGGTCATTAGTCCCCTAGAACTTAGAACTAGTTAAACCTAACTAACCTAAGGACATCACAAACATCCATGCCCGAGGCAGGATTCGAACCTGCGACCGTAGCGGTCCTGCGGTTCCAGACTGCAGCGCCTTTAACCGCACGGCCACTTCGGCCGGCTCTTATATTGGGGTATCGAGACGAAACCACGGCATTAAGTTACGTATTGCAGTAGTTTACATCTCTGGTGCAATAAGCACACGACTTCTCACGAGCCTGGAATAATATCTGTGGTGTTGAGTAAAGAAGGAAATGACAATTAATTATCGACGATTACGTAACTACCCCGAGAACTGAGCTAGTTTATTAATTACTGGTCTGTGTCGGGCTAACTTAAGATATTGCACTATTAAGAACATTCTTGTGAGTCATTTTCAGAAAAGTTGTTTCAGACGCTACTATTGTGTCATTAAGAATAAGATTACATGGTTTTTATACACTCCTGGAAATTGAAATAAGAACACCGTGAATTCATTGTCCCAGGAAGGGGAAACTTTATTGACACATTCCTGGGGTCAGATACATCACATGATCACACTGACAGATCCACAGGCACATAGACACAGGCAACAGATCATGCACAATGTCGGCACTAGTACAGTGTATATCCACATTTCGCAGCAATGCAGGCTGCTATTCTCCCATGGAGACGATCGTAGAGATGCTGGATGTAGTCCTGTGGAACGGCTTGCCATGCCATTTCCACCTGGCGCCTCAGTTGGACCAGCGTTCGTGCTGGACGTGCAGACCGCGTGAGACGACGCTTCATCCAGTCCCAAACATGCTCAATGGGGGACAGATCCGGAGATCTTGCTGGCCAGGGTAGTTGACTTACACCTTCTAGAGCACGTTGGGTGGCACGGGATACATGCGGACGTGCATTGTCCTGTTGGAACAGCAAGTTCCCTTGCCGGTCTAGGAATGGTAGAACGATGGGTTCGATGACGGTTTGGATGTACCGTGCACTATTCAGTGTCCCCTCGACGATCACCAGTGGTGTACGGCCAGTGTAGGAGATCGCTCCCCACACCATGATGCCGGGTGTTGGCCCTGTGTGCCTCGGTCGTATGCAGTCCTGATTGTGGCGCTCACCTGCACGGCGCCAAACACGCATAGACCATCATTGGCACCAAGGCAGAAGCGACTCTCATCGCTGAAGGCGACACGTCTCCATTCGTCCCTCCATTCACGCCTGTCGCGACACCACTGGAGGCGGGCTGCACGATGTTGGGGCGTGAGCGGAAGACGGCCTAACGGTGTGCGGGACCGTAGCCCAGCTTCATGGAGACGGTTGCGAATGGTCCTCGCCGATACCCCAGGAGCAACAGTGTCCCTAATTTGCTGGGAAGTGGCGGTGCGGTCCCCTACGGCACTGCGTAGGATCCTACGGTCTTGGCGTGCATCCGTGCGTCGCTGCGGTCCGGTCCCAGGTCGACGGGCACGTGCACCTTCCGCCGACCACTGGCGACAACATCGATGTACTGTGGAGACCTCACGCCCCACGTGTTGAGCAATTCGGCGGTACGTCCACCCGGCCTCCCGCATGCCCACTATACGCCCTCGCTCAAAGTCCGTCAACTGCACATACGGTTCACGTCCACGCTGTCGCGGCATGCTACCAGTGTTAAAGACTGCGATGGAGCTCCGTATGCCACGGCAAACTGGCTGACACTGACGGCGGCGGTGCACAAATGCTGCGCAGCTAGCGCCATTCGACGGCCAACACCGCGGTTCCTGGTGTGTCCGCTGTGCCGTGCGTGTGATCATTGCTTGTACAGCCCTCTCGCAGTGTCCGGAGCAAGTATGGTGGGTCTGACACACCGGTGTCAATGTGTTCTTTTTTCCATTTCCAGGAGTGTATTTTTACATTACAAGGTTGCATCAAATCAGTTAGAAGAAGAGAAAAAAGGCTTTACTCCAGATGTACGATGGGAGCGTTATAACTCCGTCACAGCCTGTTTCACGTTTTGGTTTTTTCAGTTATGACATCAGCGTTTTACGAAAATGAACTGTATTTATTGCAGTGGATTCTGTATATTGATCACTACAATCGCAACATTGGCATTCGGGTATAAATCTAATAGCGCATTTATTAATTACGTCGATCTCCAATTTTAGACACTCGCCTGTTAGGACAGCCTGTGAATTATTTCCTCACCAGATTATATGTAAAAAAAAGCCCTGTATTTAGAGATAGTTCCTAATGTACTTCAGCTAACAAAACCGCAACATCTGCCAGAGCTCAATTTATTAATCGTCCAGTCACAACTACATTCGTGACCATAAAGTCACAACATTGTGAGAAACAGGTGAACTTACTTTGTGATTAGTTTTTCACCTGAAGACGAGACTTCATGTTCAAGAAACCAGTAGTGGCTGAATGATTAATTAATCAATATTTGGCACCTGTTGCGGTTTTATTAGTTGAAATGGGTTACTACAGCTGTGGTTGCCCCGCATAACAATTGATCTGTAGTTTATAATGCCTTTCCGTCCAAATTCCGATCGTTTGCCCTTAAAATTCTGTTTTTCTGGTTATCGAAACGGTTTTGAGTACATGCTGCTGAAATCAACCAGTTGCCCTGTATTCGATCATTTTATGATGGACTGTACAATAAAACAATTTCTGGAATAAATCTTCGTACGCATATTAATAATAGTAATAACAATATTATTAATAATGTTTATCCTTCCTGTGATATTTTTGTACAATGATATCGACAAGTCACGTAGAAAGAAGAAAGAGGCAATTATCTAAAGACGGTACGTGCGTAACAGGCCACCTACAACTGTACAGAAAAGTTTGACAAACTCAGCTGCAAAATACTCCAGGCGGCGTCGACTGGCTGCTGAATCAGGTCTCCGAATACGTATATTAGAATGTCTCAAACGGCAGATGGCCATTGCTTCCGTATAGCTATCTTCATGGAGATTGATGGTTAAAAGATTTCTTGTTTCTTTTGTCCATGAATGTCTTGATACAACCATTGATTCTCCGATCGAATTGCAACTCAGCAGCGTTTGGTACTGTGACTGAGCTGAATTATTCTCGCAGAGTGTTAAACTCTTACCGCGACATCGCTTCCACTGAGCTCTAATTAAATTAACCTTTTAGTATTTTCCTCTGGCTATGCAATAGTGAACATCCTACCAACTCCATAGGACTTTAATCCCCGCCCACTGTGTTCTTCCAGTCTTGTTCTTTCGTGAGTGTTCAGCTTTCTTAATCATACAGCAGTAAAAGAACTGCTCCTACATTAGAGGGTCTGAGCGTTATCTCTGCTTGCACTTTCTGAGACTGCTCATGAGTCATGCAGATGCTGGAATTTTGATTTCAACGTTACACGTGTAGGTAACGCAAGATTACGTATCGATCTGTTTTCTTTTGTTTGTATGTTGACCGCCCTATCCCGGCCTAGCTCGCCCTCCTTGAACGCCATAATTTTTATGTTTGTTCTAGAGATATTCAGATTCTACGCACGATCAGTTGCTTTGGAAAATCAATTATTTGACAATACCTACGGGGAAACAGTGGAGAGTTTGTGTAAGCGAGACATATTACATGGCTATAAACGATACCTCAAGTGAAAATCTCGCAGACTGAAATTGTGATACGGATTGGGTTTCCAACGCAGATGTTTACCTTACACGGTAACACTCTGACCAACAGAGAAATCAGAGCATACACACGTGGTAGTCAAGTTTCCTAGTTTCAACTTCGTACTGTCTAATCCTTCGTTACTGATCTCCAACAGTCCGCTATGACCGAGCGGTTCTAGGCGCTTCAGTCCAGAACCACGCAGCTGCTACGGTCGCAGGTTCGAATCGTGCCTCGGGCATGGATGTGTGTGATGTCCTTAGGTTAGTTAGGTTTAAGTAGTTCTACGTTCTAGGGGACTGTTGACCTCAGATGTTAAGTCCCATAGTGATTAGAGCCATTTTTTTGAACTCGAAAACTAATTGCTTCTAGAGAATTCTGTTGAGACGTCGTTTTTATCCTATGTGCACTAGCAGTTATCAGGTTCACATAATCCTCAGCTAACAACGATTATCAAAACGGATTCGGGGATCAGTGAACACAGCTTTGTCGTGGCGAAACTGAATATTGTAACCTCCAAATCTTCCAAAAATAAACAAAAAATATACCTAATCAGAAATGCAGATAAAAATTCACTTGACGCCTTCCTGAGAGACAATCTCCACTTCTTCCAAATTAAAAATGTAAGTGTAGACCAGATACGGCTTGAATTGAAAGAAACAGTATCGACAGCAATTGAGAGATCTGTACCAAGTAAATTAACAAACGATGGAGGTCAGAACACGTTGCAGAAACAACCAAAAAGCAAGCCAAGTTTAAGCGAACGCAAAATCACCAAGACTGGCAATCTCTTACAGAAGCTCGAAATTTAGCGCAGACATCAATGCGAGATGCTTATAACTGATCGCACAACGAAACTATATCTTTGAACCTGGCAGAAAATCTATAGAGATTCTGGTCGTGTGCAAAGTATGCTAGCTGCAAGACGGTCAATGCCTTCTCTGCGCGATAGAAACTGAAATACTATCGATTACACTGCTGCGCAAGCAGAGTTACTAGACACAGCCTTTCGAAATTCTTTACCCAAAGAAGACGAAGTATTCCAGAATTCAAATAAAAAGCACCTGCCAACATGAGTAACTTAGAAGAAGATATCCTCAGAGTTGTGGAGCAACTTAAATCACTTAATAAAAGCAAATCTTCTGATCCAGACTGTGTACCAATTACGTTCCTTTTAGAGTATGCTGATGAAATAGCTCCATACTTAACAATCGTAACAACAGCTCGCTCGACGTTCTGTCCGTAGCCATGTAGATGTAGATGTAGATGCAGTCACAGTTATGAGTTTATTAATAGCATCAAGGTCCGATTTCGAACTGACTCGTCGCTGGAAATGAAACATGTAGGAATTTTGAGACAATGTGGAAGCATGGCCATAAATGTTCATTTAAGTTACTAAAAGAATTCAAGAGCGTGGACTGGTTGCCCGTCTTACTGAACTCTGAATATTCCAGTAATTGTAATCTTCCAGGAGCTCACTTTGTTGTTGATATGAGGGTTGCAGTCGCCAACGACTGTTCCACTTTATCCCGTATAAATATTTATCACACCAGGATAGCAGGATTGTCTCCACCGTCCCCTGCAGGCAAACGGAATCCTTCGTCTCAAGTCATTGCCTGCAGTTTTTAGCAGACTTAAATATTTCCTTTTCAGATATCTCTGTAAGTTGCAGATACTCTTGGCCAAAGAGGAAAAGAGAGAGCTCTAGAGAGTTAATACGAGGATCTTTATCTCCTTTTATCTTACGTGCAAGGTAAACATTACGCGATCGCTTGGAAATTACAGGAGATTTCCTTGAAAACGATACGACCGTTTCCTTATCAGCTGTTAAGCTGGGCAGTGAAATTATATCGGCTGGAGATAGTAGATCCCGAGAAAGGTACAAGGAAACAGTAACTGCGTAATTTATTTTCCGTACCTTATACGTAAGAATATTTGTCTAGCTTATATTTGGATGCAGTTCAATAAGAATCCACACGTAGATGTTTCCAAGTTTAAGACCCAAGATAAAGAAAAATGTTATTGTTTACATACATTTTACTACGCTGTTTATATTCGTATGATACTTTTGGCTTGCCGGCCAATGTGGCCGAGCGGTTCTAGGCGCTTCAGTCTCGAACCGCGCGACCACTACGTCGCAGGTTCGAATCCTACCTCGGGCATGGGTGTGTGTGATGTCCTTAGGTTAGTTAGGTTTAAGTAGTTCTAAGTTCTAGGGGACTTATGACCTAAGATGTTGAGTCCCATAGTGCTCAGAGCCATTTGAACCATACTTTTGGCTTCATACTACGTAACATTTGACATGCTAGTGTACCACTCGCTTTTGATGTTTCTGTTGACCCGTATGACGCTGCCCTCTGAAATCCAATTTTGGAAAGAGGGAGCAGAAAGGAAGGAAAAGCGTGACGCTCCGTAGACTTCGAGGTCATTGAAGCTGGAGCGTACTCCCTTCTGGACAAGGGTGGAGAAGGGACCACTAAGACATTCGCTCGTACTGTTGCAGGGAAATTGAGCTGCATTGGCAGACGCCTGAAGCCAGAAACCACCTATCCTGAGAAAGCCTACTTTCAAGAGCCAGTATCGAGTGAGGAGTTTAGGAGCGCACTACTGCCCACAGAGATCGGGAAGACGATATTAGAGTAACTACAGCGCATATAGAGGATTGTGCAGTAAGCAGTCTTCTTTTTACGCCGCTCCTTACACGAATGGAACCGCAACACGTAGTACAAAATAAAGTACCCACTGCCTCATCCTTCACAGTCGTTTGCAGAGTAGTGCACACGAAAAACATATGATAATAGGTGAATGGTTAACTGTGGGAGAAGAAACTGTGAGGAGAGTGATGGAGGGGTCACAGAAGGGAAGGGAAGTCTGAGGCTATGTTGGCAAGTTCGGTCTTGGACCATTAGTTTTGTTACATATGAAAAGGAATGCACTTACTTACGATAAAAATACGCGTCGTAGTAGCTGCCGGTATTGCTGCAACATTCCGAATAAGATCTTATTTATTTTAACACGTCAACGCATGAGTCTACAAAACAAGGGCAACTGCGTCGTGGTGTCGATAAAATTGGATGTATTTTTCGAACGGCGTTGCTCAACCCCTTTGTAAGTCTTCCGGATGAACTAGAGCGTTGGTTGTGCGACAGACTAATGTGTACCAAATAACACGGGTCATCCCAGATGTATCCAGATTGAATCATATATCAAGGTTGCCATTTTCGCCAAGTTATACGGACAATATGGCAAATTTAGTGATATTCGCAAGTAATTTTTATCATTTATAATAGCAGAATTACGACACTGACGGTTTTTACTAAAGGAACCAGTTGAAACTGGCTTCTAAGAGAACTTCAACGACATAACGTGTGTGCGATTTGATTAAATAATATCAAAATAACAGCGCCGCAAACCAGTGTCCCGTCGTCAGCAGATAAGGTTCCACAAACGCCTGCTCTGTTATACCACATGTATTATCGTGGCTGTCATACCGAGCGCTCAAAATGTTCACTTTTGGCATTATTACATACTATAAAGTGACTCTGGAGAAACAATAGCGCACGTTGAATTTTAACATGATACAGATCTTGAAAAACATGCACAAAACGTTGATGGAACAAGATCGATGTTTTTATCCACTTCTCTGTACTCAGTGTGAATTTTCGGCTGATGATCAGTGTATAGTGCGACGATTAAACAAAGTTTTGCTTAGATATACCGCATTACTGTGCTCTGTTCGTAGATTACGTTCGAAGAACAGTAACCAATTCTGGAAGTCATGTCCATCAAGCTGCAGATGCAGCGATATGTGAAGAAGACGAAATGCTATCTAGTGTAGTGTTCGTAGAACACTCGTTTGGTTGAACGCTCTCGTACTTTAGAGATGCTCTTAGTGACATTTGCATTGTGTGTTACTGCTGCTAAAATAATGGTTTCATTTCTTTCATCAGTTGCTCTCCTTTTTCTTGGCGTATTTTATTCTCCACACTTTCAGTTTCTGAAACCTTCTTCTTATAATGTTTGCAAAGACGGATCGCGAGCGCTTGGCTCACTCTGGACACTCTTCAGCTTACAGATCGCGTAGCTACTCTAATAGTTTTCAGGCATTCACCGTAAGCGATATTCACTTTTTCGACTATCGGATACTTTGTGAATCTCTCAATAGGTTTACGAGCAAATCATCTGATTGCTACAAGAGCAGAACACAGTCTCATGAGCTTCAAGCGCACAGCTAAGTACGAGAACCATTCCCGAGTTACGTGTTCGCTTGCTTTTTGTTTAATAGAGCAGACGTACACTATGTGATCAAAAGTATCCGGTCACCTGGCTAGAAATGACTTACAAGTTCGTGGCGCTGGAATTCAATATAGAGTTGGCCCTCCCTTAGCCTTAATGACAGCTTCCACTCTAGCAGGTATACGTTCTTCAATTAGATGCTGGGAGGTTTCTTGGGGAATGGCAGCCCATTCTTCACGGAGGGCTGCACTGAGGAGAAGTATCGATGTCGGTCGGTGAGGCCTGGCACGAAGTCAGCGTTCCAAAACATCCCAAACATATATAGGATTCGGATCAGGACTCTGTGCAGGCCAGTCCATTACAGGGATGTTGCTGTGTGTAACCACTCCGCCACATGCCGTGCGTTGGGAACAGGTGCCCGATCGTGTTCAAAGATGCAGTCGCCATCCCCGAACTGCTCTTCAACAGTGGGAAGCAAGAAGATGCTTAGAACATCTATGTATGCCTGTGCTGTGATAGTGCTATGCAAAACAATAAGGGATGCAAGCCCCCTCCATGAAAAAAACGACCACACCTTAAAACCACTGTCTCCAAATTTTACTGTTGGTACTACACACGCTGGCAGATGACGTACAACGGGCATTCACCATACTCACACCCTGCCATCGGATCGCCACACTGTGTACCGTGATTCTTCACTCCATGTTTTTACACTGTTCAATCGTCCAATGATTGCGCTCCTTACACCAAGCGAGGCGTCTTTTGGCATTCACCGGCGTGATGTGTGGCTTATGAGCATCCGATCGACTATGAAGTCAAGTTTTCTCACCTCCCACCTTACTGTCATAGTACTTTCAGTGGATGCTGATGCAGTTTGGAATTCCTGTCTGATGGTCTGGGTAGATGTCTGCCTATTACACATTACGACCCTCTTCAACTGTCGGCGGTCTGTGTCAGTTAACAGACGAGGTCGGCCTATACGGTTTTGTGCTGTACGTGTCCCTTCACGTTTCCGCTTCACTATCACATCGGAAACAGCGGACCTTTGGATGTTTAGGAGTGTGGAAATCTCAGGTGCAGACTTATGACACAAGTGACACCCAATCACCTGACCACGTTCAAAATCCGTGAGTTACCCGATGCGCCCCATTCTGCTCTCTCACGATGTCTAATGACTACTGAGGTCACTGATATGGAATACCTGACGGTAGGTGGCAACACACTGCACCTAATATGAAAAACGTATGTTTTTGAGGGTGTCCGGATACTTTTGATCATATAGTGTATGTGTAAACTTTTCTACTGTCAGAGGGATAGTGATCTGCGGCGTTGTTATCTTGATACTATTTGATCAAGTCCCATATATGTTACGTCATTGAAGCTATCTTAGGAGCTTCTTTCAAATGACAGTTCCGTTAGAAAGAAACAAAGTCGGTGTCGTTATTCTGTGAATTTAAAAAACAAGTTGCGCACCTCAGGAAATCCGCCATATTGTCTGCTATAACTTGGAGAAAACCGCACCTTCATATATTTGTTCATTATGGGTGTATTGGGATTGCCTTTCTCAAGGACGCAACCAGAATTTTATCAAAGGATGGGTCCCATTTATAAAGGATGACCTTTTTCATTTATTCTGAAAGTTTCCATAACGGACAGTAAACAATTTTTCTCGGTGATGATCACGAAGTTCTCACCAAACATAGATACGCTGAGGTGACAAAGTCATGTGACAGCAGTATGCGCATATACAGATGGCGATAGTATCACGTACACAAGGTATAAAGGGGCAGTGCATTTGGCGAGCTGTCATTGCCGCACGACGGCAGTTAACAGACTTTTAGCGTGAATAGTATTTGGAGCTAGACATTCCATTTCGGAAATCGTTAGGGAGTTCAGTATTCAGAGATCAATAGAGTAAAGAGTTAGCCGACGATATTAAATTTTAGGTATTACCAGGTCACCACGGACGACGCGGTGCCGACGGCCTTCACTTAACGACGAGAGCAGCAACGTTTGAGGTGAGTTGTCAATGCTAACAGACAAGCAACACTGCGTGAAGGTACCGCAGAAATTAATGTGGAACGTACGACGAACGTATTTGTTAGGATAGTGCAACGAAAATTGGATTTAATGGCCTGTGGCAGCAGACGATCGACGGGAATGCCTTTGGTAACACAACGACATCGTGTGAAGCGTGTTTTCTGGACTTGTGCTCATGTCGGCTGGGCCCTAGACGACATGATCAGATGAGTCCAGATTTCAGTTGGTAAGAGCTGATGGTAGCGTACGATTGTGGCGCAGACCGCACGAAGCCTTGGACCCAACTTGTCAACCACGCGCTGTGCAAGATGGTGGTAGGTCCATAATGGTGTGCGATGTGTTGACATGGGATGGGCTGGGTCCTCTGGTCCAGCTGACTACCATTGACTGTAAATGGTCAAGTTGGGCTATTCTGAGACTACAAACCATCCTGTTGGGGGAACATCCGCAACGGAGAATTGTACCAGAGGTTGAAAGTACTGCTTCAGTTCTAAAGTTCTTTTATTTTCGCACGACCGGTTTCGGGCTCTCATAAGGTGATCTTCAGGTGTCGAACTTGGTGCTGTGGCTCCCCGTTCTGCGCTCACAGATAGCACACAGCGCCTGGTAAACGTCCAACTCGGCCTTGGATGGCCACAGCACCAACTTCGACACCTGATGAGCTTACGAGAGCCCGAAACCGGTCGTGTGATAAAGGAACTTTACAACTGAAGCGGTATTTTCAACCTCTGTTATTCTGAGACTATTTGCAGCCATTCATGGACTTCATGTTCCCAAACAACGATGGAATTTTTATGGATGACAATAGGCCCTGACACTGGGCCGCAAATTGTTCAATCGGTTTGAAGAACTTTCCAGAGAATGATTTGGCCAAACAAATCGCCCAGCATGAATCCCATCGAACATTTTCGGAACATAATTTAGAGGCCATACAAAATCCTGGACCAAGAACACTTTCGCTGTTATGGACAGCTGTAGAGGCAGTATGACTCAGTACTTCTGCAGGGAATTTCCAACAACTTGTTGAGTCCATACCACGTCGAGTTGCTGTAGTACAGCGGGAAAAAGGTCAGACAGGATGTTAGGAGATATCCTTTGACTTTTGTCACCTGATTTGATTAGGAGGGCTGTATTTTGGGAAACCACTAAGAAGTACTCATGCCCTAGTTTACGTTCAACCTGCACGTCATTTTACATGCTTCTTCTTTCAGTCTGGATTTGAGCTGAGGAAGTGATCAAGAATGAACGAGTGCAGACTTTTTGGGACACTATGATCACTAGAGGCAGGGGTTTTGTGTAAAGAGATCTCGATTCGACGGAGAAGCTAGAATAATTTTTGGTGCGAAAATGCATAGGATCCGGAATTGTTCAACCTTACACACTCCCATTTCCTCATTTAAGTATGCATCTGCATCTTCTTGCATAATAAGAAAGATCATTTTCTGTATCGAAGAACGTCCCACCAGACGAATGCATAAGCCTAAATCGGGAGAATTCGTGTTATTATTTATTTATCATATAGCTTATCATATAACTTAGTCTCTGAAGAAGTGCTCGGCTCACCCTCGATAAAGCTCTTTTTCATTTAAGTAGAGGAGCTGCATCTTTAAGGGAACTGTAATCTGTCAGGAAAGAAAGGTATTCGGAAAGAATTGGCTCAGGCCCACAGAGAGGGACAAACCCTGGCATCAGAAACCACAGAAAACCATTTTAAAGATTGCCACCAGATGGACTCAATCCACATAGCCTCCCAAATCCAGAGGCTGCTACTTTAGCGGCTCAGTACGCAGAGATACCCGAGTAGGTGGAGAATTCGGAAAAACTGGTTGCTGTACATTGTTTTACAATAAAATGAATCACAACGAAAGTCTGAATTCTGAAAGTGTATGTTTTTCCTTTAATCGTGCGTGCTTAGTTATTTGATAGTACATTAGTGCATCCATATCTTAAGATTTAATTGTGCTTGCTTCAGTTATTATAGTACTACAAGAGCGTAAATAGATTTTGGACGAGAGAGGGACGCAGGGCGCAGTCGGCTGGGACGAATTCAAGCAGTCCGCTGAAAAAATCTTTTACACGAACGAACTGTAGGATGTGCTGTCAGCAAACACACTTTCCGCCCTCCACAAACCCCTCCCCATCGTTCCGTTCCGTATCGGAACTAAACTAAACGAAACGGAACGCTGTCCGAGCAGGCCTTGAAGTCCCAACAGTACCGACCGACCGTCGTGTCATCCTTAGATCACTGGCGTCACTGGATGAGCATACGGAGGGCCGTTTGCTCCCTAATCAAGGAGCTCCTAAGTTTGCCTCACGAGGGCTGAGTGTACGCCGCTTGCCAACAACGCTCGGCAGACCGGATGTTCACCTATCCAAGTGCTAGCCAAGCCCGACAGCGCTTAACTTCGGTAATCTGACGGGAACCGGTGTTAGCACTGCGGCAAGACCGTTGGCTTCCTTATCGGTACTGATTTTTATAAACGAACACCACTCAGGGGACCAGACTGGGCGATATTTTGCCATTTGGCCTATTAATTACAGAATATTGAGCAAATTTAAAAAAATGCAACCATCGCCTTTCGGCCGTCATTTTTGTCGAACAACGCGGTTTCGGGGCCACATATATTCAAGTGTATTTTTATGCACTAATTTTAATTTAGTGTTTTGTAATGATATTTACCACTCCCTTGCCGTGTGAAATACTGAAATATTGCAACCACAAAGTTCTTCTAGCCTCCAAATAACAAATCCAGTGCTAACATTAAACTGCTGTAGACAAATACTTAGGATATTATAGCAGTGCGTACATATTTTCAATTTACACGAATCAAAATCGGTTTTCCTCTTCTTCCTTGTTACAAACTTATCCATAATTACAAAATATCGCAACTGCACACAGCACAGAAAGAATAAACGGTAGCATGTACATTAAATTCAGGTAAGAACTGACTTAATTAACAAAGAACTGAGCTCTCGGTCTAGGTTAAAATAGGTATGGGTGATAACTGGTAGAGAGCTATGATTTATCGTTGGCTTTGCTGACCATAGACTGTTTATAACCCTTTTTCGTTGTATTACTGAAAATCAAAGAAATCTTTCAGTTTCACTACATGGCAAATAGCTTGTGTATAATTTCATTTAGGTGATAGGAGCAGGGAAGAGGTTGGGGGGGGGGGGGTGTCCGAACCTCCTGGACCCCACTTTGGCTATGTCCTTGCCTGTCTCAGCTGTTTCACCCTGTGTGTGAAGAAGCTGCAGTATCACTTTTACTGCTGACGATATTTTCAATAATACTGTCCTATGGTCGGCGTAATCAAACTATTTGCCAGGAACTTTCAGATTCAGATTCGGAGGTAGAATTCATTCTGGAAACAAGCTGTGAGGGCGAGTCGTGAGTCCTGCTGGGGTAGGTCAGTTGGTAGAGAACATTCCAGCGAAAACCAAAGGTCCTGGGTTCGAGTGCCAGTCCGGCACATAGTTTTAATCTTCCAGGAAGATGCGTATCAGCTCACAATCCGCTGGAGAGTGAGAATTACTTGTAGAAAGTCACAATGCCTTGCTCGAGGGAGCCATTGTCATCGCGTAACGTTACTGAACCATGTCATAGTATAAGATGGTTTACTAAGACACAGTAAAAAAATTATGACAATGAAAGGAAGTACGGTACACTTTAGTTCATTGGCGTTGGAAAGAACATCAATGGGTTTTCGAAACGTATGCACCGAACTGGCACAGAAATCATTGATCCTGTGTTCACAGTGTGCGATGACACCGAATAGATTATCAGCAGACTGCGGGAGGAAGCGATGTTAAACACCACAGGTGATGGCTTCATTTTTTGTGTCTTACCTACGTTTGCTTTTCAACAATTTTCTGACCAATCCGTTTCCTGTATGAGCCAAGGAAAGCTTTACTGTCCGTATACTTAAATACACATTATAAGCTATCTTATCTTCTTACAGTCCCTTTTCTGTGGAGAATAGTTCCACATCCATTAACAGGCGCTGGCAATTCTGAATTGTTGCTGCTATCTAATAATCACCAGATTTATAAAATCCTAAGCGATATACGTGATGGAGGTAGCAGATCTGCACACAGTTTTCCCCGAACTCCGGTCCCTAAATTTGACGAGTAACGCCTCCTTCTTTCTTTGAGAGATTCCAATTTCAGTTCTTGGAGCATGTGTGTCACACTTTGGTGTGGGCTATGTTGACCTGTTACGGCCTAGTAGCGTGCTCGGGTTTCATTCCATGCCTCATCCTCTTGTCTGCTTCATAATGACCCGAAATACAACAGCAGTATCTACAGTAGGTCGCACTAGGGTCCTTATGCAGTTACCTATATTAATCGACTTGCGCAAAGAACCTGTATGTCATTAAATCAATCGACATTTAAATGAAAATTTTAACGTATTTTACACAACTGAAAGCTTAATGAGTAGACATTAACTATGCGCATATTCAGTGATTTGATGAAAATGTTGTTGTTGTTGTTTTCTTCAGTCCTGAGACTGGTTTGATGCAGCTCTCCATGCTACTCTATCCTGTGCAAGCTTCTTCATCTCCCAGTACTTACTGCAACCTACATCCTTCTGAATTTGCTTAGTGTATTTATCTCTTGGTCTCCCTCTACGATTTTTACCCTCCACGCTGCCCTCCAATGCTAAATTTGTGATCCCTTGATGCCTCAGAACATGTCCTACCAACCGGTCCCTTCTTCTTGTCAAGTTGTGCCACAAACTCCTCTTCTCCCCAATTCTATTCAGTATCTCCTCATTAGTTATGTGATCTACCCATCTAATCTTCAGCATTCTTCTGATGAAAATGGGTGATCGTAAAACTAGTCTGAGAGGTTTTACTGAATACAAACTAATTATCACGATTAAGACTGCTGCGTAATTCAGTACACATCCTCGAGATATTTACGTATTCAGTGCACGGAAAGCCAGAAAGAAAACTGCGTCCACATACGCAATATGTCGATGTAGTAGTGAAAATATATGTGATTTTGTCTGTGTAATTCGGTACATGAAACGGCAGCTCTGTATTAGGTTATTCTAGCTCACTTTACACTTTACAGAGTCGGTAGTCATGGAGCGCACCAAGTCACTGTCTGTATGATAAGTAGGAAAGTCTTTTCGCTTCAATTTTCAGCTTGTATAATACTGCATGCTACCTCACAACGTTTCCTATGCAGGTACCTATTTGACGAACGACGATGGTATTGGAAATTTTCATTTAAGGATTTTTATACTCCTTTAGCGCACTGCTACATACTGGAAACTACAAGTTGCAAATAAAAAAAGCAACAACACTGAAGAGGGAATAGTTCAATCCGACATGTCGAAACTCACCTCGTAATTTTTTTACGCAGGAAGAATACATCGAAAGAAATGCACTATCAAAATTTTAGTTGGCAAGGCGGAAGCATTTTTTAAAAACTGTTGCAATTAGTCTTTTTTTTTTGCACGAAGAACCATTTAGACCAGCCCTCCCTGCCTACCGAGCAATCGATAGTAACGAGAGGGCACAGAGCCGCGTGGTGCCAAAATCCGGAATGGCAGAAGTGAATTTGTAGCACCTAAGCCATACAAAAAAATGTCATGTGTCGTTACTGTTTTGAATAAGAGGAAGTTCGTATCCACAGTTAAACTATTCTGTCCTAAGAAGAGGAAAATAAATCAAGGCAGTATTTCATTTTATACTACAGACGACTTCCATGAACCCTGACTTTAATTTACTGAATTGCTGGATTGACGCTTTCGCTGTATTTATGGCCAGCAGTATGTATTGAGTTACATAAACTGTGGAGGGAACCAGGGTCTGTTTCTACTCCGCGACTTCCATAAAGTCGTTTTGCAGTAGGTAGGGGGTTTCCATGACTACCGTCCTTAGTGTCTTCACTTTACTGGTATACAGAGTTTTGGTGTCATCTCATCTAACAGAAAAGCCCTCGGTTGCTTGCTGACATCGACAGCCGCGGCCAACCATTTGAAATCAATATTAGGAGACATAAGACAAATCGTCTCCATCACATCAGTTTTTCTTGTAGTAGACGGTGCTATTCTTTGCTATCTTTCCATACTATTTCGATGCTCGTTTATATTTTTACTTAACATACATCGATATATTGATAAACATTTTTGTAGTTGTAAATGCTCTTTCATAAACCCGTGCCATTGTGCTAACATTATTGGTTGTGACAGACATGTGCGTGAGTTGAAAAATCGAATGCTATGTGTTTAGGTGTTCGTTATGAAGCTCCACAATTGGTGTCTATGATCGATCTTATGATTATCCGCAGTTAATACACAGAATTGCGACTTTGGCCTCTGAGGTAGTGTGCACGTCCTCTTCTACGTATCGGGTATCAGTCTTATTCTTTCTTTAGCAAAGGTAGTAATTTATGCACCCGTGTCTCATGTGTTACAAGTTTCTTTCCAGATATCACAGATTTTCCTTTTATTTCTTTCATGTTCTGACACAATGTCATCAGATCTTGTACTACATCTACAGGTGAGCGCAAATCGCTCAAGACGTGCGATAGCAGCACCTTTAATCACTACTAGGAACTGTGAAAGTCAGCTAACGTTCCTTAAGTTCATAGGCAGCTCTGTCTTGTCACTTTGTGATTTCTATCTTTTCCTTAATGAGCAGTGGTTACGCTAAACAGCTGTCTCAATGTAACTGTGAAAACAGGTTCGTGGATCTCCTGTGACATGTTAATAAAATCAGTTCACTTACAGCAGGATATGTTGAACGAGGAAGGTGTTCACTTGTAGTACTGTACTGACGAGGTTGTTTTCATTTTTTCGCTAACGCCCACACTGTCACAGCTTATCTCGGTCTTACTACATTCCTTGTGATGAGTGATACAGTACCGCTAACGATAACTGATGGTGCAATTTTGACGTCACACGGGCACCTGTCGTAATAGTAACGGGAATCTGGAACGTACAGAGTGGTTGAGGGGTGGTGGGGGGGGGGGGGGGGTGGGACCTGGAGGAAAAGACAGGTCGTTGGTATCTTTGATAATAGCATGTGTTTTTCGCAGCACTCGAAACAGAATTGTGTCTCCTCTCCTCCCAATTGCTGCTAGCCTATTTAAGGAAGGAAACAAGGAAACTGTGGTCAGTACAAGAACGGGAGCTTTAGTGCAAAATGGATGCAAATGTCGAACAAAGGCAAGTTCACCGTTTTCAACGTTATACAAGTTCTATGATTCTCTAGCAGTTAGGGGGAAGTGTTTCAGCAAAAGTCTTAACTATTCACGTACCTAAATGTAAGACTCGTGTCAACAGAAAAAAATAAGGTCGTATGGTGTTGACAGGGACTGGCTAGACGGAAAAGTATGCTTTCTTCCTGTGCGTTGGGACGATTTCTTCGAAAAGTGTTCTTGTTGGGCATCAAGTACAGTATATACGTTTCCTGTATACAGTGCAGTGCCGTGCTATTTTGTGACGTTAGTATAGGAGGAAGAGAATCAAACTCAAAAAAATTTCTCTAAAATGGGACGAAGGTGACTGCAGAGCTCAATCTATATGTGCGAAGAGTGCTTCACTATCAGCTGGCTCATATCACCTTATCCCAGGAGAAAATGCACAAAGATTTTGCGCTTAATCAGGGATACTGATGTGTTAGTTGAGGATTTTGGCAGGTAAGGCGCTGCCTCTCTTCCATATTACGGTCGAATATTGGTGAGAATTTCTTTTAATGCCATAATTTTAATTCGTATCAGAGTTTTATCCCACCAGTGACAACGGAGGCGTGTTAGACAAGTACACTTGTCTAACACGCCTCCGTTGTCACTGGTGGGATAACGGATGGTTACGCACAGTACTCTATCGATCACGTCTTAGGGACAAATTACAGGCAACGAGGGAGAATGTTGCTCTGGAGAGTAGGTGTCTTCTTACTACACAGGAGTGTGGAGAATAAGACTATGCGAACTAGCCTTCACTGAAGGCTCGAATATCGCTCGAACGGGACTATAGAGGTAGATGTGCCAAGATTAATTAGCGAGTAGCCGGCTGGAGTGGCCGTGCGGCTCTAGGCGCTACAGTCTGGAACCGAGCGACCGCTACGGTCGCAGGTTCGACTCCTGCCTCGGGCATGGATGTGTGTGATGTCCTTAGATTAGTTAGGTTTAATTAGTTCTAAGTTCCAGGCGACTGATGACCTCAGAAGTTAAGTCGCTTAGTGCTCAGAGCCATTTGAACCAGCCAATTAGCGAGTAAGATATGACTACATACAGGATAACAAATATTGAACTACATGAAAAAAAAAACTTAAATTAGCTACAGACTACGGCGTCCGCACCTTTTATTCAACTTGTAAACGTCAATAAAAATATTCGGATTTAGGTTATGAAATGTTCGATTGCCTGCCATCATTGGCGATGATGTAGCGTAGACGAATAGCGAAAACCTGCATGACCCACTAAAGTGTCTAAACATTGATACTCTCGATGACCTCTTGAAAGGCGGTTTCAGCTCAGCAATGATTTTGGCGTTATTGCTGTACACATTGTCTTTAATATAGCCCCAGGTACCTGAGAGCCCGCGGCCCACCGAACGTTGGCTGGGGTGAGGAAGCGCGCTTCTGACGTTTGAGCTAAGTACAACTATTGACATGATACGTACCGTCTATTTTACATTTTATGCGAGTCTTTTGCCCTTTTGGGCGTTCTGTGTTAGTATTGGGCCATGCCTCTTTAGGCAGTTTGTAGTTTAGTGTGTTCCGAAGAAGCCGTGGTTATCCGCCCCGAAACCTAGGACAACATCCGGTTTCTATTTGCAGTCGAGGCGGATTCTCTATAATCATTAGTTTTTTTTCATATAGTTCCATAATTGTCATCCTGAACGTTTCTGAATAACAATATCTTGAAAATCGACTCAGTCTTTCTCTCTTGGTGCCAGTTTGTCAGCATTTTCCACTATTTTAAGTAATGAAACACACTTTTTTTCTCGACAAATTTCGGTTGAAAAAAATGCGGAATTTTTTTGTGGTGCATCGTGGAATAATCCTGCTCGGCCCCTATAGTTACCTAAAGTTCCAATAGGCAGCGGCGGCGTATGTCCCCATGAAAATGGCCTCTGCAGTGGAGGTGCGTTCCTAGCAGAGAGCTATTATTGATTTCCTTTTCTTTAGTCTTGCTGCCATCATCAACTGCAACGTCAGAATTGCCTCTCTGGTGCCTTTACTTTTCCTAAAGTCAATTTGATCATCATCTACCACATCTTCAATTTTCTTTTCCAGTCTTCTGTATATTATTCTTGTCTGAAACTTGGGTGCATGATCTGTCAAGCTGATTGTGCGCTAATTCCCACACTTGTCAGCTCTTGCAGTCTTTGAAATTGTTTGGCTGGTATTTTTCCGAAATTCAGCCGGTCTAACACCAGCAGCCTCAGTCGTTCGTTTGTTGCCACTTTACTCAACAATTTTAGAAGTTCTGATGGAATATTATCTATATTTTCTGCCGTATGTAGTCTTAAATCTTCCAAAGCTCTTTTAAATTCTGATTCTAACAATGGATCCCCTATCTCTTCTAAATCTACTACTGTCTCTTCTGTCACATTTAACAATTCTTCCCCCTCATAGCGCCTACTGTGTACTCTCTCCCGTGGTCCACGATTCACTTCCATACAGTGACATATCCCACACTTATGCTCTCGGGAAGCTTTTTCTCAATCCCAAATCAATATTTCATACCAATCGCGATTTTTCAGCGAGAACTGTCTGTTCCACTGAGAAGGACTAGATATCTTCTTTTCTTTGGCAACTACCGGGTTCACATCTTCTTACAACTGTTTCATTCTCAGTTTTGAAGCTACGCAAGTCACGGTTCTATTCATTTTAGTTTTCAACAACGCTTTCACTTATCTAATACTCGGTGCGAAGTATCCAGTCCAGTCCATAGGGAAGGCCTTTGATGTCTACCTCACCTTGTCAGAATGACTACATCCTCTGCAAATGTTAGCAAACCCTGAATTTTATTTATTCTTTACATTACTAAGCGCAAAATCTGAACTGCTTCTCTAATACCATTTTCCTTTCCGGAAGCAAAACGTATCTTCGTTCAGTAATGCCTCAACTTTTCTTTCTAATTACCCTTACAGAATTCTGGACAGCGGCTTACAATAGCCTAATAGATTGATAGTCTGTTACTTTTTATATTTATTCTCTCGTGTATTGACATAAAACGATAGTAACACTTTTGGAAAACTGATGGTATTCTCCATTTATTTTTGACACCAGGTCAGATGAAATTTTAATTCCGTTCCTCTTAGCGATATTAGCAGGCCCCAAGTTATAACATCAGCTCTTGCTGAACTGCCTGATCTTAGATCGTTCGGTAATCCGTCAACCTCAGATATCATTATTGCATCATCTGTTTCCTCCACATCAACTTTGATGTCCTTTTCCATTACACTTCGAAACAGTTCTAATCCATCGTGTTAGTCTTCGGCATATTCTTCCCCATCTCCTGAAAGTTTCTCTTTTTTCATGCACTTATCAAAGATTTGCCCTTTGTTTCTTTTTATTAACCCTCTTCGTAGCACACTTACAACAACTTCAAGGTTCGATGAATTGGAATACACCCTGAGCTCTCCTTGTTTTTTGTGCCACCGATTTCACTGTAACCGTGATGTGCTGTTGCGGCTCGATTATTTCTTCGTCATTACGTTCCTCCCTTCATTTCACTTAGCGCATATTCACTCTCTTCTTGTCGATCTACACTACTGGCTATTAAAAGTGCTATACCGCGAAGATGACGTGCTACAGACGCGAAATTTAACGGACAGGAAAAAGATGCTGTGATGTGCAAATTATTAGCTTTTCAGAGCATTCACACAAGGTTGGCGCCGTTGGCGACACCTACAACGTGCTGACATAAGGAAAGATTCCAACCGGTTTCTCATACACGAACAGTAGTTGACCGGCGTTGCCTTGTGAAACGTTGTGATGCCTCGTGTAAGGAGGAGAAATGCGTACCATCACGTTTCCGACTTTGATAAAGGTCGGATTGTAGCCTATTGCGATTGCGGTTTATCGTATCGCGACATTGCTGCTCGCGTTGGTCGAGATCCAATGACTGTTAGCAGAATATGGAATCGGTGGGTTCAGAAGGTTAATGCGGAACGCCGTGCTGAATTCCAACGGCCTCGTATCACTAGCAGTCGAGATGACAGGCATCTTATCCGCATGGTTGTAACGGATCGTGCAGCCACGTCTCGATCCCTGAGTCAACAGATGGGGACTTTTGCAAGACAATAACCATCTGCACGAACAGTTCGACGACGTTAGCAGCAGCATGGACTATCAGCTCGGAGACCATGGCTGCGGTTACCCTTGACGCTGCATCACAGACAGAAGCGCCTGCGATAGCGTACTCAACGACGAACCTGGGTGCACGAATGGCAGAACGTCATTTTTTCGGATGAGTCCAGGTTCTGTTTACAGCGTCATGATGGTTGCATCAGTGTTTGGCGACATCGCGGTGAACGCACATTGGATGCGTGTATTCGTCATCGCCATACTGGCGTATCATCCGGCGTGATGGTATGCGTTGCCACTGGTTACACGTCTCGGTCACCTCTTGTTCGCATTGGCGGCACTTTGAACAGTGGACGTAACATTTCAGATGTGTTACGACCCGTGGCTCTACCCTTCATTCGATCCCTGCGAAACCCTACATTTCAGCAGGATAATGCATGACAACATGTTGCAGGTCCTGTTCGGGTATTTCTGGGTACAGAAAATGTTCGACTGCTGCCCTGGCGAGCACATTCTCCAGGTCTCTCACCAATTGAAAACGTCTGGTCAATGGTGGCCGAGCAACTGGCTCGTCACAATACGCCAGTCACTACTCTTGATGAACTGTGGTATCGTGTTGAAGCTGCATGGGCAGATGTATCTGTACACGCCATCCAAGCTCTGTTAGATTCAATGCCCAGGCGTATCAAGGCCGTTATTACTGCCAGAGGTGGTTGTTCTGGGTACTGATTTCTCAGGATCTATGCACCCAAATTGCGTGAAAATGTAATCACATGTCAGTTCTAGTATAATATATTTGTTCATTGAATACCCGTTTATCATCTACATTTCTTGTTGGTGTAGCAATTTTAATGGCCAGTAGTGTACGTTTTACTTTACTCTATCTCAAATTTTCAATATTCCATTTCATTGTGTAATCCTTTTTCTTTAAGAGACAAAAAAGTTACAGACATTGGTTACGAGTGGACATTGATTGAAATCATTTGGCAAAGTTGAAAATTTGTGGCGGACTGAGGTTCTAATCTGAGTCTCCTGCTTGCTAGCCAGATGCTCTGACCACTACGCCATCTGGACACAGTGGTCAGAGCAACTCCATGGACTACCCTAGCACGCCTCCCATCAGATCTAAATTTGCAGCTTATCCACACACTACTTATTTTGTGCGCCTTGCCCTTACCCTATTACTCGTGGCATTTAGCCGATTTCCGGAAGAGTTTGAACCTGGCGTGCATCTGCACTGAAGAAATCACCGTTCGTCTCGCCATAATTATGCACATTTCATCGTTCGTGGGTGCTGGAGTATCATCTGCCTAAACTTGAGTTTCCTTTATAGTCTACTATTGTGTGGTCTTCAGTCCTGAGACTGGTTTGATGCAGCTCTCTGTAAAGCTGCATGCCCTCGGGAAAAATTACGGCTGTAGTTTCCCCTTGCTTTCAGCCGTTCGCAGTACCAGCACAGCAAGGCCGTTTTGGTTATTGTTACAAGGCCAGATCAGTCAATCATCCAGACTGTTGCCCTTGCAACTACTGAAAAGGCTGCTGCCCCTCTTCAGGAACCATACGTTTGTCTGGCCTCTCAACAGATACCCCTCCGTTGTGGTTGCACCTACGGTACGGCTATCTGTATCGCTGAGGCACGCAAGCCTCCCCACCAACGACAAGGTCCATGGTTCATGGGGGGGGTCTACTATATGATTTCTAAATATTTGTCCAAACAAGATTAATACTACTGATACTTCTTTATGTAGCTCCAGTTTTTCCAGATGTACCCTTCTTGCGATTTTGGGAGATAGTGTTAGCCACAACAAGGCGAAATTTATTGCAAAACTGTCTCTTTTTCCCCTCAGACCTCCAATAATTCTTTCCATTCTCTCCCTTACTACAGTATTTCAGTGAACTAGTACCAACAATTTATACTCATATCTTCCTATTTATTTTGAGAATTGCTCAGTTGCATCACAGTATTTCAGTGACGTAGCACCATCAAGTTACCTTCAAATAGTCTTATTTATTTTGTGAATTGCCCAGTTGCATCATTCACTCAAATTTCGTGATATTAGATCCCGATGTGTGCACATGAACGTGAAAACAATTGTTGACGTCAGTTCTTAATCAGTTCTGAGAAGAACAACTCTGTCCCTGAGTTTTTCACATTAATTCACCTTCGTTCTTGCTACTCATACCCATCTCAGTATAAGTTACGCCATTCATACCGTTGCTACAATCATCTGGACATAAATAGTCGTATTTGCGTTTCGTTGCAGCAATACCTAATTACACTCATCTCTCTTTCCAGTTTGCAGTACAACGTTCACACTTATAGCCTTCGGTATTGCACTTCATAGAACATTAGCTTAATTTTTGAGTGCTAGTTACAGCTTCCTGCTTCACACTTTGACCATCTCGTCAGAATCGATGACTAGCCTACTTTCAAAATTATTTTCGAAGAGGTCGTAATCATAACAATATTCATTAGTTTACTCATCGTGAGCGTCAAGGGGCGATCTGGTTTAACAACTTGAATGAAGTTGAACTTATTACCCGAAATCGTTTGTAAACAACTTTTATCGTCGACTACCTGTTTCGGTAAGCATAACCATTTATCTAAGTCTGAAGATAGTAACCGTACTTACCGAAACATTACTCGACAATAAAGGTTGTTTACAAGCGATATTGGATAAGAAGTTCATCTTCCTTCAAGTAACTAAGAATATTTTTTAGAAGATTGCGCTCGTCGACAATACAATTTTTGTGTATATGGTACAGCGCCGGCCGATGTGGCCGAGCGGTTCTAGGCGCTTCAGTCTGGAACCGCGCGGCCGCTACGGTCTCAGGTTCGAATCCTGCCTCGGCCATGGATGTGTGCGATGTCCTTAGGTTAGCTACGTTTAAGTAGTTCTAAGTTCTAGGAGACTGATGACCTCAGATGTTACGTCCCATAGTCCTCAGAGCCATTTGAACCATTTTGTTTTTATAGTACAGCTCTTCCCGTTGCCTTCTGCATACGTATGCCGTTGATCACTGCTGCGTCTTCAGATTTTAGGGATATCAATGTTCTCCAAGGGCAAGATCGTGTCGTAAACCTCTATCCATTACTCTGCCCCTTTCAACGAGAACATTTGGACATGGCCATGGTTTTGCTCAAAGTTTACTTTTGATAATAATGATCACTTTATACTTGCTTGAGGTAGATCCGACGATGCTATCGCTTCTAGCATGAGCCCCTTTCCTCCCCCTACCTACAACTCTTCGTTATATGAAGAATGTAATGAGATAGTTGCTATTAAATCTGCAATGCATTATTCCATAATCTTGTACACTGAGGAGACAGAGGTCATGGGATAGCGATATGCACATATACAGATGATGGTAATATTGAGTACACAAAGTATGAAAGGGTAGTGCATTGGCGAAGCTGTTATTTGTATTCAGGTGATTTGAAAACGTTTCCGTCGTGAATATGACCGTACAACGGGAACTAACAGACTTTGAAAGCGGAATGGTAGTTGCAGCTAGACGCGTTTCGGAAATCTTCGAGAAATTGGATATTTTGAGATCCACAGAGTCAAAAGTGTGTCGAGAATACCAAATTTCGGGTATTACCTCTCACCATGAGCGACGCAGTGGCTGACTGTCTTCACTTAACAATCGAGAGGAGAGGCGTTTGAGTAGGATTGTCAGTGCTAACAGACAAACAAAAAACACATGAAATGATCGAAAAAATCAATGTGGAATGTAAGACGAACGTATCCGTTAGGACAGTATGGCAAAATGTGACGTTAATGGTGTATGGCAGCAGATGACCAACACAATTATCTCTGCCAAAAGCACGACATCGCCTGCATTACCTCTCCTGGGCTCGTCACCATATCGGTTGGACACTAGAAGACTGGTAAACCGTGGCCTCTTCACATGAGTTCCGATTTCAGTTGCTAAGAGGCGACGGCACAGTTCGAATGTGGTGCAGACGTCACGATGTCATGGACTCAAATTGTCGATAAGGCACTCTGCAAATTGATGGTGGCTCCATAATGCTGTGCGGTTCGTTTATTTGGAATGGATTGAACCAAATGAGACGATGTTCAGCCATTCCTGGACTTCAAGATCTGAAACAAAGATTGAATATTTGTGACGACAGAGTGCCATGTCGCCGGGGCACAATTGTTCCGCGAATTGTTTGAAGAACCTCCTGGACAATCCGAGAGAATGATGAGACCAACCAGGTCGTCAGACAATAATCCCATCAAACTTTTATGGGATATAATCGAGAGGTCAGTTCGTGGACAAAATCCTGCAGCGGAAAAACTTTTGCAATTATGGACGGCGAGAGAGACATAGCTCACTATTTCTGCAGGGGACTTCCAATGGAAATGAGCTTTTGGCGTCATTGGCTGGGAGGCCCCTTACGGGGCTGGTCTGGCATCCTTGGCGCAGGTCTTATTACATTCGACGCCACACTGGGCGACCTGTGCGCCGGATGGGGATGAAATGATGATGAAGACAACAAAACACCCAGTCCCTGTGCGTAGAACATCCCCGATCCAGCTGGGAATCGAACCCGGGCTCCTTAGGACGGCAGTCCGTCACGCTGACCATCCAGCTGTCGGGGCGGACGACTTGTGGAGTCCTTGCCACGTCGAGTTGCTGCACTATGCCGGACAAAAGGTGGTCCGACACGGTATTATGAGATAGCTCATGACTTTTTCCACCTCAGTGTATTTTATTTACTGGACGATAGTGTGAGGCTCCATCATACTTTTCCAGAAATAATTAAGCACAATATTAACCTGGACCTCGGGCTACCTACTACCTTCTGCCTATTCTGAACAATGATAAGGTATTTATTTAATCATCATTGTAATTTTAAAATATTTGTTGAATCCTTCAGGGGAACTGACTGGTATCGAAAATTGTCAATCTACCTCAGTTAATTGTAGAACGTTCTTCCTAAGTCCATATACACTCCTGGAAATGGAAAAAAGAACACATTGACACCGGTGTGTCAGACCCACCATACTTGCTCCGGACACTGCGAGAGGGCTGTACAAGCAATGATCACACGCACGGCACAGCGGACACACCAGGAACCGCGGTGTTGGCCGTCGAATGGCGCTAGCTGCGCAGCATTTGTGCACCGCCGCCGTCAGTGTCAGCCAGTTTGCCGTGGCATACGGAGCTCCATCGCAGTCTTTAACACTGGTAGCATGCCGCGACAGCGTGGACGTGAACCGTATGTGCAGCTGACGGACTTTGAGCGAGGGCGTATAGTGGGCATGCGGGAGGCCGGGTGGACGTACCGCCGAATTGCTCAACACGTGGGGCGTGAGGTCTCCACAGCACATCGATGTTGTCGCCAGTGGTCGGCGGAAGGTGCACGTGCCCGTCGACCTGGGACCGGACCGCAGCGACGCACGGATGCACGCCAAGACCGTAGGATCCTACGCAGTGCCGTAGGGGACCGCACCGCCACTTCCCAGCAAATTAGGGACACTGTTGCTCCTGGGGTATCGGCGAGGACCATTCGCAACCGTCTCCATGAAGCTGGGCTACGGTCCCGCACACCGTTAGGCCGTCTTCCGCTCACGCCCCAACATCGTGCAGCCCGCCTCCAGTGGTGTCGCGAGAGGCGTGAATGGAGCGACGAATGGAGACGTGTCGTCTTCAGCGATGAGAGTCGCTTCTGCCTTGGTGCCAATGATGGTCGTATGCGTGTTTGGCGCCGTGCAGGTGAGCGCCACAATCAGGACTGCATACGACCGAGGCACACAGGGCCAACACCCGGCATCATGGTGTGGGGAGCGATCTCCTACACTGGCCGTACACCACTGGTGATCGTCGAGGGGACACTGAATAGTGCACGGTACATCCAAACCGTCATCGAACCCATCGTTCTACCATTCCTAGACCGGCAAGGGAACTTGCTGTTCCAACAGGACAATGCACGTCCGCATGTATCCCGTGCCACCCAACGTGCTCTAGAAGGTGTAAGTCAATTACCCTGGCCAGCAAGATCTCCGGATCTGTCCCCCATTGAGCATGTTTGGGACTGGATGAAGCGTCGTCTCACGCGGTCTGCACGTCCAGCACGAACGCTGGTCCAACTGAGGCGCCAGGTGGAAATGGCATGGCAAGCCGTTCCACAGGACTACATCCAGCATCTCTACGATCGTCTCCATGGGAGAATAGCAGCCTGCATTGCTGCGAAAGGTGGATATACACTGTACTAGTGCCGACATTGTGCATGCTCTGTTGCCTGTGTCTATGTGCCTGTGGTTCTGTCAGTGTGATCATGTGATGTATCTGACCCCAGGAATGTGTCAATAAAGTTTCCCCTTCCTGGGACAATGAATTCACGGTGTTCTTATTTCAATTTCCAGGAGTGTAGTTATCGTAAAGAGGAAATGCACTAAGACCAGTGAAACAATGGAACAACCCAGCACCATGTCTAACACCACTTGTTGAACAATAATAGGTTCTCCACGCCAAAACCCAGCTAGGTGTGAGTGAACCTCATGTCGACTTGGCTTCTTTATAATCGAGGATGTACTATAAGCGTTATTACATATTTTCTGAGCAAGACAGTCTACATCATACATTTTATTAATGTTACTGGCTTCGTCAGAATTATATCATATTCAGATCTACGCGTGAAATAACGGCAAAAGAAGGAAGTTATGTAAAAGAATTAAATGAAAGGAATTACAGTTAGATTCACCGTATTAACTAAAATGTGTCACCGGCAGCGTCCAAAATGAGTTACCATCAATGGTGGTTACAGGTGAATACGAGAGTACGACAGAAAGGTTAACATCGCAGTGAAAACTATTGACGCTAAACCGTGTGAAACCGTGTTGATGGTATACCAGTTATCATCATCATCATCATCTCCTCCCAAGGATTAGGTGTTGTAATCAGCTGTTCCAGTTCCTATCATTCATCCATCCGTCCATCCATCACTTACACGGTCTACATGGTTCTCTTTTCCAGTCGTTCAATAATTCACTATCTTTTTGGCGATCTATTTTTTTGTCATTCTGCCAACATGATCCTCTCGTTTCATACTATTCTCTTCTGTCTTGTTATTAACTGAAAATATTTGATATTATGACCTTTTTGTTTCATTCCTTATTTTATCCTTTTTATTGCAGACTCACATGAAATTTATTTCTGCAACTTGTACATGTGATTTTTTTTGGTTACTCTCCATGATTCTAAACCGTATACAAGACTAGGTACAGCCATAAGTTATAGAATATCATTTGTGTTGTTTTCTTTTTTTTCCCAAATTTCTTCCAATTGTTCCGTCGCTAGCTTGATGTTCATCAACCTTCTTTTCAATGTCTTAGTCGTAGTTAAAACTAATGTCACATTCTAGATGGCTGATGTGGGGTACCTGTTCCAAAATTTTCTCATTTATTATTTTCGCTCTGACGGGATTCCTTCCATTGAAAGCCATTATCTTTGGCTTATTTATAGCTACACCTAAGTTCTACTATATTACATATCAACTATAAAACTAAAATATAGTTGAATATGCTAAATATGACAAAGTGCATAATCAGATCCCGTTTTAAATGTTTTTTCTAATGAAGATACTCTAGTTTCGTTGTCATTTCCGGATTATTGTGCCGCCTTCAGTGTTAACGTACACGTATACATTTACTGCACCCTACAGTTAGGTCCACTCAATACAATGCAGATTCTCTAGTACCGACGTTCATGACTGTTGCAATAGCGAAAAGTCATTAGCAGTCATTGATACCGAAGAGACCACGAAGTTATAGATAAACCTAACTGTAATTGCTTGTTGTACAATGTATTTGTTCAACAATGTATGTAAAATCCTGAAGCTGAGAAAACTTTTCAGTACACATGAGTTAACAAACAATAATTTGAATTACAATACCCGGCGGGGTCAGGGATTTTCTCTGCCTCGTGATGGCTGGGTGTTGTGTGATGTCCTTAGGTTAGTTAGGTTTAAGTAGTTCTACGTTCTAGGGGACTTATGACCACAGCAGTTGAGTCCCATAGTGCTCAGAGCCATTTGAACCATTGAATTACAATGTGGATGGCTAATTATTTCTTCTTTCTTTCTGAGTTATCGTCTTCTAGAGAACATGTAGAAATTTCAATCCTTAACCTTTTGTTGTTCCTTCCTTTAGTTTCTGTATTTCTTCATTGTTATTTTGTGTTTCTTTTACGTATCTTCAGACCATTCAGTATCTTTTCTCTTTTCTTTCCTCCTCCCGTAAATTTTCAATTTTTTTAGACATTCCTCCTAAGTATTCCTCTTTGTATTACTCCATCTTCTATTTGACGTTTCTTTCTAAACCATCCTTGATCGCTTGTATCCAAGTGAATCTTGACTTTTTTACAAAATATATTTGAAAATTCTTTTGGTTAAGCTGTTTCATACACTGTGTAAATATCTACAAAGAATATCAGTCTCCTCTTCCTCATTTTTTATAATGTTTTCTATGTTAACATGGATGTTATTGTTACTTCTTAGCTGTAAAATTTCTGAGGTTTTTCGGGTAACTAACAATTTCTTTGTATTTCTGCTTTTCTCATATTTTTGTACTATTTATTAAAAGTAACCATTATTTCTGCAATTCTTGGAGTGATCGCCATTTGGTATTGCACAGTTCATACAAAAAAAGCCCTGAAAGCTGTTTTTTGTAAGAATTCCGTTATTTGATCATTGCATTCGGTCTGTTTAATTTTGTCCATTAGGTTCGGCTACTCTTATCATCACCAGATACACTCTGGATTATAGGAAAACACGTTTTTGAAGCCGTAAATGATAATGTTAGGGATTATCACATCACGGACCACTTTAAGCCGACTTAAATGTCACTGTTAAGACTTTTATGCTGATTAGCAGTTTTATATGATAAAACTAAAAGGAAAACATGCTTGTTATTTTCATACTGCTTTCCTCGTCCAATAACAAGAACCGAAACAGTCCTAGATAAACCATATCGAACAGATCGAGGCTTTTCTACCGTCCGCTGTAGAGAGGCGGAGCGCTTAATTCAGATTTCGAGATGAGAGGTGCAGCCAACTTTCGCACCATACAGATAGTTTTTCTAAATCGTTTTGCAATTTGTTTTGATCTTCTGATGACTATACTAGACGATAAATGACAGCACCATTTCCAAACAACTAAGACGGCTGCTCACATTATCTCCTGGATCGTTTATATGGATAAGGAACAGCACAGGGCCTATAACACTACGTTGGGAAACGCCAGAAATCACTTCTATTTTTTCCAATGACTTAACGTCAATTACTACGAACCGTGACCTCTCTGACGGGAAATCACGAATCCAGTTACATAAATGAGACGATATTCCTATCAGCACGTAATTTCAGGCCGCTTGTGTGGTACGACAGCACTCAAGATGTATACTTGTACGTTAACACTGAAGGCGGCACAATAATCCGGAAATGACAACGAAACTAGAGTATCCTCATTAAAAATAACATTCAAAACGGGATCTGATTATGCACTTTGTCATATTTAGCATATTCAACCATATTTTAATTTTAACAGCACTCAAGACTTCGTGTGTGTAAAGAGCTAGTTGAGTTTCACAAGAATGATGTTTTTTAAATCCGTGTGGACTGTGTGTCAATGACCGTTCTCTTCGAGGTAATTCATAATGTTCAAACAAAATTTTGTTGTTCTGTTATTCAGTCCAAAGACTGATTTAAAGCAGCTCTCAATGCTACTCTATCCTGTGTAAACCTCTTCACCTTCGAGTAACTGCTGCAACCTACATCCTTCTGAATCTGCTTAGTGTATTCATCTCTTGTCTCCCTCTACAATTTTTACCCTCCACGCTTCCCTCCAATACTAAATCGGTGTTCTACGCTTCCCTCCAATACTAAATCGGTATTCTATTGATGTCTCAGAACGTGTCCCACCAACCGATCCTTTCTTCTAGTCGAGTTGAACCACAAATTCCTCTGCTCTCCAGTTCTGTTCAATACCTCCTCATTAGTTATGTGATTTACCCATCTAATCTTCAGCATTCTTTTGTAGCACCACATTTCGAAAGCTTCTATTCTCGTTTAAGGTCTATTACTATTTATAGTCCATGTTTCACTTCCATACATGGCTACGCTCCATACAAATACTTTCAAAAAGGACTCCCTGACTCTCAAATCTATACTCGATATTAACAAATTTCTCTCCTTCAGAAACGCTTTCCTTACTATAGCCAGTCTACATTTTGTATCCTCTCTATTTCGATCATCATCAGTTAATTTCCCGCCGAAATAGTAAAACTCACCTACTTTAAGTGTCTCATTTCTTAAGCTGGTTCCCTCAGCATCATCTGTTTTATTTCGACTATATGGCATTATCCTCGTTTTGCTGTTGTTGATGTTGTGTCCTTCTTTCAAGACACAATCCATTCCGTTCAACTGCTCTTCCAAGTCCTTTGCTATCTCTGATAGAATTACAATGTCGTCAGGAACACAATATATATTTCAAAATCCTGCTGCATATCGACGCCGGCCGGTGTGGCCAAGCGGTTCTAGGCACTTCAGTCTGGAACAGGGCAACCGCTACGGTCGCAGGTTCGAATCCAGCCTCGGCCATGAATGTGTGTGATGTCCTTAGGTTAGTTAGGTTTAAGTAGTTCTAAGTTCTAGGGGACTGATGACCTTAGAAATTAAGTCCCATAGTGTTCCGAGCCAATTGAAATTCTAAGTTCTAGGGGACTGATGACCTCAGATGTTAAGTCCCGTAGTGCTCAGAGCCATTTGAACCATTTTGCATATGTTATGACTTGCGCCTGTAATTTAATGAATTACTCATACTATCTATCTATATCCGGATCCCGCTGCAGCTACTGCCGGGTCAGGGTGGTGACGAGTCCTCTCCATTTGGCTCGGTCCTCCTCCCACTTTTCTTCCTCCACTTGCTGCCAGGTCACACCTCTCCTTTTCAGAGATATTCTCACTCCTGTTTTCCACCTTCTCGGGCGCCCTCTGGGTCTTTTTCCATATATCTTTAGTTCTTATATAAATTTGGGGAGTCTCTGTCCACACATCCTCTTAACATGCCCGTAGCATCTTAATCTCTTTATTTTCAATTCCTTTTCTCATACTTTGTTGTTTAAGATCCTTTCTGAAATCTACGTTCCTTTCTCTGTCCATTCTTGTTTTTCCCTTAACTGCTCTGAGAAATTTCATTTCCCCTGCTTGCAGTCTGCTCCAGTCCCTTTCTGTCATTTTCCATCTTTCTCCTCCATAGGTGACAATAGGGAAGCAATAACTCTTATACATAAGGAGTTTTGCTCATACTACTTTCTTGAATATTGGTGTGACTTGCGCAACTGTCCAATCTCTGGATATGGATCTTTCGTCGAGCGTGCGGTTGTATATGATTGTGGAGTATGGAGCTATCTCACCAGCATACTCTGAAAGCAACCTAACTGGTATACAATCTGGACCGGAAAATTTGCTTTCATGAAGTGATTTATGTTGTTTCACTACTTCGAGGATATTTATTTCTAAGTTACTCTTGTTGGCAGCTGTTCTTGATTCGAATTCTGGAGTATTTACTTCCTCTTTTTCGATGAAGGAATTTCGGAAGATTGTGTTTAGTAACTCTGCTTTGGCAGCACTGTCGTCGATAGAATCTCCATTGCTATCGCGCAGAGAAGGCATTGATTGTGCCTTGCCGCTAGCATACTTTACACACGACTAGAATCTCTTTGCATTTTCTGTCAGGTTTCGAGACAAAGTTTCATTGTGGAAACTATTATATGCATGACGAAGTCCGCGCTAAATATCGGGCCTCTGTATAAGATCGCCACTCTTGGAGATTTTGCGTTCTTTAAATTTGGCATTTTTTTTTCGTTGTTTCTGCAACAGTGCTCTGAACCGTTTCGTGTACCAAGAGGGATCAGCTCCATCGTTTGTTAATTTACTTGGTATAAATATCTCAATTGCTGTCGATACTATTTCTTTGAATTCAAGCCACATCTGTTCCACACTAACGTTGCTAATTTGGAAGGAGTGGAGATTGTCTCACAGGAAGACAATGTTTATCTGCTTTTTTACACAGATGTGCTTTTCGTTTATTTTTTGGGGGATTTAGGAGTTGAAACATTCAGTCTCGCTACACTGACCCTGTGTTCACTAATCCCTGTTTCCTTCTTGATGTTCGTTATTAACAGGATTATTTGTCGCTAAGAGGTTAAGTGTTTTTTCACAACTGTTTAATATTCGCGTGGGATCATGTACTAACTGCTCGAAATAATTTTCAGAGAATGCGTCTATTACATTTTCGGATGATGTTGATGCGTACCGCCGGATTTAAACATGTATTTTCGCGAACATATCGAGCGTAAATCAAACTCACCACCAAATATAACTGCATGAGTTGGGTATGTGTTTGAAATTAAACTCAAGTTATCTTTGAAGCTTTGAGTTGGCAGCTCGATAAGAGGAAACAGTTATTATTTTGTTTCGAAGAATGATCTCTGCCCATACTAATTCACAGGAACTATCTACTTCAATTTCGGTACAAGATAAACTAATTTCTCTGCCTCGTGATGACTGGGTGTTGTGTGGTGTCCTAAGGTTAGTTAGGTTTAAGTAGTTCTAAGTTCTAGGGGACTGATGACCATAGATGTTAAGTCCCATAGTGCTCAGAGCCATTTGAACCATAAACTACTTCTAGCAGCAACAAACACGCCGCCGCCAACTGTGTTTAGCCTATCCTTCTGAAACAATGTTAGGTTCTTCGCAAAAATTTCACCTGAACTTACCTACGGCTTTAGCCAGCTTTCAGTGCATATAACGGTTTGAGCATCAGTGCATTCTATTAACCATATGGGTATGTTCTTTCGGATATGACCGAAAGAACAGACACCATGGTGGATCGTGACAGCCGTGAAGAACGAAATTTCGATGAATTACAAACATCAGCTGTGTACGGGACGTTGATGGAAATCAACGGGTGCAGTTGAAAATGTGTGCCCGACCGGGATGTCTGCTTACCAGGCACGCGCTCTAACCCCTAAGCCATCGCGTACACAGGAATTAGCGCGGCTGCGCAGACTTACCCTAAGCACGCCCCCCCAGCAGACCCACAACCTCAGCTTACTCCACACACTACGAAAGTAGTGTTGCTTACCCACATACCTCAATGCTCATGGCAAGGACTATTCTCGCACGAGGTCGAGCGGGAAATGATCCTTGGCTTGTGATCGCCGAAATTACGAGTGTATGACGGGGGCGTGCTTAGGATAAGTCCGCGCAGCCGCAATGATTCATATGTCCTCGGCGGCTTAGGGTAACACAATACACATATAGCTAATAGAAAGCATTGACGTGCAAACCGCCAAATCACAAGCCAAGGTTCATTTCTGAGCGAATGCACACATACGCTCGAACTCTTGCGGTAATAGGCCTTGCCCTCAGCATTGAGATTAATGGGCAGGCAGCACTCCTTTCGTAGTGTGTCGAGAAAGCTGAGAATGTGGGTCTGCTTGGGGGGGGGGGGGGACGTTTTTCTGAACAGTACGTTGCATGGCATCCCAGATATGCTCAATAATGTTAATGTTTGGGGAGTCTGGTGGCCAGCGGAAGTGTTTAAACTCAGGACGGTATTCATGGAGCCAGTCTGTAGCAATTCTGGACGTGTGGGGTGTCGCATTGTCCTGCTGTATTTTCCCAAATTCGCCGGAATGCACAATGGACCTCAGTGGCTGCAGTTGATCAGGCAGGATGCTTATGTACGTGTTACTTGTCAGAGTCGTATCTAGAAGTAACACGGGTCCCATATCACTCCAAATGCACATGCCCCACATCATTACAAAAACCTCCACCAGCTTCCCCTGCCGACATGCAGGCGCTTCAGGCCGGAACCACGCGACTGCTACGGTAGCAGGTTCGAATCTTGCCTCGGGCATGGATGTGTGTGATGTCCTTAGGTTGGTTAGGTTTAAGTAGTTCTAAGTTCTAGGGGACTGATGAGCTCAGATGTTAAGTCCCATAGTGCTCGGAGACATTTGAACCTTTTTTTTTCTTTTTCTTTTTTTTCTTTTTTTTTTTTTTTTGACATTCAGGATCCATGGTTTCATGAGGTCTCCATACCCGTACACGTCCATTCACTCGCCACAATTGGAAACGATACTCGTCCGACCAGGCAACATGGTTGTACTCATCAACAGTCCAGTGTCGGCGTTGACGAGTCCAGGCGAGGCGTAAATCTTTGTGTCGTGCAGTCTTCAAGGGTACACGAGTGGACCTTCGGCTCCGAAAGCCCATATCGATTATGTTTCGGTGAATGGTTCGCACGCTGACACTTGCTGATGGCCCAGCATTGAAATCTGCAGCAATTTGCGTAAGGGTTGCACTTCTATCACGTTGAAAGATTCTCTTCAATCGCTGTTGGTTCCGTTCTTGCAGGATCTTTTTCCGGCCGCAGTGATGTCGGAGATTTGATGCTTTACCTGATTCCTGATATTCACGGTACACTCGTGAAATGATCGTAAGGGAAAATCCATACTTCATCGCTACTTCGGAGATGCTGTGTCCCATCGCTCGTGCGCCGACTATAATACCACGTTCAAACTCACTTAAATCTTGATAACCTGCCATTTTAGCAGCAGTAACCGATCTAACAACTGCGCCAGACACTTGTCTCCTACAGGCGTTGCTGGCCGCAGCGTCGTATTCTGTCTGTTTACATATCTCTGCATTTGAATACGCATCCTTATACCACTTTATTTGGCGCTTCAATGTATGACTAGGTACATGATTCTCATGGTTTGCGAATGTGAATAGTTGTCATGATGGAAGATTGCATGTGCATAGCAGAATATATGTGTATGTTCACGAGATCTAGATTCTGATTGCGGTTCTCTATCTGTGCGTAAAAGACGTGGCGTATCGTGTGCAGATATGTCAATTAAAGTAATCTCTTTCTAGTTGCTGGTCCTCTTGAGGAAAAAATGACAGTCACCTACCTTGCGTCAGCAACAATAAATAATTAAAGTAAAGATAAGAAAATGACTAAAATTGAGAGGTCTGAAAAATGACCTTAAACTTGCGGACCTTGGGCGCAGTTTCTGAAAGCAGAAATAATAACGCACTTCCATTATTAAAAAGTCTATAAACGACTAATGTAGCAGAAAAAGTCCAAAATCGCCTTTTCTGGTGGATGAACTGTACCCGGACGCCAAACTCGAAACCCAGATGCTTACGCAGTGATCTCTAACCGCAGAAACAACGGAAAATGCCGATAAATGATATAAAGAGGAAAATGTCTAAAACTGTTCCTGTAGGATTCAAATCCAAGGCCTACTGGACGTGAAAGTATGAGGAGTCAGTTATTTTTACATAAGATAAATGACCAAGTTTGTCGCCATCAAAGCTTGTTCTACTTCCACACCATGTGAACTTAATGTATTTTCCATTTCAAGTTAGAATTTTGCGCTATCTCTACATATGTGAAATGTATTTTTGCTATTTACAACTTCTAAATGGAATTATCTGATCAGAAAAAAACGACTCCAAGATGTGTCTGTGTCTGGCCGAATACTAACAACTGAAGAATCTGTTTACGTCTTGATAGTTGGCTTGGTTCAAATGGCTCTGAGCACTATGGGACTTCACATCTGAGGTCATCAGTCCCCAAGAACCTAGAACTACTTAAACCTAACTAACCTAAGGACATCACACACATCTATGCCCGAGGCAGGATTCGAACCTGCGACCGTAGAGGTCGCGCGGTTCCAGACTGAAGAGCCTAGAACCACTCGGCCACCCTGGTCGGCTATTCCTTCTTTCAGTCTTCTCATGAACGCCAAAATAACATTTCCTGAGATAAGCGACAACGCGGTAGATGTTGTTGTTGTTGTGGTCTTCAGTCCAGAGACTGGTTTGATGCAGCTCTCCATGCTACCCTATCCTGTGCAAGCTTCTTCATCTCCCAGTACTTACTGCAACCCATATCCTTCTGAACCTGCTTTATGTATTCATCCCTTGGTCTCCCTCTACGATTTTTACCCTCTACGCTGCCCTCCAGTGCTAAATTTGTGATCCCTTGATGCGTCAGAACATGTCCTACTAACCGGTCCCTTCTTTTTGTCAAGTTGTGCCACATACTCCTCTTCTCCCCAGTTCTATTCAATACTTCATCATTAGTTATGTGATCTACCCGTCTAATCTTCAGCATTCTTCTGTAGCACCACATTTCGAAAGCTTCTGTTCTCTTCTTGTCCAAACTATTAATCGTCCATGATTCACTTCCATATATGGCCACACTCCATACAAATACTTCCAGAAAAGACTTCCTGACACTTAAATCTATACTCGATGTTAACAAATTTCTCTTCCTCAGAAACGCTTTCCTTGCCATTGCCAGTCTACATTTTATATCCTCTCTACTCCGACCATCATCAGTTATTTTGCTTCTCAAATAGCAAAACTCCTTTACTACTTTAAGTGTCTCATTTCCTAATCTAATTCCCTCAGCATCACCCGACTTAATTCGACTACATTCCATTATCCTCGTTTTGCTTTTGTTGATGTTCATCTTATATCCTCCTTTCAAGACACTGTCCATTCCGTTCAACTGCTCTTCCAAGTCCTTTGCTGTCTCTGATAGAATTACAATGTCTTCGACGAACCTCAAAGTTTTTATTTCTTCTCCATGGATTTTAACACCTACTCCGAATTTTTCTTTTGTTTCCTTTACTGCTTGCTCAATATACAGATTGAATAACATCGGGGAGAGGCTACAACCCTGTCTCACTCCCTTCCCAACCAATGCTTCCCGTTCATGCCCCTCGACTCTTATAACTGCCATCTGGTTTCTGTACAAATTGTAAATAGCCTTTCGCTCCCTGTATTTTACCCCTGCCACCTTTTGAATTTGAAAGAGTGTATTCCAGTCAACATTGTCAAAAGCTTTCTCTAAGTCTACAAATGCTAGGTTTGCCTTTCCTTAATCTTTCTTCTAAGATAAGTCGTAAGGTCAGTATTGCCTCAAGTGTTCCAATATTTTTACGGGATCCATACTGATCTTCCTCGAGGTCGGCTTCTACCAGTTTTTCCATTCGCCTGTAAAGAATTCGCGTTAGTACGTTGCAGCTGTAACTTATTAAACTGATAGTTCGGTAGTTTTCACATCTGTCAACACCTTCTTTCTTTGGGATTGGAATTGTTATATTCTTCTTGAAGTCTGAGGGTATTTCACCTGTCGCATACATCTTGCTCACCAGATGGTAGAGTTTTGTCAGGACTGACTCTCCCAAGGCCATCAGTAGTTCTAATGGAATGTTGTCTACTCCGGGGGCCTTGTTTAGATAATCAGTTAAAATCTCTCGCTACAGTTAACGCCACTAGACTGTATGGAATACCTATAGATTCTAAATAGAGTAGGCGAAGGAACTTACTCCTCTGCTCGCATCGATACGATAGTTCTCTGGAGGAACGAAGCGCTCCTAGGTCATTCCCGTTCAAATGGCTCTGAGCACTATGGGACTTAACTTCTGAGGTCATCAGCCCCCTAGAACTTAGAACTACTTAAACTAAACTAACCTAAGGACATCACGCACATCCATGCTCGAGGCAGGATTCGAACCTGCGACCGTAGCGTTCGCGCGGTTCCAGACTGTAGCGCCTAGAACCGCTCGGACACCCCGGTTCGGCGGTCATTCCCGTGTCCTGGGAGGGTCGTCATACAGACGCACACGATTTCAAGCCTATATCTCTGAGAGAGGTCTGTTGTAGAATTGTTGATACGTTTTGTGCTCGCATGGTGTGACATATAATGAAGACAAAACTTTCGCCTGTGGAATCAAGATAGATTATGTAAACAATGACTGTTTGAAACCCGCCTCGCTGTATTCGATCACGAGATCGACAAGGCAGTAGCGTCCAGATTGATGCCGTGTTCTTTGACGTCCGGTAGGCGCTTGATACAGTACAGCACTGACGCCATGTTAACAAACTACTATCGTGAGGAATATCTAACCACGTTTGTGACAGAACAACTGGTAGCAAGTAGGATACAGCATTTCATTCAGTAACGGAGGAAAATGTTCTGACTTAAGAAGTAACCTCAGGCGTATCCCAAGGGCGTGTGAAACGACCGTTACTGTTAATTATATATAATTTACAAATCGACTAGTGGATGAAGACGGAAGCTCCCTGAGACTGTTCCCGTATGGTGTTTTCGCTAAGATAAAAAAAACTGTAGCGAAACGCAGGAACACGAACAATGGGACGCTTGCATCAGGGATTGGCTTTTAATCTTCATTACTATAACAAATGTAACGTATTGCGAGTAAATACGTAGAAAAAAAAGGCTCTGAGCACTATGGGACTTAACATCTAGGGTCATCAGTCCCCTAGAACTTAGAACTACTTAAACCTAACTAACCTAAGGACAGCACACAACACCCAGCCATCACGAGGCAGAGAAAATCCCTGACCCCGCCGGGAATCGAACCCGGGAACCCGGGCGTGGGAAACGAGAACGCTACCGCACGACCACGAGATGCGGGCTATACGTAGAAAGATTGGTTATTATTTGATTACACAATTTCGAACAATCACTGGTAGCAGTCACATATATTAAATTTCGAGAAATACGCGTCTGGAGCGATTTGAAGTGGTACGGCCACCTAAAACTAATCGTAGGAAAGGCAGATGCCAGACTGAGAAAAATCCTCATGTAGTGTCCAAGCGCGACGAAGGTAGCTTACAAAATCCTTTGTTTCCGCGAAACTAGAGTTTTGCTCATCAGCTGGGATCTGTACCAGAGAGAACTGATAGAGGAAATAGGAAAGATCAAAAGAAGAGTAGTGCGTTTCTTCACAGTTTCGTGTGAAAGCAGGAAGGAAATGCTCGCCCAATTGTAGTGGCAGATGCTCAAGGAAAGGCGTTGTGCATCGCGGTGTGATTTACTGTTAAAATTCCGAGAGCAGTTTTCTGGAAGAGTCAGCGAATATGTTGCTTCGTCCTATATACACTACTGGCCATTAAAATTGCTACACCACAAAGATGACGTGCTACAGACGCGAAATTTAGTGATTTTCTCTTCCGAGCATTCACACAAGGTTGGCGCCGGTGGCGACACTTACAACGTGCTGACATGAGAAAAGTTTCCAACCGATTTCTCATACACAAATAGCAGTTGACCGGCGTTGCCTGGTGAAACGTTGTTGTGATGCCTCGTGTAAGGAGGAGAAATGCGTATCATCACGTATCCGACTTTGATAAACGTCGGATTGTCGTCTATCGCGATTGCGGTTTATCGCATCGCGACATTGCTGCTTGCGTTGGTCAAGATCCAATGACCGTTGGCAGAATATGGAATCGGTGGGTTCAGGAGGGTAATACAGAACGCCGTGCTGCATCCCAACGGCCTCGTATCACTAGCAGTCGAGATGACAGGCATCTTATCCGCATGGCTGTAGCGGATCGTGCAGCCACGTCTCGATCCCTGAGTCTACAGATGGGGACGTTTCCAAGACAACAACCATCTGCACGAACAGTTCGACGACGTTTGCAGCATGGACTATCAGCTCGGAGACCATGGCTGCGGTTACCCTTGACCCTGCATCACATACAGGAGCGCCTGTGATGGTGTACTCAACGACGAACCTGGGTGCACGAATGGCAAAACGTCATTTTTTCGGATGAATCCAGGTTCTGATTACAGGATCATGATGGTCGCATCCATGTTTGGCGACATGGCGGTGAACGTACATTGGAAGCGTGTATTCGTCAGCGCCATACTGGCGTATCACCCGGCGTGATGGTATTGGGTGCCATTGGTTACACGTCTCGGTCACCTCTTGTTCGCACTGACGGCACTTTGAATAGTGGACGTTACATTTCAGATATGTTACGACCTGGGGCTCTGCCCTTCATTCGGTCCCTGCGAAACCCTACATTTTAGCAGGATAATGCACGACCGCATGTTGCAGTTCCTGTACGGGCCTTTCTGGACGCAGAAAATGTTCGACTGCTGCCCTGGCCAGCACATTCTCCAGATCTCTCATCAATTGAAAACGTCTGGTCAATGGTGGTCGAGCAACTGGCTCGTCACAATACGCCAGTCACTACTGTTGATGAACTGTGGTATCGTGTTGAAGCTGCGTGGGCAGCTGTACCTGTACACGTCATCCAAGCTCTGTTTGACTCCATGCGCAGGCGTATCAAGGCCGTTATAACGGCCAGAGTTGGTTGTTCTGGGTACTGCTTTCTAATCATCTATGCACCCAAATTGCGTGAAAATGTAATGACATGTCAGTTCTAGTGTATTTGTCCAACGAATACCCGTTTATCATCTGCATTTCTTCTTGGTATAGAAATTTTTAATGGCCAGTAGTGTGTATCTCCCGAAATTGCCGTGAACCTTAGATGACAATAGTACACGGAGTACCTTCTTTCACAGAGAAAAAGCGACTTGTGGAATATAGAGAGTGATGGAGGTGTATACCGGGCTGAAACTATGTGCAGGACTATTACCGGTATGCGAATCATAATCGTTGTTGAGACCTTAAGCTCTTGCAGCGAATTAACTGTTTTTATTCCACTGGGATGCTCAGGCACGTGGCTGAGCACTTTTTCCCATGCCTTACTGAGAGTGAAGCCACTGTCCCTGTTGATCAGACTGTCGGTCGCCCTTTTATCAATAGCCTCCTTTACAACAAAATCCTGAAACAACGAACAGAAAAAGTTTGACTGTTCTGCCAGTGGACGGCTGCAGTTAACTTGGATAGGAGAGGTCGCATTTGAGAATTGAAAACCTTACAGGACGTAGATGGAGCGAATCGCAATTACGTCAACTGCCGTCTGTTTCAGGCGGGACGACGGAGAAGAAGAGCAGAAGTCTCCTTCCGACCAGCCGCCTCCATACGCCGAGCCACAGCCTCAGCCTGCACCTCCGCCCAGTACTGCCAACGTTCAACAGCCAGTGTGTACGTATACGGTGCAAGTATCCAGCGGTAAAAGAAAGATACAGCTTAAAATTTAATTTTCTTTTTCTGTCCGGAAACTAACAATAGCTTTTCATTTTATTTATTTATTTATTGTTTCGTGGGACCAAATTAAGGAGAAGTCTCCATGGTCATGGAACGAGTCAATTCATGAAATTATAACACGATAGTAGAAACAGATAAAATGAAATATAAGTAACATATTCAGGCGACAAGTCGTAGTTTTAAATAAGGAAAATCAACAATGTAACACTGGAATTTGCTTAGTTTTTCAGCTCTTCCAGGAGCTCCTCGACAGAATAGGAGTGAGCCACGAGAAAACTCTTCAGTTTGGACTTAAAAGTGTTTGGGCTACTGCTAAGATTTTTGAGTTCTTGTGGTGGCTTATTGAAAATGGATGCAGCCGAATACTGCACTCCTTTCTGCACGAGAGTCAAGGAAGTGCATTCCACAGGCAGATTTGATTTCTGCCTAGTATTAACTGAGTGAAAGCTGCTAACTCTTGGGAATAAGCTAATATTGCTAACAACAAACGACATTAAAGAAAATATATACTGTGAGGCCAATGTCACAATTCCCAGACTATTGAATAGGGGTCGACAAGAGGTTCTCGAACTTACACCACATATAGCTCGAACAGCCCGTTTTTGAGCCAAAAATACCCTTTTTGAATCAGAAGAATTACCCCAAAAACTAATACCATACGACGTAAGTGTATGAAAATATGCGAAGTAGACTACTTTTCGTGTTGAACTGTCACTTATTTCATATACTCTTCTAATGATAAATAAAGCAGTAACTAGTTTCTGAACAAGATCCTGAACATGGGCTTTTCACAACAGCTTACTATCTATCGGAATGCCTAGGAACTTAAACTGTTCCGTCTCGCTTATAATATGCCCATTCTATCTGATTAAAATATCAGTTCTTGTTGAATTATGAGTTAGAAACTGTAAAAACTAAGTCTTACTGTGATTTAGCATCAAATTATTTTCCACAAGCCACGAACTTATTTCATGAACTACATTATTTGATACTGTTTCACACAAGATCCTTCACTACCAAGCTGGTGTCATCAGCAAACAGAAATATTTTTGAATCACCTGTAATACTAGAAGGCATATCATTTATATAAATAAGAAACAGCAGTGGCTCCAGCACCGACCCTTTGGGAGCGCCCCACTTAACAGTGCCCCACTGGGACTGAACGTCAATACCACTCTCAATATCGCGGAGAATTACCTTCTGCTTTCTGTTCTTAAAGTAAGAGGCGAACCAATTGTAAGCTACTCCCCTTACTCCATAATAGTCCAACTTCTGCAATAATATTTTGTGGTCAGCACAGTCAAAAGCCTTCGTTAAATCAAAGAAAACACCTAGCGTTCGCAACCTTTTATTTAATCCGTCCAAAACATCACAGAGAAGAGAGAATATAGCATTTTCAGTTGTTGAACCATTTCTAAAACCAAACTGTACATTTGACAGCAAATTATGTGAATTTAAATGCTCCAGTAGCATTGTATGTACAACATTCTCGATAACTTTAGCAAACACCGATGGCATAGAAATAGGTCTAAAATTGTCAACATTATCCCTGTCTCCATTTTTATAAAGTGGCTTCACTACCGAGTACTTTAATCGGTCAGGAAACCGACCACTCCTACAGGAAAAGTTACAGATATGGCTAAGTACTGGGCTAACATGCATAGAACAATACTTCAGTATTCTGCTAGATACCCCGTCATATCCATGAGAGTTCTTGGTCTTTACTGATTTAATTATTAACTCCATCTTCCTCTTGTCAGTATCATGGAAGAGCATTTCAGATAACAGTCACGGAACACTTTTTTCTAAGAGGGCTATATGATTCCCCGTTGGGACTAGGTTTCTATTTAGTTCACCTGCTATATTCAGAAAGTGATTATTAAATACTGTACATATATGCGACTTATCAGTTGGTTGGTTGGTTGGTTTGAGGATTAAAGGGACCAAACCGACTTATCAGTAACACGGACATTCCCACTACGCACTGATTCTATATCCTCGACCTGCCTCTGCAGACCAGGCACTTCCTTTACGACTGACCATTTTTTAAAATTTTATCCTGAGACTTAGCTATTCTATTGGCATACCACATACTTTTTGCCTTCCTAGTAACATTTTTAAGCACCTTAGAATACTGTTTGTAATGGGCTGCTGCATTTAGATTTTGACTGTTTCTAACGTGGCCTAGTATTAGGCTACGTTCAGGGCTTCTTCTTGTTCAATTCGTTAAAGTTGCATCTTTAGGGACAGGCCAGGGTATGTTTCATGTCTTGCACAACACCATAATAGCATTTGTCGTCATCTACGTTACCATGACACCACTTGATCACTTTTGTTTTTACTGGAGCCACGCCTGTTCTTATGCGGTTGAGGGTCCTCCGCGTTTTCCAGTTTGTGTGAGTGTCCGCCGGGCACTATCCGCTTTACGAGATCTCAGTCGTCCAGGCTCGCTCTCAGGGCCAAAGAGCAGGATGTGGATCATCAATGGTTTGTCTGAGCCTCTCTGTGAATTCGTGAGATGTTCTTCAGCAGCTGCGACTCGCAAGACCAGAAGCTCAGCAAAGCTTTGGTGCGGGTCCGCTTTTCGTAGATCCTGTTGTGATTAGACATGTTCCAGTAAGGCTTATGTCGACCTTCTTCGCATGGGTGGATCCAGTCCATTCTTGGCAGGCATATCCAGCTGTAGGGAAGAATAGAGCTTGGGCAGTGGTTTCAGGATAGTAGGTTTTGCTCCCCATTTTCTGTTTACGAGTTTCCGCAAATTATTCTTACTGGAAGCCACATTCTAATGGTTATTTTCGCAGTGGTATCTATGTGTCAGGGAACTTTCTAACGCCACACCCAGATAATTCAGTTCATCTGTATGTTCCAGTGTGGTATTATTCAACAAAGCATTGTGCTTCTGCTTTGTTTGCCGAAATCGAAGGTGGAAAGCTCTTACTTGAGACTTCGAAGAATTCGGTTTAAGGGAGTTGCTTTCATAGTATTCTGATAAGACTTTGAGTGCTTTCTCCAGCTTCTGCTCTACCTCCTCGAAAGTCCTCCCCTGAGCTGTGATTGCCAAGTCACCTGCATATAGGAAATGCTTAGTATGATTTGGTACTGGCTGGCCATTAGTGTATAGGTTATAAATGAAGGCGGCCAGAACGCTTCCCTGGGACAACCCATCTCATTGGTTTCCCTATCTGGTCTCCTTTCGATCGAGAACGACGCAAAATTTTCTGTTTTTGGAATGGAGACTCAATGATCTCGACAAAATGGCAATTTGCAGATTGTATGGAAGAGCAACCGTATGGAGAGCTGAGATCGACCAGTGCTAGCCCTAAAATCTTTTTACTTTCGTACCCTTCTTCTATATGTTCTGTCAGGTACATAAATCAGCTGGTGCATACTTTGCCCGGCCTAAAAGCAGCTTCTTGAGGGATGCGTTTCAGATCGATAGAGTCTGCCATACGGTTGAAAATGAGTTTCTCATGCAGTTTGTTCAGGTGACAAAGAAATGAGACAAGTCGGTGGTTTCTTTCCAGACTTCAGCAACGCCTCTATCCTTGCCTCTCCCCACATTTTTTGAGGATATTGTTAGTTTTGTGCCGGCCGCGGTGGTCGTGCGGTTCTAGGCGCTCCAGTCCGGAGCCACGCTGTTGCTACGGTCGTAGGTTCGAATCCTGCCTCGGGCATGGGTGTGATGTGATGCCCTTAGGTTAGTTAGGTTTAAGTAGTTCTAAGTTCTAGGGGACTGATGACCACAGCAGTTGAGTCCCATAGTGCTTAGAGCCATTTGAACCATTTTTGTTAGTTTTATGACAATGGTTGAAGAGCTGCAGGATACACATTTTGGCGCCCAGGCAAAATGTTTTATCTGCTCCCTGCACATATCATCCACCCCAGCCGCTTTACCGTTTTTCATAGTACTGAAGCCCTGGTTGAGTTCTTTCGTAGTGAAAGGCACTGAGAACGTGTGGGTTTTCCATTACATGATTCAGTTGATTTTTAGTTTTTGCCGTTTTGCATTGAACTTTTCATTCGAGGGCAGTTGGAGGGCCAAAAGCAGTCTGGAGCCTTTCTAGATCACCGCTGAGCTTTTTAATAAGATACCAGGCTATTTTGCTCCTGTCTGTCATGTCCATCTTTTGCAGAGTCTCAATCCATCTACTGTGCCTCGCTTCACTTAGTATTTCCAGCAGTGCTGTACTGCATATTACGGTTTCTTCATGGAAAGGGTCCTTCTGATATAATTTCTCATATTTAGCAAGGAGCTTCTTAGATCCATGTGAAAGTCCGCGAGTGAACTGCTGTGTGCAACAGCGTGGTATATGTTGTCTTGAGATTCTTTGCAATATTTTTACAAATGCCTAGTAATGTTCATTTGGTCTTCCTAAAGTTAAATCTTCTGCAGAAGGGCACTGCAGTGACCTTAACTGTGGCATACACCTGTATCCCGTGCTGGGTTCGAGGAATGGGCTGCTATACCATTTTAATACAGCAGCGTTGTAGCCACGCTACCGTATTTTACACAGCCGGCCGCTGTGGCCGAGCGGTTCTAGGAGCTTCAGTCTGGAAACGCGCGACCGCTACGGTCGCGGGTTATAATCCTGCCTCGGGCATGGATGTGTATGATGTCCTTAGATTAGTTTAAGTAGTTCTAAGTTGCAGGGGACTGATGACCTCAGATGTTAAGTCCCATAGTGCTCAGAGCCATTTGAACCATTTGAACCATATTTTACACGTAAAGGAGTAGAGAAGTTTTGGGTCATGCTCACACCTCCAGCAGATGACCGTTCTCATTTGTTCCGTTGTAGCCCCAGTTAATGCTGCGGCAGTTGAAATCCCCTACTGCGGATTTGGCATTTTGGTTGTTGACCTTTTTTTTTGCGGTAAGAAAGTAATTTCTTTTACTGGAAGTTTGTACGCAGCTGTAACTGTGAAGTTTTCCACTTTCTAGTTTTCGTATTTCAGTGCCATTATTTGTGGTTTTATTGACAGAGGTCACGATTACGTCTGGTCTAATGAATTTGGCACTGCCGTGTTTGGGGTCTAGTGCTTCCACTCTAATCGCATTCCCTGTATTCCTTGCGTTTTTGCTTCGCCGCCCCTGTGAGTTTCTTGAACGCATAATACGACCCATTTATGTGTTTGGGAGTGTGACGACAACATGACTTCTTTGGTCCTTGTCATTACCTCGAGCTTTATATTTACAGTCGTCGCAGTTGACTCTGAGAAGTGCCTATTTCGGATCTCGTCGACGATGAGGTCATTAGAGACTGATTACAAGGTCGGACTGAACAAGGTGAGGGATCGAAATCGGCCATTCCATTTCACAGTAAGCAGCTTCGTATTCATCTAAAGCGATGTGGGGAAACCAGGAGAAAACTGAGTCTGGATGGCCCTACGGATATTTCAACCACCGTCCTTCCGAATAGAAATCCACGGGCCACCTTCCTCGGTACCCTGAAAACAAGTTCCAGAGAAACACCTTAGAGCATTTGTCGCCACGATGTCACACGAACACGTGTTTCTCTAAGAATAATGCATGTTCTCCCTCGTTCCTCGCTGGCTGAGAGTACTGCACTGAATTTAAATATTCTGTAGTTTTGTTGGACATATTGCATACAAAAACAACATATGCCTAAAAATTGCACAAGTTAATTCATACGCATACAGGTGAAAGGGATTACTATACATATTTAAAATTGCAGATAGTTCATACATTTAAATATTTATATAATACACTTCATATATTTAAACATTCTTCAATGGAGTAACATCATTCATGCGTTAAATATGACTTTAAAAATTTTGCATAGTTTTTGACACCAGTATTCGTTTGTATGTGCTTGTTAAGTCTGTTATAAAATTAAACACCCACGTGGAAAATATCTTTTTGCTACGTGGATGCGCTGATTTCGCTCAAATTTAAGTTCCCGTTTTGTTTGGCATAGTGATCATGAATACAACACTATTTTTGCAGTCTGCTGTCCTCATCTGTTACATTTATTTTAAAGGAAGCAATAGAGAAGAAAGGAAGATTAGGATTCAACGTCCCGTCGACATCGAGGTCATTAGAGACGGTGTAAGAGCTCAGATTGTTTCAAGGATGGTGCAGAAATCGGTCGCGCCCTTTTAAGGAAATGAGCGATTTAGGGAAATCACGTAAAACCTAAATCCAGATGTCCAACGCGGATATGAAACGTTGTCCTCCGGAACGCCATCCCAATATGCTAACCACTGCTAACCAGTTCTCTACCTCGCTCGGTAAAGAAATAAACACAAGGTTTCCGTAACGTATATACACGGTAAAGGAGTAGTACGTAAGTTCTTAAACAATGCTCTAGATGAATCTCTAAGTTTATATCCAAACACTATCCTAACGACAATTTGTTGCAGCCTGAACTTGCAGATAGCTGCTTCATAGTTTCCCCAAAATGTGACCCATAATTTAAGGCGAGAATTAAAGTAGGCGTGATGTGCACCCTTTACTGTTTTCTGCTTTTCTCACTTTCAGGATTTTATTGAACAAATAAGATAGCAAGTTTGCTCAATTTTGAGTCAGATATTGTTTATGCTTATATCATCTAATGTTGGTTTGCAGTTATAGTCGTAAGAATATGGTTTCTACACTCTTAGCATCTGGTTTATCGTTGTGAGAGGTTACGAAGATGTACATATGCTTGTCCGAAGTATGTACGTATGCTTGTCCGAAGCATCGCTAGATTTCTTTGTTTATTTTAAGGTGGTTATTCTGTGCCCAGTAGTTAAGTTTCTCTGTGAAAGTGTTTACTAGTATCTGTAACTCTTTCTTGTTTCCCCATTTTAACAGAACTATGCGTGTTTTCTGCTAATGTGACAGTTTTATGGGCTCCACATTTAAGCTCAGATTATTGATGCGTAAAGGAACAGAAGTGGTACATTTCCGAGCTTTCAGGTATACCATATTTAATTAGATTTTACTCTGATATGTGTTCAGAAATAATTTCAACATTTACATTAGTGAGCTTGATGCTGAATTCTCGCAAACGATTACTGAGGAAGGAACTGATCCAGCCGTTGGATAGACCGCAGAATTCACAAGCGTCGACAGCAGAATCTTATGTTCTGCCATTTCAAAAGCTTCTGATCGCTTGTAGTTGGTGAGGTCGTGTGTTTGGTGTCTTGTGCAGTGGTGGCGACTGAGGTGGTGATCGGCCCTGAGTCGTGCTCCCTGGTGTGCCCCTTCTGCCACGCTTCCGTGAAGACCCGGGTGGACGTCGTCAGCAACAGCAGGACACACTGCAGCGCCTGCGTCCTGTGTCTGGTGGGGTAAGGCGCTCTTACACCTGTTGCCGCTCGCCGGTTTATCATGCTTTCCTTACTATAGCATTTCGTAGTTATCGCTTTGCTTTTTTCTGATAGCGTTGTTTTCTAAACGCAAACGACGTTTTAACTTCGGAAGTAACATATTAACGGGCCTTCACACGTTCAGTAATACTGTCAGACCATCAATATATTAACCGTCTGTGAGCGCGTATTGACCTATTGTCGGTACTAGAAATATTGATGGTCTTCAATGTGTTCTCAGCATTGCAGAACTATAGACCTATATCTCTAACGTCGATCAGTTGTAGAATTTTGGAACACGTATTATGTTCGAGTATAATGACTTTTCTGGAGACTAGAAATCTACTCTGTAGGAATCAGCATGGGTTTCGAAAAAGACAGCCGTGTGAAACCCAGCTCGCGCTATTCTTCCACGAGACTCAGAGGGCCATAGACACGGGTTCACAGGTAGATGCCGTGTTTCTTGGCTTCCGCAAGGCGTTCGATACAGTTCCCCGCAGTCGTTTAATGAACAAAGTAAGAGCATATGGACTATCAGACCAATTGTGTGATTGGATTGAAGAGCTCCTAGATAACAGAACGCAGCATGCCATTCTCAATGGAGAGAAGTCTTCCGAAGTAAGAGTGATTTCAGGTATGCCGCAGGGGAGTGTCATAGGACCGTTGCTATTCACAATATACATAAATGACCCTGTGGATGACATCGGAAGTTCACTGAGGCTTTTTGCAGATGATGCTGTGGTGTATCGAGAGGTTGTAACAATGGAAAATTGTACTGAAATGCAGGAGGATCTGCAGCGAATTGACGCATGGTGCAGGGAATGGCAATTGAATCTCAATGTAGACAAGCGTAATGTGCTGCGAATACGTAGAAAGATAGATCCCTTATCATTTAGCTACAAAATAGTAGGTCAGCAACTAGAAGCAGTTAATTCCATAAATTATCTGGGAGTGCGCATTAGGAGTGATTTAAAATGGAATGATCATATAAAGTTGATTGTTGGTAAAGCAGATGCCAGACTGAGATTCATTGGAAGAATCCTAAGGAAATGCAATCCGAAAACAGAGGAAGTAGGTTACTGTACGCTTGTTCGCCCACTGTTTGAATACTGCTCAGCAGTGTGGGATCCGTACCAGATCGGGTTGATGGAAGAGATAGAGAAGATCCAACGGAGTGCAGCGCGCTTCGTTACAAGATCATTTAGTAATCGCGAAAGCGTTACGGAGATGATAGATAAACTCCAGTGGAAGACTGCAGGAGAGACGCTCAGTAGCTCGGTACGGGCTTTTGTTAAAGTTTCGAGAACATACCTTCACTGAAGAGTCAAGCAGCATATTGTTCCCTCCTACGTATATCTGGCGAAGAGACCATGAGGATAAAATCAGAGAGATTAGAGCCCACACAGAAGCATACCGAGAATCCTTCTTTCCACGAACAATACGAGACTGGAATGGAAGGGAGAACCGATAGAGGTACTCAAGGTACCCTCCGCCACACACCGTCAGGTGGCTTGCGGAGTATGGATGTAGATGTAGATGTAGATCAATACATACTGAACGTGTGAGCTCAAGTATTGACCATTTGACAATATTCTCCATTCTTATGATGCTTACACAGCTTCATGAATCAGCCGCAAGGCGGTAGTGTGCACTGTTTATGATTTCACTTCGCCGTTGTCTAGGCTACAGTAAAGCAAACCTCTGATTAAATTTTTCAAGTAGTTTTTTAACACAAAACAATTGTATTAGGCCTATATAGTGGTAATCGTTGTATATACGTACCAAATTAGGATGGCCAACGGAGGATTCTCTATGAAATTGCTTACGTTATGAATTTGAGAATATAGTACAGGATGGTGAATTACAAAGCAGTTCGGAAAACTGTTCCACTACGAAAACTACTTCATACACACACAGAAAAAAAGTTTTGTATCACCTCGGTTCTTAGAGTTCTGGAACCTCTACAGAAAATTGGATTAGAGACCAATGTAATCATCATTTCCAGCCTTTTTACTGCTTATGAAAACCACACATTGCATGTTGTACCACCATACAGCGAGACTTTCAGATGTGGTGGTCCAGATTGCTGCACACACCTGTTCCCCATATATCCAGTAACACATCCTGTCGCATTGATGCATGCTGTATTCGTCGTGGCGTACTGTTCTCACGTTCATCAAGGCACTGTTGGTCCAGATTGTCCCACTCCTCAACGGCGATACGGCGCCGATCCCTCAGAGTGGTTTGTGGGTCACGTCGTCCAAAAACAGCCCTTTTCAAACTATTCGAGGCATGTTCGATAGTGTTCATGTCTGGAGAACATGCTGGCCACTCTAGTCGAGCGATGTTGTTACCCCGAAGCAAATCAGTACAAGATGTGCACGATGGGGGCGCGAATTGTCGTCCATGAAGAAGAATGCCTCGCCATTACGCTGCCGATATGGTAGCACTACTGGTTGGAGGGTGGCATTCACGTATCGTACATCCATTACGGCGCCTTCCATGACCACCAGCGGCGTACGTCGGCCTCACATTACGACACTCCAAAACAGCAGGGAACTTCCACTTTGCTGCACTCGCTCGAATGTGTGTCTAAGGCATTCAGCCTGACCAGGTTGTCTCCAAACACGTCTCCGACGATAGTCTGGTTGAAGACATATGCGACACTCGTCGGTGAAGATAATGTGATGCCAATCCTGAGCGGTCCATTCGGCATGTTGTTGGGCCCATCTGCACGCGCTGCATGGTGTCATGGTTGCAAACATGGATCTCGCCATGGACGTCGGGAGTAAAGTTGCGTATCATGCAGCCTATTGCGCGCAGTTTGAGCTGTAACACGACGTCCTGTGGCTGCACAAAAAGCATTATTCAGCATGTGGCATTGCAGTCAGGGTTCCTCCGAGCCATAATCCGTAGGTAGCGGTCATGCACTGCAGTAGTAGCCCTTGGGCGGCCTGAGCGAGGCATGTCATAGACAGTTCCTGTCATATCTCTTCCATGACCGAACAACATAGCTTTGGTTCACTCCGAGACGCCTGGACACTTTCTTTATTGAGGGCCCTTCCTGGCACAATGCGGACGCGATCGAACCGCGGTATTGAACGTCTAGGCATGGTTGAACTACAGACAACACGAACCCTGTACGTCCTTCCTTGTGGAATTACTGGAGCTGACCGGCTGTCGGACCCCCTCCGTCTAATAGGTGCTGCTCGTGCATGGTTGTTTACATCTTTGCGCGAGTTTAGTGACATCTCTGAATAGTCAAAGGGACTGTGTCTGTGATAAAATATCCACAGTCAACGTCTATCTTCAGGAATTCTGGGAACCGGGGTGATGAAAAACGTTTTTTGATTTGTGTACTTTTCATGTATACTTTGCAGGTGGGCCAGGTAGTCTGGTGGTTAACTGTGTAACTGGAACATTTCTGTTACCTTGCAAATTAATATACGGGGTGATAAAAAAGTCAGTATAAATTTGAAAACTCAATAAACCACCGAATAATGTAGATAGGTAAAAATTGTCACACGTGCCTGGAATGACATGGGGTTTTAGTAGAATAAAAAAAAAGCGAAGTATTGCGAGGCGCGTGAAAGATCTCTTGCGCGCGTCGTTTGGTGATGATCGTGTGCTCAGCCGCCGCTTTTGCCATGCTTGGCCTACCAGGTCCCCAGACCTCAGTCCGTGCGATTATTGGCTTTGGGGTTACCTGAAGTCACAAGTGTATTGTGATCGACCGACATCTCTAGGGATGCTGAAAGACAACATCCGACGCCAATGCCTCACCATAACTCCGGACATGCTTTACAGTGCTGTTCACAACATTATTCCTCGACTACAGCTATTGTTGAGGAATGATGGTGGACTCTTTGTCTTACTTTGTTATGCTAATTATTGCTATTCTGATCAGATGAAGCGCCTTGTGTCGGTTATTTTTTGAACATTTGTATTATTTTGGTTCTAATAAAACCGCATGTCATTCCAAGCATGTGTGTCAATTTGTACCTCTCTATCTACATTATTCCGTGATTTATTCAGTTCTCAAATTTATACTGACTTTTTGATCACCCGGTATTCAAGAACTCTCAATCGGAAACTAAGATTAACTTCTAGTAGCTGGGGGTCAAAGTCGTGTAAAATTTTGCAGTTGATACCATGGCTGCCTTTTCACTCTAAAATTATTTATTTGTAAAAACGAATATTGACCGTGTGGCCACTATTATGCGGAAATGTCAAAACTTAAAAATCATCTGACAAGCACAGGATCTTGTTTCATTATATTTTCTTCCCAATTGCGGCCTTCTTGTGTGTACTGCACTCTGTAAGTTGCATTGTAAACATGTTGTTTTTATTTTGCTCAATTTTTGCTTACTTTCGTAATGTGAGGTGGTGTGAATGTTTCCATATTTGGTTTTGTTTCTTACAAAGCAAAACCTAATTTCGTCGCATGGTGTTCTGTCGACTCTCACTTACTTGTTACTGTTTACGAGTCCGTGTGTGAACTGCTCTATTAAAAAGCATTGTATGTATTTTGCCCATATACGACTTTAGTTTTGTTCGCGCTTGTGTTTCATGCTTCCTTGGATTTAACGGTGCCCTTCAAAATTTTCATTGGAGAGGACTTGTTGCCTTTAAAATGTCCTCTTTATAGTGCCTGTTAATAACAGATGAACAAATTTGTGTAACTACCGTTGCATTTGTTTTGCTCTTACTAGAAAGAAAGCTCTAGTCATTAAGACTACAAAGTATACTCATCTACATCTACATCCATATTCTACACACCACCGTTAAATGCATGGTACCCAGTGGCGAGAAGCAACACCATTCAAAGACGAGTTACATACATTCCGTGATAAGGTGTAATAAAGGTGAATACCAGTTCTATTAAAAGTGCTAACATGGTTATCCATTTTATGCGACAAAAAGATGGAAGAAAAATAATATAGAATACGAGCAATAAACAGACAGCTATTGATAAACTTGCAGCGCTCCAAGTGGCCTGGCGGTGAACCAGGTTCTTACTGCGGGAAGTCCCCATATGAGTTCACCCACGTGGCCTACACTACTTGCCCGTGACCAAAGGAGTGCTGAGGAACCAGCACGAGCGCCTGTGCTCCTTGAGCCAGCGTTGGAACGGCCTGCCTTGGACGAAGACGAAGGAAATGTCGACTACAAGATTTACCTTGCTATCGACTGTGGACGCGGGACAGCGGTCGAACATGTAACAAGGAAAATCGCCAAACAACTATGTGATTTGAAAAGCTATTTTATTTTATTTTCGTAACCAGTTTCAGCTGTTCAATATGCCATCTTCAAGAGTTGTTGTCAAGTCTTCGAAGGATGCAATTGAAATACGAACTCACGACATCCAGACTTATGAATGTATATAGAGGAGTTGCATATGGGGACTGAAGATGTCATACTGAATTACCGAAACTGATTGTGAAAATGAAACAAAATAACTTCTAAAATCGCACGGCTGTTTGGCGATTTTACTTCTTAAATACAAGATTTGTGTTCTGGTAGAAGGAATACGTCACGCCCAAGAGAGGTCAATCTCCAGCAGAACTTTCACTGTTATATGACTTTATCATGGTATTGCTTATAAAAGCAACATTTTGGCCACTACTCCAAGTTGTCTGCATCAGGATGATATAATTTGTGAATTAGCTAAAAGTTGCACCCTTTTTATTTCCTGAACGGTTCAGTGTACTGAAGCGATGTCCTCGACAAATGAGAGCATGCGGTGGGGCACGTAAGTTTGTTGTGTGGCTAATACTCTTAACTGTTTTACCAAAAGAGATACTGAAGCAAGTTTTTTTATGGAACAATGTATTAAAGGTATTTAAAATTCTTCTGTCAAAATCACATATTTAAGCCACCATACGCGATTTTTTATGTTTATACAAAATATTGTCAGTCGTATGTAATGAAACATATTTACAATTTGGTCTGCTTTACAGATATAAAAACAGTTATTTACAAAAGATACTGAGGCGCGATTTTACTTTCTGTAATTTATGTTCAAGTTTCGCTTGCAACAGAAAGTGGTGTTTGCTTGTACATTTCTGAAGTATTTCTTAATTTGGTACTACTAGTTGTTGCCTAATGTCACGTTCGTTAGCAGCATCACACGTTCCTTCATATGAAATACGTCATAAAATAGAACCATTATCCTGGCTAAACAGGTCAGACGAGGTAGACAGAAAAATTCTCCACGGAACGAGAAGAAGAAAAAACAAATCAAAAAGAAAACAAAATCAAAATAAAAAAGAAATATAGTGAGCAGTACCATGCAACAAAGTAAGGGGTGAGTGAGTTGGTAATGATGTGGAGAATATATATATATATATATATATATATATATATATATATATATATATATTATTATGTGCGATTGGACCCATACGGATCACGCAAAGCTTTTCCGATTCAATTTTTTAATTCTCCAAACTTCTCTCATTCTTTCCCCATGAATTCTCTTTCTTCCCCCTGTCCATTTTGTCCCCTGTCTCTTGCAAACTTCATTCTCGGGTTGTACTTTCCAACTATTGATTTTTTGCCTGTATACATTTCTGTTTATAACTTCAGAAGAATTTATTTGTGCATTTGCTTTTGGTTTCTTGTATCCAGGGTATGGTTTTCAATTTTTCAATGTATATCAAAATTTTGTGGGAGAGTCTGGGTGTTGGGAGTCTGTGGATATGACCGTAAAATTTTAGTCTTCTTTTCCGGATGTCTGCGGCGAGGTTAGATAATTTTTCTGTTGTTTTCCGAGACTGTAACCTGTATCCATCTTCCGTTCTTTTTGGGCCAAGAATCTTTCTGATAATTTTGCGTTCCTCTTTCAGGATGCCTTCCAGGTCGCCTTTTCTATGGAGTGTGAGTGTTTCGCTGGCATATAGTGCTTCGGGCTTGATTACTGTATTGTAGTGTCGTATTTTTGAGTGAATGGAGAGACACTTTTTATTGTAGATGTTGTGGGTTTTCCAGTATGCTCTTTTCAGTTTTTGCAGTCGAACTTTTTGTGCAGTTTTCTCTCCCCCTGTGGGGTCTAGGACCTCGCCTAAGTATTTAAAGAATGGAACTCTCTCAATTTGTCCATATTTTGTAGTCAGTTTTTGAGTTTCAAATTTTGAGCAGATGAATTTGGTTTTTTGGAAGGAAATTTGTAGCCCAACTTTTTCGGCGCATTCTTTGAGAATGTCTATCTGTTTAATTGCTGTGGTCTCGTTTTCTGCTAGAATGGCCACGTCATCTGCAAATGCCAAACATGAAATTTTAATACCATCTTTAGATCTTCCTAGTTGTATAGGCTTCCAGTAATTTTGATTCTTCAGTTCTTTTTCCCATTCTCGGATGACTTTGTCTAAGACAAGGTTGAAGAGGAGTGGAGACATGCCGTCACTTTGCCTGACGCCGGTTTTGATCAGGAAGGGCTCTGATATTTCACCCAGGAATTTTATCTTAGAAGTTGTGTTTGTGAGCGTTTCTTTGATAAGGTTTAGGGTTTTCGGATCGAGTCCTAGCTCCTCAAGGATAATAAAGAGAGATTGCCTATCGATTGAATCATAGGCCTTTGCGAAATCAACAAAGGAACAAATGATCGGACTGTTTCTGACTGCTTTGTATTTTAGTGTTGTCTTCAAATTGAAAATTTGTTCTGCACAGGATCGGTGAGGGCGAAAGCCAGCTTGGTATTCACCAATACTGTGTTCGAGTTGTTCTTGTGTTCGTTGAAGAAGACAAGCTGAGAGGCTTTTATAAGTGAATTGGAGAAGGGAGATTCCTCGATAGTTGTTTATATCTGCCATGTCTCCCTTTTTATGCAGTGGATGAATTAGGGCGCATTTCCAATCTTCTGGTAGTTTTTCTGTCTGCCAAATGTCTGTGATGATTTGAGTGAGTTCTTTGAGGGAATTTGGTCCAAGATTTTTAAGTAGTTCTGCAGTGATATTATCTTCTCCGGATGCCTTGTCGTTTTTCAGTCTATGAATATGTCTTTGGATCTCCTCTAGTGTAGGTGGTGGGGATTCTGGATTTGTGTAGATAGCAGTTTCTTGAGGGAATCTTGAAGAAGGTTCAGGGCAATTGAGGAGTCCGGAAAAGTATCTTGCCAGCTCCTCACAATTTTCCCGATTTGTGAGCGCTAGTTTTCCATCTGGTTTTCTGAAACATAGAATATATATATATATATATATATATATATATATATATATATATATATATATATACAGAGAGAGGGGGAGGGTGTAATTATTTTTTAAAAATGATTAATTGTTCAATGATTTTGTATAGTGTCTGTATTCCAACATGTACTTGGTTATTAACAAGCTGTTTATTGGGTGTTAGTGCTTTGTATATCTGCCAATTTTCTTGAAAAGGGAAGAACTGTCTGTTTTTACTGATTTTTATAATCTGTATACATTTTTCTATTTTGTATGGCCTACAACATTCTTGTTTGTGGCAGTTTACAAATGTTGAGTAGTTTGTGTGGTATTTCCATAAACAGATGTGCTCTTTACGCCTTGTGTCACACGTCTAGGCTGTCAAACTCATGTGGATAATTTCGCAAACTTTGCAACTGAGTCGGAAGATACTAGACTGTTGGTACGTGACTGGTTTTGCTTTTAGTTTTGGGGTGTGTTTCTGTACTGAAGTATTTGTTTTGTAGTCAACGTTTGTGCCCAGCGTTTCGAATTTATTACCTATACTGACTGCATAGTCTAATTTAATCATTTTCAAAATTTCCTGTAGATTGTTCCAGTTTACAGGGTTGGTTGCTCCCCTGAGACTGCGATAGCTGTGAGCATGTGGGTGCTATTCTGTCATTCTGCACAAAAGATTTATCTGAGATGTACCCTTTACCCTGTGGCTCCTGCAAGATGCAATTTGCACCCCTACACAACTACAGAAATCAGACAGACGCTCCTAACGTTCTAAAGAGAAATGCCTGAAAAAATTTCAGCAATAAATATCTTCTAGAGTCGTCCACTGTAAGGAAATGACACAAAAATCACAAAATTTCTTACTAACTAGTCAGATACTTGGTTACTGGAGTAGTGCTAATTAGTGTAAGAAAAACATGAAACTAACAAAAATTATTATTTATTTTGCTAAAATTCTGAGAAATCATGATGGCACTTTTAGTTATGAACAAGTTATTCCTGGGTTCTTTTCGGAATGTGAAGTTACCTCTTGAGGATAGGATTCGCTAATGAAATTTCTACACAAAGTTTGATTGTTATTGACTTGGCAGAATGGATGAGAGCTGTGTCTACTCAACTTGAATAATTATCCATTAGGATGTTGCTAGGTACAGTCGAGGCTGTCACGTGTGAAATGCAGTGAAGTGTACTGTTGTGGAGGAAATATGGGGCTTGCAAGAGCTGTAGCACACAATACTGTAAGCTGCGATGACTGCTGTCTGCGCCACTCGCTGCTGACAAATAGGATAACTCTCATTCTATCTGGATTGACCTTCGCCAATCAAACTCTCCATATGCCTTGATTAAGTCAAGGACTCCTATTCGCCCGAGTCTAACTACTGGCGTGGTACACCGGTCAGATAACCAGTCCACCATGATGCCACTCAAAAATTCGTTCGCAGGCATTTAACTATAACTCTGTCCATTCACACCGCACAATAAGTGTGGCGGCCAACACAGTGAACAACACTTAATCGCAAGGACTCATTATAGAGTCGCACTCCGATTCGCTCTTGACAGAGGTGCTCTCCCAGTGAAGTACTGAGGAGAGACCTGTTCCTCGCTCTTTGAGTACACGTACGAGCGCACACGCTCTCGTTACGTGTTCTCGCTCCAAGAGCAACAACAGAATGGCCCCTCTCCATGCCAGACGTGAAGGGGTATATCTTTCGGTCTCTTCCATTACTCCTACAGCTCAAGGCATCAGGAATATTGTCTGCCAATCAGCATTGCTCTTCTAAGACGGGAGAATGACGTTTCGTTTAAGGCGACCAATCCGGAAATCTGTAGCATCGGCGTTTGGCGTTTTCTGTCTCCCTGTGAAAATCTCTGAAACTGCATGCTATATTTGTAAAGAATGCGTAGGCTGGGCGCTCCCACACAATGTAGCGGAATTTGCTTTCAAGCCGAACATGGGGTCATTCTTCCTTTCACTCGGGCAAACGCTGTCCGCTCCATGGGCGGTCGAGGTTGACTCGTCCTCTGAAGGGACCGGTCTCCTGGCGTGCGGTCTGCCTCTCTCGAACTAAAAGCTCCTGTGACCCTCGTGTCTGGAATGTATGTGTGTACGCCAGCCTGGAACATTTCAACCATGGTACGCTTACTTGTTATTTGAATATCGTTTACGTGAATTCATACAACATTGACTTTATATTATCAAGTTTGGGTTTGAATGAAGCGTCTTGATGTGCGGAATATGTAAGCAATGAAGGTCAGGAGACCGTGACATCTCACATAGCTATGTAAATTTTTCTGTTGAAATGGTTCATCTGTAGTGTCTTTATTTTTTCGTTTACCTACTATTGTTTCTTTGTGCTCATTTTTAATGATATCTGTCTTAAAGTGTTTTGGAGGGATCTTACTGAGTATGTTTAGTATGTATCTGATTGCACCTCCTCTGTGATTCTGTACATGGTCTGCAGTTCGTTTATTTTTGTGTCTTTCGTTATGGGTTTTCTAGAGATGCCAAATGGCTGTGATTATTTTCTTATAGTTACATCCTTGATGTCGAATATGTTTTCTTTTTATTCTTGTATTGTAAACTTTATATTCCTATTTATGTCTGTGTCTAATTGTTGTATTTTGCTGTGAAGATCATCTACCCTGCATATTGATGAAGATAATGATATACTTCTTTGTAGCAGCAATCGAAAGCTCCTGAAAACACGAATACAGTGATATAACGCTTGTTGACACTGACATTCAAAAGTATTCCAGAAATGTGCTGAAACAAAAAGGAAAGCAAGCCGGAATCAGCTATTGCCGTATGAATTCTGACTCTCAAGCCAGGCATCGCCGCTGCATCAGGGCTTTCAAGTATTTATTTGTTTGCAAAAAGGCTCTTCGTTTGACCGTGAGAGAGTACACACAAAGACACTTGAAATAGTTTTGCCATCCCGTTCTGATACGGTAGAAATTAGCATTCAGTTTTATTTAGATTAGTGCAATTTACACTTTACTAAGTGTTCACTCAAAGCAAAGTTCTGACGCTGTGGCTGACGGGAGCAGTTGTTTCGATGCAAGTCGAATGGCCTTCGTCGGTGCCCACAGCTTTCATGGAGAACTTTGGCTAACAGACGACACTGTGCTCTGTCAGTGCATCAAACTACTCGTAAACGAATTTGTCAGTTTCGGTTATTGGGGAGTGGATGTCCTCTGTACATGATTGTAATCACAGGGTGGCATCAACACGGAACAGTATGGCTACAACAATGTCATTGCACTAGTGCACAATACTGGGAACTAACGCGGGTGTGAACAGAAATAGGGGTATATCAGTCCCAAGTCATGTAATGCCATTCGACTTCTATGGAAACAACGGCTCCCGCCAAACGCAGCTCCGAGAGTCTTCTTAGAGTTAGTAATTAATATCTGGGTCGTATAAAGTAGAACCAAGAGAAAATACGTTCTGTCGTAGTAGTGCAGGCCTGTACTCATGCTGTATATAAGACTGAGTATGACATGAATATACATCGTAACAGCTGATTCCATGCATTTTACTTTTCCGCTTTTGCACATTTCTCAGATACTTTTGCAAAAAGTTTCAACATCAACGTTACCGACTGTAATGTCACCGTACTCGTCTTTTCCAAAACGTTCCATTAAAAACACATATTTACTTCAATGTCTCAGTTGATACGACATTAAGAGTAATACATACATCAAAACAAAGAACCCTATCATACATGTATGGCAGGAACCTCATTTCGGTATTTTGAACCGTTCACGAAATTAAACGGATTCACCCTGCATTTACTACTCGGGCTGTGGTGCGCAAGGTCATTCATCTGCCGCTACCCTATGGCATGACGTTTTATGCAACCCGCAGTGTTATACACACATTAAAACAGGTTTTGCATCACCCCGGTTCCCAGAACTCCTGACGATAGAAGTTAATTGTGGATATTGTCTCACAGACACATTCTCTTTGACTGTTCAGCGATGTCACTAAACCCGACCAAAGATGTAAACAACCATGCATGAGCAGCGCCTATTGGACGGAGGGGGTCCGACAGCCGATCAATTCCAGTCATTCCACAAGAAAGAAGGAACAAGGCTCGTGTTGTCTGTAGTTCAACCATGCCTAGACGGTCAATACCGCGATTCGATTGCGTCCTCATTGTTATCTTGTGCCAGGAAGGACTCTCAATAAGGGAAGTATTCAGGCGTCTCGAAGTGAACCAAAGCGATGTTGTTCGTTCATGAAAGAGATACAGAGAGACGGGAACTGTTGTGGATGACCGCTACCTACGGATTATGGATCGGAGGAACCCTGTCAGCAACGCCACATGTTGAATGATGCTTTTCGTGCAGCCACAGGACGTCGTGTTACGACTCAAACTGTGTACAATAGGCTGCATGATGCGCAACTTCACTCCCGACGTCCATGGCGATGTCCATATTTGCAACCACGACACCATGCAGCGCGGTACAGATGGGCCCAACAACATGCCGAATGGACCGCTCAGGATTGGTATCACGTTCTCTTCACCGATGAACGTCGCATATGCCTTCAACCAGACAATCGCCGGAGACGTGTTTGGAGGCAACTCGGTCAGGCTGAATGCTTTAAACACACTGTGCGAACGCAGTTGGCGTGTTAGCCGACTGCTACTGACAGCCAAGACGATGGGAGAGTGTATCACCTGCATTAGTCGTCACGAGTCATTCTGCCATTCCAGATAGTTGAAAATGACAACGGCCTATGATCGTACAGCAGCCAGTTTCTTTCACATATGGAGGAAATGCCCTGTAGTCTCCAAGAGTAGAAAGTGTACGTGAAAGGGCCTGGGTACCCGACTGTTCTACCAGCGCGTACTTACTTTAACGGACTGTCAAATACTCTTAGAGCGATGTGTGCTCATAGGCAACTGACTCATATGGAAGTGCTGTGTTGATGGGATACTGGTACTGTCCGCCACGGTCAAGAGAGTACGTCGGCCACTCACGTGCCTCGGATGTCTTCAGATCCTGTACCGCCCGTCGACTTGAGAGTAACACCTACATGATGTAATGTTCTATCCTGGCAGCAATGGATACGCAACAGCTTTGCAAACTGGGGATCTGACCGTACAGAATGGCTTGCACTGGGCCTGCAGTGCTTTGGCGTAGAGTCTCCGCTGCATCCTCAAGCGAATTTGGAGTTGTTATTTCTGGACATGTAATGTTCTCACTTTACGGGTATTCGTGCATCTCTCCTGCAATTACCGTCGAATGGAGGGTCGGTCGATATGCTCCATAAAAAGATGTGCTTGATATCATCCCTGTAGATGAAATAGATATTTTATCCCTGCTAGATACTTGCAGTGACGCATGTTCTCCCAATATGAAATACACAGGCGTGAGTATACGGTGTGTATCGTTAATAATAGTGAAAACTGACAAGGCTAAAATATACGATAATAGGAGCAAGAATGCTCCGGTAACGAGCTGTTTGCGAGGTAAATGTGAATGCGTGGTTACCAGTAGCCACTGACTTCACTTCGAAACGTTATCCTAGTTAGTACAAATGGATTTGAAACATAAACTATTCGATTAAATCTCCAACTAACTCGTCCGAAAGCGTCAATGATCTACTACAGCAGCATGTTACATGTACATTCAATGTACATTCATTGTACATTCGTACATATGATAAGGAAGTGTTCCAAGGGTCGTTCTCACTTTTACATGCAGTACTGCACTCGATGATTCGGTGAATAACGGATTATTTCCACCACTCCTGAATATTTAGAATATTTAGACAACAGTGTACATTTCTGAGCTCCAGTTTTTCAACGTTATCAACGGAAGTGTTTATACTTCATCCCAGACAGGAAAATCCGACGGATTGAGGTCAGACGATGTTGACGACCATGATATCAGCTTGCTCGATCTGTCCATTCTGGCCCTTATTGGCGGTTTAGACGTCATCTCAGATCAGCATCAATAGTCCAGTGCTCCAACATACATCTATATGGGGCGTTCAATAAGTAATGCAACACATTTTGATTTTGAAAGCAGGTTGATTTTATTCGCTATCCAATACACCATAGTATTCCTTACTCTTCGGGCTAAAAAACCCAATTTTTAAATACAATCTCCGCTCACGGCGATTGTCTCACCACATCTAACTGGGAGGACCTATATGCCAGTATGGTAGCACTCTACTGGTCGACGTCGGAGCGAACATCTTGCCTCATCAGTAACTCCCTCATCAGCCACGTGCTACCTCCTGCAGAGTGCATCTGTCATTAGACCAAACAGACGGAAGTCTGTAGGTGCGAGATATGCGCTGTAGGAGGGATGAGGAAGAACACTTCACTGAAGTGTTGTGAACTCTTCTGGGGCGCACGAACTTCGGTGAGGCCTAGCGTTGTCTTGGAGAAGGAGAAGTTCGTTTGCATTTTGGGATGATGTTTGGTTTGTGGGGCGCTCAACTGCGCCGTCATCAGCGCCTGTACAAAATCTCAACTTTTTCGCAGTACATTTTCATAGACAGTCCAATCTAGCTACTGTCACGAATGATGATGATTATGATGATGATGAAATGACGAGGACAACACAAACACTCACCCCCGGCCAGGAATCGAACCGGGGACGCCGTGATCCAGAGGCAGCAATGCTAGCCATTAGACCACGAACCGCGGACTCATTTTTGTGGCGACGAACATGCTGATGTCTTTTCATCAATTTCCTGACGGTAACACAGTACAATTAAGAGTTGATCGTTACGCTATGAGGGAGGACGTCAAACATAATAACCCTCTTAGAGTCCCAGAATACAGTCACCATGACTTTACCGACTGAAGATGAAGCTTTGGATATTTTTTTCAGAGGAGAGGTGGCGTGATGCCAATCCATGGATTGCTGTTTTGTTTCTGGTTCGAAGTGATGAACCCATGTTTCATCGCCTTTGACGATGTTTGACAAAAAATTGTCACGATCAGCTTCATAACGCGCACAAATCCACGCAGATGGTCCTTCGTTGCTCTTCATGGTCTTCTGATAGGCAGCGAGGAACACAGCGGCGCACACGTTTGATAACCCAACAGGTGGACGATTGTGTCACCACTACCAACAGAGACGTTCAGCTGCACAGGGAAGTTTCTGATTCTGATCAGTCGATCACTTCGAATGAGTGCATCAACACCTGCCAGGGCTGCAGGAGTCACTGCAGTCTCTTGCTGGCCAGCACGAGGGTCAGGTTTCCGTCTCGCCGAACGATTCACCGTTCTTTTGTTCACTGCCAGATCTCTATAGAAATTCTGCAAGCACATATGAATTTCTGCGACGCTCTGGTTCTCCCCCCAAAAGAGGGTCTGAGGATGACAGTGAATGGTCGGTCCCGATGGGTCTGCCACTGCCGGTTGATGGAGAGAATATGTATACTATAGTCGGTTCCTTTAAACTAACCCGCCAGGTTAGCCGAGAGCGCTAATGCGTTGCTTCCTGGACTCGGGTAGGAGCGCCGGCCCCGGATCGAATCCGCCCGCCTGATTAACGACGAGGGCCGGTATGCCGGTCAGCCTGGATGTGGTTTTTAGGCGGTTTCCCACATCCCTCTAGGTGAATACCGGGCTGGTCCCCACGTCCCTCCTCAGTGACACGACTCGCAGACATTTGCAACACATCCGCACTTTTCCATGATTTACACTGGACGCAGACAGATGGGGTACTCTGATTCCGTCCCGGGGGAGCCGGGGTGGCGGCAGGAAGGGCATCCGGCCACCCCTTCGCATTAACATGCCAAATCCGATTTAACCACGCCAACCCCGCGCACAATGTGGGACAAATGCGCAAGCGATAGAATAGTCGGTACCTTTAAACTCTACTGGAGGAATATAACGAGTCTTAGGAGTGTGGCTGACCAACATATAGCGAAAACCACTCTCCAGACTAAACGCGTTTGACGATAGCGCGGTTTCCTGCAAGGACTGGTTACAAAAGCCTCAAACCCGTAAAACGGAGATTTTTAAAATAAAACTGTAAGCTGACGGATGCTTCCACGCGGATGATTCAAAACTGTTCATTAGAAGTGTTGTCGGGGGGGGGGGGGGGGGTAGTTTCATATTTTATTTTTCTCTCTACTCAAAGGGGGGCTGACGCTCCACGTCAGTGAACTGAATTGTTCTAGGTGTCGATAAAATGTGTGCAAATGTACCCTCCAAAATTGAGATTGCAGAACTGAGGATTATTAAATGAAACAAGAGTTATAATTAAATTAGATTATTACAATACAATGAATATTAAACAGTGCAAGTCCACTCCCGTAACTGAGTGATCAGCACGTTAGACTGCCATGTAGCGGGCCCCGGTTCGATTTCCAGCCCGGTCGGAGATTTTCTTCGCACGAGGACTGGGTGTTCTTTTGTCCTTACAATCATTTCATCATCATCAATATGCAAGTCGCCCAATGTGGTGTCAATTGAAGAGACTGGCAGCTTGGCGGTTGACCTTGCTCAGGTCGAATCAGCAGCTCATAAATTCCATTCGATTGTTTCTTGTTTTCTTTCCTTTTTTTGTTTTGTTTTGTTTCAGTGGCAACCTGTGGCACCATGACACGGTTAAACACAGATAAACACACAAATGAGTAGCAACCTGTGGCAACTTTACTTTCATGTCCCTGGCATATCTGACATAGGCCTTGGGGGGAGGGAAAATCTAATAATCACACAATAAATTTACTTACGATCTCGGGATGCCTGGTGATTGCCGTAAAGTTAATGGTAGTATATATGACGGTAGTATCTGTTCCCGAAAGAACAGTTACCGTGAATGACCATGCAGCTTTGCTAGAAATGAAATGATAATTAAATGGACACCCTAGCTGCAAACAGGCGTTGATGTACTTCATTGGGGACATGTTGAAAACGTGTGCCCCGACCGGGACTCGAACCCGGGATCTCCTGCTTACATGGCAGACGCTCTATCCATCTGAGCCACCGCGGTCTCAGAGGATAGTGCGTCTGCAGGGACGTATCCCTTGCACGCTCCCCGTGAGATCCACATTCCCAACATGTCCACACCACTACATTCGTGCAAGGGATAAGTCCCTGCAGACGCACTATCCTCTGTGCCCGCGGTGGCTCAGATGGATACAGCGTCTGCCATGTAAGCAGGAGATCCCGGGTTCGAGTCCCGGTCGGGGCACACATTTTCAACATGTCCCCAATGAAGTACATCAATGCCTGTTTGCAGGTAGGGTGTCCATTTAATTATTATTTCATTAATGGTAGTAACTCATACTACAGAAAGGAAAAGCGTCCCACCAGTGGGCGAAGTTGAAAGCAAATTGTTCACTACTCACAAAATGCAAGTTTTCATAGCTAAGCTTGAAGTAATAGGATTATGAAATAGTGACTCTTATTTCCCTATCCTCGTCTCGCAGCTGCTGCAAGATCTCACCATAGTATTGCAGGTTATGGTTCAAGTGGCCGCAGAATAATTCACTGCTCTCTCTCTCTCTGTTGCCTCTCTGTCTCGTCACAGACCAGTGACTCTTTCTAAAATACTGTAGGGTTTGTTTACGTTAGCCAATTGTGGCTTCCGCAGGGTCGGAGCATTCGGTAGTCTCTCACAATTTCAAAGGCCTGGGACTGGTCGTCCCCTGCCTGAGATTTTCTGGTGAAACAGCCAGCTTTCGACATCTTGCATACAAACGTGCATTTCAGGTAAAGAGAGAAACTTCTCATTCCATTTCCTAGTAGTAAAATGTTTTCGCGAGGCATTGCTCTACGGCAATGTTATCTGCGTTTCTGTACAATGGGTTAACTTCCTGCAGCGCTTGGGCATGGCAACAGCCTCCTTCTGTTGTTCAGTAATCCCTTGGACCATCCCCAGTGGCCTTTTCAACAACTTGCTCTGGAGGCGACTCTTAGCTTCGGCCAATGTGCGATCCTGCTCATCGCCTCACAGAGCTTTCAACATTTCCCACTGTTACATTTCTTCAAGTGTGACTTAAAAGTAGGAGAACAGCAAGACGGCATGAGGTATGAGATATACACTAAATATCACTAGTACCGTAGTGTAACAGCTTTACTGACGTACACTAAATATTCCGATTAAATCAGAGTTCCATTACCGATTTGCATACGTGGTGAGACTGCTCCCGATGCACTGTCTTGTCATAGTCTCTAACAGGATATATCCATTATTGACCCGCCCGCAGAGAAGGAATATTTTTTCTTTTTGTTCGACCCCAGTGGCTGTTGGAGTCACACTAAATGTTTGTGTGTCAAGTGTTTCCGTATTGTCCTGTCACAGTTAAGTCTATATGCTGTAGCCGTAATGCTATGCTCTTTGGGAATCTTTCACATTATAGACATGAATATCGTTTCATATTGAAATCTAATGAAGAATAATTTTCCTTCGTACAAGTTCACCACATTACACAATGATTCATTAGCTCCTCAATAGTTCTAGCACACGTAACTAGGATGTCATCAACAAAGGCGACTATTCATTCTGTGGTTTCATCCGGATATACTAACGTGAGGATTAGTTCGACAGTGAAACCTCAATCATCGCCCCATGCGGGCTTTACTTGATGATTCGTTGTGTTGTCTTCGTTTCTCGCTCGCCTGTCCAGCGCATGACCCACGCAGTAGTTGCAGCAACAGTGATGGAAAGTGCCAGGCACATCAGAGAACAGTAAAAACCACGAAAGATTTCAACAACAGAAGAGATGTCAATACGCTGGATGGTTACGAAATCTAGAAGTTTCGTTGATGAGATCATCGATCGACAATCCCTGTATAAAGTCAAACTATCGCTTTGTTAATGCCATAATTCTATCTATTAACCAGAAGCTGTCGAACCATACCCGTGCTATTTAGAGGTTTTGATAGATATAGATTATGATCCTTGATTTATCTTCTGGTACTCGTCCAATCCATGCGTGCAGTATCTGCGTTGTAAAGTATACAGGCAGAAATATCGGTAGCGCCACTTCATCAAAGTAAACGTCCTTCCCATGCAAATACATTCGTCAGTGCTTGAACAGAACCCTGTTGGCAAGCAAAGCGCATCCCATCATATCTTCTTTTAAGTACTCTAACCCTCCGTACGTGTACCAACGCGTACCACGACTCATCAATGCAGGTGACTCTTTCACATGATGTGAACATCCAGTTGTGCGTTTGAGCATAGGTACACGTGTAGAAGCTGCGTCTTTTATTTCTCACTTTCCCGGTACATTTTGTATCCATATCACTACTTCACATGTCAAAATTTTTCTTAGATACTTTTTGTTGTAAATGGCTATTGCTGGATGAATGGTTGTCTGGAGAACGGTTTGCAAACCGAAACTGGGGAAAATTAGCCAGTGTGAAACTATGTAGTCTACTGTAAGTTTCGTCTGTCACAAAATTTTTCTGAGTCGCCCCCCAATTTAATAAAAATTGGGAAAATTTAATAAAAATTGGAAAAATTTAATATAAGAACTGAATTAATCACTGAATTGGTAAGTATAGCTAGCATGTTAATATTAATGAAAATATCGAAGTGAACATACGGATTGAGCACATGAAAACTATTTAAGTACTGTCGTTAAATCAAATAATTCACGGCAAGCAGGAGCTTACGCCTGAACAAAAAGAATAAGATAATCAAACAAAGACTACAAATATAAGGCCAGCCTTTGCGCGGGTTTGTCTGAGAAATAGTGATCACAGTTTAACATAGTTTATTACAATAAAACATCATATTAAAAATTCACAAAATAATTATAAACTAAGATCTGTCGCTAACTGTTGTGTAATTAAATAAAATTATAAACAGCCGGCCAGTTGCAATGGATAGAGCAATTCTTTACCTAGTTTCTCCTTGAAGAAGACAAATTTATATTTGTCGAAACCCAGGTAAAGAATTTCTTTATCCATTGCAACTGGTCAACTGTTTATAATTTTATTACGTGAAACCGTTGCTGTTGTGCAGCTATGTTTAAAATATTGTTGTGTAATTCATTATCTCACTTGCTATTGTATTGAGTGTTGTGGTGCATAGCGGTGATAAATGAAAACGAAATCTTCGGCACACGTGGGAAAAGTTCACATAAACATACGCACTCAAGAATAGAGACAAAAAGAATTATGCCCGTCACATTAAGTCAGAAGCTCAGAGGTTCATACCTCTCTCTGTGACTGAATTAATGTGAATTCCTAAGGGACCAAACTGCTGATGTCATCGGTCCCTAGACTTACACACTGCTTAAACTGAATTATGTTAATAACAACACACACACACACACACACACACACACACATCCATGCCCGAGGGAGGACTCGAACCTCCGGCGGAAGGGGCCACGAACTCTTTTCGACAAAGAAATTTATCTCCATCACCTTGCACGTCAAATTAAGCTACACTGGAAAGAAACACCCGCAAATGCCGCAAATGTTCATGAACAAAGCAAAATTATTAAGGCTCGTGAATACTTCAAGATCACAGATATACGGCATATTGACACAAATAGCAGGTTGGTTGATTTGGGGGAGGGGACCAAACAGCGAGGTCTTCGGTCCCATCGGATTAGGGAAGGTAATCGGCCGTGCCCTTTCAAAGGAACCACCCCGGCATTTGTCTGAGGAGATATAGGGAAATCACGGAAAACCTAACTCGGGATGGCCGGACGCGTGTTTCGACCGTTGTTCTAGCGAATGCGAGGCCAGTGAGTTAACCACTGCGCCACCTCGCTCGCTGACACAAATCCCTGAAGATTGACCATTCATCTTGAAACACTGTATACCCTGCAAGCCACCTAGTGGTGTGTGGCGGAGAATGTTTTGTGTACCACTCTCACTTCTCCCCTTTCCTGTTCCAGTCGCTAATGGTTCGCGGGAAGAACGATTGCCGGCAAGCGTCCGTGAGGGCTCGAATCTCAAATTTTATCATCAAGGTCTTTTCGCGAGGTGTACCTAGGAGGTAGCAAAATATTTGTCGCCTCTTCGAGTAAAGCACACACTCGGAACTTCTCCTGCAGCGTCTCACACTGGAGTCGGTTCAACATTTCGGGGACGCTTTAGTGATGACTGTATGACATGTAACGAAACGTGTGCTCGTCTTTGGCTCTTCTCTGATTCCTCTATCAATCCTATCTGGTACGGATCCCATACTGACGAGCAGTATTCAAGTATTTGGCGAACGAGGGCTTTGTAAGCTACTTTCTTTGTTTTATGTAGCCCTTCCACTTCAGTCGTTTCGTGCACGCACTCCTCGGTAATTTATGGAAGTAACGCTTCCAGTGATTGTTCTGCAATAGTGCAATCATGCAATAAAACGTCTTTATGTATATGCAGTACGTTGCATTTGTTTATGCTGAGGGTCAATTGCTACTCCCTGCACGAAGCGTGCATCCTCTGTAGGTTTTCCTTCACGGATCTTGAATGTTGTCTGATACATCATATATCTTCTTTTCTTTGTTTTGCTACTGCCTTTACCCAGCATTGTGCGCAGCGTCTGCAGGATTAAGTACGGATTTGGCATGGTTAAGTGAAGGGGTGGCCAGGTGCCCTTCCTGCCGCCACCCCATACCCCTGGGGACGGAATTAGTTTACCCCAGCTGTCTGCGTCTAGTGCAAATCGTGAAAGAGTGTCAATTTGTTTCATATGTCTGCGAGTCGTGTAACTGACGCGGGACTTGGGGACCAGCCCGGTATTCACCTAGTAGGATGTGGGAAACCGCCTAAAAACCAATCCAGGCTGGCCGGCACACCGGCCGTCGTCGTTAATCCGACGGTCGGTTTCTATCCGGGGCCGACGCGCCTACCCGAGCCCAGGAAGCAGCGCGTTAGCGCTCTCGGCTATCCTGGCGGGTTGATACGTCATATATGCACTGCGGTTATTGTGGAAACATCTACATCTACATACATACTCCGCAATCCACCATACAGTGCGTGGCGGAGGGTACCTCGTACCACAACTAGCATCTTCTCTCCCTATTCCACTCTCAAACAGAACGAGGGAAAAATGACTGCCTATACGCCTCTGTACGAGCCCTAATCTCTCTTATCTTATCTTTGTGGTCTTTCCGCGAAATGTAAGTTGGCGGCAGTAAAATTGTACTGCAGTCAGCCTCAAATGTTGGTTCTCTAAATTTCCTCACTAGCGATTCACAAAAAGAAAGCCTCCTTTCTTCCAGAGACTCCCACCCGAGTTCCTGAAGCATTTCTCTAACACTCGCGTGATGATCAAACCTACCAGTAACAAATCTAGCAGCCCGCCTCTGAATTGCTTCTATGTCCTCCCTCAATCCGACCTGATACGGATCCCAAACGCTCGAGCAGTACTCAAGAATAGGTCGTATTAGTGTTTTATAAGCGGTCTCCTTTACAGATGAACCACATCTACCCAAAATTCTACCAAATACCGAAGACGACTATCCGCCTTCCCCACAGCTGTCATTACATGCTTGTCCCACTTCATATCGCTCTGCAATGTTACGCCCAAATATTTAATCAACGTGACTGTGTCAAGCGCTACACTACTAATGGAGTATTCAAACATTACGGGTTCTTTTTCCTATTCATCTGCATTAATTTACATTTATCTGTATTTAGAGTTAGCTGCCATTCTTTACACTAATCACAAATACTGTCCAAGTCATCTTGTATCCTCCTACAGTCACTCAACGACGATACCTTCCCGTACACCACAGCATCATCAGCAAACAGCCGCACATTGCTATCCACCCTATCCAAAAGATCATTTATGTAGATAGAAAACAATAGCGGACCTACCACACTTCCCTGGGGCACTCCAGATGATACCTTCACCTCCGATAAACACTCACCATCGACGACAACGTACTGGGTTCTATTACTTAAGAAATCTTCGAGCCACTCACATAATTGGGAACCAATCCCATATGATCGTACCTTAGTTAAGGTCTGCAGTGGGGCACCGAGTCAAACGCTTTCCGAAGTCAAGGAATATGGCATCCGTCTGATACCCTCCATCCATGGTTCGCAAGATATCATGTGGAAAAAGGGCGAGTTGCGTTTCGCAGGAGCGATGCTTTCTAAAGCCGTGCTGATACATGGACAGCAACTTCTCAGTCGCAAGGAAATTCATTATATTCGAACTGAGAATATGTTCGAGAATCCTGCAACAAACCAATGTTAAGGATATTGGTCTGTAATTTTGAGGATCCGTCCTTCTACCCTTCTTATACAGGGTGTTACAAAAAGGTACGGCCAAACTTTCAGGAAACATTCCTCACACACAAAGAAAGAAAATATGTTATGCGGACATGTGTCCGGAAACGCTTACTTTCCATGTTAGAGCTCATTTTATTACTTCTCTTCAAATCACATTAATCATGGAATGGAAACACACAGCAACAGAACGTACCAGCGTGACTTCAAACACTTTGTTACAGGAAATGTTCAAAATGTCCTCCGTTAGTGAGGATACGTGCATCCACCCTCCGTCGCATGGAATCTCTGATGCGCTGATGCAGCCCTGGAGAATGGCGTATTGTATCACAGCCGTCCACAATACGAGCACGAAGAGTCTCTACATTTGGTACCGGGGTTGCGTAGACAAGAGCTTTCAAATGCCCCCATAAATGAAAGTCAAGAGGGTTGAGGTCAGGAGAGCGTGGAGGCCATGGAATTGGTCTGCCTCTACCAATCCATCGGTCACCGAATCTGTTGTTGAGAAGCGTACGAACACTTCGACTGAAATGTGCAGGAGCTCCATCGTGCATGAACCACATGTTGTATCGTATTTGTAAAGGCACATGTTCTAGCAGCACAGGTAGAGTATCCCGTATGAAATCATGATAACGTGCTCCATTGAGCGTAGGTGGAAGAACATGGGGCCCAATAAAGACATCACCATCAATGCCTGCCAAACGTTCACAGAAAATCTGTGTTGATGACGTGATTGCACAATTGCGTGCGGATTCTCGTCAGCCCACACATGTTAATTGTGAAAATTTACAATTTGATCACGTTGGAATGAAGCCTCATCCGTAAAGAGAACATTTGCACTGAAATGAGGATTGACACATTGTTGGATGAACCATTCGCAGAAGTGTAGCCGTGGAGGCCAATCAGCTGCTGATAGTGCCTGCACACGCTGTACATGGTACGGAAACAACTGGTTCTCCCGTAGCACTCTCCATACAGTGAGGTGGTCAACGTTACCTTGTACAGCAGCAACTTCTCTGACGCTGACATTAGGGTTATCGTCAACTGCACGAAGAATTGCCTCGTCCGCAGGTGTCCTCGTCGTTCTAGGTCTTCCCCAGTCGCGAGTCATAGGCTGGAATGTTCCGTGCTCCCTAAGACGCCGATCAATTGCTTCGAACGTCTTCCTGTCGGAACACCCTCGTTCTGGAAATCTGTCTCGATACAAACGTACCGCGCCACGGCTATTTCCCCGTGCTAATACATACATCAAATGGGCATCTGCCAACTCCGCATTTGTAAAAATTGCACTGACTGCATAACAACGTTCGTGATTAACACTAACCTGTTGATGCTACGTACTGATGTGCTTGATGCTAGTACTGTAGAGTAATGAGTTGCATGTCAACACAAGGACCGAAGTCAACATTACCTTCCTTCAATTGGGCCAACTGGCGGTGAATCGAGGAAGTACAGTACATACTGACGAAACTAAAATGAGCTCTAACATGGAAATTAAACGTTTCCGGACACATGTCCACATAACATCTTTTCTTTAATTGTCTATGAGGTATGTTTTGTAACACCCTGTATACAGGCGTCACCTGCGCTTTTTTATAGTCGCTCGGGACTTTACGTTGGGCAAGAGATTCGCGATAAATGCAAGCTAAGTAAGGAGCCAATGCAGTAGAGTACTCTTCGTAAAACCGAACTGGAATCCCATCAGGACCTGGCGATTTATTTATGTTCAACCCAATCAGCTGCTTCACATCCCGAGGGATGTCTATCACTATGTCCTCCATACGGGAATCTGTACTATTGATGTACACTTTTCACAGAATGGATTGAGAATGGATTGGTAGTCAGGGGTTCATATAGTTAGCCAATAATCAGATTGTAAAAATACTCATAATGTGTATTTCTTGTGCAAAAGTACACTTTTTAAATGGGACAACGCTTATTGACATTAACAAACTAAAAACTAAAAGTGCAAAAAAAAAATGGTTCAAATATCTCTGAGCACTATGGGACTCAACTGCTGTGGTCATAAGTCCCCTAGAACTTAGAACTACTTAAACCTAACTAACCTAAGGACATCACACACATCCATGCCTGATGCAGGATTCGAACCTGCGACCGTAGCGGTCGTGTGGTTCCAGACTGTAGCGCCTATAACCGCTCGGCCACTCCGGCCGGCAAAGTGCAGTATATTAGAATGTCAATGGTGTCTGTTGCAGGATTCTAGTGCGAGTCGTTTACGAAATACCGTGGTAGCACACTGTGCGTACACTAGTTACGTGGATTCTGACTAGTGACGAGACAACTGACCATCAAAGGTTGTGTTCAAAATGAACACGCTTCCAGCCTGGTCTGGAACGTCTGCTGCACACGTGCTAGCAGTTCAGAAGAGATGTCTGAGCAGGCTGCAGTATTATGTCGTTGCATGTCATCAGGTGAAGTCTAGTTCCGTAGGACCAAAGGGAGGAGCTTATCGCCGTGGCCATGGACCGCGTTAGTATCTGAAATTACAACAGAAAAATAATAACAGATAGAATGAAATGTTTATGAATCCTAGAAAGAGAAGCTATAAGTTTATATAAACGCAATCAACAATATAACACAAGAGTCAGCTTAATTTTTCAGGGGACCCTTCTACAGAATAGAGTGAGTGGCCCATGAGGAAACTCCTCAGTTTAAATTTGAAAGGGCGTGGATTACTGCCAAGATATTTGAATAATTGTAGTATATTGATGAAAATTAATGCAGCAGTATACTGCACGCCTTTCTGCACAAGAGTCAACGAAGTGCGGTCCAAATTCTGATTCGATTTCTGCCTAGTATTAACTGAGTGAAAGCTGCTAATTCATGGGAATAAGCTGATATTGTTGTCAAAAACCACGTTAAAGAATACACATACTAAGAGGCCAATCTCAGAATACCCAGAGTAATGAACAGGGATCGACAAGAGATTGGCGAACTTACACCTGTTTCGCCCGTTTCTGAGCCAAAATTATCCTTTGACAATGGGAAGAGTTACCCCAAAATATAATACCATACATCATAAGCAAACGAAAACAAGCAAAGTAGATTACTTTTCGTGTCGAATTATCACTTACTTCAGATACTGTTCTAATGGTAAAAATCGCAGTATTAAGTCATTGGACAAGGTCCTGAATATGGGCTTTCCACGACAGTTTACTATATCTGAACACCTAGAAATTTGAACTGTTCAGGCTCACTAATCATGTGCCCATTCTGTGTGACTAAAATGTCAGCTTTGGCTGATTTGTGTGTTAGAAACTGTAAAGACTGAGTCTACTGTGATTTAACGTTAGTTTATTTTATACAGACCATGAACTTATGTCTTAAACTGCACTATTTGAAACAGTGCCAGGGTTGCACACAACATCCTCTACTACCAAGCTAGTGTCATGATTAAACAGAAATATTTTTGAAACACCTGTAACACTAAAAGGCCCTAATATCGGTCCCTGGAGCACCCCTCATTTAACCGTACTCTACTCCGACCCCACATCATAGCCATTCTCAATAATGTGGGGAATGACCATTTGCTGTCTGCTCTTAAAGTAAGAGGTGAACCAGTTGTGAACTCCTCCCCGTATTCTATAGTGGTCCACCCTCTGGAACGGTATTTTGTGATCGACACTATCAAACGTCTCAGTTAAATGTCTATGAAACTCTTTTTAAAATGCATCCAGTAAATCACAGAGAAAAGTGAATACAGGATTTTCAGTTGTAGTTGGATTCCCAATGCAGACAGCATCTTTCAGCTTCACCCACAGAAAAAAATTTACATGCATCAAATCTTGGGAAGGAGCTGGGCAAGGTCCAGGTACCCTATATCCAATCAAACGATTTCGAAACTATATTAAAACTGTGTGCCGGACCGAGACTCGAACTCGGGACCCCGGGCTTTCGCGGGCAAGTGCTCTACCAACTGAGCTACCCAAGCACGACTCACGCCCCTTCCTCACAGCTTTACTTCTGCCAGTACCTCGTCTCCTTCATTCCAAACTTAACAGAAGCTCTCCTGCGAACCTGGCAGAGCACTTGCCCGCGAAAGGCGAAGGTCCTGAGTTCGAGTCTCGGTCTGGCACACAGTTTTAATCTGCCAGGAAGTTTCATATCAGCGCACACTCCGCTGCAGAGTGAAAATCTCATTCTGGATTTGGAAACTGTTCGTGATGACGTGCTGTAGTTTCCTCCTAGGCTACGAGGGAACATGTTCTAGCGTCCGTGGAAGATAATCTGTTATGAGGCTGCGACACTTGTGAATATCGAGATTTCCGTCTATGAAAAACTGGCCTATGAACTGATGGTTCAATATCCCACACCACACGCTTACATTCCGTGGACGCTGACGTTCCACCTGCCAATGAAGATTGTCAGCAGACCAATAGTGTAAGTCTCGGCGGTTTATCCGGCCATGATTGGTAAATGTGGCTTCATCAGTAAACAAGATACTTGATACATCTGGAGTATCCTATCTTATCACCCACGTACAGACGTTAACACGATTCTCATAATCGTTTCCAAGCAGCTCTTGATGGAGAGAGATGTGATAGGAATGGAGAATGCGTAGTACACTTGGCTGACATGCGCCACTTCCTCGTACGACTCTGCAGGAGCTAACATGCAAATCAACTGCAACAGCAGCAAGTTACTGTTACGTTGTGCAGGTGTTACGCTACCATTTTCACGTAACTGTTGAAGAGGCTGATAAATAATTCCCTAGACGGTTGATGTCTGTTGGGATATCTTCCCTCATACACCATACAAAAACCAACTGCATTCTTCCTACACCCCCCCCCCCCCAAAGCATGTCGGCTTTTTCTGCACTGGTAAATCCTATCATCCACTCACTATTTACTGCTTGGACTGTGAAATTGCAGTGCACCGAGGAACACACGAAAACACTGTAGGCACTCACGACAACATCGTACCTAGCAACTACGCAAGTTAAACGGTACAAACAAGTGTTGGTGTGGAAACTTTTCAAAATAAACGACTTTCTCTAGAATCTTGCAACAAACGCCACTACTTTTAATTTTTTAGTGTCAGTAGGCATTGTTCCATTTAAAGAAGCGTATGTTTGCACAAGAAATATGGTTTCAAAGTATTATTGCACTCTGTTTATTGGCTAACAATACGAGCCCATGACTACAAATCCATTTTGTGAAAACCGCACTTCAATAGCCCTTTTCATTTCCGTATGGAGATACGCTATGTGATCGAAAGTATCCGGACACCTGGCTGAAAATTACTTATAAGTTCGTGGCGCCCTCCATCGGTAATACTGAAGTCCAATATGGTATTGTCCCTCCCTTAGCCTTGACGACAGCTTCCGCTCTCGGAGGCATACATTCAGTCTGGTGCTGGAAGGTTTCTTGGGGAATGCCAGCCCATTCTTCACGGAGTACTGCACTGAGGAGTGGTATCGATGTCATTTGGTGAAACTGGCATGAAGTCAGCGTTCCATAACATCCCATCTCGGAGGCATACATTCAGTCTGGTGCTGGAAGGTTTCTTGGGGAATGCCAGCCCATTCTTCACGGAGTACTGCACTGAGGAGTGGTATCGATGTCATTTGGTGAAACTGGCATGAAGTCAGCGTTCCATAACATCCCAAAGGTCTTGTATAGGATTCAGACCCGGACTCTGTGCAGTCCCGTCCACTACAGGGATGTTATTGTCGTGTAACCACTCCGCCACAGGCCGTGGATTATGAACAGGTGCTCGGTCGTATTGGAAGATGCAGTCGCCATCCCCGACTTGCTCTTCAGCAGTGGGAAGCAAGAAGGTGCTTAAAACATCAATGTAGTAGGCCTGTGCTGTGATAGTGTCACCCAAAACAACAAGGGTTGCAAGCTCCCTCCACGAAAAACACGACCACACCATAACACCACCGTCCCCGAATTTTACTGTTGGCACTACACACTCTGGCAGATGACGTTCACCCGGCATTCGCCGTGCGCACACCCTGCCATCGGATCGCCACGTAGTGTACCGTGATTCGTCACTCCACATAACGTTTTACGACTGTTCAATCGTCCAATGTTGACGCTTTTTACACCAAGCGAGGCGTCGTTTGGCATGTACTGGCTTGATGTGTGGCTTATGAGCAGCCGCTCGACCATGAAATCAAAGTTTTCTCACCTCCTGCCTAACTGTCGTAGTACTTGCAGTGGATCGTGATGCAGTCTGGAATTCCTATGTGATGGTCTGGATAGACGTTTGACTTTTACACTTTACGGCCCTCTTCAACTGTCGGTGGTCTCTGTCAGTCAGCAGACGAGGTCGGCCTGTACGCTCTTGTGCTGTACGTGTCCCTTCAAGTTTCCACTTCACTGTCACATCAGATACAGTGGACCTAGGGATGTTTAGGAGTGTGGAAATCTCGCGTACGGATGTATGACACAAGTGGCACCCAATCGCCTGACCACGTTCGAAGTCCGTGAGTTCCGCGTAGCGCTCCATTCTGCTCTCACGATGTCTAATGACATTGAGGTCGCTGATATGGAGTACCTGGCCTGGCAGGAGGTGATAGCACAATGCACCTAATATGAAAAACGTATTTTTTGGGGGTGTCCGGATACTTTTGATCACACAGTGTATGTCGCGGTTCAACTTGACGCAAATGTCAGCAGACTTGATCTAGAAAAACTAAAGTTGCATAACATTTACCGCTATCTTTGAACACTGACAGGCATAGCAGTCGTTAAGTGTTTTGAATTACATGTTCACTACAAGTACAACATTATGCGATTTCATGTAAGTGTCGCTGTCTGAGTATTTCCTTTCGTTCGTCATAACCTACAGATTTATTGTCCATTGTAGCTGCTTCTGCGCTAACAGTGTTTTTATAAGTCATGCACATGTAATATGAATGGTTCAGTATCTCGATACTGTTTTCGTACCTCTGATAAAGCTGTGTGTTCTTCTCTGTAGAAAAACTACAGTATATTCATATAATAACTTTCTCTATCTTTGCTCACTTATCTTAATGTACTGATTATGGTGCATTTCTGTTTCAGAGGCCTGTGTTGCATGTGGATTCCTTACTGTATGGACAGCTGCAAAAGCAAGATACACTATTGCCCTAACTGTGGTGCTTATATTGGCACGTATGACAAATGATGTGTTCGTGATAACACAAAATATGTAAAATTTTTATTAATTATTGTTACAGAAACGCACGAATTTGGTGTTTATGACACTGCAATTGCATGGCCGTAAATAAATATTTATTGTTTGCAAATTCTTAGTGAGCCACTCGTCAGTCAACATTTCCCTTCTAAAGCTACTATAAAGCAAACAGAAACAGAGGGTGAAACTATCGCAATAAATGATCATATACTAACGATTTTCCTAATCTATAGAAATATTTGTAACAACTACAGAGATTTCCGAAATCTTTAGTTATTCACGCTCATCCAGAATCTGTATTAGCATCATCAATATACTCAAAATATTTTTACGCAGTCGCTGTCACGTAAAAAAAGTTTAATTTGTAAAGAGAGTAGTGTCATATTACGAGTCTGCTTATGCAATTAAAACCAGTGTTTCATATTCGAAGCTTACATTGTGAAGCCAACACTGCTAAGAAGACAGATTGTGTTTGATTTTTGTAACTACATTCGCTCACTGAATTGATCCGATGATCTCTTTTGCATTTCATTTCGGGAAATTGTCTATTTTATGTCATTATGAAAAATAAATCCAGCGGAGATGAAATGGTGAGTACTTTGATACAGGAAACTAAAAGACGTAAAGATGGATTCTTACGAACTTGTGGTCACATTGCAAATAAATTTCCAAATAATATGTACTGACACTACAAACGAACATGACAGTTACAGCATAGATAATACACGTGGAGAGTAAAATAAGAACTGTGTGCTTGGAGTCTTTTGTGGTGGCACGTCTGAATAAAATCTTCTCGGTTTCCAAGCCATATCAGTCCGACTGAAATTCTTGAGCTATCGATGGCTATCTCCGCCATCTTCGTCAGTAGTAAAACCACTGACTGCCGGGGCTGATTTTTCTTCTTTGATGTTACTTTATCCTCCTCCCCCTCCCCTCGCGAACTATATCGGCGAGGGGGTGGGCTTTTAGTGGTACAGGCAACTGGCTCTTCAGCCAATGGACAACAGGAAAGTAAAGTAGACGAAAAAACAAGAAACAGGTAGCGGAGATATATACACTGAATTTAAAACTTAAAGGCGAAAACTGAAATGGATCATGGAAGAAATACGATGGATGACTTTTTGCACTGGTGGTTAAAAACAGTAATAATAAAACGTACAATAAAATACAATAAGTGCACATTTAAACATGTTGCTGACAAACTGATATCTGAAAATACTTTCCTGTCAATAGAAACTGGAAGGACATGCCATGGTATAGGAAGTCAGTTGTTGAAGGGGGAAAGGTTGGTCGGTGAAGAGATAGGACTGTGGTATAAGGTGGACGACTATAGTTCAGTTCTTTTATCTTGGCGGTTCGCGCATGCCCCCTTTTGCTGCTACAGAGACGTGCTCCCCGCATTCCGGGCTGTGCGCGATTTTGTCATCACTGCATTGCTCGTCTGTGCAGGCACATGGTGTTTCGATTGCTTTGACACACTTTATCATTCGATTTCACAAAGACTATTTGGCCTAAAAATTTGATTTTTACACATCTTATTGACTGATGCCTTCCGCCCATAAATGACTTAATTTTGTTTGGATGTTCAACGCAGTTATTGTGCAGCATTAGATGTAGTAAACCATTGCACGAAATTTTGAAGAGTTTGCAGAGGTAAAAGTCATAGCGTATACTTTCCATATGGTCGCTTTTAGTTGCCACTAGAAATTTCAAAAAATTACATTCAAACGAATAACATTCATGAAGTAAGACACTGCGATATTGTTCTTTGTTAAGGAAAATATTAAGCATCGAACAACATTTGAACTCACAACCTTTCGCTTAGCAGCCAAACACTTTAACCATTACGTTAACGCAGCTCGTCATTCTATAGATTTCCTGCACGACTTTAAAATAGCACGGAAAATACCGACAAACACTGCTGGTATGACTATGAATTACTCACGTTTCGTCGAAGTACAATAGGAAATAAACAATTACCGCTGTTCTTTATTGCGAAAAAGCGGTTAGTGAGAAATGATACAAACACCTTTCCTTTCTATCGCCTGAATTGGAGGCTTATTGCTTGTTTGTTTTAATTAATTAATAGAATATGAAGCGATTGATATAAAGAATGCTTTTTCCAAACTTTCTATAAAAGAAAGTCTGCTATCAAAACATTGCTTTTGTTCAATTACTTTATTTGTGACTGAACGTTTCTAAAACTGAAGACACTCGTCCGTGCTCTGCAGTGCAGTCGAGCTCTGGCAACGTCGTTCTCTGTTCATTGGCTGACTGTGTTTTGTGACGTCAGATGCGCGGAACGAACCTAAACTCGGCCGCCGTCGTAAATGACGAGCACTTAAGTGCAGAGATAGGATAGAATTACCTGTTGGGACAAAAGAGGGGAGTGGAGGTGGAAACTGATGACACTGATAGTTGTTGGGCTGGGGATGGCACGGTTTTCTGCTTATATATGCAGCCTCTGGTGCCAACTGGAGAAGGCCGAGACGAAGCGTGCGCGCAAGGTGAGATGGGGAGCAGCCATGAGCTGCCTAACTCGCCTTCCGCGCATGCGTCGTCTCGGCTCTCCTGACTGCTACCAGAGGCTGCAGTGGTGCCTATACAGGCGGAAACCGTGCCAGCCCCGTCAGTCATCTAACGACATGCCGGAGGTAGCCGTCCAAAGCTCGAGAATTTTATTCGAACTGACATGACTTGAAAAGCGAGAAGATTTTATCCTAGTAGAAGAACTGTTTGAGCCCAGGTTGTCGTCGACATCAAGGTTAGGCGTCGATGAAGACAATAACTAGCCAGTGAGCTACTATTAGCTGATCTTATGTAACATGTATATATGCATATACTGGCACATACTGAAACTTCGCCTTAGAAAAATTTATGAATAGCTGTGCTGATAAACCTCTTACATTATTTTATTTTCAAACGGTTGAGCAGAACTGAACGTAATCAGACATTTCGCTCTTTACCTATTCTGATCAACACTAAACTGACACACAATATTTTTAGCGCAACGCAGTTTGACTTTCAAAAATCCCTACAAAAGAATGGCCTTGACTAACAATAACCTATACCTTTTACGAATCACTTACCTCACAAAAATCTTCGTTACTCAAACTACTGCAATACAGCGTGCGCCAATACTGCCAGCTGAATAAAAGATTCTAACTACTGAAGGCACTAACTACTGATAGGCATAGTTAGCAAATGAAAGATTTTGATAGAGAACAAACAATGTATTTACCTTAATAGTTTTCAAAAACCATTATATATATATATATATATATATATATATATAGAAGATATCAGAGAATGCATAGAGGAAAAACTGAGTTCCAGAAATATACAGGAGCAAGGTGGTTTTTTTGTGGTGCATATACCACAACAAATTATGGACATGGAAGAGGAGGTAGATGAAGATGAAATGGGCGATATGATACTGCGTGAAGAGTTTGACAGAGCACTGAAAGACCTAAATCGAAACAAGGCCCCGGCAGTAGACAACATTCCATTAGAACAGCCTTGGGAGGGCCAGTCCTGACAAAACTCTACCATCTGGTGTGCAAGATGTATGAGACAGGCGAAATTCCCTCAGACTTCAAGAAGAATATAATAATTCCAATTCCAAAGAAAGCAGGTGTTAACAGACGTGAAAATTACCGAACTATCAGTTTAATAAGTCACGGCTGCAAAATACTAACGCGAATTTTTTACAGACGAATGGAAAAACTGGTAGAAGCCGACCTCGGGGAAGATCAGTTTGGATTCCGTAGAAATGTTGGAACACGTGAGGCAATACTGACCCTACGACTTATCTTAGAAGAAAGATTAAGGAAAGGAAAACCTACATTTCTAGCATTTGTAGACTTAGAGAAAGCTTTTGACAATCTTGACTGGAATACTCTCTTTCAAATTCTGAAGGTGGCAGGGGTAAAATACAGGGAGCGAAAGGCTATTTACAATTTGTACAGAAACCAGATGACTGTTATAAGAGTCGAGGGACATGAAAGGGAAGCAGTGGTTGGGAAGGGAGTGAGACAGGGTTGTAGCCTCTCCCCGATGCTATTCAATCTGCATACTGAGCAAGCAGTAAAGGAAACAAAAGAAAAGTTCGGAGTAGGAATTAAAATCCATGGAGAAGAAATAAAAACTTTGAATGGACAGTGTCTTGAAAGGAGGATATAAGATGAACATCAACAAAAGCAAAACGAGGATAATGGAATGTAGTCGAATTAAGTTGGGTGAGGCTGAGGGAATTAGATTAGGAAATGAGATGCTTAAAGTAGTAAAGGAGTTTCGCTATTTGGGGAGCAAAATAACTGATGATGGTCGAAGTAGAGAGGATAAAATGTAGACTGGCAATGGCAAGGAAAGCGTTTCTAAAGAAGAGAAATTTGTTAACATCGAGTACAGATTTAAGTGTCAGGAAGTCGTTTCTGAAAATATGTGTATGGAGTGTAGCCATGTATGAGAGTGAAACATGGACGATAAATAGTTTAGACAAGAAGAGAATAGAAGCTTTCGAAATGTGGTGCTACAGAAGAACGCTGAAGATTAGATGGGTAGATCACATAACTAATGAGTAGGTATTGAATAGAATTGGGGAGAAGAGGAGTTTGTGGCACAACTTGACTAGAAGAAGGGATCGGTTGGTAGGACATGTTCTGAGGCATCAAGGGATCACCAATTTAGTATTGGAGGGCAGCGTGGAGGGTAAAAATCGTAGAGGGAGACCAAGAGATGAATACACTAAGCAGAATCAGAGGGATTTAGGCCGCAGCGAAAGGCAAAGGTCCCGAGTTCGAGTCTCGGTCGGGCACACAGTTTTAATCTGCCAGGAAGTTTCATATCAGCGCACACTCCGCTGCAGAGTGAAAGTCTCATTCTGGAAACATCCCCCAGGCTGTGGCTAAGCCATGTCTCCACAATATCCTTTCTTTCAGGAGTGCTAGTTCTGCAAGTTTCGCAGGAGAGCTTCTGTAAAGTTTGGAAGGTAGGAGACGAGGTACTGGCAGAAGTAAAGGTGTGAGTACCGGGCGTGAGTCGTGCTTCGGTAGCTCAGATGGTAGAGCACTTGCCCGCGAAAGGCAAAGGTCCCGAGTTCGAGTCTCGGTCGGGCACACAGTTTTAATCTGCCAGGAAGTTTCATATCAGCGCGCACTCCGCTGCAGAGTGAAAGTCTCATTCTGGAAACATATTTTTTTATTTTTAACCGAGAAGTCAAAATACCAGTTTCCACAGACGTAGCTTTAAAATTCTTTAGCATTTCCTTAATTATGATTTGTTTTCAAAAATCCTTCATCCACTATTTTATCCCCATAGTGGTTGAACTTCCAACAATGCAGAAAAATTTATTTGTTTTATTTCTGAGTGAAAAACCAAATTTCAGCTTTTATAGGTCTAGATTCAAAATTGCCTTAATAGTGACTTATTTTCAAAACAATTTTCATCCACTATTTCACCCCTTAGTGATGGAATTTCTGAAAATCTCTTCTGAAACGACAAAATCAAAACCATTGAATTACGGCATTATACAATGTGGTAATAATTACGTAACATAACCTCACTGTTGTCTTTACTGTTACTAATTTTAAGTAACCAATCTTTCGGAATAATTAAAATTCTTTCATGAAATTATTACATTTTTATGTGAAAGATTTCCAAACAACAGCAAAATACAATGGCAATGACGAAATACGATGATCAAGACGTAAAATTTGTTAAAATAAATAAAAGTAATCAGCATGATTGAATAAACGGGATAATTCATTATGGCTTGACACATTCAATGGTTTTAACAGTTTTCATACAAATCGCTTTCAAAAGTTTTTTATAATCACCGTAGCTCAAAAATTATGTAATGGCTTTTATTCATTAACAAGGAACTAACTTTCAAAATTAGAGAAAAATGTAGTTACATTTTGCGGAAAAGTTACCAACTTCTGGACAAATAGATTTTTTCACTCATAATGTGATGTTCGGAACTTAGAATAACAGGGCATGGACACTATTCGAGGTGAAATCACTTGCGTTAACGACAATTATAAATTTGTGACTGAAGTTCACACAAATATCATACTGTACCAGTAACTCAAAACACTCGCAAACCTTTTACAGCACTAAAAGTTTGAAATATTGCGATCGTACAGTCTTAGTCGCTATAGGCGCAAAATAGTAACTCGGCGGCAACAATTGCAATAACCTTGTTTCGTCACCAAATGCAAACTTTCCTTACGCGTACAGTGGTCAAGCAATAACTCTTCTTTTAAACCTTTTGAAGCTTCATCGTAAATCACCACTGTGCTGTGGCCATTGGAACTTGCATTAGCTCTCGCAACCACAAGACACTGCTGCGCGCATACTCCCTGCGCCGGAGTCACACATTCCTGCGCCGTTCTCACTCACATCTAAATCACGTCTCTCTCTATTCGCTACTGTCTACACATATTTTCTTTTTTTTTAACGGAGAAGTCAAAATACCAGTTCTCACAGACGTAGCTTTAAAAATGCTTTAGTAGTTCCTTAATTATGTTTTGTTTTAAAAAATCCTTCACTCACCATTTTATCCCCACAGCGGTTGAACTTCCAAAAATGCAGAAAGATGTCCCATGCCCCATGTTTCTTCCACCCACTCAGACACTATCAATGACTCTAAGCAAAACAACATGTCTGACATCACCAGTGTGTCTGTTATATAAAATATATTGTTTTTATTCGTTTTTACAATATATATATATATATATATATATATATATATATATATATATATATATATATATATATATACAAAGGCTCACCGACCATTTTACCATCTTCTTCTGTGCGGATGCACAAACAGTGCCCGAACTCTTAAGGGAATCGGCAAAAAGCAGCGAGTAATGAGTATAATGGGCAGGGGCACAATGAATATAGTGCGGAACAATAAGTTGGGAATGTGGGTTTCACGGGAGGCGTGCCAGAGATAAACTTCCGCATCTCGTGGTCTCATGGTCGTGTTCTCGCTTCCCGAGCACGGGGTCCCGGGTTCGATTCCTGACGGGGTCAGGAATTTTCCCGTGCCTCAAGATGACTGGCATTCATCATTTCATCATCATTCATGAAAGTGGTGAGACTGAACTGAGCAAAGGTTGGGAATTTGTACGGGCGCTGATAACTGTGCATTTGAGTGCCCCACAAACCAAACATTATCATCATCCCTAGACACAAAACTGAGTGGAAGGATCAACAAACGAACTTAAACGGATGTCATGTGACGTCCGCAACGATCAAACCCAACGATCAACAACGAACATGGAGGCAAAAAAAGAAAAAAAAAAGATGTATAGAGCGTCTGTCATGTAAGCAGCGGGGCACACATTTTGAACTGTCCCCGATGACTTATATCAACGCCTGTATGCAGCTAGAGGTTTTCATTTCATTGTAATATATAATTTAATCTTTTTATTATTATTATTTGGTTCGTTTTGACCCTCTAGGATCACGGATGACTTAATAAGTACATGTTCTGTCAACCCAATACATCTTCATTCTCAGGCTCCTCCTGATTACTTCCGTTCATTATCTTAATTTTCCTTCTGATATTGTGTCACTACCTTACAGTATGTTACTATATGATACTGCAATGCGTTTTTAATTATTGAGTGGTGTTCCTTTTCTTCTTTACTTCTTTATTACGTACGGTCAGTTTTAATAGCATGTAATTTTACCTAAAAAACCTGTTCGGATATGTCCGAAAGAACAGATGCCATCTTCATATATAAATTATACATCTCTTGTAAAATTATATTCGTAGAGGAAACATGGCAAATTTAGGTAGATCCCTTTCCCATCACCTAACCCATCTTTTCCGCGTGAATTGCGGTGTTATTGAGGTCTTCATTCCGATGACTGGCTTGATGTAACCCACCATGGTAGTCTCTACTGTCAAGCTGCTTCATCTCTGCGTAATGTACTCCGTGTACTATAGTCAGATCTTGTTCCCCTTCTACAATTTTAGTCTTTGGTCTTTCCTTAATGCCTCTAGGTTAGGTTATATAACGTTTTTCTCTTTTAATCAAGTTGTGCCATAAATTTCGTTTCTTCGTGATTCCAATCATTGTCATTTTATTAATTATCCGGCCTACGCTTCTAATCTATAGCATTCTTTTGTAGCATCACCTTTAAAAAGCTTCTACTCTTGTCTGTGTTGTTTCTAGCTCACGTTTCACTTTCATGCAAGACTAGCACCAGGGAAATGTTCTCTGGAAAACACTTGCTAACACTTGAAATTTATTTCCATAATAAAACATTTCTCTTCTAGTAAGGCTTTCCTTTGTATTACAAGTCTGCCTTTTCTATCCTCTCTATTTCACCCATCGTCAATTATTACCTCTATTATCATCATCGAAAAGATCAAGATTGCTGGTGCCACATTTCGTACAGGCCCATGTCGACTTCACTGCACTGGACAACGACTCACTGCTAGTCAACCTGTATTCAGTGCTATTTTAATATTCATCACTATTATCACTATAATTACACTATTAGTCTTCCGTCTTGAGCTGATGGCCGGTGAGTTCACATGTTCAAAACATGTGGTGTCATCAGTCATAACCTTCTTTCCATTACTGGCGTCCTTAGCGTGTCTGCAATTTAATAAAGCACGCAGACGCTTCTTGTACGTCTTCATGAACACTTTTCGTTGTCGTGGTATGATTAGAAAATAGAACAAAACGGCAAAGTTAACCAACTTTGATTCCATCAGGAATCGTTGTGCACAGCGACCGTAGACAACAAGGAGCGAGAGGCCACTGCAATCAATCGCAATCCCACGGGACTGTGACTGACTGCTCTATCCCTCACCTGCCTTAACGTCTAAATTCTTCAAATTATGCTAGTAAATACAAATAATCACACTTTGTAAGCAAAGATTACAATTTCCTACTGTTTTAAAGGAGACATCCAACAGCCGCAGAAAATATGCAAAACAAGTCGTAATTTTGCTTGAACGAAGTGTTCTGATTGTACAGTATGACTAAAACGAAAGCTAATACTGAAGAGTCTCTTCGCCAAGTAGTCATGGCGGGATCGACACACTGGTTATTTAACTTTTTTATGGAACTTAGGATACAATTTGGATTATGAAACTTCAACAATGTATTGCCAATGAGTTGTGCTAATTAATAAAGAATAAATCTAAAAATGAAAACTAACATTTTTTCAAATTTTCAAGCACTTCGCCGTCCTTGTATTTTTTACTTTTGCTTATCTCTTCATCAAAGGTTTCTTTAACTTTGGTATGCCCAAATTTTATCTTTCTGTAGACCATGTATGCTTTTCCAGCAAGGCATTTCTCCTTTAGCCAATCCTGCTTCGCCAGGTTACCATTTTTCCTGTAACTCCAGTTTTTTAGACGCTTCTAAATCCGTTGCTCTACATAATTTCCTGCATTTCCATATTTTACCCTTCCCTTAATTGAATTAATTACCTCTTGTGTTATCCACGAATTTCTACTGGGCCTTGTCTTTTTGCCTATTTGATGATCAGCCGCCTTTACTATTTCATTGCTGAAAGCTACCAATTCGTATTCTGCTGTATTCCTTTCCATTGTTTTAATATTGTCTAACACTGCCTTTAACTCTCCGAAAAACCATTGATTTTTTCAGATTACCTTACTTTTACGCAGTTGCTTCAGTTTTAATCCGCAGTTCATTATCATAAGCTTGATAAATTTCTGAAAACGCCCATGTCTGTAGACTGCACTATGTATACAACAGTTATTACTTTTCTAGTGAATTTTCCTCGCATTCGTCAGAGCTCCTCTGAATGCTGTCTTCAAAAACACAACTTGACTCTGTTCATTCGAATACTATCGCTGTTTTAACTTAGCATGATAACAAGAAAGAAGAGTTGCAGATATGCTTAGTTAGTCAATATTATAGCAGCTGTTGGACTGGAGTTGTTACTGTAGTCATTTGTTAGAACTCGAATTTTTATAATTAATTTATGACTCTCCGTGTGACGTACAGCTCTTTTTAATTAGTATTGTCATATATTTGTGGTGCCTGAATCCCGGAAAAGTATAAACGAAGAGGGTGGAGTCCACCGCTGGGCATATCGAGTTATTTTCGGGTAACGTTAAGGAACACACCGAGCTTAACGTACGCACTACAGCATAGGACTATAGTAGACCATGACGTATAGTATCATGCCATCAGCTCAAGAGAAACTAAGCAGAGATTTCAGACTTTTTACAGTAACACGATTGTAAGAAGAGAATGATCTTTTAAATATTGACATACTAAGAGAGACGTGAAGTGTCAGACAGTAAAGATACATTACTGTAACAACTAAACTAGTTATAAGAAGCTACTGATAATTGGATAAACTTAATCTCGTTGACTGGTTCAGAATGGTTCAAATGGCTCGAAGCACTATGGGACTTAACATCTGAGGTCATCAGTCCCCTAGACTTAGAACTACTTGAACCTAGCCTAAGGACATCATACACATCCATGCCCGAGGCAGGATTCGAACCTGCGACCGCAGCAGCAGCGCCGTTCCAGGCTGAAGCACCTAGAACCGCTCGGCCACAACGACCGGCTTATTGACTGGGACATATAATAAATCACTCAATAGGTAAGAGATATGTAATATTGTAGACAGAAGAGATGATGGATTGGGTGCTCTCAGGTTATGCAGAATCTGAATCACGTGCTGTATCTACAGTCTGATTACATGTTAATGACACGTAAGTCGTACTCACCCAACGACAAAGAAAAAGAGGGAAAATAGGCGTGTCTTGGTGGTCGACTTGAGCTTCACGTCTGTCTGGACGGTTTGGTGGCACGCCGGACACACGACGGTGCACGACTTAGGGCCCAGCGTCAGTGGCGCCGCGAGCGTATCACCTAGACAGGGAGGACACAGACACTACTCGGCGCTCACCCACAGCTGTCGTGAATAGTAGTCCAAGGGCATAAATTATTTAGGAAATAAATAAAATACCATCATGAAATTACTCTTTCTCTATAAGCCTAGACAATGTACTCGCAACTGCGGCAGATGTTCTGTATTCCTAAGGTTTTAGTTTACAACTTTGTTACAGGTCCTAGTCGCCAAGATATTTCCCTAATACGTCTTTTAGATTTATACATATTTAATCTTGAAAGGAGGATATAAGATGAACATCAACAAAAGCAAAACGAGGATAATGGAATGTAGTCGAAGTCGGGTGCTGCTAAGGGAATTAGATTAGGAAATGAGACACTTAAAGTAGTAAAGGAGTTTAGCTATTTGAGGAGCAAAATAACTGATGATGGTCGAAGTAGAGAGGATATAAAATGTAGACTGGCAATGGCAAGGAAAGCGTTTCTGAAGAAGAGAAATTTGTTAACATCGAGTATAGATTTAAGTGTCAGGAAGTCGTTTCTGAAAGTATTTGTGTGGAATGTAGCAATGTATGGAAGTTAAACATGGACGATAAATAGTTTAAACAAGAAGAGAATAGAACTTTCGAAATGTGGTGCTACGGAAGAATGCTGAAGATTAGATGGGTAGATCACATAACTAATGAGTAGGTATTGAATAGAATTGGGGAGAAGAGGAGATTGTGGCACAACTTGACAAGAAGAAGGGACCGGTTGGTAGGACTTGTTCTGAGGCATCAACTGATCACAAATTTAGCATTGGAGGGCAGTTAGGAGGGTAAAAATCGTAGAGGGAGACCAAGAGATGAAGAAACTAAGCAGATTCAGAAGGATGTAGGTTGTAGTAGGTACTGGGAGATGAAGAAGCTTGCACAGGATAAAGTAGCATGGAGAGCTGCATCAAACCAGTCTCAGGACTGAAGACCACAGCAACAACATATTTGAAGTATGTTTAAATGTCATTATTCCATAAATTGCCCACATATACAAACGTATCGGTTTCTCCTATTTCCGATTGAATTTTCTCATTTTGAGCAGACAGAACGAGCCATCTACTTTGCGTCCTAAAAGCATTCAAAAGCCAAGATAACATAAATATTTACTTATTTAAAACAATTGGTTTCGACACCTCTTGCTGTCATCTTCAAGTCTTAAAAATCTTTCAGTTACAAAACGTGTTCGTTTTAAGTTGGACAAAGACAGAGTTGTCATGTCTTAAAACACCTTTTGTCATGAGACATGTTCATTTTAAGTTGGACCTTATGCCAAATTGTCATGCGGATAAAAAGCGGATCAATATAAAAGGAATTTTGTAACTAAAATATTTAAAAACGTGACAATTTGGAGTCAGGTCCAACTTAAAATGAACACGATTCGTAACTAAAAATTTTTAAGACCTGAAATGAGAGCAAAGTCTGTCGAAAAAAATGGTTCAAATGGCTCTGAGCACTATGGGACTTAACATCTGAGGTCATCAGTCCCCTAGAACTTAGAACTACTTAAACCTAACTAATCTAAAGACATCACACACATCCATGCCCGAGGCAGGATTCGAACCTGCGACCGTAGCGGTCGTGCGGTTCCATACTGAAGAGCCTAGAACCGCTCGGCCACAGCGGCCGGCAAAGACTATCGAAACTGGTTGATTTGCATGAAGAAATATTTATGCGATCCTGGTTTTAAAATGCTTCTAGGTGTCGATTTTTGCATCACTGAACTTGCTATTCCTGTGCAGGATCTTATTACTTCTGGAATATCGCCATTTTTTAATGAGACTCACAGGTCGAAAGACCGTTGCAGTAACGCAAAATTCTCTATGAGTGCAATGAATCTCATATTTCTACATTTCGGAGTCTTCGGTGAGCAGTAAGACAGGAAACTGAAAAGAAACAAGTGTGATAAGCAAGTGATTGTGAAGTATACAACAGCATAGTGACATTTATGTTTCACACACAAATATAGTACATAAAAGTTTTCGTAAGTATTCCCAAAAAGACTGAAATAAAAAAGCCGCAGTCATCATCCATGAAAATTATTTAATAGTAGGAGGGGAACAGGGCTTTGGGACAAAATATTAACACTGGTCATTCCTCAGACTGTGCGGGTGGATGAGATGCCAGACTGCAGTGACAAGATCTGTAGCGGCAAAACTATGTCATCATGCTCCACCTCTCCTCCTTCCCCTCCCTTCCCAAGCCACGCCCCTTTCTTGGAAATCTGCCAGCAACCATCGGCCTCTCCCAATCACAGACCATTATTTTACTGTTCATTAAAATGAAACAGTCAGTTGCTATACAGGGCGGTCCATTGATCGTGACCGGGCCAAATATCTCACGAAATAAACTTCAAACGAAAAAACTACAAAGAACGAAACTCGTCTAGCTTCAAGGGGGAAACCAGATGGCGCTATGGTTGGCCAGCTAGATGGCGCTGCCATAGGTCAAACGGGTATCAACTGCGTTTTTTTAAAATAGGAACCCCCATTTTTTATTACATATTTGTGTAGTACGTAAAGAAATATGAATGTTTTAGTTGGACCACTTTTCACGTTTTGTGATAGATCGCGCTGTAATAGTAACAAACGTATAAGTACGTAGTATCACGTAACATTCCGCCAGTGCAGACGGTATCTGCTTCGTGATACATTACCCATGTTAAAACGGACCGTTTACCAACTGCGGAAAAGATCGATATCGTGTTGATGTATGGCTATTGTGATCAAAATGCCCAACGGGCGTGCGCTATGTATGCTGCTCGGTATCCTGGACGACATCATTCAAGTGTCCGGACCGTTCGCCGGATAGTTAGGTATAGACCACAAGAAACCCACTGGGATTGTTCCCCGATACGTTATAGGTTGCTCAGTTTCATAGCTGCTGTCGCGGCTAATCCGCACATCAGTAGCAGACAAATTGCGCGAGAATAGGGAATCTCAAAAACGTCGGTGTTGAGAATGCTACATCAACATTGATTGCACCGGTACCATATTTCTATGCACCAGGAATTGCATGGCGACGACTTCGAACGTCGTGTACAGTTCTGCCACTGGGCACAAGAGAAATTACGGGACGTTGACAGATTTTTTGCACGCGTTCATTTAGCGACGAAGCGTCATTCACCCACAGCGGTAACCTTAACCGGCATAATATGCACTATTAGGCAACGGAAAATCCACGATGGCGGCGACTTGTGGAACATCAGCGACCTTAGCGGGTTAATGTATGTTACGGCATTATGGGAGGAAGGATAATTGGTCCCCATTTTATCGATGGCAATGTAAATATTGCAATGTATGCTAATTTCCTAAGTAATGTTCTATCGGTGTTATTTCAATATGTTTGACTGCATGACAGAATGGCGATGTGCTTCCAACATGATGCATGTCCGGCACATAGCTCGCGTACGGTTGAAGCGGTATTGAATAGTATATTTCATGACAGGTGGACTGGTCGTCGAAGCGCCATACCATGGCCAGCACGTTCACCGGATATGACGTCCCCGGATTTCTTTCTGTGGCGAAAGTAATGTGCGAACATTATGGAAGGCGAACTACTCGCTGTTGAGAGGTTCCAAATGCATTGAGGTTGACAGACATCAATTTGAGCATTTATTGCACTAATGTGGTATTTACAGGTAATCACGCTGTAACAGCATGCGTTCTCAGAAATGATAAGTTCACAAATGTACATGTATCACATTGGAACAACCGAAATAAAATGTTCTAACGTACCTACATTCTGTATTTTAATTTAAAATACCTAACTGTGTAACCTCCCCCTCACTTATCGACCTTAATGACAGTGAAAAATTAAACCGTGTGTACCTAATGGAAATTTGGGAAAAGCAATCGTCACCGAAGTTAATCTGTCGGTAAAGAGGGAGGAAAGGGTTACATCTAAATGAAAGGAAAAAAGCAAATGAAACTGGTGGAAATTAATTTTGAAAAGGGGTAAAGTTAATGAAGAAAGTAAATGTGCGGCAATTAACTAGCGGTAATTAGATATTTGAGATTTGGGGGAAATTACGGTCGCCAGTCCTAAGGAAAATTACTATAGTAACTGAAAAAGAAAGGTAATTACACATATAATTAGCACGAGAAGCGTGGCAACTGAAGGTTGACACGTGTAGTGCGAAAACTGAAAGTTTGTCAGAAGTAATAACTTTCGCTGCACTCTGACTTAATTTGGCAAAAGAATTAATAAAACCGGAAAACTGAAAGTTAATTTAGTGACTGAAATTAATAAGAAGCTTTCTTTCTTAAGCACATCGAAATTCAGTAAAATACGGTTAGTCTTGGACTACCTCAACAATCATTTCAAAAGCTACTTGAATCTACGCAATTTAGAAATAAGAGATTTGGCTTTGAACTTGAATTAAATGATTCTGAACAATTAACAATAGTAAGATTTAGTACGTACCAAGCTGAGCTGCAGTCACAGGTAGGCTAAAATACGGTAACTAAACTCGCACTCTTAATTTGTGCTTGCGTAATCTAAATATTGTAGCCAGCTATGAATACTTAAACTGAACTTTGAAATTAAAGCAGTGAAATGGAATGATTGTACTTTAATGCTGGCATCTGAATTTCAACGACACTCGGGTTGATTTCGGAAAAGGAAGGGACCCTGCTTGGTAATGCAATTGGGACAATGAGCAACAAAGGTTCATGCTAAGTTGCTGTAATTTTGCGAGGCAAATGGAACAATTTGAAAAGCTGAGGTCTGCCATACAGTTCTAAAACTTTACGTGCTTCCAGTCTTCCTTGTTGGTTGATTGAAGGTTTGAAGCCGTCGATCGAGGAGGTGGCGACAGTCACTCATTGTCGGCCGTCGCTGTTGCAGAAGCTGGATGTTGGCGCGCCTTCTTCTCAACACGGTCACCAGACGAAACGGGCTCTTGATGTGCACCAGCTAATGCTTCCCGTCCGCGACACCATGTCAGAAACTATTATCGCAAGTCGAGCGCAATTACATGCTGCCAAACCCCGAAAGCGCGGCAAGTCGCGGGAGCTACACACAACACACCTGCTCCACTCGCTACTCCAGCCAGACTCCCCCATGCTCTGCCCACGCTCCACGCGGCAGAGTTAACACTACCAAAGATACTACACACTTTGATTCTTCACACGACCTATCGATGTAATCGTTCGATAGCAGTTTTCCCTAGGCAAGACCCAGCGTAAAAATACAAATAATATTTACGAAACAAACCAATTATACATCGACATAAATGCATATATATATATATATATATATATATATATATATATATATATATATATACAAATAGTAAAACAATTACAATATGTAAAGACACAGAAATGTCATATATTCAGGTAACAAAATTAAGGAAAACAAATTATAGTACAATAGATGGAAATACGAGGATATGCATTTCCGGCGTTACACGTGCCCCACATTGTCTGAGGATGTTCGTGTAACCTAAGCAGACACAGAAAATGTCCCAAAAAAGAAACAGCGGAAATGCATATGCTCAAAACATCAACAAAATTTAGCATTCGCCTAATTAACCATAAACCAATTTTTAGACGATAATAATTGAGTGGAGACACTCCTAATCTTATTCCACTCTGTCATCTTGATCAAAATAAAACAGGTTGACAACATATTAAAATTCATAGAAAATATAGAAAATGGTTTAGCTATTCCAAAATCGTCAAAATCCGTAACATTATCAAGAAATGGAATACTATTTGCAAAATTAATTAGAGTGCATGGTCATAAAAACAGGTAGATCAAAATACGCAAATAAATAATTAAATAGACTACACATTTTATATAACCTTTTCATAATTAATATTCTCGTCAGGAGAATCTATTTAACGCTAAACAAGAAAATAATGTACAGCAGATCGACAAAAACATAAATATTAACAGCAGAATTCTTTCAGCTGTCTAGGAAGAAAAACAATTCCGCCTTCCGTACCCGCAAGTACAAAGAATGCCGACAGCGGCACAAGACCCGACAGCAGCACAAGAGCCGACAGCGGCTTCGCCTCGCAAGTATTGTTGCGCCCGCCTGTGCGGCACGCTTGATCTCACTCGCCTGTGTAACGGCATTTCCAGAACGTCCGTTTCACTGAATTCTTTAGGAAAAACTCACTCCCGAGTAATCTCAAGGAGTCCCTTAATACTATCACAGTGGATAACTCAACACTGTCCATCATCACACGCATGTACTAGCCTGAAACTTAAAACAGCGTCTAAGTACATCGGCAGTGACTAATAAAACACACATTCATTAAATCTTACACCAAGTTACAAAATCATATTTACATTCCTTAATCTACTGCGACTCAGCTGAAAACTTAAACTAGCAGCTTGGTTTTTTCAGTTGATTAGATCATGATTAAATTGATTAAAATTAAATTGATTAATCAAAATTAATTACTTATTAACTACAACTTCTTTAATGACCTTGGTCAGTCAAAAGCATGGCAATCTAGCAAATCGTTAAATCTTACACTCTATTTTACATACTGTATAAATTACCCATTGTGTGGTATTAATCGATCCTAGGTCGGTACAATTTCAAGTCTACAATGTTCCGTATACCTAATAGTTTTCCAGAGCTTGGATACTCTAAGCAATAAGCATTTGTGTGAGGTATACCAATGACTTTATATGGTCCATTATAAACAAACTTAAATTTAGAGATTTCATGGTCTAACTCGCTCGATTTCTCATGAGCTTTTACAAGTACTAAGTCTCCGATTGCAAACTTAGCAAAACGCGCTTTAGCGTCATGACGACGTATGCGAGCATCGGCTTTTAGCTTCATTACTTCTCGCAAACGATCCTTTTTCACACCAATACTAATGTCAATCCGTGGAGGGAATTTGATTATCTCTTCCACTAAACTTTTACTTCTGTCATCCAACAGGATTTCCTCTGGAGAAAATCCCGTAGATTCATGTCTCAAGGTGTTCATAATTCTCTCAAATACTGCTACATATTTGCCCCATGCCCTATGGTTGTGATGGCAATAGGTACGGCACAGTCGGCCTAGCTCGCGCATATACCTCCCAGCGGGATTCCCAGCCGGACAGTAAGCTGAAATATGGATCACCTCGACCCCATTACTTTCCATGCCTTCATTCCACAACTTAGAAGTAAATTGTGCCCCATTGTCTGATAGAATCGCCTTGGGCTTACCAATATGAACAAAATAATCGTTCACAAGCTTGCTATAGACCGCTTTGGCTGTAGCTTTCCTAATCGGGTATAGTTTGATGAACTTGGAAAAAGCTTCTAGCACTACTAAAATGTAGGCAAAGTTTCCTGATGACTTGGGCAAAGGTCCGTACAAGTCCACGCACAGTAACTCAAAGGTGTCGTTAGGCCTTATACTTTGCATAGGACCACGACTCGTACAGTTGGTAACCTTCACCTTCTGACATAAATCGCAAGTTTCACTCTGTCAGTAACTCGTTTTAACATGTTGTTAAAATGCACTACTTCACTCAGCTTTTCCGTACATTTGTTTGGTCCACAGTGACCATACGCCAAATGGTAGTAGTCTATTATTTCCGTGACGTATTTGGTGGGCCAGCATACCCGCCAAATATTACTATCTTCACCCATACGTATGTACAAGATATGATCGTATATCTTGTAATACTTCCGTAATTTCTCTCCTTCTGGACTCTTTTCATCATATCGGGTTTTCACCATATTTAAACAACCATCCTCGTTCTGATGACGACGTAGATTCTTACAGATGTTCATTATTAATTTACGTCCCTCAACTTCTTTAAAATAGTACAATTTGACCACTCCATCTGCCTCATCTTTCAATAGACCTTGATTAGACTCGGGCAACCGCGACAGCGCATCCGCTACGCAATTGTCGGTCCCTTTTACGTAACAGATGTCGTAGTTAAATTGCTGTAAATACAACGACCACCTAGTCAGTCTTTCGTGAAGTAGTTTACAGTCCTTCAGATAAGTGAGCGCCTTATGGTCCGTATGAACAATCACCTTATGGTCCCATAGGTAACCCTTGAAATTAATTACAACAATATCTTCTTTGATTTTATCAACTTTTGTGTTAACAACTCCAATATTGTTGATCACAACGTTAATAGCTTTGTTCTTTGTTCTGTTCTGATTGTCTAGCATCCGTTCAATTTTTTTAGACTGAGCTTCTTGCTTGCCAGCCTGAGCTTCTTGCTTGGCAGCCTGAGCTTCTTGCTAGGTAGCCTGAGCTTCTTGCTTGGCAGCCTGAGCTTCTTGCCTGGCCGATTGACTCTTGATTTCGTTAATCAAAACATTCAATAAATCAGTTAAATTCCCGGAAACTACCGGTTTTACTTCCGTAGCGGCTTCCTCTTTAATTGTCCCCCCGTATTCGTCATCAAGGGATTCAGATTTGATTTTCACTTCCGATTCCGAAACATTTTCTAAAGTTTGGAATTCCATTTCTGCTCTTTGTTGCGTTTCGGCGGTCGAGTCTTTCATGCTAGCCGCCTGCCTCTGAACAATGGGTACCGCGGTGCGCGTTTCCCACTGTTCGACCAATTGTTCCGTATCGAAGTCTACCAAATTTTGGGAATTGTTGCCTTCACTCATTTTAATAATTTTCAATATAAATGCCAAATCTCAAATATAATTAGGATTACTCCCACTACTTATTCTCGCTGACGTAACGGCCTGTAAGTAACTAGTACTTTGTTACGAGATTAGCACTATACAAAATTCGTGTCCAGAACAACCTCAAAACTGAAGATTGTCCTGTCACCAGGTCACCACGTGTACCCTCCCCCTCACTTATCGACCTTAATGACAGTGAAAAATTAAACCGTGTGTACCTAATGGAAATTTGGGAAAAGCAATCGTCACCGAAGTTAATCTGTCGGTAAAGAGGGAGGAAAGGGTTACATCTAAATGAAAGGAAAAAAGCAAATGAAACTGGTGGAAATTAATTTTGAAAAGGGGTAAAGTTAATGAAGAAAGTAAATGTGCGGCCGTTACGTTAGCAATTAACTAGCGGTAATTAGATATTTGAGATTTGGGGGAAATTACGGTCGCCAGTCCTAAGGAAAATTACTATAGTAACTGAAAAAGAAAGGTAATTACACATATAATTAGCACGAGAAGCGTGGCAACTGAAGGTTGACACGTGTAGTGCGAAAACTGAAAGTTTGTCAGAAGTAATAACTTTCGCTGCACTCTGATTTAATTTAGCAAAAGAATTAATAAAACCGGAAAACTGAAAGTTAATTTAGTGACTGAAATTAATAAGAAGCTTTCTTTCTTAAGCACATCGAAATTCAGTAAAATACGGTTAGTCTTGGACTACCTCAACAATCATTTCAAAAGCTACTTGAATCTACGCAATTTAGAAATAAGAGATTTAGCTTTGAACTTGAATTAAATGATTCTGAACAATTAACAATAGTAAGATTTAGTACGTACCAAGCTGAGCTGCAGTCACAGGTAGGCTAAAATACGGTAACTAAACTCGCACTCTTAATTTGTGCTTGCGTAATCTAAATATTGTAGCCAGCTATGAATACTTAAACTGAACTTTGAAATTAAAGCAGTGAAATGGAATGATTGTACTTTAATGCTGGCATCTGAATTTCAACGACACTCGGGTTGATTTCGGAAAAGGAAGGGACCCTGCTTGGTAATGCAATTGGGACAATGAGCAACAAAGGTTCATGCTAAGTTGCTGTAATTTTGCGAGGCAAATGGAACAATTTGAAAAGCTGAGGTCTGCCATACAGTTCTAAAACTTTACGTGCTTCCAGTCTTCCTTGTTGGTTGATTGAAGGTTTGAAGCCGTCGATCGAGGAGGTGGCGACAGTCACTCATTGTCGGCCATCGCTGTTGCAGAAGCTGGATGTTGGGGCGCCTTCTTCTCAACACGGTCACCAGACGAAACGGGCTCTTGATGTGCGCCAGCTAATGCTTCCCGTCCGCGACACCATGTCAGAAACTATTATCGCAAGTCGAGCGCAATTACATGCTGCCAAACCCCGAAAGCGCGGCAAGTCGCGGGGGAGCTACACACAACACACCTGCTCCACTCGCTACTCCAGCCAGACTCCCCCATGCTCTGCCCGCGCTCCACGCGGCAGAGTTAACACTACCAAAGATCCTACACACTTTGATTCTTCACACGACCTATCGATGTAATCGTTCGATAGCAGTTTTCCCTAGGCAAGACCCAGCGTAAAAATACAAATAATATTTACGAAACAAACCAATTATACATCGACATAAATGCATATATATATATATATATATATATATATACAAATAGTAAAACAATTACAATATGTAAAGACACAGAAATGTCATATATTCAGGTAAAAAAATTAAGGAAAACAAATTATAGTACAAAAGATGGAAATACGAGGATATGTATTTCCGGCGTTACAACTGTTGCCAACTATTGGTCTAAAATTGTGAGCCATATGTTTGTGACTATTACAGCGCCATCTATCACAATGCGAAAAAAAGTGGTCCAACTAAAACGTACATATTTCTTTACGTACTACACGAATATGCAATAAAAAAGGGGTTCCAATTTTTAAAAAACGCAGTTGATATCCGTTTGACCTCTGGCAGCGCCAACTAGCGGGCCAACCATAGCGCCATCTGGTTTCCCCCTTCATGCTAGACAAATATCGTTTCTTATAGTTTTTTCGTTTGACGCTTATTTCGTGCGATATTTGGCCCGGTCACGATCAATGGACCACCCTGTATACCCTAGAACCGCCATATTGTCAGAAACTGCGGAACACACATATCTCTGCCAAAATTTTCAGAACACACAGAGCTTCGTCACCATTTTTCAGAACACACACACACACACACACACACACACACACACACACACACACACATTTTGGTCTCTCAAACAAGGCCCAGCATTTTACTTAGTCATATCATCTTGTACAATCAGATTTCACAACTCTTTCTCCAGCCGTGCCAACTCTGCCGTTTTCTACTTCATTTCTTGGAAATATGCTAATCAGAGAGCTTCCTGTGTCAAGGGTATGGAAATATGGAGTGACATTCTCGGCCGGCCTTGGTAGCCGAGCGGTTCTAGGCTTTACAGTCTGGAACCGCGCGACCGCTACGGTCGCAGGTTCGAATCCTGCCTCGGGCATGGTTGTGTGTGATGTCCTTAGGTTAGTTAGGTTTAAGTAGTTCTATGTTCTAGGGGACTGATGACCTCAGAAGTTAAGTCCCATAGTGCTCAGAGCCATTTGGATTTTGACATTCTCGTTCAATGTTGATGATGATTGCAAACTGCGATGTGTGTATATGTCTGTCGCAGAGGGCAAAACCCTTGCACTCTCTGAAAGCTACCACGTGATATAATCTATTCAAGTGCATATATGCCTAAATAGGTGGAATATTCTGTTGTGGAAGTTCAGTTATGATAGGTATAGACCACAAGAAACCCACTGGGATATATTCCTCGATACGTTTTGGGTTGCTCAGTTTCATAACACATGTACAACATACATAGTGGTGGCTGATAATCATGCCCTAATGTGCTACAGTTCGCTATAAATATCGAACTTAAATTATACCGTTTCTCTTAGAATGTGAGCAATCATGCCCTAATGTGCTACAGTTCGCTATAAATATCGAACTTAAATTATACCGTTTCTCTTAGAATGTGAGCTAGAAATCGCGTTACAGGTACTCAATTAGTCTCTGAATGAGAACTGGTATGCAAATAAAACATGTTTTGTAGTGCTCTGTCCACGATAACTAGAAACCATCTTCAGTGGTTGAGACAATGGTCAGCTGTCTTCCACTGCGCATGCTCTATCGTGACGTCACCTCTTCGGGCACTAGGTGTACTACGTTGCTTAGAGCACCAGGTCCACAGTTTTTTTGAAAGTGCCCTTATATCTAAGAAGAAGACCGCGTGTGACGGGGCTCTCCAGTTTGACTCAAACTATGTGAGTAGATTCAGGTAGATGCCCCTTCCAAACCTATAGAATATTTCACTTGAGTGGGCCTTTGCAATAGATAAAACGCTTTCTAAAGATTTACGTATAGAGTAGGAGGGATTGCTCAGATGTTCAAATGAGTGTGAAATCTTATGGGACTTAACTGCTAAGGTCATCAGTCCCTAAGCCTACACGCTACTTAACCTAAATTATCCTAAGGACAAACACACACACCCATGCCCAAGAGAGGACTTGAACCTCCGCCGGGACCAGCCGCACAGTCCATCACTGCAGCGCCTCAGACCGCTCGGCTAATCCCGCGCGGCATAGGAGGTATTCCTGAGTTATAGTTGATGTAATCGTGCTGTGGGTCAGTGGTTCTGTTAAACAGGCCGTACATTATTTGGTATTTCAGTAACACAAAACTTTAATTTTTGGAGGGCACGGATAGTGAGTGAGCGATCTCTGCCGTCAACGCTGCGTACGCACTAACTTTAAACAAGTTTCCTGGAATTTGCTGAAACACTATAAATAAAAATAAATAAATAAAATAAAAAATAAGGAATAAGTGGTCAAGTTTACAAACTAAAAATTGCGTTGGTTTCCGTTCGATTCCTGCCGCTACCATAATCTCTTTCACTTTATTTTATTCCTCGCAATGTTTGGCTATCAATTACAAAATTCAAATATGTATGGTAAGTTCAATCTATGTAATAGGTTCAGTTTAGTTACGATTACTGCTCTTGTAATTCAATAGGCTATAGATAGTGGCAAAAAAGGGAGGAAATTTATAATGAAAGTGTCTTCTGTAGATGATCTGTTGAAGGGGCCCTTTTCCAGTACTTCTTTGGAGAAGAAAGTGAGAGGTAAAGAGTTAGGTAGACCTACTTCACATTTAAATCTAACGAGGGGAGGGCGTGGCACAGCTTCCACCGAATTAGCTCAGACTGCGTGAGTAGAAGCAAGTTGATATCCCGTTCAAGTACCTAGAATATTTCTCCTGAGTGGGCCATAGGAAAAGATAAAACACTTTCTAAGGATTTACGCGTAGAGTATGAAGAATTTTTGAGCAGCTGTTGTCATATCAGGGCTGTGGCTCAGTGGTTATGAACAAATAATTTTCGGCGGTGACTATAATTGTGTGCCCTGTCATAAAGATCACACACCACATCCTAAAGATTTTGCCGAACTCGAATACATAAATGCTTAAACTTGATTGACACGTAGAAGAACAAGAACAGTGCACTGCCCGAATTCATGCACACTACGAGTCACTCAGCATGTCGTATCGATAGGAGTACACAACAGCATATCTGCAAAATCTTATCCTGCAAACTGAAATATGGCCCACCATATTTTAGATAGCGTGGCACATGCAGAGTGTTTTTTTTTTTTTAACTTGACCCACTTAAATATCTCGAAAAAGACTCATGGTACGAGAAAAAAGTCCTAGGTGAAAAGTTAATATTAGTAAAGGGACATCTGCCAGTGCTACAACTGCCACTCCATAACCACCCTTCTCTAATTAGATGTTCCTTGATATTTACGGTATCATGGTATTACTTATTGCCATTGAAAGCATTGGTCTCTATGCGTCAGTTGCAGTAACAATATTGTGTAGTCAAATGAATGTACCGAAAATGGGTCTGCAAGGAAGTTACATTATGTGGGCTGCAAGTATATAAGGTATTCAGGTACGTTTGGCATAAGGTTTTGATATAATGTAACAACGATGTGATAGACGTATTGGGAATGGACAATGAGAATCTTTTACAGCCACAGACATAGACTTGCTTACTCTCACCGGATTGTAAAGAATCTTCTACGGTGACCATTTCATTTGGTGCCCCTCCGCACGGCTCTCCATCTGGATTCCCTGCCGACTCGTATACAACTGCTGCTGTATCGTGCGGTACTGACTGTGACATACTGTCCGCGGATTTTTCCATTCTGAAACACAATTTTGCTTACTAGTGCCGTGTGATGTTTCATCGTTCCTCAGTTTATAACTACAATACCTTGAACCCATGACACACTTGAAAAGGAATTGAAGAAGCAAACGTAGGATAGTATGAGCAGAGGATCAGTGCTGGAGCGAATATGAGTTAAAAAAATGTGGGAAAGAAGTGAGAAGCTACCCTCTCCTTGGTCTGAAGTGGCAACAGACAAACGTATGTACTAGACCGACATGTTGTTGTTGTGGTCTTCAGTCCTGAGACTGGTTTGATACAGCTCTCCATGCTACTCTATCCCGTGTAAGCTTCTTCATCTCCCAGTACCGACATAGCCGTATATTACTGTTGCCCCATTGCTAATAGCCACTACAGTACGTTTGGGAGATGTTGCGAGTGAACAATAGTTTTAGTTCTAAGTGCTAACGACACACACACAAGGGTTCATACACTTTTGCACACGGATCGCGATCACATACTACACCAATACGTAAATATATAAATGAAGATCTCGTACTATTTATCAAAATTGTTGCATTGGTATCCTTACTCATAACAGTCTTTTCACCAGCAAATTCGATTCCTGTGTGCACATATTTTTGATGTTGTTACATGGAAAGGAAGACAGGAAATTTGGCCCAGTTTATACCATATACCAGAACTGACATCTGGCTCTTGCCAGCAGTGCTTTGTTGTAGAAGGCAGAGCACCACTCGTAACACACTGCCACATGGAGCTGAGAGTAGGGGGACAAATTGGGCTCTGCGCCACTTTTGATATCAAATTGATACACAAATTAATTAAATTGTGACTGCTGACTGATCTATGGCTTTAACCTATTGTTCCGCTAAGTGGTTTTTCAGTAACTTCTTCCCATCAACCTCCCCTTAACCCATTATTCTGTTAATTTATTTACGACTTGCTGGGGATAATCCATTCTTCTGAGAAACCCATTGTTCCTCCCCCTCCCCCTCCAACTCCCCTATTTATCTGAAAACCTCCAACCCTCCCACCTCGACCTCACCAGTTCAAGCACTGTTTCAAGCATGAGTTATTCCCACTCTATCAATTTAATTGACTGAGTGATTAAAACAATAAATTAATGAATCCTCACTCCTGGCAAATACCTCAGCCCCCTCCCATCCCCAAACTGGAAATTGGCAATGGAGTCTGTGCTGGAGAGGAAGTATCTCACGATGGGAAATTCAAATCAGTGTCAATTACACAGCAAAGGGTACACCATTTACTTATAACATTCTGTTAACAGGTCAGAATTGCCAAGGCTGTCTCCATCTAGAAGTCCCCCTGATTGAAGGAGTATATTGATTTCAATACGAGACAGAGAGCTTCCACAACATGTGGCTTTGAGAAAGATTTATATAAATTAATGAATACTTCGATTTTCGGCAAAACACTGGAGAATTTGACGGTATGACATGAAATTTTGATTAGAACCGAATGTGATGGGCGTTATGGCGTAAGAAAATGCATCGGCAGACCAAACTTCAAATGGGTTACCATATTCAAAAAGAACTTGGTTACTGTGGAGATGCCGAAGACTCCAGTAGAATTTACGAAGCCTTTTTACGTGGGATGTTCATACTAGACCTATCCAAACTCCACATGTCCTGCTTTAGCTGCTGATTCGGGGGATGGGGACCAAACAGTGGCCGGCCGGTGTGGCCGAGCGGTTCTAGGCGCTTCAGTCTGGAACCGCGCGATCGCTACGGTCGCAGGTTCGAATCCTGCCTCGGGCATGGATGTGTGTGATGTCCTTAGGTTAGTTAGGTTTAAGTAGTTCTAAGTTATAGGGGACCGATTACCTCAGATGTTAAGTCCCATAGTGCTCAGAGCCATTTGAACCACTTTGAACCAAACAGTGAGGTCACTAGCCCTGTCGGATTAGGAAGGATGGGTAAGGAAGTCAGCCATGCCCTTTCAAAGGAACCATCCTGGCATTTGCCTTAAGCGATTTCTGGAAATCACAGAAATCCTAAATCAGGATGGCCAGACGTGGGTCTGAACCATCGTCCTCCAGAATGTGTCCAGTGTGCTAACCACTGCACCAACTCGCTCGGCGTGTCCTGCTTCAATAATCAGTTCGTGAAAACTCATTTCGCAGATCCTGAATTACTTTATATGAACACAGATTGCTTCACCTATTGGGTGAACCGTTTGGCAATGAGGTACCACAGTAGTGAATTCGAGACATCCTCATACATGGTCTTCCCACAGAAAGACGATGTGAATGGATTGCCGATTGTGGAGTTTATTGGCGTGCGATCAAAAATGTTTGTGGATCACGCATTGGAAGGTGCCAACCAGAGGTGGGCTAAGGGTGTGCACTGGATGGCATCGAAAGCCCTCTCTGTTGAAGACTATCTCTAGTGCCTATAAAGTGGAGTTTGCGGTGCTGCACCGCAGCTGCAACATATGGTACAGCAAACTAGTATTCGATCGAGAGAATGTAATGTGTACACTATGTTGCAGTCAGTCTAAAATCGGATTGTGACCTCATGATAAGGGTCATTTGGGATGATGGGACTGAAACTCTCCCATACTGCCACTTTTCGCTTGTAGCGAGAGAAGGGCCCACTGACTCTGTTTGAGTGAGAGTGGGAGAATAATTGAGAGAAAGAGAGGGAGAGAGAGAGAGAGAGAGAGAGAGAGAGAGAGTGTGCGTGTTTGGTGTAAATATCTATTTATTTATGTGAGGAATGTGTACTATATATATATATATATATATATATATATATATATATATATATATATATATATATATATATACAATGTGTGTGTGTGTGTGTTTGTGTGTGTCATGTGTAAAGAAAGTAAATAAAAAGACAAAAGTTTAAAAGTGTAAAAAAGCATAAACAAATATATGTCTTAAATATTTTTTATTGATACATGATGTATGTGTACTGTGTATACACATGTCTATGTATCTATGCACCATGTGTTTCATGTAAATAGAATAGTTTTTAATTTTCGTCTTCCCCTAGCTGTCCAAGACTGATTAGTTTGTAAGTGTGTATAGCTCACAATCCATCAGAATTATTGTTCAACAAATTGGGAGTGTGGATTTTAGTCATAGTAAAAAAGTATCTGGTATTAGTTTTTAGCGTAGATTGATAAAAAAAATTGTAAATACACTCGTCTACACGTACAAGAAAAAATCTGTAAAAATGTTGTCAACCATTGTTACTGTTGAGAGATTCTTTTTTCCCTATTTATTGGCAACAGCATACGAGGGTCACTCCAAAAGAAATGCACACTATTTTTGTAAAAATACAGTTTTCATTCTGCATGTGTGAAAGTTTTACAGTGTGTAAATACATCCTTCCCGCTTGTTTTCAAACTTAGTTCAACCTGTTCCGGTGAGTGGCACCGTCACAGCATGTCTTCAAGATGGCTGCTACACTTGACGTTCGTCAGAAGCAACGTGCTGTCATAGAATTCCTGTGCTGTGAAAACCAGACGGTGGGAAACATCGACAAGATGTTGAAAAACGTGTATGGAGATGCTGCTGTCGATCGCAGTACAGTTAGTCGGTGGGCAAGCAGGTTACGTGATGAAAGCTGGCACGGCGATATTGAGGATTGTCCTCGCAGCAGCAGACCTCGTACTGCACACACTCCAGACAATGTGCACAGCGTTGCCGGCCGAAGTGGCCGCGTGGTTCTGGCGCTGCAGTCTGGAACCGCGAGACCGCTACGGTCGCAGGTTCGAATCCTGCCTCGGGCATGGATGTGTGTGATGTCCTTAGGTTAGTTAGGTTTAACTAGTTCTACGTTCTAGGGGACTAATGACCTCAGCAGTTGAGTCCCATAGTGCTCAGAGCCATTTGAACCATTTGCACAGCGTTAACGAATTGGTGACTACTGACAGACACTTCACAGTGAACGAATTGTCACGCTATGTTGGGATAGGGGAAGGAAGTGTTTGCAGATTAATGAAAGCGTTGGCGTTAAAAAAGGTTTGTGCCAGGTTGGTTCCCAGGATGTTGACAGTCGCTCACAAAGAAACAAGAAAAACGGTATGCAGTGAACTTTTGGAACAGTACGAGAATGGTGGAGATGAATTTCTTGGAAGAACTGTGACAAGTGATGAAACATGGCTCCATCATTTTTCACCAGAGACGAAGAGGCAATCAATGGAGTGGCATCACCCAAGAAAAAAAAAAAATTCAAAACCACACCTTCTGCTGGAAAAGTTATGGCTACGGTGTTTTTCGATTCTGAAGGACTCTGGCTTGTGGACATCATGCCAAGTGGAACCACCATAAATTCTGATGCATATGTGACGACACTGAAGAAACTTCAAGCTCGACTGAGTCGTGTTCGACCACCTCAGAAAAAGCAGGATGTTTTGCTGTTGCACGACAATGCACGGCCACATGTCAGTCAAAAAACCATGGAAGCGATCATAAAACTCGGATGGCCAACACTGAAACACCAGCCTTATAGTCCTGACCTGGCTCCATGTGACTATCATCTCTTTGGGAAACTGGAAGACTCTCTTCGTGGAACAAGGTTTGAAGATGATGACTCCCTTGTGCACGCTGCCAAACCGTGGCACCAACAGGTTGGTCCAGAATTTTAGTGTGCGGGTATACAGACGCTGGTTCCAAGATGGCGTAAGGCAGTTGAGAGGGATAGAAATTATGTGGAGAAACGAAAATATTGTTCCTAAAGGATGTATCTACACACTGTAAAACTTTCAGACATGTAGAATAAAAGATGGATTTAAAAAAAATAGTGTGCATTTCTTTTGGAGTGACTCTTGTATTAGTTAAAAGTATCTTTGCATTGAAATATTGGAGTCACATTGTATCTCAAGAACAGAACTGTACTTCAAGAACAGATCTGTAGTTCAAGAACTTAATTGTATCTTAAGAACTGAATTGCATATCAAAAATCAAATAGTGTTTGTATGAACTGAATAAATGAGAAAACTGTTACCATACGTCTTTGCTGTTATTTCGCAAATCCCTTCCCTCACAAATGAATACACATAAAAAAGTTTTGCATCATTCCAGCTCCCAGAACTCCTAAAGAAAGACATTGACTGTGGATATTGTACCACAAACACAGTCCCTTTGCTTGTTGAGAGATGTCACTAAACACGCCCAAAGATGTAAACAACCTTGCATGGACACCGCCTATTAGACGGAGGGGGTCCGACAGCCGATCAGTTCCAGTCATTCCACCAGGAAGGCGGTACACGGCTCATGTTGTCTGTAGTTCAACCATGCCTAGACGGTCAATATCGCGGTTCGATCGCGTCCACATTGTTACTTTGTGCCAGGAAGGACTCTCAGCAAGGGAAGTGTCCAGGCGTCTCGGAGTGAACCAAAGCGATGTTGTTCGGACATGGAGGAGATACAGAGAGACAGGAACTATCGACGACATGTCTGGTTCAGGCTGCCCAAGGGCTATCTACGGATTATGGCTCGGAGAAACACTGACAGCAACGCCACCATGTTGAAAAATGCTTTTCGTACAGCCACAGGACGTCGTGTTACGACTCAAACTGTGCGCAATAAGCTGTAAGATGCGCAACTTCACTCCTGACATTCGTGACGAGGTCCATCTTTGCAACCACGACACCATGCAGTGCTGTACAGATGGGCCCAACAACATGCCGAATGAGCCACTCAGGATAGGCATCACGTTCTCTTCACCGATGAGCGTCACATACGCCTTCAACCAGACAATCGTCGGAACGTCTTTGGAGGCAACCCGGTCAGGCTGAACTCCTTAAACACACTGTCCAGCGAGTGGAGCAAGGTGGAGGTTCCCTGCTGTTTTGGGGTGGCATTATGTTTGGCCGACGTACGCCGCTGGTGGTCATGGAAGGCGCCGTAACGGCTGTACGATACGTGAATGCCATCCTCCGAATGATAGTGCAACCATATCAGCGGGATAATGGCGAGGCCTTCGTCTTCATGGACAACAATTCGCGCCCCCATCGTGCACATCTTCTGAATGACTTGCTTCAGGATAACGACATCGCTCGACTAGAGTGGCCAGGATGTTCTCCAGACATGAACCCTATCGAACATGTCTGGGAAAGATTGAAAAGGGCTGTTTATGGACGACTTGACCCATCAACCACTCTCAGGGATTTACCCCGAATCGCCGTTGCGGAGTTGTACAATGTGGACCAACAGTGCCTCGATGAACTTGTGAATAGTATGCTACGACGAATACAGGCATGCATCAATGCAAGAGGACTTGCTACTGAGTATTAGAGGTACCGGTGTGTACAGGAATCTGGACCACCACCTCTGAAGGTCTCGCTGTATGGTGGGACAGCATGCAATGTATGGTTTTCACGAGCAATAAAAAGGGCGGAAATTATGTTTATGTTGATCTCTATTCCAATTCCCTGTACAGGTTCCGGAACTCTCAGAACCCAGGTGATGCAATTTTTTTTAATGTTTATATATAAAGGACGTGCATGAAATGCATGACATTAGTTTTTCTGAAGATGAGTGCTATTAAGGAGTTGAAGCTCAAGATGGAAGAAGCGAAGCCTATATTGGCTTATGTGAGCATATAGCACATGAGAATGACCACTTCGAAAGATGTGTAGCAAACATGTCTAAAGTTATAATTATTGTGCTTGAAGAGAACCACAGACCTAGAATCTGGACTAAATTGTATACTATCAAATTGGGAACAGGATGAAATCAGTAAAAAAAAGTACACACAGATTCTGAGGCAAAAATTTCATTTATTTCTTATCAATCTTAAAAGTAATTTTGAGCAGGTCATCCATAGAATTCCTGGTCTTGAATAGAAGCGAATTTGAAGCGTCGATGTATCCAAGCGACCTTCTCTTATCCCTTTACAAAGATGATGGTATTCGTGAGGTCGAATAATCGAAGAGACGTCGCCATATTTTTATAGGGTATGCCAGAGTCATCCCAGTGAATTTCATGGTAGAAACACTCTGCACTTCTTCGTGTTTTAGCACACTTCATATCCATGAAAGTACTCGAGGTCCCGAGTTCGAGTCTCGGTCGGGAACACAGTTTTAATCTGCCAGGAAGTTTCATTAACTGTCTATGCTCATCATCATAGAAACCCTGAGTGTCTGCAGTGATGTCCACACCTTGAGATACCACTGTGGAATGCTTTGTGTATGGCGTAGCATCTGTTTATGAATACAGCTCGTTGCACACTTCCATGAGGTGAAATGATAAATGAGTTACATAAGAGAATAATTTGTATCAGAAATTATTTGAAGTTGTGTCCCGAAAGAGCCTTACAGAAAAAGAACTGTGTAACAAGGAAAGGAAGTCCATATAACTGCATGGTGACCGAACTTCTACACAGGTTACAACGAAAAATTCATACGTCATCGTGTCTTAGACAAAGTAAGAGGTAAGATGTGCAAGGTACTGATCAGAAAAACTTGTAACGATAGAGAACAGCTCCGTATGAAAAAATACTCTGTAGGAAGCCGGTTTAATTACGCTAATATTCGGAACTAAATGATGATATTGTACAACTATACCCTCAGGTATCACAACTTGTATTTAATGCATTTATTATGTAGATGTATACTCTCATTTATACAATAAAAAGAACATCTCTTTAATACTCATTTTTATTACTTAGTTACTTTTTTATTAAATCCTGCTACATTGGAGAGGCATCTAAGTGAATGAGCAACCGATCAAGAGCGGTTACTTATACAGGGTGAGTCACCTAACATTACCGCTGGATATATTTCATAAACCACATCAAATACTGACGAACCGATTCCATAGACCGAACGTGAGGAGAGGGGCTAGTGTAATTGTTTAATACAAACCATACAAAAATGCACGGAAGTATGTTTTTTAACACAAACCTACGTTTTTTTAAATGGAACCACGTTAGTTTTGTTAGCACATCTGAACATATAAACAAAAACGTAATCAGTGCCGTTTGTTGCAATGTAAAATGTTAGTTACATCCGGAGATATTGTAACCTAAAGTTGACGCTTGAAACCTCCGACGTTCAGTTGCGTGTTGTAACAAACACGGGCCACGGTCGGCGAGCAGCATCTGCAGGGACATGTTTACGATGACGACCGTGTTTACGCGTGTGGCTGTAGTGCACTGTTGTGGTTTGGTCTAGCTGTCGCAGTGTCCGCATGTAGCGCTTGCTGCTATTGTTATTCTGCATTCGTCTCCGCACGCAGACCAACTGTAGTACACCGTGTTACCAGACGTCTGTGATAGTGTAGTGTTGTAGGAACTGTGACCATGGTGTATTCGAACTCTAAAAAGGCGGAGATGATACTCATCTATGGCGAGTCTCGACGAAATGCAGCTGAAGCCTGCAGGGTGTATGCAGAACGGTACCCGGACAGAGAGCATCCAACGTGCCGCACATTGCAAAACATCTACCGCCAACTGTATGCAACAGGTATGGTCGTAGCGCGCAAACGGGTCCGTAACAGGCCCGTCACAGGAGAAGCGGGTGCAATTGGTGTATTAGCTGCTGTTGCCATGAACCCACACATGAGTACACGGGACATTGCGAGAGCCGGTGGACTGATTCAAAGTAGTGTCATGCGCATACTGCATCGTCACTGCTTTCACCCGTTTCATGTGTCGCTACATCAGCAATTACATGGTGATGACTTTAATCATCGAGTGCAATTCTGTCAATAGGCATTAACAGAGAACGCATTGCAGTTCTAACTGTTTCTCGATGAAGCGGGTTTCACAAACCACGGGGCAGTGAATCTACGGGACATGCATTACTGGTCCGTGGACAATCCTCGCTGGCTCAGACAGGTAGAGCGACAGCGACCGTGGACTGTAAATGTATGGTGCGGAATCATTGGCGACCACCTCATTGGTCCTCACTTCATTGCAGGGGCCCAAACAGCTGCAACATACATCGCGTTTCTACAGAATGATCTGCCAACGTTGCTCGAAAATGTCCCACTGGAAACGCGTCGACGTATGTGGTATCAGCATGATAGTGCACCTGCACATTCCGCAATTAACACTAGACTGACCCTTGACAGGATGTTCGACGGGCGTTTCATAGGACGTGGAGGACGCATAATTTGGCCAGCCCGTTCTCCTGATCTTACACCTCTGGACTTCTTTCTGTGGGGTACGTTAAAGGAGAATGTGTACCGTGATGTGCCTACAACCCCAGAGGATATGAAACAACGTATTGTGGCAGCCTGCGGCGACATTACACCAGATGTACTGCGGCGTGTACGACATTCATTACGCCAGAGATTGCGATTGTGTGCAGCAAATGATGGCCACCACATTGAACATCTATTGGGCTGACATGTCGGGAGACACTCTATTCCACTCCGTAATTGAAAACGAAAACCACGTGTGTACGTGTACCTCACCCCTCATGGTAATGTACATGTGTGTGAGTGAAAAAGACCAATAAAAAGGTGTTAGCATGTGGACGTAATGTGCTGTTCCAGTCTCTTCTGTACCTAAGGTCCATAACGGTTCCCTTTGGATCCCTACGTAATTCGGTGCTCTCCGATACACACGATCGAACAGCGGAGGAGTGGTACTCAAGCGTCAACTTTAGGTTACAATATCTCCGGATGTAATTAACATTTTACAATGCAACAAACGACACTGATTACGTATTTGTTTATATGTTCAGATGTGCTAACAAAACTAACGGGGTTCCATTTAAAAAAACGTGGGTTTGTGTTAAAAAACATACTTCCGTGCATTTTTTTATGGTTTGTATTAACCAGTTACACTAGCCCCTCTCCTCACGTTCGGTCTGTGGAGTCGGTTCGTCAGTATTTGATGTGGTTTACGAAATATATCCAGCGGTAATGTTAGGTGACTCACCCTGTATAGTAAAGCAAAAAGTGGATGACACCATCAGGCGTGCGCCACAGACCATTTTATCCTACTAATGTACCAAGGGAGCTCTAGCGTTGCAGCGTGCTGCAGCTATCACTGGCAAAGTCGACACGCCTCAGCAGTGCTTTGCAACAGGCTATGTAATCATTAAATTCACAGAAATCCCCAGAATACAGGATACGGAGATGAGAGCCCATGGTGCCTAAAAAACGAAAAGAAGGAATCGCTTATCGGCTTTTTATAATTTCAATGAGTAGTTTATTTAACCATTTGTTGCATCTTTACTCCAAGTACTGCTGTTGTACTGAGGCAATAGGGCAGATGGCAGCCATCTACTCCAGCTGCTGATCTCAGCCTCTTGCGCCAGTAGTGTCACAACCTTGCCTGCACAACTTCCAACACTCCACTCCGTCTACAGGTCACGAGTGGCCCATCGGGACCATCCGACCGCCGTGTCATCCTCAGAGGAGGATGCGGATAGGAGGGGCGTGAGGTCAGCACACCGCTCTCCTGGCCGTAATGATGGTATTCTTGACCGAAGCCGCTACTATTCGGTCCAGTAGCTCCTCAATTGGCATCATGAGGCTGAGTGCACCCCGAAAAATGGCAACAGCTCATGGCGGCCTGGATGGTCATCCAAGTGCCGACCACGCCCGACAGCGCTTAACTTCGGTGATCTCACGAGAACCGGTGTATCCACTGCGGCAATGCTATTGCTGCAGAACTTCCACACCCACTAAAAATTCTGACCCGAGGGGTGAGTGCTACAGAGTATATGTATACATCATCCTTCGTCTGGGATGGAATCTGATGTTCCAGTAAGAAGGTCTTCAGTTGTCATCAAGTGTGTGACACGACAGCAAAGAATATCAGCCATATATTGTAGTGTAACTTTGTTATTTGAGAAAGGGCGAGTGAATAAAGCCATACAAGTTTCGTGGCACACGAAACGGCAGAAGTAGGTACTGCAGGACTTCGTTTAGATCTTAGTCTGCTGTGATTATGATGAAGAGAAAATGAGGAACTATGGAAAGTCACAACTGCTGATCCTCAAGTTACAGTGCATAGCATAAGCAGAGTGAAGCGTCTGGAAGAGCTCAGCGATCTGGTGCTATTCTTTGGGCCGGCCGCGGTGGCCGAGCTGTTCTAGGCGCTTCAGTTTGGAATCACAAGGCTGTTGCGGTCGCAGTTTCGAATCCTGCCTCAGGCATCGATGTGTGTGATGTCCTTAGGTTAATTAGGTTCAAGTAGTTCTACACGCATCTTCCACACTGCTGTGTTGTTCTCTGCAGGCCATTATACACTGTCCAGACACATTAATGTTATCACTTGTCAAAAGCTTGAATACCAACCTTTTGCATGGAACAGTGCCGACTGCAGTGCCACAGCCAGCTACGTTAGGTTTCTCAGTTGAGGATCTACGGCGCGAACAGCCTGATCGATGTGGTCCCACCGATTCTCGACTGGGTTTAAATCCGGGGAGTCTGGTGGCCGAGGGAGTACGGTAAACTTATTCTGGTGCTCTTCGAAGCATGCATGTACACTGTGCGCTGTGTAACAAATTGCAGGTAGACGCCATCGTGTCGAGGAGAAAAGAAGTGCATAGAGAGGTGGACATGGTCCTCAAGGAGAGACGCATAATTATGTTGATCCATTGTGCCTTCCAGAATGACGAGAATACCCAGGGAATTGCCTCTAGCCTGAATCCTTCTGACGATTATTGCAGGATGTTTGCTTTCAGACGTTCCACGCCGTTTACGCTAGCGGGCATCTGTCCGACTGAGCATAACACGTGATTCATTCGATAAGGACAGCTGGGCCACATAGTGGACGTCCACTTACGGTACATTTCAGCCTTCGTCACCGATGAACAGGAGTCAGCATAGGCACATGAATGAGGCATCTGCTGCAGAAGCCCATACGCAGCAACATTAGCTGAACAGTCGTTGAGGAGACACTGTTGGTATAAAACGTTACTAACGTTATACGTATTTATTCTTCATGTTACGGCAAGAAAAAAGGAATAAAGAGATAGTAATGATACTTTCATCCGTCTTTACTTCCTCCGCATTATTGCAGACGGCGTGTCACTGAGCACATTTGTACTGTGCATGCAGTACACGTGAAGTGCCTAGTTGTTTCCACTGCCCTGTGTGGAATACATAAGTTCTTGTTCACTTCACTAACTTGCTGTCTTCATGATGATGATGTCCCCAGCGCAGAAAACAGCACGCAGGTCGTGGATTATTTTTCTTGAGGCTGAAATTAACTTCGCAAGGAACTGCTGCTACGAATAAACTATAACTCATTTGGGATGCCACTCGAGTTTTTTATTGATATAGACACGAGAAACTATTCTTGATCACAACGTATTGAACATATCTTTCCACAGTCATTATATCTGGCTAAAATAACGTGAAATACATCCTGCCACAGACAGCAAGTCTGTCTACTGGAACCGTCAAAACTGGAGAACAAAATTACATGAATCAAATACTACTATTACAGACAACATGTCCGTACCTAGCGACGGACGGAACTGTAGTAAATAAAATTGCATGAAACAAATACTGCTATAACAGACAACATGTCTGTCTACTGGAACGGTGAGAACTGGAGAGCCGAACTGCCCGAGACACTTCGCGCGCCAAGCCAGCAGTGACCCGAACGCCACCGAAGTGCATCGGCAATAATATCGTGAGTCTTTTGTTTTAGTAATACATTGATTTTAATAATTTTGAAATGACTGATTGATAGCTGGCTGTTGAGAGATGTTTATTTAAAAAAATGAAGTAATTTGGATGACAGGTTTAATTAATAATAGCAACTAAATTTTAACGTTTTGGCGCCCTATCGCCGAACACAGCAACCAATCACAGAGCAGCAGAATCATGCAGGCGGTCTTTCTCACTGGAATGGTACCGAATCTAACATCTGTCACCGGTACCGCATCCCACACTGCGTCGTCTCTATGCTTCTTGCATCTCAACTGCCCTGGGAATAGCTTTATGGAGCCTAATATGATGGCTAAATAAGCCAGAAATATTACAATGTCTAATATTTATTATTATTCAATGTAGTCGCCCTGGCGACGAACACATTTCTCCCAACGAGAGACCAGTTTGTTGGTTGGTTGGTTGGTTGTTTGGGGAAGGAGACCAGACAGCGAGGTCATCGGTCTCATAGGATTAAGGAAGGACGGGGAAGGAAGTCGGCCGTGCCCCTTCACAGGAACCATACCGGAATTTGCCTGGAGCGATTTAGGGAAATCATGGAAAACCTAAATCAGGATGGCCGGACGCGGGATTGAACCGTCGTCCTCCCGAATGCGAGTCCAGTGTGCTAGCCACTGCGCCACCTCGCTCGGTACCAGTTTGTCGATACTGTCACTGTAGAATCTTTGACTTCCTTGACGGAGCCACAGCCTCACCTTTGCTCGCACATCCCTATCAAAATAAAGTCCTCGCAGGTGCTCTTTAAGATTTGGAAACAGATGAAAATCGAATGGGGCCAAGTCTGGACTGTACGGTGAATGATCGATGACAGGGAATCCAAGGCATCGGATTGTTGTAGATGTCGCAGCGCTCGTTTGTGGTCTGGCGTTTTCATGCAAAAGTAGAGTGTGATCCATGTATGGAAGAACTCTTCGTATTCGTAACTTGATCGCAGCTCGCTGTTTCTCACGTACCGACGTAGCTACGTTGCACTGCGATGCGACACGCTACAATTCGGAGCCCTCAAACGGCAGGCAGCTACAAGTATGTAGATATGAAGAATAAAGAAGCAGAATCTTAATAAGTTTTGTTTTATTTAAAAAGATTTAACAGCTTTTACTTACGAAATTCGGTGGCGTTACATCACCGCACTACGACATTTTTTACCCTTCGACCAAAGCAATTACCACCAAACAAACGAGTTCAACTTAGCTTTCGAAACAACTTCGTTTTTTAAGTCAAAATGCGTATTTACAATTCTGTATGGAGCAGTATCACTCAAAAAAAAAAATATATCTATTTCTCCTTGAATACTTGAAGTCTGCTGTGAAGTCAAAAATGATAAGTGAAGGCATTATAAAAGAAAATCAGGGTCAAAATTAAACGTTCGAACTTAGAGAAAAATTTAACATAAACGTAATATAATAAATATAGATAAGATTTTCCGTGGAGCTCAGCGATCTGGTGGTATTCTTTGGCGCTTTAGTATGGAATCACGAGGCTGCTGCGGTCGCAGGCTACAATCCTGCTTCGGGCATGGATGTGTCTGATGTCCTTAGGTTAATTAGTTTTAAGTAGTTATAAGTCTAGGGGACTGATGACCTCAGATGTTAAGTCCCATAGTGCTCAGAGCCATTTGAACCATTTTTTGAGCTATTCTTTGATCAAAACAACAGTCGAGATCGCAATAATATTTGTTTGTTATGGCCTGTTTCGGCTTACGTTAAAGCCATCTTCAGATGTTGTGAGCCTCCTATCGCTGGTGCTGGTGGCTCCTCCGTTTTCCACGTGATACCACGATCGTTCACTGTGTGCTATCGTGGTATTATGCGAAAAACCGAGGAGTCGCCAGCACGAGCCAAAGAGCGCCCAAAACATCTGAAGATTGCTTTAACATAAGCAGAATCCGCCCACAATAAACAAATGTTATTGACATCTCGGCCGTTGTTTTAATCATAATATAATCGGGCAAGATATCCCAGTATCCACTCATTTCACATATATCCCAGTATCCACACATTTCACATTATCTACCTTGCACGAATAAAATGTGTTTTACTAACCAACTTATTTCTTTATTTGCTAGCTACTTTATAATAACGCGAACTGATAGTTCCGAAGCCATTTCTCATATTCAAAAATTCGTCCACTTACTTTGATCTATGTGATGAGCGGTATTCCACAATTAATGCAGATTTTCGACTGGTATACACAATTTTTTGCCCTCCATATAAAAGGCTAGCTATCGGCGTCATAGCTTGTCACCGTTTGCATTGAAGATGTGTATCTCAACGAATTGCGGAAGGCTGTGTGGAGTACCTATCACCACGAGAAATCCATGCAGAAAAACCTCAATAAAGATAGAACATCCTGTCCTGTAATTGCGTCACGACGAATTATTATTCCTGAGAAGCACGGTGATGTAGCTAGTTTCCACAAGGCCACTTATGTAGCCGTAATATGAAATTCGAGCTACTCCATGATTTTCTTTCGTAATGTGTGGTGCGACCTTTAATGCCTTATGTAACATCCGCAGTAAGGATAGTTCGTAAATCCATTTAATATGTCAATAACCGTGCAGTTTTTCTGCTAAATATTTATTATTATTATTGAGTATAGACAGCAAAAAAGACAGTCGAATATTTCTAAAGGGTAAGACGGTGTGGTGATAATTAACTGGCATGTTGTGGAAGAGTAGGCAAACATACGAACGCCCATAACACTTTGTAAATGCAGGTCTGTATGAATGGGCTTTCAGCCGGCCGCGGTGGTCTAGTGGTTCTAGGCGCGCAGTCCGGAACCCCGGGACTGCTACGGTCGCAGGTTCGAATCCTGCCTCGGGCATGGATGTGTGTGATGTCCTTAGGTTAGTTAGGTTTAAGTAGTTCTAAGTTCTAGGGGACTGATGACCACAGAAGTTAAGTCCCATAGTGCTCAGAGCCATTTGAACCATTTTTGAATGGGCTTTCGACTTGTATTTGCAAGCTACTAGTTTCCGGCATCCGCCACAAACGAAGGTAATTCTGAAGACCTTAATCCACCGACTCCATACATCTCAGATGCTTATAGGCTGCAAACGGAACTGAAACACTTGAAAACTGTGTTCCTAAACAACAGATATTTGTCTCAGCAAGTGTAGAGAGTGCTACACAAGTACAAACCACAGAACAAAGAAGATGAGCCCTTCGAAACGACTCCTTATTACGGTATACTGCGAATGTTTCACCAAAAATAGGCAGAATATTAAGAAGAAATGAAGTTAAAGAAATCATTCCAAAATCCCTGCGATTCTGGGCTCTGTCAAAGACGACTTAAGACTTGCACAAGGCAGATGTTTCCAAGGGTCTGTGTGAATGAGGCAAATCTTACATAGGAAATACTATGAGAATTTGCAGGATCGCATAGTAGAACATCAACGGCATACTCACCTCGTCCAAGCCAATAATTCCACTATCGGCGAACATTTCATATTCACTGTGCCCAAACGTCATACTTTCAGAGCTCCACTGTCCATGAAGCACTAGAAATACAACTGCCTGAGTCGCTTATGCCGGCCGGTGTGGCAGAGCGGTTCTAGGCGCTACAGGCTGGAACCGCTCGACCGCTTCGGTCGGCAGGTTCGAATCCTGCCTCGGGCATGGATGTGTATGATGCCCTTAGGTTAGTTAGGTTTAAGTAGTTCTAAGTTCTAGGGGACTGATGACCTCAGAAGTTGTCCCATAGTGCTCAGAGCCATTTGAATCATTTGAGTCGCTTATAAAACGAGACGGCGGCTTGCAGTCACGTTCTTAATGGTATGCTGTCGGAGAAAAACTTCGTGCTCTGCGTAGCCGGCGTCGTTCTGCGATTCTATTCATTGAAACGATATCGATTCGGCGAGCTTTCACCATGGGTGGCACCCAGAAGCAGCAGAAGCGTATGCACTCAAGTAGCGCATGCGCATCACCAATTCGATACACCACAGATGTGCCGGCAATACGTGCGTTAGTGCAGTATTCACCCGGAGATGGCCAGAAGACTCACGCCGAAATATCGCGGCAGAAAGTTGCAGATATCCGACAGTTCTCCTGAAATTTTATGCGATCATCTGCTGACTGGCAAGATTTTTAATTTTACAATTAATGAGATGATAGGTATCGTACGTTTTGCGGTTGTTTTTTCAGGTAACATAGCTACCAGTGTGGAAGCTGAAACTGACATTCATTCTCTCAGATATTTGTCTACATTTTTCCCCCCTTCTGCGTTATCACATTGATATCCGTAACGGATCCCTTTATGTGTGAGACACTTTATGTAACTGCTAATCTTTATTACCTTATCAGACAAAATATTTATACTTCATATTCAGTCAAGAAGCTCCGTCTTACTTTTTTGCTGTGACTGTTTCCTGTATGCAACGGAGAAGTAAACTTATCTTCAATTATCTTGTAATCTTTCCATCTCAGACACATATTAATGATGTGTCTTCTGCATAGTAATAGCGTACATGTGCATATTGTGGACATGTGGGCCTTATATCTCTCTGATTAGTCTCGTAGTTTAGGGTTCACCAACATGTAAAATTTTGTAAATAAATAACGTATACAGTCAAAGGCATCTGTGATGCTATACAGGGTGAGTCACCAACTATTTCCACCTAGAATAACTTCGAAAGTATGATAGTAACTGAAACGTCTGTGAGACAAATGTTGCAAGGGACAACGGGGGCCATGATATGTCGGTGGTTTTTTGTTTCCAGGTGGGATTGCGCCAGAAATATGAAGGTCAACTTTGTTTCTTTTTTTCTAATTGGACGCTATAGTTTGGTACTTATTTTCTGATAGCGGCTATCGAGACGAATCCAATGATATGTAACAGTAAGGTCTTTGAAGGTCAGCGAAGGTCAAAAAGGTGGCATGAACATTCCTTTACAGAAGGTGTTCGAAGTGATGACCATTAATGTCAGTGCAGTGCTGCAATCTTTTTATCATGGACTGAGTGGTATTCCTTATCACTTCGGCACTTATAGAAGAACATGCTTAGACAATTCTCTCTCGTATATCGTGCAAATAGTACATATTCGCTGAATGCGGCGTCTCCATCTAACGTGCCATTGACATGTAAACACCATTCGACTGTTTCGCAATACAACACTAAAAGGAACGGTTAGACTAGTATCGTCAAATCAAGCGAATGTGAATGATGTAATCCTTCGAAGAACAAGTCAATATGCTTCTCATGTACGGCGAATTCCAACGAAATTCAGTGAGAGCTAGAGACTTATACGCTGAAAGATATCCTCAACGTACTCACACTAAACGTCGTACATTTAAATATGTGTATGATAAATTGAGAACAACTAGATCTTTAACGCATCGGAAACATATCCGGCAAAGGAAAGTTACTAACGAAGGAACGGGAATTGGTACTCTTGCCGCTGTGGTTCGAGATCATTGTGTTAGTTCGAATCAAATCGCAATGGAATCTGGCATGAGCCAGAGTAGTGATATTCGTGTTCTGCATCGCCATAAATATCATCTTTACCATATCAGTCTCCACCAAGAATTAACTGGTACCGAATGTACGGCTCGTATTGAATTCTGCCGATGGGCTCAACTTCAGATTCGGAGGGATTACACGTTTATTAATTTGATTTTATTTACTGACGAGGCTACATTCACGAACCATGGAAACGTTAATTTGCATAACATACATTATTGGGCAACTGAAAAATCCATGTTAGCTGCGGCAAGTTGCACACCAAAAACCGTGGTCGGTGGATGTATGGTGTATGATTCTGGAGGACAGAATTTCGGGCCCCTATTTCATCGAAGGAAATCTTAACGATAGGAAGTACACCACATTCCTGCAAGAAACATTAGGTCTGTTATTGGTAGAAATACCTTTAGGAACAGGGAACAGAACGTGGTATCAACACGATGCAAGTCCGGCACATTTATCGCTGATGGCTAGAAAGGAGTTGCAGAGACAATTGCCAAATCGTTGGATTGGACGCGGAGGAGATGTGTCGTAGTCGGCTTGTTCGCGAGACTAGACGCCTTTGGATTCTTTTCTTGTGGGGATTCGTAAAAGACATTGTTTATAAAGACGTTCCAACTACGCCTGAAGAAATGGAAAAACAACCGCACAACGTACGAGGTCCATCATCTCATTAATTGTGAAATTAAAAACCTTGACAGCCAACAGATGATTGCATAAGATTTCAGGAAAACTCGGATATCTGCAACTTCCTGCCACGATATTTTGGCGTGAGTCTTCTGGCCATCTCCGTCTGAATACTGCACTAACGCACGTATTTAAGACACCGACGGCACATCTGTGGTGCATCTGTTTCGATACGTGCCGATATGGTAAGGAATACCACTCAATCCATGGTAAGAAGATTGCAGCACTGCATTGATACCAATGGTCATCACTTCTGACGCCTTCTGTAAATGGGCGTTCATTCCACATTCGTGACCTTCGTTGGTCCTCAAAGACCTTACTTTTATACAGCATTGGATTCGTCTCGATAGCCGCTATCAGGAAATAAGCAACAAACTATAGCATCTCCTTAAAAAAAAAAGTTGAGCTTCATATCTCTGGAGTCACCCCACCCCGCAACAAAAAACCAACGTCATATTATGGCCCCGTTGCCCCATGAAACTTTTATCCCACAAACGTTTCATCTCCTATCACACGTTCGCATTTATTCTTGGAGGCAGTAGTTAGTGACTCACCCTGTATATGTGTTATCGTAGATGGATTTCGCTGTACAAGTCATTTATTTACATAGATTTACATGATGGTTAACTCTTAACAGGACTAACCAGGGAGATAGACAAAAATGTCCACGATATAAACATCAACTCTAATACACTGAAGAGCCAAAGAAACTGGTACACTTTCTAAAATCGTATAGGCCCCCCGCGAGTAGGCAGAAGTGCCGCAACCTGACGTGGAATGGACTCGACTAATGTCTGAAATAGTGCTGGAGAGAACTGACACCATTAATTTTGCAGGGCTGTCCATAAATCTGTAAGAGTACGAGGCGGTCGAGATCTCTTCTGTACAGCACGTTGCAAGGCAACCCAGATAGGCTCAATAATGTTCATGACAGGGGAGTTTGGTAGCCTGCGGAAGTGTTTATTCTCAGGAGAGTGTTCCTGGAGTCACTCTGAAGCAATTATGGACGTGTGGGGTGTCGCATTGTCCTGCTAGTATTGCCCAAGTCCGTCGGAATGCACAATGGACATGACTGGATGGAGGTGATCAGACAGGATGCTTATGTGCGTGTCGCTTGTCAGTGTCATATCTAGACGTATCAGGGGTCCCACATCACTCCAACTGCACACGCTCCACACTATTACAGAACCTCCATCAGTTGGAAACAGCTCCTGCAGACATGCAAGGTCCATTGACTCATGAAGTTGTCTCCATACCCACACACGTCTATCCACTTGATACAGAGACTCGTCTGACCGGGAAACATGTTTCCAGTTATCAACAGTACAATGTCGGTGTTGATGGGCCCAGAGCTTTGTGTCGTGCAGTCATCAAGGGTACATGAGTGGCCCTTCGGCTCCAAAAACCCATATCGATTATGTTTTGTTGAATGGTTCACACGCTGACACTTGTTGATGGCCCAGCATGGAAATCTGCAGCAATATGCAGAAGGATTGCACTTCTACCACATTGAACGATTCTCCTCAGCGTTCGTTGGTCCCATTCTTGTAGGATCTTTTTCCGACCGCAGCAATGTCAGATGTTAGATATTTTAACGGATTTCCGATATTAACAGTACACTCGTGAAATGGTCACATGGGAAAATCCCCACTTTGTGCTGGCGTAAGCTGTTGTCAGCACACCGTTCAGCAAAGATGTACCAAGAAGATCGATAGTAGGCGCTGGATCAAGCTCGCGTATCAGGAGAGAGGCCAAAGACAGACTCACAAACAAAACGCCGCCAGCATCCTCTCGACCACAAATATTTAGATCGCCGCCATGGACTGGAGGGCTCAGTAGCAGTTTCAGTCACTAGCGCAGTCACTCAGTCATTAGCTCAATCACTGACGCACCAACTCGCACTCCAGTTTGGCGTCAGTCATTCATCACATTGTGGGACTTGTAGTTCACCATCAATGAGCCTAACATGGACTATTACGGGAGAGATTGTACCACAATACATGGACTCTCTTAAAAATAAGTAGTTTTCTGTTCTTGTAAATAAAGAACCCTGTTAATACATGTGTGCAGTTGTGTTGTAGAAAGAGGATACCGGCCACCAAACAACATTTTCTTCCTAGATTCTTTTCTTCACTACACTCTCCAGTGACAGGGAGGACACTGAAACCTGGGTGATAGGTACTCAGAGAGCGCACAGGATAAGGGTACGATTGTGGATGGGACCGTAAACAGTTACTGTGAGTTGCACAATCAAACACACAACTTTATTTTTTTAAGAACCACTCATTTTCACATTTCTCTAAAAGGTCACAAATAAACAATACAATTGAAGGCCTAGTTAAAGAACTTGAGATACTTTCTTCGCTGAAGGTCCAAAACCACACCAAAACAAGAACAGCTGAAGGTCTGCCTTAGAAATCAAACTCAATTAAAAATAGAGGGTAAAAATTATTTTTCCTTAAAAAAAAATAAAAACATGCAATTGAAAACAATTAGCGGCTGAAGGCCTACACTACACATCTGAAGGACAACTGTAACTAAAACACCGTAATAAACAATTTATCTAACAAAGAAATTTCCTTTTAACTTACTAGAGAAAGCCTAATTAAAGAAATATTAACTCATTCCACAGCTGAAGGCCACAAAGAAATTTGAAACAACGGCTGAAATCCTGAACAACAAGTCAGACAAAGAATTTAAAACAGACCCCCTTCCTTCTTATTAAAAAATTTTCCTTTAAAGAATAAACACAGCTAAAGGTCTTATTAAAAGGGGTTCACATAAATCCTTGGCTGAAGCCCACACATGACACATCGAACAACTAACGGCTTAGGGCTTGGATTACAAACAATTTCAAATAGAACAAATTTAAAGAAAAAAATTTTTAAAATGAAATCAGTCATTAAATTTTAATTTAACACAGCTGAAGGCCTTTTACATAAAATTTAAAAGAGCTGAATTAATACATGGCTTAAGGCCTCCACAATACTTCAAACTAAAATGAAACTCACAATCTAAAGCAAACAGAACAACTAGTGCTCATAAGTGTTCCAAGGGTCAGCCTGAGAAGTTAGGTGAAACGTAAAGTGAGGTGAGACGGGCAGCCAAGAGTTGAAGTTAAATAATCGGATGGCTACCCAAACTACAGATGGCCCAAGGACCGACCAACAATTTAACTAATTTCTTTCAGTTCGACCAATGGCACAACGATGGAAAATATCGGCCGAGGATGAGGATATGAACAGCATTATGACTTCAGAAATTGGCGTTTAAAAAAACAGCCAAGGGAACAAGAACCACTCTAAGCAAATATGAACCAAACAACTTAAAAGGCTGTTGAACTACACACTGTGCCAGACAGCATCAACACATCGAGGAAAGGCACACTGCTGAAAAAGTACACAAGCAACCAGAGCAGGTAACTGGGGCGTTAACAGCCACAGGGCAGAAAATACCGTTGGTGCACTTCACTGGTAAGTAACAGTTAATTTAATAATTAATCACAATGTAGGAAGACGGCTGCAAGATTTCGCCTACCCCAACACATCATACGTTGATGCTAGGCCCAAACGGGCCAGGTAGCAACAACCCGCAAATGAATGAAGAAATGTCACAATAGTTGAGGCTTCATAACAGGTTAACTGATCACTCAACTTCAGCATCCAGGTTTGGTGGGCAACGAACTTTGTCGCTCTCGCAGCTAGCGCCTCACGATCCGACAGTGCTTGCACGTCACCAGCGGTCCTGGCCTGACCTCGAGCTGCAGAGAGTTCCTCGATGCTACGTCCCAACCGACTAACTACATGCAGCACACAGGCAGCATTAAAATAGCTGCTCAGTCAATACCACATAAGCTACACACAGTTCCACGAAAACACTTCCACAAACAACTCGAGCAATACTAGTGACTGTGGAACAACAAGGACGAATAACAAGACGAGACACACAGAGAACCCAGAAGTGGTTGGCGACGAAATACACGTCGTCCGACGAGACGACCAACCGAACAACCAACCAAGGTCGTCCCCACTCAAGTCATGTGTGTCAGCAATGATCGGGGGAGATATAGCTATCCGGACCTCACTGCTGCTCCGTCCCGACTGAACTCCTGATACATGACGACCCGGAAATACTAGCGGTCGCTCCAAAGATAGTACGACATTGCTCTCAACTGTTCAGAAAGATTTCGGGCTTGCAGCCGGTCGTCATAAACTTCATTGCACGATATTTCGCCTGTACAACTGCCAGCCGTCTTCAGGTGAGCCAAACGAGGACTGACGACGACTCTCTCCACTCTGTCTTATATAGTGCGCTGATAGTACTGCTGCGCATGTGTCACTGGCAAATTTGGGTATTATGCCATGGTCCCGACATATGTTTAAATAACTTAAGGAACTTAAAAGTTTTGCCCTCATACCACAAAGCTTGTCAAACCTTCTTACATTTGAGGCCATCTCCTCCCCATAAAGATGTTTGATGTAGAATTTGAAATTTTCCCGGCGAATCAACACATTTTATTAAGACGACCACTGCACGGAAAATAATGGAGAAGGCGAGCCGTGCTATTGATAAGGAGAGAATTTGTTATACGAGACGAAGGTTAGATGCCATCTCAGAAGAGATGTTCCACCTACTTTTGAAGATTGCAGCACTTCTTTCTCCTATATCATGGGACTCGGTGGATGGAGTGACTACAGCCAAGTTCGATTGGGTATATAAGGCTGCTAGTTCCTGGCAGATGTCGAAATTTGATCGCTTGGTGCCACAACAGCCGACGCCACAGGAAATAACTGCAGGACTTTCCATGGTTAATTTCATGGAGAAGATATTAGACGATGCGACGCTGTCAGTTTTGGGCAAAGGTCTTAACTTTGCACCTACACCAAGTTCAGTACCTCTTACGAGTATCTTAAGTGCTGTTGAACAAGCTGTACGTCGTCTTCCTATGGACGCTGCTGAAGATATAAAAAGGGAAACTGGTCGGGTTCTTCTGAAAGCTCCTCCCCAACGAAGTAATATAACCACTGAAGATAGGGCTGCACTACGGAACATTCGAGAAGATCCGGAAATAGTGGTTCTGAAGGCTGATAAAGGTAATTCTACCGTTTTTTACCTCATGGGTTTTATTTGGAGAAGATGTATAGTCTACTTAGTGATACTATGTGCCCGCATCTCGTAGTCGTGCGGTAGCGTTCTCGCTTCCCACGCCCGGGTTCCCGCGTTCGATTCCCGGCGGGGTCAGGGATTTTCTCTGCCTCGTGATGGCTGAGTGTTGTGTGCTGTCCTTAGGTTAGTTAGGTTTAATTAGTTCTAAGTTCTAGGGGACTGATGACCATAGATGTTAAGTCCCATAGTGCTCAGAGCCATTTGAACCATTTTTTGATACTATGTATAGGAGAATTGATCAAGTCCCAATAGCACACGTGCAATGGAAGACGTGTGCACTTTTGAACTCTTCCTCGTTAGTTCCAGAGACCATCAAGCAGTTAAGACCACATAGCAGCGTACCGCCGACACTTTATGGTCTTCCTAAAGTGCATAAAGAAGGTCTGCCTTTACGGCCTATAGTGAGTAACATTGATGCTCCCACATATGAATTAGCCAAACATCTAGCTTCTTTGCTGAGACCATTTGTTGGCAAATTTTCACATCATATTTGGAACTCTGCTGATTTTATCAACAGACTGGGGGCTCTCCACTTAAGTAGTTCGGATCTTCTAGTGAGTTTTGATGTAGTTTCCCTTTTCACAAAAGTACCTCTTGTGGATTCCTTGATTCTAATTGGTCAACAGTTTGAATCGGATATCACTGCTTTGTTTCGTCATGTTCTTTCCTCAACTTATTTTATGTTTAACCAGGAATATTTTGAACAGTCTGACGGTGTCACCATGAGCAGCCCTCTGTCTCCTCTGGTGGCCAACCTTTTTATGGAGGATTTTGAGGAGAGAGCACTTGACTCAGTGGTTTGTAAGCCAACTGTTTTTTGGAGATATGTCGATGATACTTTCATAGTGTGGCCCCACGGACAAGAAAAGTTAATGGAGTTTTTTTATCATCTTAACTGCATCCATGAGAATATCTATTTACTATGGAACTAGGAAAGATGGCTGCTTTCCATTCCTGGATGTTTTGGTTATATGGAAGAGTGTCGGCTTGGTGGGACATTCTGCTTATCGTAAGCATATTCACACTGATTTGTACTTGCATTCTTCAAGTTGCCATCACCCATCCTAGACCATGAGTGTACTTAAAACCCTTGTGCACAGGGCACATACAGTGTTTGATGCAAAGAATTTGCCTAAGGAACTTGCACATTTAAGGACGGTGTTCAGAGACGTTGGATACTTGACCTGGCAAATTAACAGGGCCTTCTTAACTAGAGCCAGGAACCAGGAAGTGGATAAAGAGGAGAACGCGCCAGCCAAGTCCGTAGCTTTTCTTCCCTTCGTTAGAAATATCTCCTTCAAGATAGCGAGGATTCTTAATAATATTCCTGTGAAAGTGGTTTTTCGTCCGCCTTCTAAGATCTCGAATTTGCTGGGGTCGGTGAAGGATGATTTGTTACTGCGAAAGGCGCGAATTTACAAAATATCGTGTCAATGTGGTATGGCCAGACAACGCATATAGTGGAAGAGCGTTGCACAGAACATCAACGTTGCACTCGCCTACTGCAATCCAGTAAGTCTGCAGTTGTGGAACATTGTATTTCTAACGGACTTTCAATGGAGTACGACAAAACTTCGATGTTGGCCACAGCAACAACATTTTGGAACTCCATTATCAAAGAATCCGTTGAAATACGCATTGCGGGAAATCTAATGAACCATGACAGTGGTTACCAATTGAATAACACATGGAATCCCGTCATCTCCGAAACTTGCTCGAGGCGAAGACGCCAGAAGACATCGATAGCTGCGGCCAGCAACAATACCGATGGCCGTTGAGTATTCCAATTCCACCAGCGAGGCCACTGTTACCGGGTGGTGTGGCCCTTCTGTCTCCATGACTGCAATGCATGCGCAGCAGTACTATCGGTGCACTATATAAGATGGAGCGGAGAACGTCTTCGTTTCCATCCTTACCTGCCGCATTCACCACCACCTCCACCAGCACCGCCTCCTTCCCTTGACCCAATGTGGCTTCCGACCTTCTTTCTCTGAGGATGATCTCCTCCTTCACCTGACACACCTCCTTTCCACCTACCTCAATTCCCATCACTCCGTCATCTTTGTGTACCTTGACCTTGAATGCGCCTCTGACCTTGTAGGGCATCCCAGCCTCCTGTTCAAACTCCAGACTTATGCCCTCTCCATCAACTATGTTCTCCTGATAGCCTCCTCCCTCTCTCATTGCCCCTCCTATCTTACCATCCACAACTCTTACACCTTCTACTCCTCCACTGGCCTGCCCCAAGGCTCCATCCTTTCCCCTCTTCTCTACCTCTTACACACGGCGGACATGCGGCAGCCCCCACCACCTATCCATATCCTGCAATATGTCGATGACACCGTCTTCCTTGCTCTTGCCCCCTCCCTCCCACGTTCCCAGCGCCTCCTCCAGTCCCACCTTGACCTGTTCACTGCATGGTGCAACCAATGGCTCCTTAAGATCAATCCTTCCAAGACCCAGGCAATCATCCTAGGCCACATCACCCCCTCCTCCTGCCTCCTAGATTTCTACCTTACTATCTATGGCCGCCCCATTTCCCTCACTCCCACCCTCAAGTACCTTGGCATCACCCTCGACTGCCATCTTTCCTGGAAACCCCATCTCCTCACAGTCCAAGCCAAGGCACATAACTGTCTCCGTTTCCGTCTCCTCAAACTCCTCTCTGGTCAAACATGGGATTAGACCCTTCGACTATCCTACATACCTATAAGTCCCTCATCTGCCCCATCCTATGTTATGCCAATTCCACTTCGATTTCCACACACCTCCCCCCCCCCCACCCCACCTACTACAAATCCCTCCAAATCCTTGAGCGTCATGCACTCTGCCTCACTTATCACATCCATTTCCCATCCCCCATGCAGATCCTTTATGATCTGATTCCCTCCTGCTCCTAGAACGAGTATGAATCCTATATGTCTCCCACAAACTAGATCCCCCCCATCCTTTTCCACCCCAGCCCACTGCCAAGCCTATACCACAGTGTCCCGCCTTGTCTCCATCTCCAAATGCTCCATACCTTCACCCAAGCTGGCTTCTGCCAACTCCCCTCCCAGATGATGTCCTCGTGCCTTCCAACTACCCCTCCTACCAGCTCTAATCCCTCCTTTCCCCCCTCCTCAGGACTCCCTCTCTCCCTCTCACTCCCCCTTCCCTTCTTCCTCCTTTTCCCTTGCCGAATACCTTCTTTTTCCTTTTCATCCCCCTTTTCCAGCTCCTTTCCTTCTACCCTCCACTGCCCCCCTCCTACCCCTCCTGGTTTCCCCCTCCCTTCTCTCCCACCTTTTCTTCCCCCCCCCCCCCTCCTCCCTTCACCCAGTGGTAGATTCCCTTCGCTCCAGTGATTATTAACGTTTTCGTTGTGGTGTCAGTGTTACTCCATGCCGTGTGCAGTGCTATGTTCCGCCATCACCAGCAGTGTCACCAGCATCTTTCTTTTGGGTTCCCACTGTGGTGTTTCTTTGTTTTCATGTCGACTCACGTGTTCATTCTCTGCATGTGTGATGGCTCTCGTCTATGTTGTTTTTAAATCTACTGTTTCTACTCATCTATTTTTGTTCTTGTTAATTCATCATTTTATACCATTCTATTTTATGTGTTATTTTATCATTTGCCTATGTATTCTCTGTAACTCTCTTGGCTGAAGAGCGGCGTATTGTGCTACTGCCAGCCCGCCCCTTTTTGGGGAGTGAAATGACAATAAAGAAAAAAAAAACAACGTCTTCGTTAGTCCTCGTTTGGCTCACTTGAAGATGGCAGGCAGTTGTCCAGCCGAAGTATCGTGCATTGAAGTTTATGACGACTGGCTTCAAGCCCAAAATCTTTTTGAACAGCTGATTCGCCAGGAAAATTTCAAATTTTATGTGCTCTCATCGATAAGCACTGAGGCTGCCACTCACGGGCAGGAGAGCCAGAAACTTAGTGCCGCCAGTAAATCTGATAAAAAACTGGACGGCAGTAGCACAAAGAGAAGATGTCAAGCAATAAACGGCACGAACACGAGCCGCGCACCGTTCGGACACTACACACTTCGTCGCTACTTCGGAGGTGCTGCGTCCTATCTCTCGTTCGCAGACTATAACACCACGTTCAGACTCACTTAAATCAAGATAATCTACCATTGTAGCAGCATAAACCGATCTAAGAACTGCGCCAGACACTTGTTGTCTTATATAGGCGTTGCCGACAGCAGCGCCATATTGTACTTGTTTACATCTCTCTGTATGTGAATACACATGCCTATACCAGTTACTTTGACGCCTCAGTGTAGTATGCAGAATACCCATCATTAATGTGTGTCTAGGATGGAAAAACTACTAGTAAAAAGATAGTTATATGTATTAAACTATCTTTCTACTGTTTCGTAGCTTATCATTATTACTGATTACTGTCAGGAATTAGACGACAGTTTGCTGCTAATTCATTAACTTATCTCCAAAGAAAGTTGGAGTATTCTCTCTATATTAAACAGCTTACCATACCACATTTGTGTGGTCTGTCATACCTTAAGTCAAACAACTCTTTAGTTGCAAACCCGTTTCCCTGGTGGAGTTAAGTTTTCTATGTGAAGTAACCTTCTCAGTCCTCCTTTTTAGTTTTCTTTCAGAATATTTTTAATTCTGTCACTCACCTTTTCCTCTTGATTAGTCGCTCCATGCAGCATTCCACTATTGTGACATAATTGACTTGAAGTGAAATTAAGTTGGTTTAGTTCCGTCAGGGGAATACTTACGAAACACAGTTAGGTACCATCATCACACGTGAAAAGTTATCGCCATTGTGCTGCTGGTTTCACGTATTGCTAAAGTTTCCTTCTCTATTTTCAGTGCTACTGCCACACCAAGGACCCTAAATCGTTTTGAAAAACGTGTTACACTATTAACATGAATTCGGAAAGTCACATGAGCAGCATTATGATACTAATTAAAATGCAGCGACGTCCACAGGAAATACGAAGTTCAACAAGCATAAAAAATCTTTATCATTCTGTGCCTCCACAGCTCAGTTATGTCATGTCTAGTAACGACAGCTGTCATGCCTTTTACTAACATTTATAACAGGAACAGTAAAATCATTCACTGAAGCATCGAAAGCGAAGATACTTGCATATATGTTGGAAAATGGCGGAATAACGACGATTAGGCAGATTTAATTCAACTGTGCATTCTCCTCAACGATGGCCCATGGGAAATGAAACAATTTCTAATCGATTAGAAATTGTAATAAAGTATTGCAAAACCTCAGAGGTTTATGTGCGCGTGAGACAATAAGTATTTTTTCATTGTGGTTTTCATTTTTTATTTTCTTCTTTAATATACGCGCCTTTGATAGTAACGCTAGTCAATTATTATGGGGGACCGCTGAGCGATTTCTCTGTATTCCCTGTCCAACCAGCATCGTGATACTAACACCAACCGTGGACCAAGAGTCGTGCACCATCGGGTTTTGCACGTGTCACCAAATCGTCCAGACAGATGTCAAGGTCGTGTCAACCACCGAAACACACTTGCTTGACGGCCTGATATCTGCCCTTAGGTGAGTACGAGTTACATTACAGTAACATGGAAACGAAGTGTAGTTGTAGGCTCCCAGAACAGGGGGATGACATTAAAAATTGCAAAACGTGAAATTATGGAGCAAGAAATGAAATTGGCACCCATTGACATACATCTGTTCCCACACGAAAGAAAATTTGTGGTCGGAATACGTTTTGCGTCCAGTGACGAAAAGTAAAGACTAATGAACTGAAAGGAACCATTTTCAATATACATTCACTGAATCAGTTGAAGTATTACTCAGCATTCTCATCTGAATGATGATATGGAGTTCTTAATAAGAACTAGCATTAGTAAACTAAAGCTGTGATGCCACACACTGCAGGGATGGCAACCTATTATTGCCACATCAGAATTACGTTACTTAGAGGTTAACAATCCTTTGAGGCTGGAAATATTTGTCCTAAAATGGTTCAAATGGCTCTGAGCACTATGGGACTTAACATCTATGGTCATCAGTCCCCTAGAACTTAGAACTACTTAAACCTAAGGACATCACACACATCCGTGCCCGAGGCAGGATTCGAACCTGCGACCAGAGCAGTCGCGCGGCTCCGGACTGAGCGCCTAGAACCGCTAGACCACCGCGGCCGCCTATTTGTCCTATATGGCACAATTAATTATAACTAATATGATACGTGATTTTGTGTGCTGCAAGGAGAGATACTTAATAGACAATAATGATGTGCTGGCCGGCCGAAGTGGCCGTGCGGTTAAAGGCGCTGCAGTCTGGAACCGCAAGACCGCTACGGTCGCAGGTTCGAATCCTGCCTCGGGCATGGATGTTTGTGATGTCCTTAGGTTAGTTAGGTTTAACTAGTTCTAAGTTCTAGGGGACTAATGACCTCAGCAGTTGAGTCCCATAATGCTCAGAGCCATTTGAACCATTTTTTAATGATGTGCTGACATACATCTATTATCCCTAATTTTTACTGGTCATAATTTCAGATAATTCAGAAGTCCACAATTTCACTAAAATAGTATTTTACATTGAACAGAGCCCTTTATGCTAAGTTTCAATAGACCTTTGTAAATCAAAACATCAGGGAGAGGCCAGCGAAGCGGTTCTGGTCATTACAAGATTTCATTGTCTGGCAGCCTAACGTAACTAAGCAGTCTCTCCATAAACGTCAAAATGAGCACAGTTACGTTTGCTATGAGAAATAGAGCCCTCTTCAAAGAAAGCCATTTACTTCAAAACCCAAATTTCCTAACAGCCCCCACAGCGAAGAGTTCTGCCTCACTGGGACCTGTCACGTTTACAATGACTACTGTAGTGACTCTCCAGACTATACGGTCCTACTGTTTAGGCACCACATTGCGACTGTTTAACTGGCTGCTACAGTCACCAGAATGGTAGTGGGACAAGGGGGTTTATGTGACAATTTTGATGTCAAATTGATATCAAATTAATGATGGAAATTTATTAATTGATCAATTAATCAAACCTGCGCCCAAAGATGATGTCATGGATTTCTCCACTCTCATCCTCCATGTCTGAGGTGGCTTCAGTCAGTGCTCAGCCACTGGACAGAACTGACATAAGTCTTTATTTTGTATTCAGTGCGGTATATTCTTTATTTAAACAATCTAAGCTGCCATGTATCAAGCACTAGACAGTAGCACTCCAGTTTCGTCAGTAACTGCTACATGTAGAGTGGATATTTTCGCTGTTAGTGTAGCACTGGACAGTTGTTCCAGTCAGTCTAACCAATAGTCTTACATGGGTAATAATGATAAAACAGCAAACTATTACTGATGTGCGGATGAATAGCTGCTGCTGGGAGGAGCATAAGGATGGTTAAAAAAATAATAGAACAACCCATTGTCCCTCTACATCTCTTTTCTTTTCCTTCATTGAATTCTGATCCCTCCCCTCCCCCCCCCCCCCCCCCCCATCCCCCGATGGTGGCGCCCTGGCAGCAGCTTAGTACGCTGCTCTTCAGCATACAGAATTTTTAAAGCATAAGAAGATAAGAAACAATAAAAACACGATAAAACGGTGATGTAAATTGTAAAACGGCGGAAAATTGTGGAAAGTTAAAACATAAAACAAGGTGTGGGCGATGCTGATAAAATACACAGGAAGCAGACAGGTAAAACAGTAGACAGACAATTAAAATACAAGGCCACAGTCTGGTTTCTGTTTGCAAGAGATATAAAAATCACACCCAGCAACAGCATGATGTCCATTCACAACAGTTCGGAAAAGATGCCCAACACTTAACAATCACTGTAAACACTGCATTAAAAAGTCAGCATGAAGATGACACACCACAGCCAAGGGCAGATGATGGGGCAGGGGGTGGGGAACCTGGACGGATGAGGGGGAAAAAAAGGGAGAGGAGAGGAGAAACGAAAGGGGGGGAACCAACGGAGGGAGAGGACTCACAAGGGGGTGGCAGGGCAGACGTGAGAGGGAATGGGGAAGGCAGAGGAGGGAAACGCAAAAGGACTCAGGGGAGAGAAGGGAGGTATAGAGAGGGTAGGTGGGGAAAAGGCAGGATGGAAGGGAGGAGTGGGAGCCCAGGAAGGGAGGGGGAGGGGGAGGTGCGGATCAGAGTTGATAGGAGGGATAAATGGAGTGAGAGGTGGCATCATCCAGGAGGCAGAGTTTACGGAAGCCACCTTGGAAAAGGAGATGAAGGGTGTAGAGATGGAGGATAGGGGGGACACAACAGTGAAGGCACGACAGAAGGAGAGGAGAGGAGCAACCAGGAGATGAGGGGGATCAAGATGGCGGGAGGTGTTGAGTATGCAGATATGTTCGAGGAATAGGAGCAGATGGGGGAAAGGTATCAGGTCGTAGAGAATCTGCGTGGGGGATGGGAGGCTTGTACGGGAGGCGAGGAGGAGTGCATGGCGCTCGAGGATCTGGAGGGACTCAAAGAATTTGGGGGAGGCAGATGTACAGGCGGGACTGGCATAACAGAGGATGGGGTGGATTAAGGATTTGTAGGTGTGGAGGATGGTAGATGAGTTCAATGCCCACCATATCTCTTTTTTTTTAATTGTAATTTTCATACGTATACAAATACATAGGTAGGCTGGCAGCAGCATCATATGCTGCCCTTCAGCCTTCGATTTGCCAATGAGAAAAAACAGTAAGAAGATACATAATAGTTAGAGTGACAGGTAAAAAACAGGAGACATACAAAAATACAAAACACAGAGCCGTTCACACTCGATGAAAAGTACACTGAAACACATTGGCATGGCGCACAAACACTGATGATTCGATGGCACAGGTGAACATAGGAGTGTGACGGTGAACACTAACACAAACACGATGGCACACACACGAGAAACTGATGGCGATAATCTCCGGCGCGCAAATGTCCACGTAATGTGTGCGAGTCCGGGGACCTACCAAGAGGGGAAGAGGGGGGAAGGGGAGGGAGAGGGGAGAGCAGAGATGCCAATGGCAGAGGAGATGGGAGGAAGAGTAGAGGGACGGGGGTAGGGGAAGCCTGGGGGAGGAGTCTTGAGAAAGGGACGAGGGAGGGAACGGGAAGAGAAGCGAGAGAGGGTGCCCAAAGGAAACAAACACAGGAAGAGGGAGGGAGGATCAAAGTTGGTAGGAGGGTTAGATGGAGGGTAGGAGGGCATCATCAGGGAGGGGAAGCTGGCGGAAGCTACCTTGGGAGAGGGTGTGGAGAGTGGAGAGATGGAGAGCAGGTGGGACATGGAAGTACAGGCGCGGCAGCGGATTGGGGCGGGAGAGGATGGGAGAGACCAGCGGGTGAGGAGGATCGAGTTTGCGGGAGGTGTAGAGGATCCATATCTGTTCGAGGAAAAGGAGGAGGTGGGGGGAGGGAATTAGGTCGTACAGGATCCGTGTGGGGGAGGAGAGACGGATGCGATAGGCGAGGCGAAGAGCATGGCGTTCCAGGATCTGAAGGGTTTTGTAAAAGATAGGGGGTGCAGAGATCCAGGCAGTGTGGGCGTATCAAAGGATAGGGCGAATGAGGGATTTATAGGTATCGAGGATGGTAGCGGGGTCCAGACCCCAAATTCGGCCAGAGAGGAGTTGGAGGAGACAGAGTCGGGAGCGTACCTTGGCTTGAGTTGTCCGGAGGTGGGGGGTCCAGGAGAGGCGACAGTCAAGGGTGACACCAAGTTACTTAAGGGTGGGGGTGAGGGTGATAGGACAGCCATAGATGGTGATGTAGAAATCGAGGAGTCAGAAGGAACGAGTGGTTTTGCCTACTATGATCGCCTGGGATTTGGCAGGATTGACCTTAAGCAACCACTGGTTGCACCAAGCGGTGAACCGGTCAAGATGGGATTGAAGAAAGTGTTGGGAGCGCTGCAGGGTGCGGGCAAGGGCAAGGAAGGCAGTGTCATGGGCGTACTGGAGAAGGTGAATGGGGGGTGAAGGCGGCGGCATGTCCGCCGTATACAAGAGGTACAGAAGAGGGGAGAGGACGGAGCCCTGGGGCACACCGGCGGAGGGGAACTGTGTCTCTACCATCCTGCGCCTATATACATTACTGCTACGGCAACATCATTTGAGAATGAAACACAATTAAACCTATTCACGAGTCGCAAGTCACATCCCAACCAACAGAAATATGGGAAATATATAATGCGATACCTTTTAAAAATGCAGTGCTCATTAACTTACCTGAACACAGTGTCTCAAGAAGACTAAGCAGAAAACTGATCAGCCACCTCCAGTCACCTCCATCTAGTCCAGTGCCATCTACTGGGCGTATTGTTGATCTGGAAAGATGACCAGCCAGAGAACTGTCACTCACAGGCGACAAAGTTAATCCACAACTTCTGGTAGCCCAAACCCTCCCGCCACTGTGTGCAGTACGCTATGAGTCAAGCACCAGCAGCTGAGATGTACACAGTAGGTCAATCCCTGGCACAGACTCCTCAGTTTATAAAAAAAAAAAAACAGGTGTGTTGTTTTGTCAATACATCTCGAATATCTCATGTTAAATGTAGATTCCTCCCTTTTTGTCCGAATTACACTCCTGGAAATTGAAATAAGAACACCGTGAATTCATTGTCCCAGGAAGGGGAAACTTTATTGACACATTCCTGGGGTCAGATACATCACATGATCACACTGACAGAACCACAGGCACATAGCCACAGGCAACAGAGCATGCACAATGTCGGCACTAGTACAGTGTATATCCACCTTTCGTAGCAATGCAGGCTGCTATTCTCCCATGGAGACGATCGTAGAGATGCTGGATGTAGTCCTGTGGAACGGCTTGCCATGCCATTTCCACCTGGCGCCTCAGTTGGACCAGCGTTCGTGCTGGACGTGCAGACCGCGTGAGACGACGCTTCATCCAGTCCCAAACATGCTCAATGGGGGACAGATCCGGAGATCTTGCTGGCCAGGGTAGTTGACGTACACCTTCTAGAGCACGTTGGGTGGCACGGGACACATGCGGACGTGCATTGTCCTGTTGGAACAGCAAGTTCCCTTGCCGGTCTAGGAATGGTAGAACGATGGGTTCGATGACGGTTTGGATGTACCGTGCACTATTCAGTGTCCCCTCGACGATCACCAGTGGTGTACGGCCAGTGTAGGAGATCGCTCCCCACACCATGATGCCGGGTGTTGGCCCCGTGTGCCTTGGTCGTATGCAGTCCTGATTGTGGCGCTCACCTGCACGGCGCCAAACACGCATACGACCATCATTGGCACCAAGGCAGAAGCGACTCTCATCGCTGAAGACGACACGTCTCCATTCGTCCCTCCATTCACGCCTGTCGCGACACCACTGGAGGCGGGCTGCACGATGTTGGGGCGTGAGCGGAAGACGGCCTAACGGTGTGCGGGACCGTAGCCCAGCTTCATGGAGACGGTTGCGAATGGTCCTCGCCGATACCCCAGGAGCAACAGTGTCCCTAATTTGCTGGGAAGTGGCGGTGCGGTCCCCTACGGCACTGCGTAGGATCCTACGGTCTTGGCGTGCATCCGTGCGTCGCTGCGGTCCGGTCCCAGGTCGACGGGCACGTGCACCTTCCGCCGACCACTGGCGACAACATCGATGTACTGTGGAGACCTCACGCCCCACGTGTTGAACAATTCGGCGGTACGTCCACCCGGCCTCCCGCATGCCCACTATACGCCCTCGCTCAAAGTCCGTCAACTGCACATATGGTTCACGTCCACGCTGTCGTGGCATGCTACCAGTGTTAAAGACTGCGATGGAGCTCCGTATGCCACGGCAAACTGGCTGACACTGACGGCGGCGGTGCACAAATGCTGCGCAGCTAGCGCCATTCGACGGCCAACACCGCGGTTCCTGGTGTGTCCGCTGTGCCGTGCGTGTGATCATTGCTTGTACAGCCCTCTCGCAGTGTCCGGAGCAAGTATGGTGGGTCTGACACACCGGTGTCAATGTGTTCTTTTTTCCATTTCCAGGAGTGTATTTTAAAAAAAAGAAGAAATCGGACCATATATGCGTTTTCAAATCGCTAAAGTAACGTTACTGGTTGTGGACGTCCTGTACAACACTATGGCATTTCCTCTAAGTATTCTTTCATCAGGTAGAAAAATCTTTTCTTATCAGCTATATCCTGCATCACAGGACTAGAATATTAAACTCACTTTTGGCTCATGATGGAGTACTCTAGCGCTATCACAGGATGCCTCCTCACTTTCGAACTCTCTTAAAGAGAACAAGGGTCTCGTCACATACAAATTCTCTCAAGGTAACAGCACAGAGATGTTGTGAATGCCAGGTTTATACTACATGTCACTTTACAAATTCGATAATATAGCTGATTTCATTATGATGATCATCTCGTCCTGTGTAGTTTCCATTGAATGATCTCATCACAACGAAAAAACGCCTGATTAAGGCTCCAATTCACGAATCATATCTGTGGTACTCTCACCCTCACCTTTACCCGCCAGTGACATGTCATTGATATCAAAATGATAGGTTAGCTAATTAATGAGCTAATTAAGAGCCCCCTTTGCATGGCAGGTAATTTTTTTCCTGCAGTCAGATTTAAATCACCAGGTAACCATTACAGACACTTCCGTGACGTCTCTGGAGGCTTCCCACAGGCTAGGTAATCACTTCCTCTGATACCGGAATGGGTGGTAACCATAGTCAAGTATCTGAAGACATCCAACGCTATTTGTGTTCTGTCTCTCAGTTGTCTTGTCATGCTGGTGGAAGTAAGGCACTTAGAAATCTTGTACACTGCTCTTGAACTAACCCTGCTGAGACCTGTCGGTCTATGGGGGCAGTAGGTGTTTGATTCTCTCCTCCACCCCCAGACTGCATATGAACAGCTGCCACCGGGTCGTGAACCTTCATCTGCGCATCATGGTTGTACTGCTCCCAGCTGATAACCCATCGATCGTCGTGCCAGACACATGTTCATGATTCCAGACTCGCGAAAGTTGTTCTATCTTTCTCAGGAGACTAAGCTCTTAAATGTCTCTGGGTAAATATCAGAGTGTTGAATAATATGCTTCTCTTCATCCCTCCTGTAAACTGAAACGTGCATGCATGCATGTCCAAAGGAACTTTGAATTGTAATCAGAATTACACAGGCACTGAAACATCGTATTTACGTGCCAATACTGGGCAAGCAACTTACACATACAATTTCTGACCCGCACAGGAATACACATACTGCGAGTACAAGGAGAGGTCGTAGACCGGTGGTTGACAACATACGGAAATTTGGGTCTAACCATGAGTCAAGCGTGGATGGTCAAATAGTAAGGCGACTGCTCGGGAAAAATGGGAAATCTGGTTTCTAGTTCCAATCCTGCACGAATTTTCATTGTCGTCATTCCATTCTACAGATGCTGGTTGTTCCTATTCGCAATTTCATCTCAATAAGAATAACAGAAGGAACTGCAATATCGTATGCATTATATGTGGCGATCCGATCGGTCTACTGTAGAAGGCACCAGTGATTAAAGTGGCTTCCACAGACCTGTGTAAGGTTTTGTTGCCTGTACTGGAGGAAGAACATATCGACTATGAAGTGTACAAAATCCTATGACCAATACACTGGTTTTTCAGATCTACAGTATTACGATTTCTCTGTGGTTTGGAACTGAGATTTTCCATTCCACGAGATTCTTGCAATGGATCCTATGGAGATGTCTTTTAATGATTACAGCCACTGGGGAATCAGATGCGTGGCATACTCATAACTCGAAAAGCGTCAGCTTTTTCACGGCTCTCTACTACGGATCCCATATAGTAAAACTCCAAATAGTTCTTGACAGTTCCTCTGCGTCTTATAACTGTTCCTCAGTCTCTTCCCTGTAGTCCCTGCAGATTTGTCCATGTGACCATCCCAATTTAGGTCGGCACTGAACGGTAGTTGGAGAGTGCTATATCTACCACCTTCTGCAATCCGTGAAGAAAGAAGGAGATCTGAGTTAATGTGACAGGACCATGTTTTGACCAATTTCTGGAAATGGAAACATGTTGTCATAGCTCCACCAGTCATTTACAATGTGTAAGACCAGCAACAAACAAAGCTTTCTACTACAACAGGAGGTCGTAGAAAAGCCAGTATGAGCAATTACTGTGGTGTTTCATCTCAGAAACGTTAGTAAGAATCCACATCGTACAGGATCTGGGAGAAGGATAAGGATTTTGCTACCGCACTGTCGTGCATTTCCAAACTACATGCAGGCACTGCAGTCTGAAGGAGATTCATGTCCTTCAGGGTGCATTTTCTCTGTCCTTGTTATTTTGTGCCATCCAACAGAGAAAAACTATGAATTATAGAAACTCCACTAACACCACCCAATACAGAACTCGGTAAGATACTACTGAGTTCTTCTCCTCCGATGTAGTAAGAACAAATACCGTCTGTGTGCTGACAAAGAGCGTATGTGTTGGTCCATTGGACTGCTTGAGCAGTGATCGAAGTCGCTAACACAGACCCGTGTAAAGGTTCATCGCCTGTACTGTTGGAAGACCATATTCTACAGACCTTCAATTGCAAGAGGAGGGGGGGGGGGTGTGTTGTGTTGATGTTCCATAATTAGTCTGATACGTTGTTTTCATGCTGTAACACATAAAATCAGTGCATGAGTACAGCTTTGTACACCACCATATCTTTTGTTTTTTCACCACGACCTCAAAGTCTGTGTCAGGTCATAAACCGACTTTAACGTGTTTTGATCCAATGGTTTTCACAGTAAGCTGGACATTTCAGGGATTCAAACTATGCTGCTCCCACAGTACACAGGATGTTTCAAATGAAATACAGAGGTGGTGTCACTTTATAATTGATAACACAGTTGATTTACATAAAAACATTCAAACTCCATCATGCATAAACAACACGTTTCTTCTTAATCATCTATTATAACATCACAACACTCTCATATCTACTATACCCCAACAAGGGTTGTTAAACCCCACAACATGCGTGCATCTGGAGTGGTCTTCTGTACTTGGGTAGGTGCTTTGAGTAAGACTGGTGTGGAACAGTCTTCGCTGAATAGCGGTTATTGACTCATCTCGCTCTGTATCTTCATGAGGTGTGGAATTTTGCAAGTATGATACCCTTCTACTTGTGGTCAGCTGCAAAGTAAGTCAGTGATTGTGTAGGGGGGGAGAGGGGCGGTTCGCCAATGCCAATGTGTTGAGGTCTAGGAATGTGAGAATGCTCTATGTCGCTCGTACACATAAACTACACACTATGATCAAAGTGCTAGAAATATGTAGATAACCTAACTGCATTGGTATAGGACACTGTCTGGTATACTTTTGTGTATGTGTTCAGGTTTAACCATGAATGGACATACTGACCAGCCTTCTATTTTTATTAGAAATCTAGTATATGTTACAAGCAAAGTAGTGGAGTTGCAGTTTAGCGATGATACTGAAATTGTGAAGCATGCTGCCGTGTCATTGGTCAACGTTGAAGGTACGGAGATTCTGGTGAAACACCTAAAATTAATTGCACTATCAACTGTGGTGCTTATTACAGAACATTGTCCCATATCAATGGTGTCTTTTCCACCCCATCTGTCCATTGGTACGCTGTTGATTACCACATAACGATTGACTAATACCACTTGTTTTCAATGGAAAGGATCATGGTGGATGCAACACCTTCTGGGAATGACCAGCTCTGACATGCTTTTAGTCTCTTCAAAACGGAACACACAGTCATTTGCTACATTGTCACTGTGAAAGATGAGATTGAATGTACATGTCATCACCTTCAGACAGCTATTTGGAAGCGCTCCACAACGCTGCAAATATTCCAGTTTCCATATGTTCTGGCGTCTTCTACATTTTCTTCAATAAGTAACACGACCTATGTCTTTTATTTGAGCAATCTTGTGTGCTGTGGGAGCAGCATAGTTTGAAACCTTGAGATGTCCAGCTTTCTGTGAGAGCCAATGTATCGAACGGATTATGGAAGAACAACGACTCTCTCTTGCGATTGTTAGTCTATGGGATATGGTCTTCCTAAAGTATGGGAGTTGAAACTTTACACTGGTCTGTGCTAGCGACTTCGACCATTGGTCACCCACTCCAATAGACCAACACCTGTAAGTTTAATTAGATCACCACATATGCTCGATATCAGCACACAGATGGTATTTATTTTCGAAGAGAGGAACACAGTAGTATCTTACCAAGTTCTCTAATGGGACGATCTCATCGACTAACCCACAGGGAGAATGGGGTAGAGACAGAGGAACGGTTATATGATTAGATTAGATTAGATTAATTATTCATTCCATAGACCCACAAAAGAGGGAATCCTCCTGGGTGTGGAACATGTCAGACAAACACATTACAAAAATGTAATTAGAAAAACTTGAGTTTCATTAATTTTAATGGTTCTCAATCAATAAAATGTAAAATTATGTACATGAATTAAATTTAAGCTTCTAATATTTACAGGTTTAATACTTACATCTGCTTTCATTAAATCCATCATTCAGACATTCCTAGTTTCTTGGCTATTACAACCAAGTATTGTCAAAAATTAAAGTACATTATTCATGTCAGTGATCCTCAGTTAAGAACAGATTATGTACAAGATTTAAAATTAAACTTCCACTATTTACCGATTTAAGATTTACATCTGCTTTCCATACATCCATCATTCACACAGTAGGTAGCTACTTGGCTGTTACAACCAAGTATTATCAAAAATTAAAATATAATAAATTTTCATTGAAATGGTCTACTGCACTTGTTGAGAAACTCATGGATGGAATAGAAGGAGTTGGCCATCAAATTTTTTTTAAAATTATGTTTAAATTGTGCCTTGTCTGAAACTAAACTCTTAATGGCTGCTGGCAACTTATTGAAAATATGTGTTGCTGAATACTAGACTCCTCTATGGGCAAGAGTAAGTGATTTTAAATCTTTATGTATATTGTTCTTACTCCTTGTATTGATACTGTTTACTAAGCAGTTAGTTGGAAAAAGAGATGTATTATTTACAACAAACTTCATTAAGGAATAAATATACTGAGAAGCTGTGGTTAATATGCCCAATTCTTTGAATAGGTTTCGACATGATGTTCTTGGATTTACACTACTCCTTACTCTTATTATATGCTTCTGTACTCTAAAACTTTTTTCTCTGTTTGTGGAGTTACCCCAAAATATGACATAATGGAGTGAAAATAAGCAAAATGTGCCAGTTTTTTAATATTTATATCTCCTATGTCTGACATCATTCGCATTGCAAACATAGACTCGTTTAAGTGCTTTAGCAGTTCGTTAGTATGTTGCTCCCAGCTGAATTTATTATCAAGTTGTAATCCCAATAATTTTTCACTCTCAACTTCTCCTATTTCCATGTCGTCATATTTTATACACACACCAGATGGAAATCTCTTGGAAGTTCTGAACTGCATATAGTGGGTCTTTTCAACGTTTAATGACAGTGAATTGGCTATAAACAGTAATCTCAATAAAAATTTGATTAGTTGCCCTTTCTAAATTTAAATTTGATTTATTATTTATTGCAATGTTTGTATCATCTGCAAGTAAGACAAACTTGGCATCTGGTAATGTAACAGATGACAGGTCAATAATATACACAAGAAACAGTAGTAGACCTAGTATGGAACCTTGGGGAACACCACATGTCATTTCTTCCCAGTCAGATGATGTCTCATTGCCTACGGCTAAAGTGTTATGCAGTGACACCCTTTGTTTTCTATTAGTAAAATATGATGGAAACCACTTTGCAACACTACCAGTGACGCCATAATATTTTAATTTACTTAAAAGAATGCTGTGATTCACACAGTCAAACGCTTTTGACAGGTCACAGAATATGCCCATTGCCTATAATTTGGTGTTCAATGAATTAAGGACTTTTTCGCGGTAAGTGTAAATAGCTTTCTCAATATCAGAACCCTTAGGAAACCCAACCTGTGACTTTGACAGTATGTTATTTTCACTAAGGTGCTTAAGAAGACGCCTGAACATAACGTTTTCAAGGATTTTTGAAAAAGCTGGCAAAAGTGTGATTGGTCAGTGATTTGATGGCATTTCTTTGTCCCCTTTCTTGTGGAGAGGTATAACTTCAGCATATTTAAGCCAGTCTGGGAATGTTCCTGTGACAAGTGATGGATTACACAAATAACGTAAGATATGACTAAGCTCCTACCCCCATGAACCATGGACCTTGGCGTTGGTGGATAGGTTTGCGTGCCTCAACGATACAGATACAGATACCGTAGGTGCAACCACAATGGAGGGGTATGTGTTGAGAGGCCAGACAAACGTGTGGTTCCTGAAGACGGACAGCAGCCTTTTCAGTAGTTGCAGGGGCAACAGTCTGGATGATTGACTGATCTGGCCTTGTAACACTAACCAAAACGGCCTTGCTGTGCTGGTACTGCAAATGGCTGAAAGCAAGGGGAAACTACAGCCGTAATTTTTCCCGAGGGCATGCAGCTTTACTGTATGGTTAAATAACGATGGCGTCCTCTTGGGTACAAAATTCCAGAGGTAAAAGAAGTCCCCCATTTGGATCTCTGGGCAGGGACTACTCAAGAGGATGTCATTATCAGGAGAAATAAAACTGGCGTTCTATGGATCGGAGTGTGGAATGTCAGATCCCTTAATTGGGCAGGTAGGTTAAAAAATCTAAAAAGGGAAATGAATAGATTAAAGTTAGATATAGTGGGAATTAGTGAAGTTCGGTGGCAGGAGGAACAAGACTTCTAGTCATGTGAATACAGGGTTATAAATACAAAATCAAATAGGGGTAATGCAGGAGTAGGTTTAATAATGAATAAAAAAATAGGAGTGCGGGTTAGCTAGTACAAACAGCATAGTGAACGCATTATTGTGGCCAAGATAGACACAAAACCCATGCCTACTACGGTAGTTCAAGTTTATATGCCAACTGGCTCTGCGGAAGATGAAGAAATTAATAAAATGTATGATGAGATAAAAGAAATCAATCAGGTAGTGAAGGGCGACGAAAATTTAATAGTCATGGGTGACTGGAATTCGAGAGTAGGAAAAGGGAGAGAAGGAGACAGTGGGTGAATATGGATTGGGGGAGAGAAACGAAAGAGGAAACCGTCTGGTAGAATTTTGCACAGAGCATAACTTAATCATAGCTTTTATACACGGAAGAATACTGGAGATACTAGAAGGTATCAGATAGATTAAATAATGGTAAGACAGAGATTTAGGAACCAGGTTTTAAATTGCAAGACATTTCCAGGGGCAAATGTGGACTCTGACCACAATCTATTGGTTATGACCTGTAGATTAAAACTGAAGAAACTGCAAAAAGGTAGGAATTTAAGGAGATGGGACCCGGATAAACTGACTAAACCAGAGGTTGTACAGAGTTTGAGGGAGAGCATAAGGGAACAATTGACAGAAATGGGGGAAAGAAATACAGCAGAAGAAGAATGGGGAGCTTTGAGGGATGTAGTAGTGAAGGCAGCAGAGGATCAAGTAGGTAAAAAGACGAGGGGTGGTAGAAATCCTTGGGTAACAGAAGAAATACTGAGTTTAATTGATGAAGGAGGAAAATATAAAAATGCAATAAATGAAGCAGGCAAAAAGGAATTCAAAAATCTCAAAAATGAGATCGATAGGAAGTGCAAAATGGCTAAGCAGGGATGGCTAGAGGACAAATGTAAGGATGTAGAGGCTTATCTCACTAGGGGTAAGATAGATACTGCCTACAGGAAAATTAAAGACGCCTTTGGAGAAAAGAGAACCACTTGTATGAATATCAAGAGCTCAGATGGAAACCCAGTTCTAAGCAAAGAAGAGAAAGCAAAAAGGTGGAAGGAGTATATAGAGGGTATATACAAGGGTGATGTACATGAGGACAATATTATGGAAATGGAAGAGGATGTAGATGAAGATGAAATATTCTAGGCGCTCAGTCCGGAACCGCGCAGCTGCTACGTCGCAGGCTCGAATCCTGCCTCGGGCGTGGATGTGTGTGATGTCCTTAGGTTAGTTAGGTTTAAGTAGTTCTAAGTTCTAGGGGACTGATGACCACAGATGTTAAGTCCCATAGTGCTCAGAGCCATTTGAACCATTTGAAGATGAAATAGGAGATATGATACTGCGTGAAGAGTTTGACAGAGCACTGAATGACCTGAGTCGAAACAAGGCCCCAGGAGTAGACAACATTCCATTAGAACTACTGACGGCCTTCGGAGAGCCAGTCCTGAGACAACTCTACTGTCTGGTGAGCAAGATGTATGAGACAGGCGAAATACCCTCAGACTTCAAGAAGAATGTAATAATTCCAATCCCAAAGAAAGCAGGTGTTGACAGATGTGAAAATTACCGAACTATCAGTTTAATAAGTCACAGCTGCAAAATACTCTCTTTAAAATTCTAAAGATGGTAGGGGTAAAATACAGGGAGCGAAAGGCTATTTACAATTTGTACAGAAACCAGATGGCAGTTATAAGAGTCGAGGGGCATGAAAGGGAAGCAGCGGTTGGGAAGGGTGTGAGACAGGTTTGTAGCCTGTCTCCGATGTTATTCAATGTGTATACTGAGCAATCAGTAAAGGAAACACAAGAAAAATTCGGAGTAGGTATTAAAATCCATGGAGAAGAAATAAAAACGTTGAGGTTCGCCGATGAGATTGTAATTATGTCAGAGACAGCAAAGGACTTGGAAGAGCAGTTGAACGGAATGGACAGTGTCTTGAAAGGACCATATAAGATGAACATCAACTAAAACAAAACGAGGATAATGGAATGTAGTCGAATTAAGTCACGTGATGCTGAGGGAATTAGATTAGGAAATGAGGCACTTAAAGTAGTAGAGGAGTTTTGCTATTTGGGGAGCAAAATAACTGATGACGGTCGAAGTAGAGAGGATATAAAATGTAGACTGGCAATGCCAAGGAAAGTGTTTCTGAAGAAGAGAAATTTCTTAACATTGAGTACAGATTTAAGTGTCAGGAAGTCGTTTCTGAAAGTATTTGTATGGAGTGTAGCCATGTATGGAAGTGAAACATGGACGATAAATAGTTTTGATAAGAAGGGAATAGAAGCTTTTGAAATGTGGTGCTACAGAAGAATGCTGAAGATTAGATGGGCAGATCACGTAACTAATGAGGAAGTATTGAATAGGATTGGGGAGAAGAGGAGCTTGTCGCACAACTTGACTAGAAGAAAGGATCGGTTGGTAGGAAATGGTTCTGAGGCATCAAGGGATTACCAATTTAGTATTGGAGGGCAGCGTGGAGGGTAAAAATCATAGAGGGAGACCAAGAGGTGAATACACTAAGCAGATTCAGAATGATGTAGGTTGCAGTAAGTACTGGTAGATGAAGAAGCTTGCACAGGATAGAGTAGCATGGAGAGCTGCATCAAACCAGTCTCAGGACTGAAGACCACAACAACAACAACATGACTAAGCTCACATGAACACTCTTTTATTAACTTTGTTGATATGTTATCATAGTCACTACAATGCTTTGATTTCAAGGACTTATGATGGATTCTATTTCTTTGTGTGAAGTAAGTGTCAGTTCCATTTTACTGAGATAGCTTGTGTGCACTGGTCTCAGATATTCCATTGCATTATTTACTGAACCTGACAACCCCATTCTATCAGTAACAGAGACAAAATACTTGTTTTAATGGTTTGCAACACAACATCCGTTTTGTTACCAGGGTTTCATTTATTTTTAGAGCTATTTGTTCCTCCTCATTTCTGGCCCTACCTGTCTCTGTGTGAACTATATCCCATATTGTTTTTATTTTATTGCTGGATGTATTTATCTTGTTCTCATAATGCAGGTGTTTAGATTTCTGGATAACCTTCTTCAATATTTTGCAGTAATTTTTGTAATGAGCTATAATGCTAGTATCAAAGGTGTCCTTACGTGTCAGATAGAGTTTCCTTTTTGTCTCATATCATATCTTTATCACATGTGTGATCCATGGTTTCTTATTAGACTTCTGCATAGTTTGAGTTACCTTCAGGGGAAAACAATTTTCAAATAAGGTGCTAACATTATTAATGAACGTTTTGTATTTCCATTTGTGTCTTGTATGCTGTAAACGTCCATCCAATTAATTTCTTTAAGCAATCTCCTACAGTTCTCAGTTTTTGACTGTTTTATTGGCCTTCTGTACTCAGTTCTGATAGATGTTTTACAGTGACAATTTTCAAAATTTAATGTTAGGTGTTACAGGTCATGGTCAGATAGCCCATTTACTACTGGTTTTGTTGTAATGTGGCTTAGTTGCCTAGAATTGTCTATAAATATATTATCAATGGCAGTCTTAGAACATTTGTATACCCTAGTTAGGAAATTTACAGTAGAAATTAAGTTGAATGACAATGTAACTGATTTCGGTAACTGTTCACTGACAGTGTTTTTCAGGACACCTATATTAAAATCATCAGCAACCACTAGTTCTTTGTTTTTTAATTTTAGATGAGATAATAAATCTTCAAGACCGTTTATAAACAGGCTGAAATTTCCTGAAGGTGCTCTGTATATGGGTACTATTATAAAGGACCTATTATGAAATTCTATCTCTGTTGTACATGCCTCTAAGTGCTGCTCTAAGCAAAATTGATTAATGTCAGTATTCTTAAATTTAGAATTGTTTTTAACAAATGTGGCAACTCCTCCTTTCTCAATCTTTTGTCTACAGAAGTAGGAGGCTAACTTAAATTCTGCAAGGTTTAACATATCTATACCAGTGGTCACATGATGTTCAGAGAGGCAGATTATATCAATTGGGTTCGATGACTCCAATTGATCAATGCACATAAGTAGTTCATTAATTTTACTTCTAAGCCCTCGAATATTTTGATGCACTAAAGACAACTGGCGAACTGTCGAAAACTACACTGGAGTTTTGCTACCTGGGATCCTTAGCAGAGAGATGCGAAAAAGATGACTCGCTTCGAGGTGTGAGAATACCACAAATGTGATTCACCAGTGGCTGCAATAATTAAAAGACATCTCCATAGGATCCAACGCAAGAATGTGGATGAATGGAAAGTCTTCATTCCAAATCGCAGACAACATTTATACCAGAAATTGTACTACTATAGATCTGAAAAACCAGTGTATTGGTAGTAGTATTTTGTACAGGCAACAAAACCTTACACAGGACCGTAGAAGTCTACGATCGCTGGTCGCTTTTTCCAGAGGGCCAAGACATTTTGTTACTGGTATCATCACATATGATGAAGTAAACACGCAGACGGTATTTGTTTCTTGATATATCGGAAGAGAGAGACAGGATAAAATTTTACTGAGTTCTCTACGAGATGAAGTTACTGAAATTTTTATTTTTCGTAGTTTTAGTCAGTTGTGTGTTGCAAAAATAATGGAGAGAGAGTCACTATGTTGTCAATGAAGACTCAGACACCCTAACACTGTTGTACTTTTAGCGTGGTAATCACATGAGTACGCTAAAGGATATCAGGTCATGTGCAGGAGGGACATTTACGGTGAGTCATACGATATCGATGAATTATTGGTGTTACGCTTCTGAATTTCTTTGTTCAGTCCATGCATACTTTGCATGGGTATAAATTACTTCCTGTATGTTAATTTTTCTCGTTGTGATAGCTCTCTAACTGTCAGTCTTCTAATTCACGGAACTGTGCTGTCGGAAGGTGATGGGATTTCGAGAGAATTAGAAGGGGTCTTCAACTTGGCGGGCGACATCTCTTACTCGTTGAAATCAGATGGATTCAAACGCTACATACCGAAAACTGGAAGATAGGTGAGAATACAGCAGGGAAGCGATACTAGGACGATGGGAGGGGGGTTGAGAGATGAGCGCTGCACCATTTCTCGTAAGTATTGCAGGCAAACATATTGCAGCCACTCCCATATGCATCGCGAAGTGACTGCAGTGAGAAAATTAGGGGCTAATACGAAGGTTTCTACAGAGGGACAATCAGCAACAGAAGTTCGGTGTTTTGTTTTCTCGATAAACAAGAGACAACTTTCTTCCGTGAGTTTTATGTGCCTGTGAAAGGATGGACTGCCATTTTACTAGCAAACTAAATTTATATCTAAATGCTTACTTCGCAAGCCTTGGTACGGTGTATGGCGGAGGGTTTCCTGTACCATTAATAGTCATTCTCTTTCCTATTCTACTCGCAAGTTCAGCGACCAAAAGAGACTACCTCTATGTCTCCCTACGAGTGCTATTTTCTCATATCTTATCTTCGTGGTCCTTACGTGAAACGTAGGCCAGTAGAAACCTCCCGCAGTCAGCTTTAAATGGCAGTTCTCAATAATGTCTTCCCCCCAGGGATTCCCATTTCAGTTCTCGAAGCATCCGCCTCTAATTTGGCGGGAGCCAATAGGAACGCTTCGGTACAAATGTTTTCTGAGGGAAAACTAGGTCTGCAGACTCGTACATGTTTAGGTTGTGGCGGTCAGTAGACAGGAATTTTGTTATTGCTCACTGCGTCAGCCATTCCGCAATACTGCAAAAACAGATTTCTGAACGTTTCGGTTTACGGGAGGGATGAAGGGAAGCATTTTATTCAACACCCTGGTATTTACCCCAGTGACACTTAAGAGCCCAGTCCTTCTGAGAAGTTTAGGACGACTTTTGTGAGTCTGGAATCATTAACGTGTGTTCGGGACAGCGAGCGATGGGTTGTCGGCTGGGAGCGGTACAGCCCTGATGCGGGTGGAGGCTCGCGCCCCGTTGACAGCTGTTCACAATCAATCTGGAGGTGGAGGACGGAATGAAACATCTACTGCCCCATAGACGGACAAGTGTCAGCAGGATTAGTTCTTACTTCCACCAGCATGACAAGACAACTGAGAGTCAGAACGCAAATAGCGCTGGATGTCTTCAGATATTTGACCACTTTACAACCCATTTGCCTAGCCTGTGGGAAGCCTCCAGAGACGTCACGGAAGTGTTTGAAATGGTTACCCGGCGAGTGAAATCCGATTACAGGAAAAAAAATTATCTGCCATGGAAAGGGGGCTCTCGTGACCTAATTAATTAACCAGCCAATCAATTGTTATCAATTATGTGCCACCGGGAGGGCAAATGCGAATGTGAGAGTACCGCAGATATGATTCGAGAATTGGAGCGTTAATCTGGAGTTTTTTTCGCTGTGGTGAGATCATTCAATGGAACCTACACAGGACGAGATGATCCCCATAATAATATCAGCTATATTATCGAATATGTAAAGTGACACGTAGTATAAACCTGATATTCACAGGTAAAGCATGCTCATAGCACTCCATAATGTGCCAAAAATAAGTTTAATAGAGTCGGGTGATGCAGGATGTAGGAGGTAAGAACTGATTTCTCTATCTGATGAAATAATACTTAGAGCAGGGCCGGCGCAAGCCCAAGTGCTGCCCCTTGCGAGCTGCTAAATTGCCGCCCAACTTTTTTCATTTTTTTATTTTTACAAAACGTTTGTGGAATTTTATTTAATCAAATCTTTAGGAAATGTCAGCAATCAATCGCAATTTTTCTTACGAAACGCAATCTTCTTACGAAACTAATCTTGACTCCCTCGGCCAACTACCGAAACGAATTCTGTAGTTTTCGTTGTAGAGAACACAACAATACCTATTGCCTGGAAAGGCGAAATGGTGACGCGGCAGTGTCAGGAACTAGGTCACGTGACGAGGTACAATGAGGCTAGGTTAAACTAGCGCCCAAGAAAAGAAGCAAGAAGCTTACAATAAGTATGTGACCGATGTTATGGATAAACGTATTATCAGGCAGCAGTTTCTATGGCATTACAAACAGTATAAAGAAATACGAACTTTGCGAAAACTGCATAGTTTTTGTCAAACAGAAATGAGCTTCAAAGCTAGCAAGGAAACCCTTAGAAGCAATGTTCTGTCTATGGATTTTCGTTTTAGAAGGGGTGAAAATTAACGTTTTGTTTTGTGCGGACGAGAGGATATTGTTGCTAAAAGACCATACTTTCTCAGGTTTTCATCAGAATCAAAGCGACCAGTACTTTACTAAGATGAAACATGGATTCACACGCATCATAGAGTAAATAAATGTTGGCAAAGTTACAGTGTGCGAGTAGTATTGTCAAACAAAAGTGCCGGTCAGAGTTTAATTGTTGTTCACGCAGGCGGAGACAGGTGTTTCATGGCTCAAAAACCAAAACGTCCGACTATCACTCAGAAAAGGATAGCAAAAATTTTCAAAAGTAAGTCGAAACCCAGCTTATGCCAGGTTTATTAGCAATGTCTTGATCCCTTGTAATTACTCGCAACGTATTTACCCATTCAGAATACTTCTAGCCATTGTAGGTGTTGGACATGTTTGACTGTAGTAATGTTCAACCATTTTTTCCCATAATGTGGGAAGAATAAAACACTCGGAAACTGCCATTGAAGGCCTTAGCAAAATTGCTTCAGGCTTAACATGTAACCGCAGTATCGAACACTGCATTCGAATTTCCAAATTAGATTTCGTCTTCTGCAGAATTAGTTGTGAGTAAACGCATGGAGCGTAAAAACAGGCTGGCAGCGCTCCGCTCATAAGAATACTGGCGTGTACGCCAGACTGCTTCCCCCTCTCTGCTCCTCCGGCGTGCCACAGTGGCGAGGAAGAAATTAGTCCTCCTCCCTCCCCGTGTTCAACAGAGTGGCCGGCAGGTAGCCGAGGCGCCATACCACAGTTCCCGAAGCCGCTCCCTCCGAGGTTTGGTTTCGAATCCCCTCTTGGGCACGAATGTTGAGTTTGTCCTAAAAAAAAGAGGGGGGGGGGGGGGTGCGGCAGATTTGCCGCCCCTCGGAAACTGCCGCCCCGTGCGGCCGCACGTTTCGCACCTACCTTGCGCCGGCCCTGACTTAGAGGAAATATAGCCTATGCCATAGTGTTGAATAGTATTTTCACACCAAGTAACTTTTCTTTCGCGATGTGAAAACGCATGTATGGTCAGATTTCTTCTATCTTCGAAAATAATTCGTATGAAAGGGAGGAATCTACATTGCGCGTGAGATGTTCGAGATGTATTGACAAAACAACATACCCGTTCCGGATTTTTTAAACTGAGGAGTCTCTGTCTGGAACTGACCTGCTGCATACAGCCCAGGTGCTGCTGCTTGACTCATAGTGTACCGCAGACGGTGGCCGGAGTGTTCGGGCTACCAGAAGTTGTGGATTGGCTTGGCCTCCGGCAAGCGGCAGTTCTCTGGCTGGTCGTCTGTTCAGATAGCCAATACACTCTTTAGATGGCACAGGACTAGACTGGAGGTGACTAGAGGTTGTTGATCAGTTTCCTCTTTCATCTTGAAACAGTGTGTTCAGGTAATTTAATGAGCACTACATTCGTAAAAAATACCGTACGATGTATTTCCCATGTTTCTGTTGGCTAGGATGTGGCTTGAGATTCCTAAATAGGTGTAAGTGTTTCTCATGCTCCAGTGATGCTGCTACAGGAGTCGTGCATATAGAGGCAGTACGGTAGAGGCGCAGTGGCTCGCTGTGTATATAACATAAGTGCAGTGTGTGTTCAGTGTCGTCGTTCCGTGTAGCTCTCATTACCGTTTTTAATTGTCCTCTTCGTGCCGTCAGTGTTCATGTGCTACGTCTTTGTCGAGTGTCATTCTAATTATATGTGGATTTTATGCAAACGTGCCTCGTGAAACTAAGCTTTTTTTATGTATTTTAATTCCCATTGTCCCCCCTTCTGAGGTGTAAACTTCATCTTTTATCCCTGTATTCTACGTATATAGCGTCCTCCTGTGTTGTTTTACGTAGTCTCTTGGACGAACAGCGGCGAATTGTCCTGCTGCCAGCCCACTGCTGCTCACATGGGACAGAGGTATGAAAAAGGAAAAGAGGCGCAGTGGGACAGTGGGTTGCTGTTCTAATATTATTGTTACACATCCTTATGTTCGTCCCAGCAGCAACTATTCATTTGTAGATTGGCAGGAGACCAGTCTTCTGTACTTTAGTGATTGCTTACTGCCCTATCATTATTACCCATAGAGGGCTATTGGCCAGATGGGCTGGAGCAACTCTCCAGTGCTAGACTAATAGCGAAAATATCCACTCGATATATAGCAGTTATCAACGAAACAAGATAGAGTTAGTGTCTACTGCTCGATTAAAGATAGCTCAAATTGTTTAAATAAACAACATATCGCACTATGTACAAAATAAAGATTTGCATCAGTCCAACATCTCAGCACAGACTGACCAAATGGAGGATGGGGGAGAGGGGAGGGGAGTAGAGGTGATTGTGTTGTGAACTATGTCAGTTGGTCTCCAAACCTCAAGATGAACGCATAAAATTTGATATTCCTGCCAAATGAATTTGAATTTCCCGCCATTTTGAAATTTTTCCTCAAAATTTCAATTTCCGACCATATGCATGGGTGTGGTTGTGGGTGGGTTGGAAGGGAAGGGTGAATGGATGGAGAGGGTAGAGGGAGGGGAGCGGAGAGAGGGAGAGGAAAGGTGGGGGATGGGAGGGTAGAGGAGAGGTTAGTAGGGGTTGGTAGGGGTGAGGAGAGGAGAGGTGGGGAGGGATGACTATGGGCAAAAAAATCGTTCAAATGGCTCTGAACACTATGGGACTTAACAGCTGAGGTCATCAGTCCCTTGGAACTTAGAACTACTTAAACGTAACTAACCTAAGGACATCACACACATCCATGCCTGGGGCAGGATTCGAACCTGCGACCATAGCGGTCGTGCGGTTCCAGACTGAAGCGCCTAGAACCTCTCGGCCACTCCGGCCAGCTGACTAGGGGCAGGGATCTATGCCAGTTGGAGAAACCCCATGACGTCATGTCGATGTGGGGGTAATTAATTGGTCAGCTATATAATTTGCATAATTAGTTTGATGTAAAAATTGCCTCAGAAACCCCTTTGTCTCATTATTCAGAATGTCATCAAAAATTGCCTTTTATTTGAAGTAACAGTTCACAATCTTGTCAGTCTGGGATTCATAGATAACAGGACTGACAGAGAAAACGGAGAAGAAACAAAGAAGAGCAGCACGCTTCGTTGCAGGTTCACTTAGTAAGCCTGAAAAGGAGATGCTTGGCCTACTGCATTGGCAGACGCTGCAAGAGAGGCGTTCTGTATCATGGTATGGTCTACTGTTAATGTTTCGAAAGCGTAAGTTCTCAGAAGAGTCGACCAACATACTGCTACTCCCCTATGTATATATCATAAAAAGATCTTGAAGATAAAATCAGAGAGACTCGAGCCGACAAAGAGGCGTACCAGTAATCACTATTCCCGCGAACTAAATGCGACTGGAATAGAAAAATGGGGACGTGAGAATGATACGAAAAGCAGCTATTGCAACACATCGTAAGGTAGCTCGTGGAGTAGAGGATGTGGATGCAGAGGTTGCTCGCTACTTGCAACAATCAAATCTTCTGGAATTACGATGGCAACTCGCATCTGCGATCAGATTTGAATCACTGGTGCCTCTATACAGCCACTAAGGTACCATTCCATGTTCTACACCCATGAACCATCACTAGACAGATGCTCGCACCAATTACGTCTTTTATGTCTTCATCCCGTATACTTTTGGATATACGTGTGGTTTTTCCTGTCAGAGAATGTCGTCTTCCTGTCCAGTAATAACTATCTCGTATTATAACACTTTTGCCACTTATTTTTGTGCCTTTTTACCTCGTTCAGTTATGTGAACTTCATTATTAATCTATTTGTGTGTCTTTATCAAAATACAAACACTTGCGGCTAATTTTTACTTACATAGAGTTGTGCTACCCCCTTTCGTCCATACTCTATCATCACATCTGATCTCCTCCATAGTTACAGAGCAGACAAACTTGTAGTAAGAAATGAATTAGAAGCTTTAGGCATCGTCAGGGCAAGGAGTGTGGCAGCGGGTGCATGTTGTTTCCGAGCCACACGTTCGAAAACGCAGTTTCAGCTGTTAACAAGATCAGAAGGAGATAAACCTAGTTATAGCAAAATTATCGTGTTTTTGTATTTATTCTACGTATGGAGAAAGTATTTTAGGACGACGGTGATAGTCACAGATAATACTACCGGTATTATACAGGGTGAAATGTATTTAAACCGACAAACTCTGGGAGGTTGTAGGGGACACCAAAACAAATATTTTTCCCTAGTGTCATTTTTTCCTATGAGGAGTATTTAAACCGGTAGAGGAAGATTTCTCTAGCGGTAAATTAATTAAACCAACAAACACTTTTCCATTTTTTTATGACCAAGAGACAACAACTAGGTAGCAGATACAGTCTCCAACAACACCGACCCACACATTAACGAATAACCGCACTGGATGAGCGCTAGTAACTGTGGCATGTGGGTTATCCTCACTCAAAACATGCGAATTGTGCATGATGAAGACTCCATCACGCCCGAACGTTGCTTCACCGGTAAACAATACAGAGAATGGAAGTGTAGGATGCATTTCACACTGTTCCAGATACCACTGCGAAAACTGTGCTCTGGGTGGATAATCAACTGGTTCCAAGTTGTGGACACGCTGTAAGTGAAATGGACGTAACAATTGCTCTCGAAGGACTGTTCTTACATTCGTCTGATTCCTCCCCATGTTACGTGCAATTGCACGAGTGCTGATTGAAGGATCGCGCTCTACTTGCTTTAAGACAGCTTCCTCAGCCCGCATCTCGTGGTCGTGCGGTAGCGTTCTCGCTTCCCACGCCCGGGTTCCCGGGTTCGATTCCCGGCGGGGTCAGGGATTTTCTCTGCCTCGTGATGGCTGGGTGTTGTGTGCTGTCCTTAGGTTAGTTAGGTTTAAGTAGTTCTAAGCTCTAGGGGACTGATGACCATAGCTGTTAAGTCCCATAGTGCTCAGAGCCATTTTGAACAGCTTCCTCAAATTGCAACGTTGTTACCGTGCGACGGCACCCCTGTCCAGGTTATCTGCTAAATGACCCGGTCTCAAGCAGACGTTGGTACACAGCATCAAAAGTCGTATGATGCGGAATACGGCGATTAGGATATTGTTGTTGATAAACCCGCTGTGCAGCTCGTCCGTTGTGGTGCGCTATGTAGTACGCACTCACTCCAGGTGTATCGTTCCATTAGTAAACAGAGACAATGCACCACTACACTGGTGGAGAGCAGTTGCCTACAACTGAAGAGCGAATACGGCATCAAACTACTGAAGATCGTAACACGGCATCTATCAAGTGAAGAGCGTAATACGGCCTCCAACGGTTTAAATAATCCTCATAGGAAAAAATGACATTAAGGAAAAATATTTGTTTTGATGTCCCCTACAACCTTCCAGAGTTTGTCGGTTTAAATACTTTTCAGCCTGTATACCACTCATGACAAACAACTATGTGACACGAATTGTAATTACAGAAAAGTCATGCTCGCACAGTTCTTTATTACACTTTACACTTTTCAGAAAACCATCGTCTGGCATCGGCTGTGGGACAATGTACAGAATGTATAAAAAAAAAAGTAGCACATAGTCTACCAGTATAATGCATGATAATGACAAACACTATACGTGCAATTGTTTCACACTTGTATGTAGATCTAGTTTTAGGCTCAACAAACTGAGCACGTGGTTTGTTTTTAGTAACACAATGGTCATGTTATAAAACCGCGTATTGTAGTACAGCAGTCAGTTCAATGAATCCAAATGTCAAAGTGTCTGTAGCGTATTAAACTGTGAAAGAAATAAACTACATCGACAGAAAATGTAAGCATTAACCGAAGACATTTAGAATAAACATACTTAGATTACTTTCTCTGCAAAACGCCATAAGAACTTATACGAAAAAGATTTTTATTCTTTCGTCAAATAAAAGTTAAGTCACAATATATTGTGCATCGAAATACAAAAATAACAGAGATAACTTAGTTTTGCAAAGAAAATAATCTAAGTTATTTAATCGTCGATGTCTTTCATTAGTGCTTACACCATCTGCTGGTGTAGTTCACTTCTTTGAAACATTAATACGCTATGCAAGTTTGACACTTGGATTTGTTGAACTGACAACTGCGACCGATGACCGTCGCAGTCTGGTCCCTTTAATCCCACTGACAACTGCGCTACCATATGCAGTTTTGTAACATGACCTTTGAATTACTATACACAGTCCATGTGTTTAATTTGTTGAGCTATATGAAGAACTGAAATAATTGTGCATTCAGTCTTTGTCACGATCATGCATTGTATTGGTGGACTACGCGTTACTTATTTGTTTATAACGTCTGTACATTCTCCCATGACTTACCCTCCACCTCCTTTCTCAACACATCTTCCAAATCCAACCCCTCCCAGATGATGATCTTCACCCTGACATCTACTCCTCCCACCAACTTTAACGTTACCTTCCCCCCTCCCACTCCTCATAACTCCCTCTCCCCTCATCTTCCCTTCCCCTGAGCGGTTTTTCTCCCTTCTCCACTCCTATCCCTTTCCATTGCACCCCTTCTGTGTCTCTGTCCTCCCTTCCACCTTGCTTTCCCTCTCCATCTCCCACCCTGCCCATCTCCTACCCCTTGGTGCGCCTCCTGACCCCCCTTTTCTTCTCATCCCGCCCCCTCCCCCACTGCACCTTGCTCTCCCCTCTTTTTCCCTCCTCTCAGGCCTCTGACTCAGCAGGTCCATCCCGGCAGTTTTTATTCTTCATCATGTGTGCTCTGTCTCTTACAGTGGTTTTAAAGTGTCTTTGTTCTGGAGTGTTTTAATACTGAGGCCAACGTTTGACCTGTGCATGTGAATTCAGTGTATTTTATGTGTTCTGCGATTCGCCAACTGTGTCTTTTAACTATATGTCGACTTTTTTAACTGTCCCACAATGAGTGTCTCTGTGTCAGTGCATATTTTAACCCCCATTATCTCCACTTATTCTGTTTTTATGTCCCCCTTTTTATCGCCTTCATATGTGTAGTTTTCTCCTTTTATTAATTGTCATGTCCATAGGCTGAGGAGTGGCAGATTGTGCCACTGCCAGGCCTCCCCTGCCCATAAGGGGCAGGGAATTAAGTCACAATAAAGAAAAAAAAAAAAAAGAAAATTCCACAGCTTACGTTTGACGACAATTTTTTCGAGACATGTAACATGAAATAAAGCAATGTGTGATTATGACTACGACCTAATTGCAATTTGTGTGAAATCTGAACCGTCACCTTCCTCTACTTTGGAGGAATTCCATGCCTCAAATAGTGGAAATAACTGTACGTTCACACAGAAATGTTCAAATATTTTATTGTAAAATGCGATCTATAAATTGAAACTTAGTATAGATAATACATGTGTATTGCTTGGTATTGTTAATTACATACAAAGATTGTTGAGATACTGCAGCCTGCTTTGATTCATAACTCATTATCAAAGAACTGCTGAATGACATTTGACAATGACTCACTGGCTGTCTCCTGGCAATGAGGCTGTTGGGTGACAGCATCCAACTAACTTATATACATCTTTGTGTAGAACTGAAAACTGTGTAACATTTATGAAAATAGCATAGAGTTTCATAGGCAGTTTTAAGTACCTACGGGTTATACTTAGTTTTTAGTGTGGAGCACTGAAAAATGGTTGTGAAAGGACATCTCCAACGGAAATATACTTTTTTCATTAACGACAGTCACCAATATCCAACGGTATTGTATGGCAAGGCCTTTAACAGCAGCAATAAATGCATAAGAAGTTTAGCATTTCTCTGTAATACCTGAACATTTGTTTACAAAAGTTATGAAACATATCACAGTTTTAAAAACAAGCTGATGTTTTTCAGTCACATGACTCTTTATTTTCTGCCAGAATCGTTAAAATAGTACAGTTGATGAACATTGTAAGAAATCACTGAAACATCTCTCCGCTAATGAAGCCTGGAGGAACTGGTCACTTTCACATTTCACATAATGAAATCAATGAAGTGGCCGATAAGTTTATGAAAAAAGGTGATCTTGCCTCTTATGAAGTTTGTTAGAAGTGCTCACTGTCACATTTCACACAGTGAAACCAGTGCAGTGGCTGATAAACCGATACAATCTCTCACTAAACAGTAGAAAATCACGTAAATATCCATAGACTTCATGATACCAACGAGATTTTTCTTAAATTTACCGATAATTTGCGTTACGTCGAAGAACATGTGTTGGTATGGATGGAAAAAGAACGTTTGTAACTACACTCACGTTATGTTTTCATCACTTCGCACCATCGGTAGTTTAAAAGAGCTGCTGTGATTTGGTATCAGTTCACAACATCACTCAGGCGGAGTGTATTTTCTTACAGGTGACATGTATGGAGTCTGTACTGGAACTGGTGATTATCACCTCGGCTTGCAGAACAAAGTGCTGAACACGGAGAGTCACGAGACAACTATCGATCGTAAGCACCAATGAAAGCTTTACAGTTGGGGCAATAGTGATGTTTCGCCTGGCAGCTGTCTACACAGTACGGGATGCAGCAGCACAAGCAGCACCTGAAACAGAGGGAAAAAAAATCTTTGTTCAAGTCAAAATACATGTGCGGTGACGTATCACAAAGCATACCCACCTACTGACAAAAAAAAAAAAAATCTCTCATCTTTCCAGAATGAGATTTTCACTCTGCACCGGGGTGTGCGCTGATATGAAACTTCCTGGCAGATTAAAACTGTGTGCCCGACCGAGACTCGAACTCGGGACCTTTGCCTTTCGCGGGCAAGTGCTCTATCAGCTGAGCTGCCGAAGCACGACTCACACCCGGTACTCACAGCTTTACTTCTGCCAGTATCTCGTCTCCTACCTTCCAAACTTTACAGAAGCTCTCCTGCGAAACTTGCAGAACTAGCACTCCTGAAAGAAAGGATATTGCGGCGACATGGCTTAGCCACAGCCTGGGGGATGTTTCCAGAATTAGATTTTCACTCTGCAGCGGAGTGTGCGCTGATATGAAACTTCCTGGCAGATTAAAACCGTGTGCACGGCCGAGACTCGAACTCGGGACCTTTGCCTTTCGCGGGCAGGTGCTCTACCATCTGAGCTACCGAAGCACGACTCACGCCCGGTACTCACAGCTTTACTTCTGCCAGTATCTCGTCTCCTACCTTACAAACTTTACAGGCAAAGGTCCCGAGTTCGAGTCTCGGTCGGGCACACAGTTTTAATCCGCCAGGAAGTTTCATATCAGCGCACACTCCGCTGCAGAGTGAAAATCTCATTCTGGAAACATCCCCCAGACTGTGGCTAAGCCATGTCTCCGCAATATCCTTTCTTTCAGGAGTGCTAGTTCTGCAAGGTTCGCAGGAGAGCTTCTGTAAAGTTTGGAAGGTAGGAGACGAGATACTGGCAGAAGTAAAGCTGTGAGTACCGGGCGTGAGTCGTGCTTCGGTAGCTCAGATGGTAGAGCACTTGCCCGCGAAAGGCAAAGGTCCCGAGTTAGAGTCTCTGTCGGGCACACAGTTTTAATCTGCCAGGAAGTTTCTCTCATCTTTGTTTACGATGCGTGTTCTGGTGAAGTATTCAGTCATCAAGATATACAGCTATTACTAGGAAAGATCAGTGATGATGATGGAATGAGATACAAATAAATAAAATTAAAAAGTTAAGGCAAGTAAAATGCGTATTCAGAATAATATGAAAACTTCTAAGGATACTTCAGCCACCTCTTATCCTTCTTGGTAGAACTGATACTGCAGTCATAGGCATCCACTAAGGGAGTGGGGAGTGGGGGTCGTGGAAGAGGAACCACTTGACATCACCCGAGTGCAGAATTTATCCATGTTGCAGAATTCTTGCGTTATTACAGTAGCTGTAACAAGTGATTTTATTGAAGTTCGTGGGTAGCCTTGTTTTGAATTACAGTTCTCAGTGCCATTGGAAACACTGTAGCTTTTAGCAGTCTCTACATATCTTTGCACTAAACCATACCGTTTCCTACGACTCGGCGGTGTTTTGGCGTCGTTCTACAATGAAGACAGGATACATCTGGCTTCGATTCTACAAGGATCGTTGGATCCGCGGAATATTGCAGATCTCTCTCTGCATTGCACGCTGTCTGCTGGCTATTCACTGGACCCTCCTGACGTACACATCATAAATATAGCTGCATTATATCTAGCACTGGTTCGTCCCCAATGCCCAGAGGAGCACTCCCTGCTCCCTCCCTTTATCTCTCTTGCCTGTGAGAGCCTCCCTCTACGGCTCCCTCTAGTACTATGGAAGTTATTACGCTGTGTCGTAACACATGTTGTAGCATCCCCTCCCTGTCTTGACTTTATGTTTGTGTACTCCTCATATCTTTTACCTCGCCAATTCTACGGATATCCTCCTTATTTCTTATGGGTCTACCTAATTTGCAAAATCTTTCTATAGCACCACATTTCAAACCCATCGATTCTCTCCTTTTGAGGTTTACTATCAATCAATGATTCACTACCATACAATTCTATGCTTCAGTCGGACATTCTCAGAAATTTCGTCCTCAAGCAAAGGACATGTGTTTTGGCCAGAAATGCCTCTTTTTATGTGCTCTCAACTTGATGATTCTAATGCCAACCCTCTGTCTGTACGTGATCTTGACTTCTGCCAGCTTGCGGAAACTATATTCAGCCTTAGGGACCAGAGTGATTGCAGAAGACGTTGGGCAACAAGGTCATGATATACAGTAAAATCAAATACGTCATCTCGAAATGTAACACACAATTTTCTGCGCCAAAGTAGAAAAGAGAAAACAAAAAACAGCGTGAACTTTTCTTAAAATTCAAACAACTGTCATCCACAGTTGCTCGATTTCGATAGCACGGCTACATCTTTCAGCACGTAACTCACTGTCATGGGCGCATAACAGCTCGTCAAACTGGGGACAAGAGGACTACAAGTCGTGAAGAGCTGATTATACCGACTAATCATACTGTAATTTCATTAGGTTTACTTTCATTCTACACTAATGCTAGTTCTGGGTTAGACTTCACAGGAGCAACTCAAAACATGTAGTTTTCAATACACATTTTGCAACCTTAATTAATTACAATCTCGTTATAAAAACAAAGGCATGGAAGGAAACGAAATATTAGGCAGGATGTGGAAGAAATGATTTTACAGCCTCTGAGAAATATGGTACATTCCTGAAACTAAAGAAAAATAAAAAAAAATATATAAAAGTTTATTGACTATGTGTCCCTGGCTTCCGCGACTCTTATGATTAAGTGTTTCTGCGTACGGAATAACAGCTGAATGAATCGGTTGTCTTAGATGGCCTCACAGATAACACTCCAAAGTTCTGAGGTCGGGACGGTTTCAAAACCATGTTACAGATCCTCCGCTACTTATCCATATGTCATCAGAAATGTATTAGAACACTTTCACGCATGAACCACACGCTCCACCTAACATCCAGTACCTTGTCTGGATGAGTGTTATAAATAAATTCCTTCTAGAGAGAGCCTATATGACGTGGTGGGAGAATATATGGAACTACGAAAAGTCACCTGTGATTCTAGACCAAATATTAATCTAAAACTTCTACTGAATTCTAGCCTAGTTGAACCATGATAATTTTCATTTGTCTGCAGGAAGTGGCTGTGTTTTATTGCTTCCAAATGTAAACAACAGTGGAGATAAAAATAACACAATGGAAGTTTGCAAAAGTTTTCTAACGATCGGTAAAGATCAAGTGGAAGATCCCACACCTGTGGAACAGAATACGGATACGTAATCTCCAACTGAATTATCCTCCTTATGTTGAATCTAGATCTTCTACGGCGCTCGATTGAACTCATTCTTCCTGGCCTGGGCGCTCTATTGTACTCATTCTTCCTGGCCTGGTGTACGAGCAAATCTTAGTTTATCTTGATCCTGGATTTGTGATGCTACGGATAGTGTCTCAGCAGCGCAACGACAAACAGAAGCAGAGCTTGGGCAATTCGGCATTCACCTCACAGGAAACACGTTTCGAAAAAGCGTCCACTACCAATCTCATCTGCCTACTCACGAAATTAATATTCTCCCTTCGTTAAGCGTGACGGTTATAAGACAACTCATTACAAGTACAAATGCGAAACGTTCACGGGTTACTAATCTCAAATGTACACTAACGTCAATTACAAAAATCTTGACAGGAGCACATAACCATCGAAGTCCCAATTAAAGGCTAATTTGTGTTGAAATTATCGTTCCATTATCTGACAAGAAACTCCTTACAGTTGATTACAATGATTGGTACTATAAAACACGTATATTGTGTGTACTATGAACATAGTGTCTACCTTTTGGACATCAAAGTATCCCACTTACAAAAAATACTGAATAAATAGTATTAGTCTTTTTGGATATAAGAAGTTTTTAATCTCTTGTAAAATTATATTCTTAGAGAAAAAATTGCATTTTTAAAAATTTGCGTTTTTCATTCCCTGTCCTCCTTTCCCCTTGGGCTGTTGTTGTTGAGCTCTTCAGCTCAACGTCTGGTTTGATGCAGCTCTCCATATCTTCATAACTGCTGCAATCTACATGTATTCGAGACCGAGTAAGCAGTCTTGTTTCCCCTTTATAGCTCCCCCCCCCCCTTAATACACACACACATAATTCCTTCCAATGCCAATTTGCCCTTTACTTAATGTCTTTAGGATGAGTCCTATAACCGATTTCTTCTTTTAAAGCAAGTCGTTCCACAAATTTCTTTTCACCATAATCTGGTTCATTACTTTTCATTAATTATGCAGTCTACCCATCTAATCCACAGCATTCTTCTGTAACACCATATTTTTTAAAAAAAACTTTTATCTCTTTTGTCAACGTTACTTACCGAATTAAGCCTTCCCTTTTTTCCACAGTACTGGCTTGCCAACGGAGCTCATCATATTTCGCAAGTTTCATTAAAGATTCTTCAATTTTAATATAAGTGGATTAGATCTTGCCCATAATCACGCGTACTTCTGCAGTTTGGCGTTTCTTCACTAGCCATTCCGGTTTTCGCTGTTTTCCATATTTAGACTTGAATTTTCAAATGGTTGAGATGGCTCTAAGCACTATGGGACTTAACATCTGAGGTCATGAGTTCCCTAGACTTAGAACTACGTAAACCTAACTAACCGAAGGACATCACATACATCCATACCCGAAGCAGGATTCGAACCTACGACCGTAGCAGCCGCGTGGTTCCCGACTGAAGCGTCCAGAACCGCTCGGCCGCCGCGGCCGCAGACTTGTATTTTCCCGTTTGCATATCTTATTTCTTGCACTTACATATTTTGTCCTTTCATCAACAAAATTAAATATGTCGTGCGTTTTCACGGTTTTCTACTGGGCCTTGCCTTTTGCATTTTGGTCGTCTGTCACCTGAATTGTTTCATCTATCGAAGCTATCCGTTCGTTGCTATTGTATTTCTTTCCACTGCTTCAGTAAGTTGTTATCAGTATTCCCGTTGACTCTTTCAACATCCACTGCTTCTTTCAATGTATCGTTAATTTTCTACTTTTATCAAATTTCTTCAGTTCTAATCTTGCAGTTCATAATCATAACCTTGATAAATTTCTGTAAAGCCAAGACTAATCACTATCCGTTCAATAAAGGTTACATTTCCACACACTCCTCACACTCATCAAAGCTCAGGGTTCTACCTTCAGCACATTAGAATGTATCTTCACTTATCATTATCACAAAAACGAATAGTTACAGGATTTGCTCAGTCAGTGACCATTAGAGCAGCTATTTCTCTGCAGTTATTACTATAGTCATTTGTTACTTCCCTAGTTTTGATAGTTATTTTTTTTGTTCTTCGTGTGAAGTACAGGGACTCTAAGGCAGTGTCGCTCCTTTGAATTTATATCCTCCTGGAGAGAGTGGAGTCCAATGTCACAGCATCTCATTATTTTCGGGTAACGTCGGGGAAGACGCCAAATTAGCCACCAGAGAAACTACAGCGCAGTTCAGCTTCAGTGGCGTCAGTATAGCTTCTATGACCTCATTTCATCTCTTAACGGGAAACGGAGAATGATTTCAGACGTTTTACGATGACCGGAATAGAAAGTAGCATTAAATATTGACCTGCTAAGAGAGACGCTAGTTGTCGGACAGTAAAAAGACACTACTGCAGAAACCAAGCTGCTGTTAATCTGGGGCAACTATTCTTGTTGAAGAGAACACAACAAAACCAAATATTGACGCACTCAGTAGGTGAGAGACACATAATAATCTAGACAGAAAACCTGAGAACGGATGTTGGACTGGGGTTACTTAGGTCCAGCGTTGCACTAAGACTTCACAGCATGTGAATTATATTGTAACTCATTTTTCTTACATGTTAATGACATGTAACTCTCACTGTGACTGGAACTCGATTGTAGCAAAAGGAAGAGAAGGAAACGTAGTAGATGAATATGGAATGGGATTAAGGAATGAAAGAGGAAGCCGCCTCGTAGAACTTTTCACAGAGCATAACTTAATCATACCTAACACTAGGTTCAAGAAACATAACAGAAGGTTGTATACGTGGAAGAAGCCTGGAGATACTGGAAGGTCTCAGATAGATTATATAATGGTAAGGCAGAGATTCAGGATCCAGGTTTTAAATTGTAGGACATTTCCAGGGGCAGATGTGGACTCTGACCACAATCTATTGGTTATGAACTGTAGATTAAAACTGAAGAAACTGCAAAAAGGTGGGAATTTTAGGAGATGGGACCTGGATAAACAGACTAAACCAGAGGTTGTAGAGAGCTTCAGGGAGAGCATTAGGAAACGATTGACAAGAATGGGGGAAAGAAGTATAGTAGAAGAAGAATAGGTAGCTTTGAGAGATGAAATACTGAAAGTAGCAGAGGATCAAGTAGGTAAAAAGACGAGGGCTAATAGATATCCTTGGGTAACAGAAGAGATATTGAATTTAATTGATGAAAGGAGGAAATATAAAAATGTAGTAAATGAAGCAGGCAAAAAGGAATACAAACGTCTCAGAAATGAGATCGACAGGAAGTGCAGAGGACAAATGTATGGATGTAGAGGGGCATATCACTGGGGGTAAGATAGATACTGTGTACAGAAAAATTAAAGAGACCTTTGGAGAAAAGTGAACCACTTGCATGAATATCAAGTGCTCAGATGGAAACCCAGTTCTAAGCAAAGAAGGGAAAGCAGAAAGGTGGAAGGAGTATATAGAGGGCATATACAAGGGCTATGTTCTTGAGGACAATATTATAGAAATGCAAGAGAATGTAGATGAAGATAAAATAGGAGATATGATACTGTGTAAAGAGTTTGACAGAGCACTGAAAGACCTAAGTCGAAACAAGGCCCCAGGAGTAGACAACATTCCATTAGAACTACTGCAGCCTTGGGAGAGCCAGGCCTAACAAAACTCTACCATCTAGTGAGCAAGATGTATGAGACAGGCGAAATACCCTCAGACTTCAAGAAGAATATAATAATTCCAATCCCAAAGAAAACAGGTATTGACAGATGTGAAAATTACCGAACTATCAGATTAATAAGCCACGGCTGCAAAATATTAACACGAATTCCTTACAGACGAATGGAAAAACTGGTAGAAGCCGACTTCGGGGAAGATCATTTAGGATTCCGTAGAAATGTTGGAACACGTGAGGCAATATTGACCCTACGACTTACCTTAGAAAGTAAATTAAAGGAAGGCAAACCTACGTTTCTAGCATCTGTAGACTTAGAGAAAGCGTCTGAAAACGTTGACTGGAATACTCTGTTTCAAATTTGAAGGTGTCAGAGGTAAAATACAGGGAGCGAAAGAGTATTTACAATTTGTATGGAAACCAGATGGCAGTTATAAGACTCGAGGGGCATGGAAGGGAAGCAGTGGTTGCGAAGGGAGTGAGACAGGGTTGTAGCTTATCCCCGATGTTATTCAATCTGTATATCGAGCAAGCAGTAAAGGAAAATTCGGAGTAGGAGTTAAGATCCATGGAGAAGAAATAAAAACTTTGAGGTTCGCCGATGACACTGTAATTCTGTCAGAGACAGCAAGGACTTGGAAGAACAGCTGAACGGAATGGACAGAGTCTTGAAAGGAGGATATAAGATGAACATCAACAAAAGCAAAACGAGAACAATGGAATGTAGTCGAATTAAGTCGGGTGACGCTGAGGGAATTATTAGGAAATGAGACACTTAAAGTAGTAAATGAGTTTTTCTATTTGGGGAGCAAAACAACTGATGATGGTCGAAGTAGAGAGGATATAAAATGTAGACTGACAATGGCAAGGAAAGCGTTTCTGAAGAAGATACATTTGTTAGCATCGAATATAGGTTTAAGTGTCTGAAAATTTTTTCCGAATGTACACTCCTGGAAATGGAAAAAAGAACGCATTGACACCGGTGTGTCAGACCCACCATACTTGCTCCGGACACTGCGAGAGGGCTGTACAAGCAATGATCACACGCACGGCACAGCGGACACACCAGGAACCGCGGTGTTGGCCGTCGAATGGCGCTAGCTGCGCAGCATTTGTGCACCGCCGCCGTCAGTGTCAGCCAGTTTGCCGTGGCATACGGAGCTCCATCACAGTCTTTAACACTGGTAGCATGCCGCGACAGCGTGGACGTGAACCGTATGTGCAGTTGACGGACTTTGAGCGAGGGCGTATGTGGGCATGCGGGAGGCCGGATGGACGTACCGCCGAATTGCTCAACACGTGGGGCGTGAGGTCTCCACAGTACATCGATGTTGTCGCCAGTGGTCGGCGGAAGGTGCACGTGCCCGTCGACCTGGGACTGGACCGCAGCGACGCACGGATGCACGCCAAGACCGTAGGATCCTACGCAGTGCCGTAGGGGACCCCACCGCCACTTCCCAGCAAATTAGGGACACTGTTGCTCCTGGGATATCGGCGAGGACCATTCGCAACCGTCTCCATGAAGCTGGGCTACGGTCCCGCACACCGTTAGGCCGTCTTCCGCTCACGCCCCAACATCGTGCAGCCCGCCTCCAGTGGTGTCGCGACAGGCGTGAATGGAGGGACGAATGGAGACGTCTCGTCTTCAGCGATGAGAGTCGCTTCTGCCTTGGTGCCAATGATGGTCGTATGCGTGTTTGGCGCCGTGCAGGTGAGCGCCACAATCAGGACTGCATACGACCGAGGCACACAGGGCCAACACCCGGCATCATGGTGTGGGGAGCGATCTCCTACACTGGCCGTACACCACTGGTGATCGTCGAGGGGACACTGAATAGTGCACGGTACATCCAAACCGTCATCGAACCCATCGTTCTACCATTCCTAGACCGGCAAGGGAACTTGCTGTTCCAACAGGACAATGCACGTCCGCATGTATCCCGTGCCACCCAACGTGCTCTAGAAGGTGTAAGTCAACTACCCTGGCCAGCAAGATCTCCGGATCTGTCCCCCATTGAGCATGTTTGGGACTGGATGAAGCGTCGTCTCACGCTGTCTGCACGTCCAGCACGAACGCTGGTCCAACTGAGGCGCCAGGTGGAAATGGCATGGCAAGCCGTTCCACAGGACTACATCCAGCATCTCTACGATCGTCTCCATGGAAGAATAGCAGCCTGCATTGCTGCGAAAGGTGGATATACACTGTACTAGTGCCGACATTGTGCATGCTCTGTTGCCTGTGTCTATGTGCCTGTGGTTTTGTCAGTGTGATCATGTGATGTATCTGACCCCAGGAATGTGTCAATAAAGTTTCCCCTTCCTGGGACAATGAATTCACGGTGTTCTTATTTCAATTTCCAGGAGTGTATTTGTGTGAAGTGTAGCCATGTATGGAAGTGAAACATGGACGATAAATAGTTTGGACAAGAAGTGAATGGAAGCTTTCGAAATGTGGTGCTACAGAAGAATGCTGAAGATTAGGTGGGTAGACCACATAAGTAGTGAGGAGATACTGAACAGAATTGGGGAGAAGAGGAATATGTGGCACAACTTGACTAGGAGAAGGGATCGGTTGGTAGGGCGTATTCTGAGGCATCAAGAGATCACCAATTTAGTTTTGGAGGGCAGCGTGGAGGTTAAAAATCGTAGAGGGAGACCAACAGATGAATACACTAAACAGATGCAGAAGGATGTAGGTTGTAGTAGGTACTGGGAAATGAAGACGCTTGCAGGGGATAGGGTAGCATGGAGAGCTGCATCAAACCAGTCTCAGGACTGAAGACAATAACAACAACAACAACAACAACTCTTACTTACCCAAGGACGGCCAATAGGAGGGCCATTAAGTGCGTCTTGGTGGTCGCCTTGGTCTGCACAGCCGTCTGTATGGTTTGGTGACACGCTGGGCACACGACGTTGCACGGCTAAGGGCCGAGAGTCAGTGGTAGCGCCATCATACCGCCTAGACAGCGAATACAGAGAAATCACTCAGTGCTCACCAGCATCTGATGTGAATGCCAGTCAGGGAGAGTAAATTACGTAGGAAGTAAATCATGTACTAACACAAAATACCTCTTTCGTTACAAGCACAGAAAAAGTGTTCGTAACCCCAGCAGACGTTTTATTTTTCTGAGGTGTAACTTTACGAGTTTATTTCCGTTCAGAATCGCCCACATACTTTCTGTAATATTCTCTTTGAGGAGTACGCAGTTTTAATGTATGTCTTATCATCATTGTTTCCTCAGTTGGCTTATTTTCGAATATATCTCGCCTACTGATATTTTTTGTCGTTGAAGTTGCCATTCCTTTAGACTTTAGAGGATCCTCTTATGAATACCACAATATTTTTAGGAATAGCTTAGATCGCCAGATAGTGCACAGTATATTATACGATTAAAATGTATCTAAATTCTTAAAAAACCAGTCTTTGATGGACAATAAGACTGAAAACTGAATTTAAAAATTTTGTTATAAGTAAAGGAATGTGAGCCATCGACAGCATAGTAATGTTAATGTTACACTTCCAAAGATAATACTGAAGTGTTTTTGTAAGTATTCCAAAAAAACTGCCGCAACAACCTTCTATGAAGTAATTTAAAGTACACCAACTGGACTGCAGTTCGTGCTGTTGTTAACAACGTAGTGGAAATTATCCTAAAATATGCTGTTTCCGGAAATTGGAAATATTATAATCTCATTTCCATGAACAACAGTAAACTTAGTGTAAGACTTTCCGTGGTTCAGACAACTTTCTTATTGTGAACATGTTTTGTTAACAAACTGTGCTAAATAATCTGCACTGTGGAAATAGACCTTTCACGACGACAACGCCTGATACTCAAGGTTGTTGTGGTGCTCCGATCAAAAAGGTAGAAAATATGTAAGATAATGTCAGTACAAGCTTGTACTGAATTTATTATCAAGCTGAAATCCAAAGACTCACACAGTAAACTTCTTCTATCTCTTTTCGCCTAATATTAGGCATATAACAGCGGGAAACCACTTACAACTTCTGAAATGGATATAGTGTGTTTTTTTTCAAAGTTTACTGACGAAGAATTGGCTAGGAACAATTTGTTAATGTCCATGACAATTTCACTAAGCGATCTTTCTACTACCTGACTATTAATCGCTATGTCTGTATCATCTGTAAACATTACAATATTGGTATTTGGTAAAGTTACTGATGGAATGTCATTTACATACACATGAAAAGTTGAGTACCCTGAAATGGGCCTTGTGGGAGACCAGATGTAATTAGTTCCCACTCTGATGGTGCCTGATAGCTTAATGCACGTCTCAGTCTGTCGACACACTTTGTTTCCTATAAGAGATACAGGATTTGAACCATATTGCAGCATTTCCTGTTACGCCATAACAATGTAATTTACTCAAAAGGATACTGTGATTTTCACAGTCAGATGGCTTTGTCAGATCACAAAATATACTAATAGTCTGTAATTTATTGTACGTTCTCACATGTGTATATAGACTTCTCAATATTGGAACCCTTTTGAAATACGAACTGTGTTTTTAATAATAAATTACAATTTTTCGTCAGATTGTTGAGAAGTTAACAGTATCTTACTTTCTTCTAAAACTTCCTATAATGATGGAAAAAGTGAAATTGGGCGGAATTTTGACGATATTTGTTTGTCTCCTTTCTTCAACAAATGCTTAACTTCAACATATTTCAACCATTCATGAAATGTTCCATTGAGTAAGCGTAATATTCATATTACTGAACCTAATTCTAATGACTGGTTTGAGATATTCAAAGGCAGTACCTACTGTACCTAGCAACGCAATCGTTTGACTAACAGTTGTGAAATGCTTGTCAAAAATTTTGCAACACTCATACATCTGTTAGCAATTTGTCATCCACTCTTAATGCTATCTGCTCTTCTCCATCTCTGTTTCTACCGATCTCCTCCTTCACTAATCCCATATTGTCTTTATTTTGTTATCTGATACGATTATCGTTTTCTTGTAACTAACTTCGTTTGATATCCATATTAATACATTTAATATTTCAGAGTATAACTTTTAAAGAGCAATTGCATCAGCATCTGAGCTTCTGGTTGATAGAATCATTTTCAAAAATATTCAAATGTATGTGAAATCTTATGGGACTTAACGGCTAAGGTCATCAGTCTCTAAGCTTACACACTACTTAACCTAAATTATCCTAAGGACAAACACACACACCCATGCCCGAGGGAGGACTCGAACCTCCGCCGGAATCAGTTTCGTTTGTGTTTTATAAGATAGATATATTCCCTGAGTACTCCATGGTTTCTTTGTGGACTTTAGTCTAATCTGGATTAATTTTGGAAGCAAACAATATTCAGAGAAGGTAAGGACATTGTTAATGAAAGTACTGTACTTAGCCATTATTGCTCTGAGCACTGTATACATCACTCTTGTTCTTGTCCTTGAGGAGTTCTAAGGTAATTAATTTTTGTCTTACTGACTACTCTCTTTAACTGAGATTTGGTGGCTGTTATATCCTTTTCAGTATTAACATTTAACGAAAGGGACTGTGTGAGAGACCAGTGATTATTGCTTTTCTAAAATTATTTTGTTCATTTGAATTTTATCTAAAGACATTATCAGTCACTGTTTTTGAGTAATTAGCTATCCTAGTTGGGGAGTTTATATTTGGAAATTTTACATAATTCTTGACAAATTACGCAGGACAGTTGCGCAAATGGCCATTTTCATTCCTTATTACCCGTATCTTGCGAGATTATGGTTTACGTTATGGTTCGCTCTCGATGTAGCTTTTAACTACATCATGTCCTATTCTTGTTGGCCCACATTACTATTTATAAAAAGACAGATGTTTAGTTTCCACTGATCAGAGCCAAAGGCCTTGGCAATTGTCATAAACTACAGGTCTTGTGACAATCGAAAGAATTTCAGGTCAAAGATGTATATTGTAAAGAGTTTTGAACATAATGTGACAAAATTGTTGGGAATAGAAAATGTGAATCCTCAGCTTTTGGGCACCAAACGACAGCCTCAAACGTAGAAAAGCTCACACGTACCTGGTTGTGTAGTATATACTCCGGGGACGTTCGCAGTTGGTGCTCCACCGTATGGTGGCCCATGTTGTGTTGGATACCCTGCAGATTTGTGGTCAACTGGCGCTGCGACGTGTGGTGCTGGTTGTGGCATACTGTCCTTGGGTTCTCCTGTTCTGAAACACGTTTCGTGCTTGATTCAATGAGATGTTTCGTTATTGCTCCCTTTGAAAATCATGACACACTTAAAAACGAATTGCAGAAATAAAGGTAGTATGGTACGAGCATAGAAACAATGCAGGAACAAGCCTGGGTTAAGAAGATGTGTGGAACAATATCGAAGGGTCTTAGAACGAAGTTACCCGCTTGTTGGTTTGGACTGGCGAAGGATGAAGATAAGCACCTCACAGGCGTAGCCGTGTAATATCGTCGCCCCATTATTAATGGCATCTACAGTAAGTTTGGGAGATGTCGTTACTGCCTGTAGATTCAATTCGAAGTGCTTAACACATACACAAGGGCTCATACTATTTCATACCCAGCTCATAATCACGTGCCACACCATACGTTAATATATAAAGGAACTTCTGTGTGGCATTACTATACGGCCCAAAATAGAGCTCCATGAAGACACGTTACGTATTGAAACATTTTTCGCAATCATGCGAAAAGACAGTTTATCTAAGTTATTCCACTGCATCCTGACGCCCATCCGAGTCCTCAGCCTGTTAGAATATATGTTTACGACATTACGTGTCTGACCTTGTATCTAATGTTCCCAGCACGAAAGTGTTCAGTTGTCATCAAGAGTGTGTTTTGAGGACACGCAACATCTCCCGTATATTGTAGTGTAATTTGTTTACCTGTGTATGGGCGTGTGCGTAACGATAAAGAGGTCTCAGGGCACAAGGAAACAGCAGAAGATGGCACTGCACAACTTCTTTGAAATATTACTGTCATATATTCATGGTGCCAAGCAAACTAAAGTCATATTTGATTTTCAAATCACAGTATGAATCATATGTGTAGTGCATTGCATTCACGTACTTCCGTATTGTTGTATTCTCCTGCGCATGTCGCTATTCACCAAAAAATCGTTTGGGATGATGTGGAGGTCTGTTTCGTTTGACCATACATGCGTCCCATACCAGTTATCCACCACTGTACTCTGTTGCTGACCAAAATAGTAGGGTAGTCTGCTAGTCCATCAGTACTTGGCTGTCATATTCAACACTGAAAAAATATTTGTCAGAAAAATAACACTGCGACTAACTACATCACCATAGCCTTGCGTCGTGCACTCGTACCGAAATTGACATTTACATCGTGTATTGGATTATTCTGCATCTTAAGTCTCATACATTTATCTACAAGTAAATAAACTGTTTAGCAGTACTCTGTTTCTCATCCTATAGCACTTCATTTCCCCAGAGGAAGTTTTAGTTTGTTTTGGTAATGCACTGCATTGTAGATTGTATAATGAGGCAAGTTGCCAGTTGGGCAGGCCCTGTCATGAAACACTAGTGTTATGAAGTATTCAGGATTTATTACAATCCTCAAACCACGTTTTTACCCTTTTGAGTAAACCATTTACCACCGTACAAAAGAGATTAACTTAAATTCTTACAAGTTTAGTTTTTAAATCAAAATTCATGTTTACCAGTGTACAAAAAACGAATATCACCTGAAAAAAATGTATCTATTTATTCTTGAATCTTTAATTTTTCAGTCTGAAGACTGAAATATAAGGACTTTTAAAGAAAATGAGGCGAAAGTCAAACTTTATACTTCGAGAATAATTTAATAGACACATAATATAACTTAATATTACGGTGCTATACAGTCCACTGTTCATCCATTGCGCGTAATCTACCTTGCTCGGAAGAATATCAAAGACTGACGAGATCGTTCTCTCATTTTGCTGTAGTAAAATAATACTAACAGATACTTCGTATGTCATTCCTCGCACCCAAGAAATAATTCACTTACTTTGGTTTGCCTGATCAGCAGTATTTCGCAGTGGATGTGGGATATTAACTGCTGTACACTATTTCTCGCCCTTCATATAAATGTGCAGCTATCGTCGCGATAGCTTATCATTATTGACGCTCAAGCTGTATATCTCAACGATTTGCGCAAGTTTTGCTGGAGTACCTGTCACTAACGCGGAAAAACGATACTGATGAAAGAACATACGATCCTGTTATCGTTACTTCTATAACAGCAACGTAGATGGCGAATTATTATTTCCAAGAAGTACAAGGATTTAACTAGTTTCCACAAGGTCAGTCACATTTTTCATTCATAATTTTCGGTAACCTTACAGTTCTCCTTGTGACTCTGGTGCAGCGTGGGGCAAATAAAAGTGGCCCGCATGAGTGGATACGGCTGGACGTGAATGCATGCATATAACCACACCCTGTGACGCGCTCACCACGTGTACGCTCGCCTTGGGAACCACGACGGTTGGCAGCGTAGCGCGATCCCTGTCAGTGTGAGCGCTGCAATAAAAGGGGGCGATGGTACTCACAGTGGAGGAGCAGGTGTTCGTTGTCGAAAATTACCCTATAACAAAGTGATGGAAACGGTGAGGTTGGTTGTTAGTTGGGAAGTTTAATGGTGTCAGAGTAACAGCAGAGAGTGCCATGCAACGCTTCGTCCGAAAATGGCGTCAGGCAGGATCCGTCTGGAACAAGTCAAAAATCATTCGGAAACGTGCCCACGCAGCAGAAAATGTGGCTGCAGTTCACTAGAAAATACTTCAGAGTCCTACCAAATCAATCTGACGCCTGTCACAAGAGACCGGCATATCACATCGATCATGCGGACGAATACTCCACACCTGGACCTATACGTGCTTCCCTACCAAGTATCTGTTGTCCATGCATTAAAACCAGCAGATGCTCCTCAGAGCCTGCAGTTTTGTGAGTGGCTGTTCACTGAAATAACGCTGAATCGCTTGGACACGTATCTGCTCCTTTTGTCTGGTGAAACCTGGTTTCACTTGAGCGTCAGCTCAAAGAATCACAGGTTCTGGACAGCGGAGAATCCGCATAACTTCCACAAAACACCATTACATGATCAGAAAGTTGGGGTTTCGTGTGCAGTGTCTGCACGCCGCATCATTGGTCCTGTCTTCTTTCGTCAGACGCTGACTTCGACGCTTTACATTGTCTACATTTTGAAACTATTTATGGCAGCATTAACGGAGGAGGAAAAGATCTACAGTTGCTTCCAACAGGGTGGAGCAACTGCCCATACGGCCGGCCGAAACTTGGAGAACGTTTACATAATAGTCATGCCTGACAGTTGTTAGCAGAGGTCAGTCTGGTCGTCGCCCTAGCTGGCCACCAGGTCACCTGATCTGTCAGTTTGCGACGGTTTTGCGTGCGGAGTCGTCAAGTCTAAGGTGTATCACAACAACTCTCACAGTCTTCAAGAACTGCAGCAGAACATTTTGGATGAGACTGCAGCAAATCAAGTAGTCCAGCTTCGATCCACCTTCAACAACTTGCTGAACAGTATCCTAAAGTCCTAACAGGTTAATGGTAGTCACTATCAACATCTTCAATAGTCAGTTTAGTACTGCATTTCCTTTCCTTGCTGTGTTTCTTTGTACTCTGGAACTCTGCTCTCCGGGACGCTTTTACACTCCTGGACATGGAAAACAGAACACATTGACACCGGTGTGTCAGACCCACCATACTTGCTCCGGACACTGCGAGAGGGCTGTACAAGCAATGATCACACGCACGGCACAGCGGACACACCAGGAACCGCGGTGTTGGCCGTCGAATGGCGCTAGCTGCGCAGCATTTGTGCACCGCCGCCGTCAGTGTCAGCCAGTTTCCCGTGGCATACGGAGCTCCATCGCAGTCTTTAACACTGGTAACATGCCGCGACAGCGTGGACGTGAACCGTATGTGCAGTTGACGGACTTTGAGCGAGGGCGTATAGTGGGCATGCGGGAGGCCGGGTGGACGTACCGCCGAATTGCTCAACACGTGGGGCGTGAGGTCTCCACAGTACATCGATGTTGTCGCCAGTGGTCGGCGGAAGGTGCACGTGCCCGTCGACCTGGGACCGGACCGCAGCGACGCACGGATGCACGCCAAGACCGTAGGATCCTACGAAGTGCCGTAGGGGACCGCACCGCCACTTCCCAGCAAATTAGGGACACTGTTGCTCCTGGCGTATCGGCAAGGACCATTCGCAACCGTCTCCATGAAGCTGGGCTACGGTCCCGCACACCGTTAGGCCGTCTTCCGCTCACGCTCCAGCATCGTGCAGCCCGCCTCCAGTGGTGTCGCGACAGGCGTGAATGGAGGGACGAATGGAGACGTGTCGTCTTCAGCGATGAGAGTCGCTTCTGCCTTGGTGCCAATGATGGTCGTATGCGTGTTTGGCGCCGTGCAGGTGAGCGCCACAATCAGGACTGCATACGACCGAGGCACACAGGGCCAACACCCGGCATCATGGTGTGGGGAGCGATCTCCTACACTGGCCGTACACCACTGGTGATCGTCGAGGGGACACTGAATAGTGCACGGTACATCCAAACCGTCATCGAACCCATCGTTCTACCATTCCTAGACCGGCAAGGGAACTTGCTGTTCCAACAGTACAGTGCACGTCCGCATGTATCCCGTGCCACCCAACGCGCTCTAGAAGGTGTAAGTCAACTACCCTGGCCAGCAAGATCTCCGGATCTGTCCCCCATTGAGCACGTTTGGGACTGGATGAAGCGTCGTCTCACGCGGTCTGCACGTCCAGCACGAACGCTGGTCCAACTGAGGCGCCAGGTGGAAATGGCATGGCAAGCCGTTCCACAGGACTACATCCAGCATCTCTACGATCGTCTCCATGGGAGAATAGCAGCCTGCATTGCTGCGAAAGGTGGATATACACTGTACTAGTGCCGACATTGTGCATGCTCTGTTGCCTGTGTCTATGTGCCTGTGGTTCTGTCAGTGTGATCATGTGATGTATCTGACCCTAGGAATGTGTCAATAAAGTTTCCCCTTCCTGGGACAATGAATTCACGGTGTTCTTATTTCAATTTCCAGGAGTGTATTTGTCCGATGCATTGAAAAGCATTGGTCGACGTGGAAGACACATTAAGTGGCAGTGTGTTCTTTAGTTTTCTATACGGTTCGAACAAAATTTTAACAAGTCTTTTACCATTCTCGGTAAAATACTATGTGTGAGTAATGGTGCCAAAAATAAGCACAAGCAGTTTCTGTGTGCGTCAAAAATGCGTCATTTATGTTGCCACCATGAGGTCAAGACATCAGTTACACAAGTCAAGACATAAAATCTACGAGTCAGGTACTTGAAAATCGATATTTGTTGTTATAATCTTTCGACATTCCATCCAATATATGGTCGATTAGAGATTGGGGTGAGTTTTAGGAGCACGTTAAGGGCATAAACCGATTCCCTCTGACTATGCCACCTTTAACGCTTTAGGGAACATCCGACTGACGATAGACCTCTCATTCCGGAGAAGCGAAGCTCAAATCCACGGCCTCTCATCCTCGTTTAATTTTATTTCGTTTAAACATAAACGTTTATGGCGAACAGAGGGCGGTGCTTTTTGCAAAATCCACGGTTGGATCCAAATCCATTCCTCTTTTTTTACCGGTAGTCCCTATGTTGCGTAACACTATGTAGCATAAAACAGATTAATAACTGAAATTGATGGAAATGAAACATTTCACTCCCTTCAGACATAAACCTGATACTGTGGCTCTCATGTCGTGGATGAACTCTAATATATCGGAGACGTGATACCGGAATGTTTACAAAATACCAAATTACTGCCGGCCGGAGTAGCCGTGCGGTTCTAGGCGCTGCAGTCTCTAACCGCGAGACCGCTACGGTCGCAGGTTCGAATCCTGCCTCGGGCATGGATGTGTGTGATATCCTTAGGTTAGTTAGGTTTAAGTAGTTCTAAGTTCTAGGAGACTGATGACCTCGGAAGTTGAGTCCGATAGTGCTCAGAGCCATTTGAACCAAATTACTCGCTTCTGAGCATTTTGTGTATTTCTGCTTTTCATAATTTCTTTTTTAAAATTTTATTTTACATCTTCAATTATTTTTAAAATTGCTGTTTGAACTGTTTTGTGGAAGAATGCAGGAAATGTTACGAACGTCAATAAGTCCGTTCTTAGAGGCAACCACAATATAAACAACAATTTACAAAGGGACAGATGTGCTCTTTTAAGGGAGATCACAAGGATTTTTTCGGGTGAGTTCACGTTCACAATTGCGTTAAAGCAGATTAACACGTTGATGAGATGTCTGCCATCCTATCTCAAAACAGAGTTCAGATAAACGTTGTGCAATATTCACAATGGCGACTGTTAGTCCATGTAATCAGTATTACACATCACCTGACAGCAAAAGTAAAGCACCGACATGGCCAGCTGATTGAATTATGTGGCGCATTCAGAAGTGACAGTAGTCAGATGTTGGACAGCTTAGGAACGTGAGCATTAACACACGTCTCGTAGACGTTCCGGCCGACTAGGCTCGACAACCACAAGAGAGGCTCGCCGTATTGCGCACCAAGTATATCGTAACCCCTTCACATCTGCGCTCATCTATCCTGCAATACGCTGAGTCTTCCTGCACCATTGCTCGGAGAATCGCAGTAGCCAGACTAGGGAATTACCGTCCAAAGCGTAGCCTGCTGTTAGTGCCACACGGAAATAAGTTAAACTCCCAGTCACCCGAAAAATGCAAAAAAGTGGCGTTTGGTTCACTTTTACACTGAATGCACAGCACGCCAACATCGTCTACGACTTTCGAGCGCGAATATAACGTCATCCGAGTCACACTGTTACAACGACAACTATGTCAATAATATCAACAACGAAATATTAAGAAGTACAATAACCCCTCTAGCTTCTCCACGACTTCGACACCGGCAAACACTAACATCAATAAAATTAGATGCCTACAGATGATCTATTACGGTACATAATCAGGAAACGTAGGCAAACAGCTTAAAAAGAAAAATATTGTTCCGGCCTTTTTTTGATACCTCAAAACTTGGGCATCTAGTGTAGACATAGATGGGTTTCAATTGGTACAAGGGAACAGGGGTATATGTACCGATGTAGGCCTAGTTTCCAAACAACATCTTAGCTTACGGCAGATAAATGAGCCCCTGGCCACTGGAGGTATTCTATACTGAAGCGCCTAAGAAACTGGTGTAGGCATGCGTGTTGAAATACAGAGCTATATAAACAGGCGGAATAAGGCGCAGCGGTCGGCATCGCCTATATAAGACAACAAGTGTCTGTTGCAGTTGATAGGTCGGTTACTACTGCTACAATGGTAGGTTATCAAGATTTAAGTTGGTTTGAACGTGATGCTATAGTCGGCGCACGAGCGATGGGACACAGCATCTCCGAGGTAGCTATGGAGATTTTCCCGTACGACAATTTCACGCGTGTACCAGGAATATCAGGAATTCGTTAAAACATAAAATCTCCGTCATCGCTGCGGTCGGAAAAAGAACCTGCAAGAACGGGACCAACGACGACTGAAGAGAATCGTTCAACGTGACAGAAGCGCAAACCTTCCGCAAACTGCTGCAGACTTCAGTGCTCGGCCATCAACAAGTGTCAGCGTGGGAACCATTCAACGAAATGTCATTGATATGGGCTTTCTGAGACGAAGGCCCACTCTTGTACCCATGATGACTGCACGACATAAAGATTTACGCCTCGCCTGGGCCCGTCAACACCGACATTGGTGTGTTGATGACTGGAAACATGATGTCTGGTCGGACGAGTCTCGTTTGAAATTGAATCGAGTGGATGGGCGTGTACAGGTATCGAGACAACTTCATGAATCCATGGACCTTACATGTCAGCAAGGGACTGTTCAAGCTGGTGGAGGTTCTGTAATGGTGTGTGGGGCGTGTGCAGTTGGAAACATGGGACCACTGATACGTCTAGATACGACTCTGTCAGGTGACATGTACGTAAGCATCCAGCCTGATCATCTGCATCCATTCGTGTCCATTATACATTACGACCGACTTGGGCAATTCCAGCAGGACAATGCGACACCCCACTCGTCCAGAATTGCTACACAGTGGCTCCAAGAACACTCTTCTGAGTTTAAACACTTCCACTGGCAACCAAACTCCCCACACATGAACATTATCGAGCACATCTGGGATGCCTTGCAGCCTGCTGTTCAGAAGAGATCTTCAGCCCCTCGTACTCTTAGGGATTTACGGACAGCTGAGCAGGATTCATGGCGCCAGTTCCTTCCAGCACTACTTCAGACAGTAATCGAATTCATGCCACGTCGTGCTGCGGTACTTCTTCGTGCTCGTAGGGGCCCTTCACGATATTAGGCAGGTGTTCCAGTATCTTTGGCTCTTCAGTGTATTTTAGTTGTTTAATTTCAAACTCACATATACGTTCAGTTTTTAGTCAAAAACTTCTACGGTGCTATTTTCTGAAATAGTGCTATGTTTCTCCAATAGACAGTGCCACAGGATACACCAAAGTCACACACATGTCATATTAACATGTATAAACCCAATTTATGATTGAGGTTTAAACCTCAAACGCGCTTTGCATCTAAATAAATAGAGCCTGGTAACAAAAAACTTGCTGTTTTATTCGATATCGTAATACCCTTAATTCATTTTAACATATTAGAGCAAGTGAATAGTTTTTCTCTTTAATTGAAAATAGTGGGTAATAAGTGTCATTGGCCCCCCCACCCCCCCACCCACCACCACCACCACCATCTCGTCAACTGTGCCGCTGGTGGGGAGGCTTGCGTGCCTCAGCGACACAGATAGTCGTACCGTAGGTGCAACCACAGCGGAGGGGTATCTGTTGAGAGGCCAGACATACGTGTGGTTCCTGAAAAGGGGTAGCAACATCTTCAGTAGTTGCACGGTCAACAGTCTGGATGATTGACTGATCTGGCCTTGTAATATTAACCACAATGACCTTGCTGTGCTGGTACTGCGCGCGGCTGAAAGCAAGGGGAAAGTACAGCCGTAATTTTTGCCGAGGGCATGCAACTTTACTGTATGGTTAAATGATGATGTTGTACTCTTGGGTAAAATACAGCAGAAGTAAAATAGTCCCCCCTTCGGATCTCCGGGCGGGGACTACTCAGGAGAACGTCGTCATCAGGAAAAACAAAACTGGCGATCTACGAATCGGAGTGTGGAATGTCAGATCCCTTAATCGGGTACGTAGGTTAGAAAATTTAAGAAGGGAAATGGATAGGTTAAAGTTAGAGATGTAGTGGGAATTAGTGAAGTTTGGTGGCAGGAGGAACAAGACTTCTGGTCAGGTGAATACAGGGCTATAAAACAAAATCAAATAGTAATGGAGGCGTAGGTATAATAATGAATAATGTTGGTAAGCTACTACGAACAGCATAGTAAACGCATTATTCTAGCCAATATAGACACGAAGCCCAGGCTTACCACAGTAGTACAGGTATATATGCCAACCAGCTCCGCAGATGATGAACCGATTGAAGAAATGCATGTTGAGATAAAATAAATTATTGAGATAGTGAAGGGAGACGTAAATTTAAGAGTCATGGGGACTGGAATTCGATAGCAGGAAAAGGAAGAGAAGGAAATGTTGTAGATGAATATGGAATGCGGGTAAGGAATGAAAGAGGAAGCCGTCTGGTAGAATTTTGCACAGAGCATAATTTAATCATAGCTAACACTTGGTTTAAGAATCATGAGGGAAAGTTGTATACGTGGGAGAGACCTGGAGACACCGAAAGGTATCAGATGGATTATATTGTGGTAAGACAGAGATGTAGCAACCAGGTTTCAAATTGCAGGACATTTTCAGGGGCAGATGTCGACTCTGACTATAATCTATTGGTTGTGAACTGTAGATTAAAGCTGAAGAAACTGCAACAAGGTGGGAATTTAAGGAGATGGGACCTGGATAAACTGACAGAACCAAACATTGTAGAATTTCAGAGACAGCATTAGGGAACGATTGACAAGAATGGGGGAAGGAAATACAGTAGAAGAAGAATGGGTAGCTTTGAGAGATGAAATAGTGAAGGCAGCAGTGGATCAAGCAGGTAAAAAGATGAGGGGTAGTAGAAATCCTTGGGTAACAGAAGAAATATTGAATTTAATTGATGAAAGAAGAAAATATAAAAATGCAGTAAATTAATCAGGCAAAGTGGAATACAAACGTCTCAAAAATGAGATAGACAGAAAGTACAAAATGGCTAAACAGGGTTAGCTAGAGGACAAATGTAAGGATGTAGAGGCGTATATTACTAGGGGTAGGATAGATACTGCCTACAGAAAACTTAAAGAGACCTTTGGAGAACAGAACCCCTTGTATGAATATCAAGAGCTCAGCTAGAAAACCAGTACTAAGCAAAGAAGGGAAAGCAGAAAGTTGGAAGGAGTATGTAGAGTGTCTGTACCGGGGCGATGTACTTGAGGGTGATATTATGGAAATGGAATAGGACGTAGATGAAGATGAGATGGGAGATATAATACTGCGTGAAGAATTTGGCTGAGTACTGGAAGACCGAAGTCGAAAAAAGGCATCAGGCGTAGAGAACATTCCATTAGAACTACTGATAGCCTTGGGAAAGCCAGTCCTGACAAAACTCTACCATCTTGTGAGCAAGATGCATTAGACAGGCAAGAACACTTTCAGACTTCAAAAAGAATATAATAATTCCAATCCAGAAGAAAGCAGGTGTTGACAGATGTGAAAATTAGCGAACTATCATTTTAATAAGCCACGTCTGCAAAATACTAACACGAATTCCTTACAGACGAATGGAAAAAGTGGTAGAAGCCGACCTCGAGGAAGATCAGTTTGGATTCCGTAGAAATGTTGGAACACGTGAGGCAATACTGACCCTACGAATTATCTTAGAAGATAGGGCAAGGAAAGGCAAACCTACGTTTCTAGCAGTTGGTACTTAGAGAAAGCTTTTGACAATGTTGACTTGAACACTCTCTTTCAGATTCTGAAGGTGGCAGGGGTAAAATATAGGGAGCGAAAGACACCAGATGGCAGTTAAGAGAGAGGAAGAGCATGAAAGGGAAGCAGTTGTTCGGAAGGGAGTGAGACGGGGTTGTAGCTTATCCCCGACGTTATTCAATCTGTATATTGAGCAAGCAGTAAAGGAAACAAAAGAATAATTAGGAGATGGAATTAAAATCCACGGAGAAGAAATAAACATTGTGATTCTGTCGGAGGCGACAAAGGACGTGGTAGAGCAGTTGGATGATATGGACAGTGTCTTGAATGGAGGATATAAGATGAACATCAACAAAAGAAAAACGAGGATAATGGAATGTAGTCAAATTAAATCAGGTGACGCTGTGGGAATTAGATTAGGAAATGAGACACTTAAAGTAATAAATGAGTTATGCTATTTGGGGAGCAAAACAACTGATGATGGTTTAAGTGGAGAGGATATAAAATGTAGACTGGCAATGGCATGGAAAGCGTCTCTGAAGAAGAGAAATTTGTTAACATCGAGTATCGATGTCAGAAAGTTTATTCTGTATGTATTTGTGTGAAGTGTAGCCATGTATGGAAGTGAAACATGGACGATAAATAGTTTAGACAAGAATAGAATAGAAGCCTTCGAAATGTGGTGCTACAGAAGAATTCTGAAGATTAGATGGGTAGATCACGTAACTAATGAGGAGGTACTGAACAGAATTGGGGAGAAGAGGAAATTGTGACACAACTTGACTAGAAGAAGGGATCGGTTGGTAGGGCATGTTCTGAGGCACCAAGCTATCGCAAATTTAGTATTGGAGGGCAGCGTGGAGGGTAATAATCGTAGAGGGAGACCAAGAAATGAATACACTAAGCAGATTCAGAGAGGTTGTAGGTTGCAGTAGTTGCTTGGAGATGAAGAAACTTGCACAGGATAGAGTAGCATGGAGTGCTGCAGAAACCAGTCTCTGGACTGAAGACCACAACAACAACAAGTGTCATTGTGGGAAGAGAGGGGACACTAACTTTCTAACTCCCTGAAATTTCCTACTAAAGGGTGTATTAATTTAAATGTTCGTGACTGAAGTGAACCACTATTTCCAATGTCTCTTTGCCCTCGAAAGCAATCAACGGTATCTACGCAACAAGACAACAAGAAAGCAGCGTGTTTAACCCCCTATTCTTCATACCGACGCCGAGGGTTCGTTCTGAACACATTCCACGAAGAGATTTACTACGTTCTGCCGTGGGGCCCGATGGACACCACATAATGTGCATAAAACAATAGGAATTTCACCAAAGTTCGTTCAGTAGATCTTGTAGTATAACGTATAAGCTCATTGTACAGTCATTCTCCTCGCACTTTGTTTTCATTAGTAAAATGATGGAATGTTGTTTTACCAGCACGTATCACTTCGTCCACTTAAAGGTCGAAGAAACCGTTGGACAGCTTCTCAGTTAATAATAGGAACAAACCTGCTACAAACTGCTTCACGGAGAGTCAAATATCCCTTGACTTCGAACAGAGAACTCCCTAAACGTTACTGAAAAGATGTTAATCGTTGTTAGGTAAGTTTGTGGGGAGGGGGTTCAAATGGCTCTAAGCACTATGGGACTCAACATCTGAGGTCATCAGTCCCCTAGACTTAGAACTACTTCAACCTAACTAACCTAAGGACATCACACACATACATGCCTGAGGCAGGATTGGAACCTACGACCGTAGCAGCAGCGCGGTTCCGGACCGAAGCGCCTAGAACCGCTCGGCCACAGCGGCCGACTGGGAGGGGGGACGGTGGCTATTGCATATGTCAATAACGTAAGAAACATGTTGTTGTTGTTGTGGTCTTCAGTCCTGAGACTGGTTTGATGCAGCTCTCCATGCTACTCTATCCCGTGCAAGCTTCTTCATCTCCCAGTACTTACTGCAACCTACGTCCTTTTGAATCTGCTTAGTGTATTCATCTCTTGGTCTCCTTCTATGATTTTTACCTTCCACACTGCCCTCCAAGGCTAAATTTGTGATCCCTTGATGTCTCAGAACAAGTCCTACCAACCGGTCCCTTCTTCTTGTCAAGTTCTGCCAGAAACTCCTCTTCTCCCCAATTCAATTCAATACCTCCTCATTAGTTATGTGATCTACCCACCTAATCTTCAGCAATCTTCTGTAGCACCACATCTCGAAAGCTTCTATTTTCTTCTTGTCCAAACTATTTATCGTCCATGTTTCACTTCCATACATGGCTGCGCTCCTTACAAATACTTTCAGAAACGACTTCCTTACACTTAAACCTATATTCGATGTTAACAAATTTCTCTTCTTCAGAAACGCATTTCTTGCCATTGCCAGTCTACATTTTATATCCTCTCTACTTCGACCATCATCAGTTATTTTGCTCCCCAAATAGCAAAACTCCTTTAATACTTTAAGTGTCTCATTTCCTAATATAATTCCCTCAGCATCACCCGACTTAATTCGACTACATTCCATAGTCCTCGTTTTGCTTTTGTTGAATTTCATCTTATATCCTCCTTTCAAGACACTGTCCATTCCATTCAACTGCTCTTCCAAGTCCTTTGCTGTCTCTGACAGAATTACAATGTCATCGGCGAACCTCAAAGTTTTTATTTCTTCTCCATGGATTTTAATACCTGCTCCGAATTTTTCTTTTGTTTCCTTTACTGCTTGCTCAATATACAGATTGAATAACATCGGGGAGAGGCTACAGCCCCGTCTCACTCCCTTACCAACCGCTGCTTCGCTTTCATGTCCCTCGACTCTTATAACTGCCATCTGGTTTCCATACAAATTGAAAATACCCTTTAGCTCCCTGTATTTTACCCCTGACACCTTCAGATTTGAAACAGAGTATTCCAGACAACATTGTCAGACGCTTTCTCTAAGTCTACAAATGCTAGAAACGTGGGTTTGCCTTTCCTTAATCTATTTTCTAAGATAAGTCGTAGGGTCAGTATTGCCTCGCGTGTCCCACATTTCTACGGAAACCAAACTGATCTTCCCCGAGGTCGGCTTCTACCAGATTTTCCATTCGTCTGTAAATAATTCGCGTTAGTATTTTGCAGCTGTGGCTTATTAAACTGATTGTTCGGTAATTTTCACAGCTGTCAACACTTGCTTTCTTTGGGATTGGAATTATTATATTCTTCTTGAAGTCTGAGGGTGTTTCGCCTGTCTCATACATCTTGCTCACCAGATGGTAGAGTTTTGTCAGGACAGGCCCTCCCAAGGCCGTCAGTAGTTCTAATGGAATGTTGTCTACTCCCTGGGCCTTGTTTCGACTCATGTCTTTCAGTGCTCTGTCAAACTCTTCACGCAGTATTGTATCTCCCATTTCGTCTCCATCTACATTCTCTTCCATTTCTGGAATATTGTCCTCAAGTACGTCGCCCTTGTGTAGACCCTCTATATACTCCTTCCACCTTTCTGCTTTCGCTTCTTTGCTTAGAACTGGGTTTCCATCTGAGCTCTTGATATTCATACAAGTGGTTCTCTTTTCTCCAAAGGTCTCTTTAATTTTCCTGTAGGCAGTATCTATATTACCCCTAGTGAGATAAGCCTTTACATCCTTACATTTGTTCTCTAGCCATCCCTGCTTAGCCATTTTGCGCTTCCTGTCGATCTCATTTTTGAGACGTTTGTATTCCTTTTTGCCTGCTTCATTTACTTCATTTTTATATTTTCTCCTTTCATCAATTAAATTCAATATTTCTTCTGTTACCCAAGGATTTCTACTAGCCCTCGTCTTTTTACCTACTTGATCCTCTGTTACTTTCAGTATTTCATCTCTCAAAGCTACCCATTCTTCTTCTACTGTATTTCTTTCCCCCATTTGTGACAATTGTTCGCTTATGCTCTCCCTGAAACTCTGTACAACCTCGGGTTTAATCAGTTTGTCCAGATCCCACCTCCTTAAATTCCCACCTTTTTGCAGTTTCTTCAGTTTTAATCTACAGCTCATAACCAATAGATTGTGGTCAGAGTCCACATCTGCCCCTGGAAATGTCTTACAATTTAATACCTGGTTCCTAAATCTCTGTCTTACCATTATATAATGTATCTCATACCTTCTAGTATTTCCAGGATTCTTTCATGTGTACAACCTTCTTTTATGATTCTTGAACCAAGTGTTAGCTATGATTAAGTTATGCTCTGTGCAAAATTCTACCAGACGGCTTCCTCTTTCATTTCTTTGCCCCAATCCATATTCACCCACAATGTATCCTTCTCTCCCTTTTCCTACTCTCGAATTCCAGTCACCCATGATTATTAAATTTTCGTAAGAAATATGGAAAGAGGGTAATAGCGCCATAAATGACGTGTTAGTTGATTAAGCGAAGGGCCTTCTGTGCGGGCTTCAATCTAACTCGCTTTATAAGAACAAAACATGATTTGTGTTTCCGTGTGCATCATTGATCTAGTTATTTTCATTAACCTGTAATGACTAAAGAAAGCGCATACTCGGGCAGATGTTCTTCACCGTTGTTGACTATATTTTGAAGCTCACAGACTAACAATGTCTGATTGTTGCCGTTGACAGTTCATCTAAATCGGAGAAGACGAAGTAAGTAGGGTACAGAGGGGCTATTTCGCCAATTTTAACTGTAAGCCATATTTAATATGATACGAAGCTTTAAAAAAAATTTAAAAAAACGATCAATGTGATACAATTATGGTACGTTAATTGTGAATACATTACAGTACATGAAAGATCGTAATTGTTTTACACGAACAAATTATTAAACATCTGAAGACAATATTTAAAATTGTGGGTCTATTCCGCCCAGTCGAGCGTGTATTCACTGTCAAAATCACAAGTAATCGGCTCTGAGCACTATGGGACTTAACATCTGTGGTCATCAGTACCCTAGAACTTAGAACTACTTAAACCTAACTAACCTAAGGACGTCACACACATCCATACCCGAGGCAGGATTCGAACCTGCAACCGTAGCGGTCACGCGGTTCCAGACTGAAGCGCCTAGAACCGCACGGCCACGCCGGCCGGCCACAAGTAATTGTTTTCGTCCTTTTGCACCCACACACATTTCGTGGCACTTTATCCAGAGAAGTTCCCTATAGCACTTGTCACTGCTTGTTTCATATCTTCCTCGGACTATGAAGCACTTGGCTTTTCCTTTTGCATGTAAGGATAATCTGAAAAGTAACCAAGCAATCGTGTTCTCCAGAATTTCGTAGAAAAAGGTCACTGAAACTAAATGAGAGTGCAGGCTTTCTTGGCGAATCTCGATGATAAAATCTTCTCGGGTTGACAGCCGAGTCAATGCGTAGTTCTCCGGCAACGTTTAAGCAAGTTTCTTACTTGCAATCTTCAGGCCAAAAGTCGGGTTCACGTCTCGCCCAGGCCCTTGTAGCAGCTGGACCACGGGCTTCTGTGCATCTAACCGCTGGAGGGACCAATCAGGCGCGATCGGAATCGGCGCGGCTGCGCGTGGGTGGGCGTGGCGGTAGGGGGTGCGGTGGGTTAAGTCGAAGAGAAAATCCCAACACCCAATCCCTAATCCTGTTCCTTCCTATATAACACCAATCAACTCGCCTACCTCAGGCAAGTACCAGACACAGACAGAACAATCATCACATATCACAGACACCAAAAAACTATAGAAAAATCCCACACACACGTTCACAGGGGAGTAAAAGCCGAAAGGCTACAAACTTCCCCCTCACACTTTCCCAAAGAGGGGAAAGCAAAAGATGAGAGCAGCAGCGGTGGGGTGTGGGGGGGGGGGGGGGTGATGGCGACCCGCGGGCTCCGGGTCCCGGCGTCTCGTCTCAGTGCGGCCTGTTTATTCCATCCGCCGCCACCGACCTGCCTTCATCGGCGCGATCTCGTCGTATTCTTGCTAATGTTGTGTCCCACGCGATGCTGAGTTGGAAGCCGCTATCCCAGTTGACCAGGTTACCATTGACTCGTATCTTCACTTCCTCTTTAATAACAGAGTTCCAGAAACCTTTCGCTCTACACAGCATCTAGGTTTGTTCAAATTGAAACGTGTGTTCTTCACTGAGGTTGTGCTCCGACAACGTGAATTTTTGCTTTTGTCCGAGCCGAATGCTTCTCACATTTTCAAAGATTGGTTGTGTGATGCAATGTAGCGTTTGTCCGATATATTGTTGTCCACATTCACAGGAAATGCTGCAGACACCCGGTGTTCTCAGACCCAAGTTGTCCTTCATTAAGCACATCATATTCCTGATTTTTACTGGAGGACCGGAAGATGGTTTTTATTTTGTTCTTCTCCAGTGTCCTGGCAGTCTTCGCCATGGGTGGCCCCGCATACGGGAGGAAGGCCATGCCCTTGTTGTCTTCTTATTCCTAAAGGTCCTCCTTCTTATTCTTGCTCATCTGGAGAGCGCGTCTACTCTGCGTTTCAGTGTAGCCAGTATTCTGGCAGTTTTTCTTCAGGTGCTGCATCTCAGTAGGTAGACTGTCCTTGTCGCATATGTCGTGAGTTCTGCAGACAAGGGTAGTGAGATCTGACGGTCAAAGAAGGCAGGACTCGGCTACGATTGTAGCCGGGGCCGTAATCAGTTACTGTTGGTTGGCTTTTCTTTTAATCACAAACAATTTATTTAAAATCAACAACAAATTAAAACAATGGCAATAATTTAAGAATTGTTTCACTGCTGAAGAAGGCCTTAATGGCAATAAATTGAGAATTGATTAAACTTATTGCAACTTATAATTACAGTTATTAAAATATAAAACACAAGTGACAAGGTCTTAAAACTCGCTGCGAAAATACAGTTACCAAATTAAAATTTTAAGACAAGTAACGACACTCACGGCTGAAGGCCTTAATGACAATAAATTAAAAATTGTTTAACTTGTTGCAACTTACAAACTACAATTACTAAAATATGGAAAACAAATCACCAAGGTCTTATAGGTTAACTGCTAAAATACAATTACCACATTAGAATTTTAAGACAAGTAGCGACAGTCACGGCAGAAGGCCTTTAGCGCCAAGAATGGCAATTATTAAAAAAATTTAACAAACATACTGTCAAACAGCAAGGCAGTAGCAAAAGTTAATTTAAAAGACAGGCAACTGATCACCAAACAGGTGAGACAAAATGATAGTAAACTTGGTAGCAAAACCGTTTAAACTTGCTGTAACGCCAACAATGGCAATTATATTCAAACAATTTAGAAACATACAATAAAACAGCAAATATATTAACAAGGTTAGCCGGCCGGAGTGGCCGAGCGGTTAAAGGCGCTACAGTCTGGAACCGCACGACCGCTACGGTCGCAGGTTCGAATCCTGCCTCGGGCATGGATGTGTGTGATGTGCTTAGGTTAGTTAGGTTTAAGTAGTTCTAAGTTCTAGGGTTGAGTCCCATAGTGCTCAGAGCCATTTGAACCATTTGAACAAGGTTAATTCAAATGGACAAGCAACTGATCACCAAACAGGTGAGACAAATGATGGTAACTTGGTAATACATTAATTAATTAATAACACAATAATAAAACGCAAGGGCTAGTCACAGACGGTGCTCCAGGAATCGACCTCTGAGTAGGTGCAGCCAAAAACACCTTCGCGAGCGGTGAGAAAGGCAGCCAAGAGTTGCATTCACTTCACACGATGGTAACTCAGACTAGTGGCAGTCTAACGAATGACTAAAGATTATCTGCTAAAGCTACCTAACGTCCGATAAAAAATGCAACAATGGAACACCACGCCAAAGCTGGAACTGGTGGTCAGCACTACATTCTCAGAATGTTGTGTTTAGAGCGTCCGAAAGGAGAAAGGAACCACAACTACCAGAGTAGAAGAAACACCAACCGATCTACAAATCAAGGAAACTGTCAAGACTACACGCCTTACCGGACAGCAGCGGCAAAGTGAGGAAACGTACACTACCGTTACATACACTAACCCACAGAGCAGGTAACGGGGACATTAGCGGCCACCAGGCAGGAAAATACTGCTGGTTGAACTTACCAAATAGTAACACATAGAGTGCAGCAATTAGTAACAAGAAGTCGAGAAAAGCTAATTAGATCCGCCTTCCTCAAGCACTCCACTCGCTGCTCTTCGTCTCGCCGACACTGCGAGCAGCAATACGGAATCAAGTTACTGGAGAATCTTGAGATCTCACAATGGTGGAGGTTTCACTGCTAGGATTAAAATCGGCTCAACTTAAAGCTTGTCGGATCCTGTTGACGACTAGTTCGTCGACCACATCTCTTCGATCCAGCAGTGCATGCGTGCCACCAGCAGTCCCGGTGTGTTCTCTCACTGCCCTCTTGGCTCCTCTGGAGTTCCCATAGAAATCCTCACTCCCACGACCCTGAAGAACAATGACCTCACCCTAAAGATAGGGCCACAGTTACTACATATCGATAACGACGCTGTTGCCACTAGCGGATAGGCAACGCTTGCGAAACCAAGTGGCGTCAGTCAACACAAGAAGATTACAAACAACCGCAACTATGTCAACTAAACGATGCATTCTGGCCTCCAACAGAGGACGGAAACCTACAAACAGCACCAACGCCAGTCGCAGCACAGCTCAGGTAGTGAGCACGGATTTCCGTTGTGCTGGGTGATGGCAAGTGTTGGCGTTGAGGTAAAGGTCTGCGTGTGTTTTCTTTCGGTATACCGAGTGTCTCAGTGTGCCGTCCGTTTTCTTCTTTATTAGGATATCGAGGAAGGGTAGGCATTTCATTGTGAACTTGACGTTCTTACGTATGCTGTTTAGATGATTGAGAAATTCTTTTAGGGTGTGCTCGCCGTGCGGCCAGACAGCGAAAGTATCGTCCGCGTACCGATAAAAGACCGTGGGTTTAAGGCGTGCTGTTTCCAAGGCAATATCCTCGAAGTATTCCAAGCACAGACTGGCGATACATGTTGTCAGAGGGGATCCCATAGCGACTCCATCCACCTGTTGGTAAAGCTTGCTCCCACACTGGAAATAAGCACATGGCGGAATAATTCGAGTCTTCGTCGAAATGATTCCGGTACCCTCCTGAAGAGGGACGTGACGTCAGAGGTGACCATAATATCATTTTTTTCAAGACGCCACTCCTTGAGTGTTAACAAGCTTCTTGATGTGGTGGGGACGTTTTCCCACAAGAGGCTTGAGTAGTTGTTCCAGGTGTTTGGCTATACCATATGCAGGAGAATTACGGAGTTTAATCCTTTGGATAACACGGAAGTTGTCACCTCATCCAATTCCTTGCCGGGCAAGTTGACGACGATCCTCGAATCCTCGATGTCGGCCTCCTGCATTTGTGCCCCTGGTAGTCGTTAGAAATTGTTTCGTGGTGGCCTTCCGCTTGCGCAGTTCACTGGAGGCGAAGGTATTGCCATCTAGTATTGCCATCTACCCACTCGGGTGTCAACTCGAGAAGATTTTATCACCAATGAAACTACTAATATGACTGAGCAGAAAAAGCCCCACTTTTACGAGGCGCAATAGCGCCATGTGCAGACTTTCGTGGAAAAAGCCAGCAATATTTGTTGATACAAGCACTGTATACCTGTGTTCTTGTACAAGTGGTAATAAGAGTCTAAAATTTCACGTTATTGTACATGGTACACCTCAATTTGTTAGGGTGTATTTCTTAACTATGGCAATTCACTTATCTCTAGAGTTTGTTCCTCTCTCTTGTCAACAGAAGACACCCTTACTACACCCCCATGCGGTGACGCACAGATATTGATTGGCACACACTGAAAGCAAAACGCCCTTCACTCTGTGGGCAACTAGTGCACTGTTGCAACAGCGCTTATTTCAGGCGGTTTAGCCCCCTGTACCCTACAGAATTCGAATCAAGAACTCCGGCTAACATGGGTAACTTAGAAGTAGATATCCTCGGTGTAGCGAAGCAACTTGAATCACTAGAGACAAGTCCTCCAGTTCATATCGTATTCCAATTAGTTTCGTTTCAGAGTGTGCTAATATAATAGCTCTGTCCTTAATAATCAAATAAAAACGCTCGCTCGACGAGAGATCCGTACCTATGGACTGGAAAGTTGCACAGTTCTCTCCAATATTCAAGAGTGAAGGTTTATTGTCTTTTACAAAAGGGATTTTGTGTAAGGTGTTCCTTTGTTTTAGAGTCCAAGAGGTTTTAGTTGCTGACTCTATTTTAAGACATTTATTATAACTACTTTTTCATTGAAGAATGGGGTCCCCTGTGCGCAATGACTGATATCTGCTTGAGAATAGAATATGTTAGGAATTCCAGGCGCGACGGTTACTCTTTAGGAGATGTTGGAACAAGTTGCACCCGCAAAGGAATTGTTATCGAATTTAAGTTTAGACTGTACATGTTTTCAGGAAATGTTTTTCTTTTTTGGTGGCCTTTGTTACTCAGATCTCTGAGCAGGCTGTTTTACTTGGAGTTACTGGATAAAATAAAATTATGAAAAACTGTACGTGTTTATTTCTGAGTATGTGCCTTGATACCTTCACTACCGAACTGAATGCATTATCTTCTGGTAATTGTAAGATATCTCACTTGTAATTACTGGTTTTAGTCGTAAATAATTTAATACCATGTAAAACGATTTTAATAATACTTGGAAATTATTATTTCATACAAAAATATCAATTAAAGATTCTCTTACTTGGCTTTGAACTCTGGAACTTTAATTACCACATGGAGCAGTTCACACAAAAGACTACGTGCAAAACCAAAACCATTGCTCCACTAAATTTAACAAAAAAATGGTTCAAATGGTTCTGAGCACTCTGGGATTTAACATCTGAGGTCATCAGTCCCCTAGAACTTATAACTGCTTAAACCTAACTAACGTAAAGACATCACACACATCCATGCCCGAGGCAGGATTCGAACCTGCGAGCGTAGCTGTCACGGGGTTCCAGACTGAAGCGCCTAGAACCGCTCGGCCACACCGGCCGGCTAAATTTAACACTTCTTCCAGTCACTGCAGTTATTTGGACACCTTTACTTTGTTTTAACACTCGCACTGCTCTCGTAACATGAATAGGACCCTATCAAGATGACTTAGGTAAATCATTGTTCCTAACGCACAGTTAAGAATAAGCACCTATAATGTGAAAACATTAGCCACACACTGTTCCATGTAAGTATATATAAAACTAAACGCTTTGCCTCAAGATGGTTTCTGAGGCGATCTACCGCAGCGGTAGAACACCGCCGTATGGTGCAATCATCGCTCTTGAAATAATGTACTCTGAATATTTCTTCCTGGCGTCGGAAACGCATAACTCAGAGCATTGCCGTAAGTGCCATGATACAGTCGCTAATAACAGTTCACATCCGAAGCATATTTAATCCACTTTTCCAAAAGTCCTAACCTCACTGAGCATTCGGGATGTTTACACTTCGAAAGCTATCCATGGAATTCCTGCCACACAGAGATTTGCAGCGTTAACTCAGGCCTATCCACCTTTTACAATTCCTGTGGAATCCTGTCATTAAGGAGGGACTTCCCCCCACCTTTTCTAGTCCATACAGTACCACATTCCTTAAGCATCACCCAGTTACAATCGATACAATTTACAACATACATAACACAAAATGACATAGCTATGAAAAAAAAAAACATTCACAGAATATTTCCAGGTTACATAAACTTACAGAATAATAGGAAATATTTACATGCCTCTCAATTCACAGATGCTAAATCTTACAAATTTTTTGAAACCGATTAGACGTAAGTTTTACAGGGGCACTAAAAATAGCGTAAATTAAACAAGTAACTTTATCATTGAATACAATGACTTCAATAATACGTTCTCCAGGACTTATTTTTAGACATAGAGTTTCAGGTTCGTCTAGTAAATAATGCATCACATCTCGTCTGTCGAAACCTACCCCTCATGTATACTTACAGGATCCTCTTTCACCTTATTTCTAGTACTACTAGCCTCTTTCACTAAATTACTCATAATGGAAAAAACATCTCCGCCTTTTCCCTCCTGTACATCTGAAATATCTTCTGTTTCCGCAAACCTTTCCAAGGTGTTGACAGAATTATCTATATTACCCACTTCTTCTTCCTCTCCTGATTCCTCATCTTCACTTTCTGAAATAATTCCACTTACTTTATTCAAAAACTCCTCAACATTGTCAACCTCTTCCTCTTGCGTTTCCACTAATATTAGTTCCACAGTCTCCAGATAGCCTTTCAACTGTTCTGCAGTGATGCTCCACCCCCACCTCCTGATCTACATATTTACTTTCTGAAATAAGTTCCTCTATAAAGCGGTTCTGCTGATATCTGTCTGAACTTTCACTCTCACAAAATGCTACTTCCTTCTCTAAAGAAACAAATTGTTTAGCAGTGTCACTCTCCTTAGCTCCCCTGTTTTGGTTAATATTATTTTCAAAACACTGTTTAGTAGGTGTCTTCTTTACAAAGGGCGTTGCTAGCCGGTTTAGTCTATACGGTTGCAGTCTGTAAACGCCAGCCTCCTCACAGACCGCTAAGTGTTTCCCTGACATGTAATATTAATGCCTGTGACGTAGCTACCACCTGACAGATGTCGCGTATCCATTACGTCATTGTCTCTCAGCTGACTGCAGTTGGCATGCCGGTCCGGGTTAATGGACCTGCTCCTACCGGCACTTCCCCGTCTTCCCCCTCCTCTATAACTGTTCGCCCGCGGCGCTGAAACCATGTTTACACTGACGTCTGCTCGGTTTTCACTGGATCTAGCGGAAGGCCTATATTCTTTTCTCTTCTTCTTTTAAAAGGTCCTCAACTCTTTCCAATTAATGAACAAAACGGTCAATGTCATCCCTGGGAGCAGAAATGATTTTATTTCGCCAGTATAACGGCAGCTTGTTTTCAATCCCCATAATGATCTGCTCTGTTTCTACGTTTGCATTTAAATATGACAAAACCATAATCCACTTTTGTACCAATCTCTTAATGTTATCTTTTTTTGGGTCATATTTTTCCTCTGACCAAAATTTGTTCAAAACTTCCATCTGCTTCCTCTTTCCCCAGTACTCTTCGAAAAAGGCCTGTTTGAAATCTACTAGTCTATCGTATTTTTCTGAAGGTAAATTACCCCAGATTCCAGCTTCTCCCATTAGGTTAGAGGTGAGGAATCCAAACTTTTGCTTGTCGTTCCACACTTTAGGTAACACGTCTTCGAAATCACTCCAAAACTCTTTAGGGTGCACATTCTTATTTGGATCGAATTTCAAAAACTGGCGATACATAACATAGGCAATTTCTGAAAATTCCACAACACAATTAGACACTACACAAAAGTTATTGTTATTACCATTCTGTTCAACTTTTGTTAGTCTACTTTCACGGTTACACAGTTGCTCATTCACACTAGCGTTAGTTTCAATGTTAGTAATGTTACTAGCAGCTTGCATACCAAACTTAACACATACATCTTTTCCTTCTTCGATTTTATTTTCTAATACAGTGTAACTTTCCTCATAGCATTTTTCTACCTTGTGAATCTGTTCCTGAACTTTACTTATTTCTGAATGTAATTGTTGCTCTAGCTGCAGGTTGTTCTCAGCAACTTGCTGAATTTGTGGAGTTAGTTCAATTTCACTGTTACAATAGCAGTGTTACATTCGAATTTTACTTGATTAATTTCTCTTTTAATATTATTACCAAACAAAGTCAGGTCATTTTTCTACGAATCCCTCAAATTCAAAATTTTTCTTTCGATTTTGGATTCCATTTCGACAACTTCACTGTGTACCTCGTTTATTTCCAACCCTAATTTATATATTTTAGCATCAAGGTTAGTATCAATTTTATTTATTTTGTCGTCAGTATCAGAACTTAATGACGTTTTAATTTCGGAACCCGAACTATTCATCTTACCATCAATATCCGATCCCATTTTACACATATTAGCATTTATTTGTCTCATATGTTGCACGATATTTGCCAACATATCTGACACGTTGTCCTTCTGATCCCTAGCAGCTGACATTGGCTCCTGATTTATTTCTTTAACATTGCCAGGTGTAAATGGGACACTAGGTTCTGATGTATTGTGCTCACTATCCGTTCCATAATTAGCAAACACTGAATCTGTCAAACTGCTACTCGTATTAGCTTGTGACATATCAAAACTGAAACCACTGCTCATGGAATCATTTTCAGCTTTAACTCTCCCAAAATGTACCTCCAGTTTCTCATCTACAATTTCCTGATTGTTTTCAGCCGTTGTGCACAGTTTCTTAGCACAATCACACAGACAATAAAGTAGAACAACACTTATCCTTTCTTCCTTGCGATCTGCACGGCGAGGCGATACAGCAGGTCCGTCCCCCAAACTTCGCCTACGCCAGTTTACGGGCCACCGTTTCCCTTCCGGCTGCAACCGCCCCAGCGGCTGGTTGTCTGCCGTAGTGCGACTTCACCTTCCGTAGATCCGCTGTCGCTGACGAAGTCTGCCGCCGCGTTCCACTCGTCAACTCGTTCCTCTCGTTGTCGTATTTTCGATACACGTTCAATTGCACACGTGTCTTTGGACCTACATTCCAGTTCCATTTTTTTTTCACGAGCCTGTGAACACTTTACGAGTTGAATTAAACACTGCTGCTTTTTCGTATACAGTTCCTACTCTTCCGAACTCTACATTGTACTATTCCGGGCCGATAAAGCACCAATTAAGACGGCCGGCCGAAGTGGCCGCGCGGTTCTGGCGCTGCAGTCTGGAACCGCGAGACCGCTACGATCGCAGGTTCGAATCCTGCCTCGGGCATGGATGTGTGTGATGTCCTTCGGTTAGTTAGGTTTAACTAGTTCTAAGTTCTAGGGGACTAATGACCTCAGCAGTTGAGTCCCATAGTGCTCAGAGCCATTTGAACCTATTAAGACGGAGCGGTGTTAAAAGGTCCACTAACACTGAATGAAGCAAGCTGCAAATAAATGTACACCTACCTCAGTACAGCATCCGTTCACCATTCGTTGCTCTGCATTCGTAGGTACTATGTAGACGATGTTAAAAGCAGTGTTGAAGAAAACCATCATCCATACTTACGAGTGCATAGTCCGCGTAACTCAGGTAACAAAATAAACCTGTAAATCTCTAGCAATAATGGGCAAAAGTGGATACTTCCTTCCTTCCCAATACTAATGTTTTTTATTGTCTTTTAGTTATGATGTCAACAAGCCCACATTTACGTCGATAGCACATCTACTAATAGTTCAAGCAGCTTATATCTAACGCAAAACAGCCAGAAATGTACTAAGTCGAACCCGACATATTACGAGATTAATACAGTCAATACTCTGCTACGAAATGAGTTTCACACTCGGTCCTTTTCAGTGGATTCTTCAAAGGAAGATGCTCGCCAAAAATGTTCTGTAAATGATACTGAACACGCCAAGCAGAATTATTCACAAAGGCCGATAGTTTCACACGCGGTTTTCTCTACAACAAACACACCAAAATCTCCCAAACTTCGCAGAATTGTCCGTAAATGCATCTGCTTGCATGGCGATATAAACCTAACGTGATATAACAGTCACTTCTTCATTTTACAAACAATTTTTCGGACACGTGTAACATGACCTTCTCGTCTGGCAGCTAGTCCACAACTGTAAGAATGCTGTTGCTTTCAGGGTATATTACTCATTCCAATGCGTAAGAAAGACTTTACTCTGATTGGTTGATCAAAATGAAGAGCCAATCAGACCAATATTTCAAGATAATATTCACGCTTAAACTGTTTTACTCCTATCAACATTCGCAGATGCACTTACGTCATTTCATGTTGCAAGTATTAACAAAATGTTCTACCAAACCAAACCAAACGAAAACTAAGGGAAAAGTATGCTTGAAATATATTTTAGAACTGATTATCCTCTCATTACCTTTCTGACTGCCTTATTACAAAAGAAAACACTCGTAGACATACATCATCTGCCAGTTAGGGGAATTTACAGTTTTCATGACACCCTAGTAGTGTAACACTTGCTAGTTATGTAAGGTGTAATACAATATAGAATTGAAATTTGACGTATGTCCCACATACACACTCACATTCACTCTCATTTACTCTCACCCTAACGCAAAATATAAATATTAACTTTTAAGCTGTTATTTTCATTACGAAAGAAAAATTATCGACAGTTTAGAATTGAAAATCTATGTAAAATAAATCAGCAGAATGAGAGTGCTATTACTGTTTTCAAATAACAAAAGAAATATAAACTGTTATTGTTCCTATCTGAATTTATTTTCTTAAGTGTCGGTTAAGTACTATTTTAATGCTTTTTTTATATTTCCGAAAGTGTTATACGTAGCGGTATTAAATTTTCACACAAAGTTCGTCTGAATAACAAAAGGTAATGTACCATATTTGGAATAAAACAGATAATATTTAACATAGTTATTTAGTTTCTTAAGTGAGGGGAATGCGTGATGTTAGTATGTGCCACAGTGAGCATTCTCACAGTCCGCTTTAGCGACACGTGTGGCTATGACGAATACGGCAGGCCTCAAGTTGTCCGCCGCCGAATGCTACTATACTGCAGGCTTCCAAAACAGCTTGCCATAACGTTAAAAAACTTACTGCAAAAATCTGCAGGCGCGTAATAGCTACGACGCTACAGTGTATCGTCTTCCGTCCCAACCATCTGCTTTGGCCTCGCAAAATGGTATTTACCTTCAGATACACTACAATATTTTCGAGGAATCGCACATGTTTGTGTTATTTACTTGACTTAAACTGAATTTACAGGTCTCCATATTTTATAATTATATCCACGTTTCTCAATTTGAGGCAAACAAAAGTAGGGGATTTCAACGCCATATTAACATTCCAAAAACGCGTCACCATACGAAACTGAGCCAAACTGTCTCGAATTCGCTAATGAGATACTAAACAGTTAAGAACAAAAAGAGAAAATCTTCTGATATACGGAGGCCTAATACCGCCTGCATCACCACATCGTCAACGCACTAAGGCATGCTGCCACAAAATAACGTTTTCAGTAATAGCGTCTGAAAATTATATTATAATTATATCCACGTTTCTCATTTTGAGGCAAACAAAAGCAGGGGATTTCAACGCCATATTAACATTCCAAAAACGTGTCATACGAAACTGAGGCAAACTGTCTCGAATTCGCTAATGAGATACTAAACAGTTAAGAACAAAAAGAGAAAATCTTCTGATATACGGAGGCCTAATACCGCCTGCATCACCACATCGTCAACGCACTAAGGCATGCTGCCACAAAATAATGTTTTCAGTAATAGCGTCTGAAAATTTATTTACAGAGGTACAGTACTCGTAATATTTGGAGTCCCTCTGCGTAACTAATGGCCAGTGTAGACGGCTGCCAGGTAGCGGACCCAAGTTCGATTCCCGGTACCGCCAAGTATTTTCCCTTGTTGGGAGCACATGCCAATTGAGGAGCTGCTTGAATGGTAAGTAGCGGCTTCAAGGTCTGGAAAGTTGGCAAAACGCCCGGGAGAACGGCGTGCTTACAACACGATCCTCCATACCGCAACTGTCTGATGCCGAATTGCGGCGGATAACATGACGGCCGGTCAACAGTCTTTGGCCGTTTAAGGCCTGGATGAGGAGCTTGGTAATATTTGGAAGTAACACAGTATGATCCCTTAATAGAAAGATAAAACTCTTATTTGTTAAAAACCATTCAAAAGCCAATATTGCAAAAAATATTTTTTTTATTCAGAACAACCGGTTTCAACACTCTTAGCTGTCATCTTCAGATATTAAACATTTTTTCTAGTAAAAAGCGTTCATTTTACGCTGGATAAAACTCAACACATTGTAAACGTTTGTCATCGCTAAAATATTTAAAAACACACAACGTGCAGAGTTTTATCCACTTGAAACCTTGTGCAGTGAGTTTCAGCGCAAAATGAATAAGTTTTACTACAAAGAATGTTTAAGGCCTGAAGATGACAGCTAAGACTGTTGAAACAGTTTGTATTGAGTAAAAAATGTTTAGTGAGATCTTGGCTTTTGAATGGTTATCAACAATTAAAACAGATCCCACTTCAGTACTCTCATAGTGAAAATCCAATAAAACTCTTAATCTCGAGCATTCACAGAACTTCGTGTGGCACGCGGTAATTTGAATGTAACGAAGTTATGGAGCGCTACACTTAACGTCGATTATCAACTCATTAACCTCTAGACTAATGAAAAACGCCAAGTGCTAAATTACGACACGTGTAGAAAGACAGATCTGTTAACGTGGAACATCAATTTATATTTTAGACAGTCTTTTCTGATGGTATGTGTCTGGACGGCTCAGATGAGAAGAGTACAGATACATTTGAAATTTCCTGCTGTAGAAAATGCTAAGGATAGGATGGGTACATCGAGTAAATAATGAGGACTTACTGAACCGAAGTGGAGAAAAATTTATGGAACAACTTGACTAAAAGAAGTGATCTATTGATACAACACATCCTAAGGCATCAAAGAATCGGCAGTTTTGTAATGGTGGGAAACATGGGTAGGGGGAGGGGGGGGAATTGTAATCCTATACCGACGCAAAACTACTATACGCAGTTTCAAAGGGAGTGCAGATGTTATGGAGAGATGAAGGAGCCTGTACACAGCAGACTAGCATGAAACTTGTTTTCGAGCTGCACACACATAGACGTTATCCAGGAGTGCTGCTCCCACAAGAATCATTCCAACTCCTTCAACTGTATACACCTCAGAAACGTACACTTGACAGCACAAAAAAGAACATGGTTGAAGTTTGAGTTACGTGCCATATTACGCAGAAGCCAAAACACTACGGTGTGTACGGCACTGCTCATAAAAGCAAATAACTCTTGCACCTGTGAGAGCAGAAGAAAGATTAATACCTTTTTGACATTTAGCATTAGAGCTCATTTCTAAAAACATGCAAGGAAACAGCGTCGTGTCGTTGTTAGCAGACCTAAAAGATACATCATTTTGCGACGGGAAGCGGTAAGAAGTATCTAAATGACAGCAGCCGTAGCATAACGCATTCGTAGCTCTTCGCCATACTCGGCAGTTAGTGGAGAACTACCTGGCGACAAGGTCTGGCTCTTTTCCGGTTTAGTGCAAGTTTTTTGCGTTACTCCGTTAATTTTTATTTAATCAATAGAGATCACGAAATTAATACATCAGTTCATTGTTCTTATTAAGATATTATCGGCCCTCAAAAGGGCATCCCGTCCAAAGGCCTTCAACGGCTGTTTGCACTCTGCGAGCAAGGAAGCCTATGAGGTGGGAAGTAAATCTCATTTTCTGCCACCTCCTCCCACCCAGCGAGGGTGATGTTCCAAAATTCGTCCCGTGTTCTTGGCGCGGATCAGACCAATTTTCTCACATGGTCCGTTTCGTCTCCGCCGATTCTTTTTCAATAGGGTTTAGATCTTGCGCAGAACGAGACAATTAGAGGAGAGAAATAAAATTTTGTTCTCCAAATCACTGCTGCACCATTGCTGACGTACAGTCTACAGTACACTGTATAGCGGACCAAAATATTACTGATAATATGAGTATACCATGCAGCATCAAATAGAGCATCTAAACAGTGAAGCATTCCAAGTCCACGGGAGCGCGTCTGGACATAAACTGCCCCACAACGGACGGCCACTGCAAGATAACCAACGAATTCATTTGGGGTCGAAGCGGCACCTTGTGGCCTGTATACTCGTACTATATCATCATTCGCTGACGCCGATACCGATTTGTCAGAGAATATCATATTCTGCCGTCACGACTGACATTGTCCTCTGCAAAAGCTTATACAGTCTCTGTATGTTTATTATTTCAGAGATGGTTGCGGGACCTCGGCAGTTCAGCTGCCTAATCTAGACGGCTGAAAGGTGTTTAATTTGTCATTCCGTCTGCTAAGCAGTCCGGTCTCCCTAAACCGGTGACGAGCCGTATCCACCGAACTGGAAACGTAGAAGTACGTTTCAGTTGCAACGCTTTGGTGCGACGTGACGTCGAGTTAATAATTTTGAGGAGATGTTGCTACACGGCGAAGTCCAGTTCCCGCATGCGTACTGGATTCTGCACCATCTCGATAACATTTTATCCATCGTTGTGCATCACACTCAGGAATGCCACATTGCGTTCTGGTCTCTGACCCATCAAATTCCCTTTCTCCACAAGAGCAATTACGCGAGTGCGGATAGCCTGTTGATGATGTGGCAAGTCACAGGAATTCGACTTTGCACGTGTCCTGACATTGGCTACAAGGGTTATTTGGAAAGTAAGGAATGATCGGTCGCCAAATGGAAAATACAGTGAAAATCGATGAAGCTTTGTACATATGCGTTGGGCACTGTGTCTAGTGCGCCCGTCGACCCCATTATGTCGCTCTTTTCAGTTCTAAGGTCACAGCGAGAACGTAAAGATGGCTAGAAATTAGCGCCACCCGCCAAGTATGAGGGCCTGGCGAAAGATTTCGCCTGAAGCTATGCAATCCGTATAGCATAACTGTCTTGCGGTTCGTTCTACACGACAATTCTCGGCCGCACTCTGCAGGGACATTGAAGATGCTCCTGCAGCGTTTTCGATGGAAAGTGTTTAATCACCCACAATACAGCCCATAACTGGCTACCCCTGAGGTTCATCTCTGCTCAAATAAACCGCTGGCTATCAAGACAATATTTTGACACAGACAACGAGCTTCAGTCCACAGTAGAAAATGGTCTAAAAGCACTGGCAGCTGTCTTGTATAACGAGGGAATTGAAAAGTTGATACAGCGCTACGAGAGATGTCTACGACGAACGACGACTGTGTAGAGAAGCAGCTGGAAGGTGTAGTTAACCGTTGCAAATAAAACAGTTTTGATTTTCACTGTGGTTTCCATTTCGCCATCTATCGTTCCTTACTTTCCGAATAGCCGTCGTATCATGGAATGAGTCTACATCTACATCTACACACATAATAAGCAAGCAATCTTATGATATAAGGCGGAGGGTATTATGTACGAAGCATCTCCGTAAAACTCATTTGTTTGTTGGTTGGTTGGTTGGTTCATTCAGGGGCAAGGGACCAGACAGCGAGGTTATCGGGAACATCAGATCAGGGGAGGATGGGGAAGGAAGTCGGCCGTGCCCTCTCAAAAGAACCATCCCAGAATTTGCCTGAAGCGATTTAGGGTAATCACGGAAAAACTAAATCAGGATGAACCATCGTGCTCCCGAATGCGACTCCAGTGCACTACCTACTGCTCCCCTCGTTCTGTGCTCATTTGTTGATCGAACATAAGGGTAACAAATCTAAGAGCATCCTTCCGAACTTCTTCGGTGTCTTCCTTTAATGCGACCTAGTGGGGATCCCAAACACACAAACAGTACTAAAAAGTGGGGAGGGGAAGTCGTTTATGCACATTCTCTTTTGTAGAAGGGCTAAAACTCGACCAATAAAAGGAAGTCGAATATTCACCTTCCCCACTACCGTTCTTACGTGCTCGTTCCATTTTAAATCACTTTGCAACGTTATGGCTGGATATTTAATCGACGTGAATGTGTCAAACAATACATCACTGATACTGTATTTGTACAATACATTTATTTTTCCTACTCATCAGAATTTTTATGTTTAGAGCAATCCGCCATTTTTCGTACCAAATAGAATTTGTAAATAATCCTGTATCATACTACAATCACTCAAAGACGATACTTTCCCGTGTACTACAGCGTCATCAGCAAAAGTCGCAGATTGCTGCTCATCCTGTTCATCAGATCATTTATGTACACTCTATCACAAAAAGAGGCCGACACGTCAAGAAGGAAATATCCAAATGGGACGGAAATAGGTAGGTGTGATGTACATGTAGAGAGAAACCTCTGGCCCTTATGCAAGCAGTTATTCGGCTTGGCTTTGATTGACAGAGTTGTTGGACGTCCTCCTGAAGGATATCGTGATAAATTCTGTCCAATTGGCGCTCTAGATCGTCAAAATCCAGAGGTGGTTTGAAGGCATTTGCCCAGTACCCATAATACTCCAAACGCTCTCAACTGTAAAGAGGTAGCTAGCCAAGATAGGGTTTGGAAGCACGAAGACAAGCAGTAGAAACTTTCGCCGTGTCCGGGTGGGCGTTATCTTGCCGAAATGTAAGCCTAGGATGGCTTGCCAAGGAGGGCAACAAAACGGGGCGTAGAATATCGTCGACGTACCGTTGTGCTCTAAAGATGCCACAGATGACAACCAAAGGAATTCTGCTATGAAAAGAAATGGCACCCCAGACCATCACTCTGGTTGTCGAGCCGTGCTGCGGGCAACAGCCGGAGTCTTACAGTGCCGCTGACTGGGCCATCTAGCCAATCGCAAGTCTGAGAACTATTCGTGTGCTCTGACTTCCGTTAGCAGTCTGCACTAGGGCACAGAAGCGCTTTCCGCAAATGTGGCAATAAGGTTTTTGTCTCAAGAAAATTTATTATATTCCATCTTACACCAGCGTGCTGAAAAGTAAGGTTTCCAATTTTTTGTATGAAAATTCTTGAAGTTTTTCAAACAAAACTAATACTATTCACATTTTACATTTTTATTTCTCACGTCTATATATTTATTTCTCAACGTAGTCGACCTGGCGACGAACCCATTTCTCCCAACGAGAGATCACTTTGTTGATACCGTCACTGTAGAATGTTTGACTTTGTTGATGGAGCCACAAACTCACCTCTGCTTGCAACGCTTCAGCATTATCAAATTGAAGTTCTCGAAGGCGTTCTTTAAGTTCTGAAAACAGATGAAAATCAGTCGGGGCCAAGTCGGGACAGTATGGAGGATGATCGATGACAGTGAATTCAAGGCGTAGGATTGTTGTGGATGTCGCAGCACTCGTGTGTGGCCTGGAATTGTCATTCTGGAGCAGAGGCTGTTCCAAGTGTGGAAGAAGTCTTCTATTTCGAAACTCGATTGCAGCACTCTGTTTCTCACGCGCCTAAATAGCTACGTTTCACACCGCCATGATACAAGGTTCAGTTCGAAGTCCTCTAGTAGCAGGAGGCTGCAAATATGTAGATATGAAAAATAAATATGTAGAATGTTAATTAGACTTGTTTTATTTCAAAAGCTTAAAGAGTTTTCACATAAAAAATTCGGAGGCATTACTTTTCATCACGCTCTCGTAGATCGTGTTCTGTAGCATATCCATGTTAAGGATATGGATCTGTAATTTTGGGCTACGTTCTTTTGCCCTTCTTATATAGAGTCGTATACGACTTTGCACTAGGCGAGGGATTCGCGATAAATGCGAGCTAAATAAGGGCCAATGCTGTAGAGTACTGTCTGTAAAGCCAAACTGGGTTTTCTGTCGGGTTCTGGCGACTTATTTGATTTCATCTTTTTCAGCTGATTCTCTTTCTTAAACTATTTAAAACTGGAGCTTTGGTCTTGAGCTTTAGTTTTGCTGGATTCTGTAGCCATAGCAGGCCGGTGCGCTTGCAGACCTAATTCACTGCAAAAGACTGTCAGACTGTTACCGTGTAGTATCAATGAAACTGTCTAATTCTCACTTAGTAAGTCAAACAGAGACAGTAAATTTAAGTTTTCGGCACCATGGAGGTCATTTTCCGGGAAAAGTGACTCTCACGGGTCCGCAGCTCGTGGTCGTGCGGTAGCGTTCTCGTTTCCCGCGCACGGGTTCCCGGGTTCGACTCCCGGCGGGGTCAGGGGTTTTCTCTACCTCGTGATGACTGGGTGTTGTGTGATGTCCTTAGGTTAGTTAGGTTTAAGTAGTTCTAAGTTCTATGGGACTGATGACCACAGCTGTTAAGTCCCATAGTGCTCAGAGCCATTTGGACCATTTTTCTGACTCTCACGGACTTGTAGCCTAAATTCCGACGCATCTTGTGAGGAAAACTAGCTGTACATCAGGTAATACAGTGGAGAGTTTCATTCACTACAGACTGTTGGGCCACAGAAATGGGTCGGCGAAGAAAGTTCTTACAGATTCGAATATGTGACACAATTCACGTAAAGAATGCGCTTTATTTATTCAGCTACGGCGGCCATTTAAAGACATATCTACACAGCTAACATGCACTATATCTATAGATAATACCAGCATATTTTACTCGCAAAATATTTTTGTCTTTCTAGAACATATCTAGAATACTGACAAGATTAGTTGCCTGTAATTTTTGGAGTGTCATTTCCTCGTCTGCGTGCTCCCACGGTAAACAGAAAAAAACTGACATGTAGCATTTCATTCACGTCAGTGCTATACCAGCCTTTAACTCCCGCTGAGGTTTCCGCTGACCAATTTTTATGCTGTCAAGTGTACAGTTTCAAAAATCATTAGACAACTGCAACTGGAAAACTCAGCAGAGCTGTTCTCATCCTAGTCATTAGGTGTCTTCCAATTACTCGACGTTTTAATAGCGGCAAGTAAAAAAAGTCTCAGCTATGGACTCTACAGCAATAACAGTTACCCTGTATATTAGAGTAATGTCTTCAGCTGATTCAGCTGAAAAAAAGATTTTTTTTTTGGTCATCAGTCTACTGACTGGTTTGTTTGATGCGGCCCGCCACGAACTCCTTTCCTGTGCTAACCTCTTCATCTCAGAGTAGCACTTGGAACCTACGTCCTCAATTATTTGCTTGACGTATTCCAATCTCTGTCTTCCTCTACAGTTTTTGCCCTCTACAGCTCCCTCTAGTACCATGGAAGCCATTCCCTCATGTCTTAGCAGATGTCCTATCATCCTGTTCCTTCTCCTTATCAGTGTTTTCCACATATTCCTTTCCTCTCCGATTCTGCGTAGAACCTCCTCATTCCTTACCTTATCAGTCCACCTAATTTTCAACATTCGTCTATAGCACCACATCTCAAATGCTTCGATTCTCGTCTGTTCCGGTTTTCCCACAGTCCATGTTTCACTACCATACAATGCTGTACTCCAGACGTACATCCTCAGAAATTTCTTCCTCAAATTAAGGCCGGTATTTGATATTAGTAGACTTCTCTTGGCCAGAAATGCCTTTTTTGCCACAGCGAGTCTGCTTTTGATGTTCTCCTTGCTCCGTCCGTCATTGGTTATTTTGCTGCCTAGGTAGCAGAATTCCTTAACTTCATTGACTTCGTGACCATCAATCCTGATGTTAAGTTTCTCGCTGTTCTCATTTCTACTACTTCTCATTACCTTCGTCTTTCTCCGATTTACTCTCAAACCATACTGTGTACTCATTAGACTGTTCATTCCGTTCAGCAGATCATTTAATTCTTCTTCACTTTCACTCAGGACAGCAATGTCATCAGCGAATCGTATCATTGATATCCTTTCACCTTGTATTTTAATTCCACTCCTGAACCTTTCTTTTATTTCCATCATTGCTTCCTCGATGTACAGATTGAAGAGTAGGGGTGAAAGGCTACAGCCTTGACTTACACCCTTCTTAATACGAACACTTCGTTCTTGATCGTCCACTCTTATTATTCCCTCTTGGTTGTTGTACATGTTGTATATGACCCGTCTCTCCCTATAGCTTATCCCTACTTTTTTCAGAATCTCGAACAGCTTGCACCATTTTATATTGTCGAATGCTTTTTCCAGGTCGACAAATCCTATGAAAGTGTCTTGATTTTTCTTTAGCCTTGCTTCCATTATTAGCCGTAACGTCAGAATTGCCTCTCTCGTCCCTTTACTTTTCCTAAAGCCAAACTGATCGTCACCTGGCGCATTCTCAATTTTCTTTTCCATTCTTCTGTATATTATTCTTGTAAGCAGCTTCGATGCATGACTGTTAAGCTGATTGTGCGATAATTCTCGCACTTGCAAGCTCTTGCCGTCTTCGGAATTGTGTGGATGATGCTTTTCCGAAAGTCAGATGGTATATCGCCAGACTCATATATTCTACACACCAACGTGAATAGTCGATTTGTTGCCACTTCACCCAATGATTTTAGAAATTCTGATGGAATGTTATCTATCCCTTCTGCCTTATTTGACCGTAAGTCCTCCAAAACTCTTTTAAATTCCGATTCTAATACTGGATCCCCTATCTCTTCTAAATCGATTCCTGTCTCTTCTTCTATCACATCAGACAAATTTTCACCCTCATAAAGGCTTTCAGTGTATTCTTTCCACCTATCTGCTCTCTCCTCTGCGTTTAACAGTGGAATTCCCGTTGCACTCTTAATGTTACCACCGTTGCTTTTAATGTCACCAAAGGTTGTTTTGACTTTCCTGTATGTTGAGTCTGTCCTTCTGACAATCTTATCGTTTTCGATGTCTTCACATTTTTCCTGCAGCCATTTCGTCTTAGCTTCCCTGCACTTCCTATTTATTTCATTCCTCAGCGACTTGTATTTCTGTATTCCTGATTTTCCCGCAACACGTTTGTACTTCCTCCTTTCATCAATCAACTGATCAATCAACTGAAGTATTTCTTCTGTTACCCATGGTTTCTTCGCAGCTACCTTCTTTGTACCTATGTTTTCCTTCCCAACTTCTGTGATGGCCCTTTTTAGAGATGTCCATTCCTCTTCAACTGTACTGGCTACTGCGCTATTCCTTATTGCTGTATCTATAGCGTTAGAGAACTTCAAACGTATCTCGTCATTCCTTAGTACTTCCGTATCCCACTTCTTTGCGTATTGATTCTTCCTGACTAATGTCTTGAACTTCAGCCTACTCTTCATCACGACTATATTGTGATCAGAGTCTATATCTGCTCCTGGGTACGCCTTACAATCCAGTATCTGATTTCGGAATCTCTGTCTGACCATGATGTAATCTAATTGAAATCTTCCGGTATCTCTCGGCCTTTTCCAAGTATACCTCCTCCTCTTGTGATTCTTGAACAGGGTATTCACTATTACTAGCTGAAACTTGTTACAGAACTCAATTGGTCTTTCTCCTCTTTCATTCCTTGTCCCAAGCCCATATTCTCCTGTGACCTTTTCATCTACTCTTTCCCCTACAACTGCATTCCAGTCGCCCATGACTATTAGATTTTCGTCCCCGTTTACATACTGCATTACCCTTTCAATATCCTCATACACTTTCTCTATCTGTTCATCTTCAGCTTGCGACGTCGGCATGTATATCTGAACTATCGTTGTCGGTGTTGGTCTGCTGTCGATTCTGATTAGAACAACCCGGTCACTGAACTGTTCACAGTAACACACCCTCTGCCCTACCTTCCTATTCATAACGAATCCTACACCTGTTATACCATTTTCTGCTGCTGTTGATATTAACCGATACTCACCTGACCAGAAATCCTTGTCTTCCTTCCACTTCACTTCACTGACCCCTATGTATGGTAAAAGAGGATTGCATTTTCGCTGACAATTTATATTTAAATTTAATAAATTTTAAATGCTTCTGGTATTGGCCCATGAGTGATTTGTTAAAGGTTCCCTGCTCGATAAAGATTGGCAGTAAATGGTCCGAACAGCCTCTGAAGACTGGCAGGGGCTTTTTAACGTGACAGTCACCAGTTTCTTGTCTCTTCTCTATCAAAGCTTTGGTGGTGTTGCACCTGTAACAACCTTAGTAGTGGCAGTGCAGTGGTTGCTTCCAGGAATAAAGAAGGGTCACAGAAAACCTCTCGTCTTCTTAATGTAGCATCCAATGATCACTTACGAACCTATGTTTAAGCCTTCATTGTGGACTGGCAAACATCGTTGTAAACGAAACTTTCTCTTTGCGGTTCTACTCTAGCCAGTACTGCTTTGCCATTTTGCTATTTCATCTCGCAAAGCTATCCATTCGTCTTCAGTTGCATTCCTTTCCCATGTATGTCAGACTTGTCTAACACTCTTTTTGAAACTCTTAACAACCAGTCGTTCATTCTATTTATGCAGGTCCGATAACCTTAATTTCATACCTTTCTGCATTTTATCTAGTTTTAATCCATAGCCTTGACAGATTTCTGTAGACGTCGTTGACTGCAGGCAGCACTATACATGCAGTTGCTGTTACATTTACTGAACGATTCATTTGCACTCATTAAAGCTCAGAACACTATCTCTACAGACATAGTTGTGGCAGTACATTTTTTAGACTTCATTCATTGCAAGTACGATCGCTATCTTTACCGTACATATACATTAACACAGGAAATAAGTGTTACAGAATACCTTAGTAAGGAAATATTGTAGCACCTGTTGGACTGCAGCTGTAACTGTGACCACTTAAGCTCTCAGGGTCCTCAGTGCGATTGCTTAATGGTGTGCTTCCACATTTTCAGCCGAGTTATTGTTTCTGTTTTGTGCAGAATATTTCGACTACCGACCCAGCCGCCCTCTTCAGCTGCTGGGAGTTGTGGTGTTATGTGTACCTGTAGCATGGACTCCAACTGCTGCTTCTGCTGCACAAAATGGAAACAACTCGGATGAACACCCATGCTAATACAAACTCACGATTTTAATTGAAAAAAAATCAGCACCCCATGAAAGTTGACGCTGATGCGCTTCTCCGAGACATCTGAGATAACGTGATTGAATTCACCATCCATGCTCATTGTTTTTTGGTTTTTAGGCAGTGTAAGTAAGAGATGACAAAAACTTTTTTCTGTGCAGAAATGGGACCTATAAGATGAGATTCATTATATTTTGAAGCTGCGTAGTAAGCGGTTTGCGATTCATGAATATTTTCACTTTTCAAATTTGTTACTTCTGAGTTATTTTCTCGCTCCCACTGCGCTATTCATAAACTATGCCATCTAGTATTGCTGATCAAAAGTCAGATCGCATTATAACGCGATCGTTTACAACATCTGGGCATAAATCGTGTTCGTAGTGTAACCTCCCCCTCACTTATCGACCTTAATGACAGTGAAAAATTAAATCGCGTGTACCTAATGGAAATCTGGGAAAAAGCAATCGTCACCGAAGTTAATCTGTCGGTAAAGAGGGAGGAAAGGGTTACATCTAAATGAAAGGAAAAATGCAAATGAAACTGGTGGAAATTAATTTTGAAAAGGGGTAAAGTTAATGAAGAAAGTAAATGTGCTGCCGTTACGTTAACAATTAACTAGCGGTAATTAGATATTCGAGATTTGGGGGAAATTACGGTCGCCAGTCCTAAGGACAATTACTATAGTAACTGAAAAAGAAAGGTAATTACACATATAATTAGCGCTAGAAGCGTGGCAACTGAAGGTTGAGACGTGTAGTGTGAAAACTGCACTCTGACTTAATTTAGCAAAAGAATTAATAAAACCGGAAAACTGAAAGTTTATTTAGTGACTGAAATTAATAAGAAGCTTTCTTTCTTAAGCACATCGAAATTCAGTAAAATACGGTTAGTCTTGGACTACCTCAACAATCATTTCAAAAGCTACTTGAATCTACGCAATTTAGAAATAAGAGATTTAGCTTTGAACTTGAATTAAATGATTCTGAACAATTAACAATAGTAAGATTTAGTACGTACCAAGCTGAGCTGCAGTCACAGGTAAGCTAAAATACGGTAACTAAACTCGCACTCTTAATTTGTGCTTGCGTAATCTAAATATTGTAGCCAGCTATGAATACTTAAACTGAACTTTGAAATTAAAGCAGTGAAATGGAATGATTGTACTTTAATGCTGGCATCTGTATTTCAACGACACTCGGGTTGATTTCGGAAAAGGAAGGGACCCTGCTTGGTAATGCAATTGGGACAATGAGCAACAAAGGTTCATGCTGAGTTGCTGTAATTTTGCGAGGCAAATGGAACAATTTGAAAAGCTGAGGTCTGCCATACAGTTCTAAGGCTTTACGTGCTTCCAGTCTTCCTTGTTGGTTGATTGAAGGTTTGAAGCCGTCGATCGAGGAGGTGGCGACAGTCACTCATTGTCGGCCGTCGCTGTTGCAGAAGCTGGATGTTGGCGCGCCTTCTTCTCAACACGGTCACCAGACGAAACGGGCTCTTGGTGTGCGCCAGCTAATGCTTCCCGTCCGCGACACCATGTCAGAAACTATCATCGCAAGTCGAGCGCAATTACATGCTGCCATACCCCGAAAGCGCGGCAACTCGCGGGAGCTTCACACCACACACCCGCTCCACTCGCTACCCCAGCCAGACTCCCTCTGCCTGCGCTCCACGCGGCAGAGTTAACACTACCAAGGATCCTACACACTTTGATTCTTCACACGACCCATCGGTGTAATCGTTCGATAGCAGTTTTCCCTAGGCAAGACCCAGCGTAAAAATACAAATAATATTTACGAAACAAACCAATTATACATCGACATAAGTGCATAAATATATATATATACAAACAGTAAAACAATTACAATATATAAAGAGACAGAAATGTCATATCTTGAGGTAACAAAACAAGGAAAAAAATAATAGTACAATAGATGGAAATACGAGGATATGCATTTCCGGCGTTACACGTGCCACACATTGTCTGAGGATGTTCGTGTAACCTAAACAGACTCAGAAAATGTCCCAAAAAAGAAACAGCGGAAATGCATATGCTCAAAACATCAACAAAATTTAGCATTCGTCTAATTAACCATAAATCAATTTTTAGACCATAATAATTGAGTGGAGACACTCCTAATCTTATTCCACTCTGTCATCTTGCACAAAATAAAACAGGTTGACAACATATTAAAATTCATTGAAAATATAGAAAATGGTTTAGCTATTCCAAAATCATTAAAATTCGTAACACTATGAGAAATGGAATACTATTTGCAAAATTAATTAGAGTGCATGGTCATAAAAACAGGTAGATCAAAATACGCAAATATATAATTAAATATACTACACATTTTATATAACCTTTTCATAATTAATATTCTCGTCACGAGAATCTATTTAACGCTAAACAAGAAAATAATGTACAGCAGATCAACAAAAACATAAATATTAACAGCATAATTCTTTCAGCTGTCCAGGAAGAAAAACAATTCCGCCTTCCGTACCCGCAAGTGCAAAGAATGCCGACAGCGGACAAGAGCCAACAGCGGCACAAGAGCCGACAGCGGCTCGCCTCGCCAGTATTTTTGCGCCCGCGTGTGCGGCACGCTTGATCTCACTCGCCCTTGTGACGGCGTTTCCAGAACGTCCGTTTCACAGAATTCTTTCAGAAAAACTCACTCCCGAGTAATCTCAAGGAGTCCATAAACACTATCACAGTGGATAACTCAACACTGTCCATCATCACACGCATGTACTAGCCTGAAACTTAAAACAGCGTCTAAGTACATCGGCAATGACTAGTAAATCACATATTTATGATATCTTACAGCTATTTACAAAATCATATTTACATTCCTTAATCTACTGTGACTCAGCTGAAAACATAAACTAGCAGCTTTGATTTTTCAGTTGATTAGATCATGATTAAATTGATGAAAATTAAATTGATTAATCAAAATTAATTACTTATTAATTACAACTTCTTTAATGACCTTGGTCAGTCAAAAGCATGGTAATCTAGCAAATCGTTAAATCTTACACTCTATTTTACATACTGTATAAATTACCCATTGTGTGGTATTAATCGATCCTAGGTTGGTACAATTTCAAGTCTACAATGTTCCGTATACTTAATAGCTTTCCAGAGCTTTGATACTCTAAGCAATAAGCATTTGTGTGAGGTATACCAATGACTTTATATGGTCTATTATAAACAAACTTAAATTTAGGGATTTCATGGTCTAACTCGCTCGATTTCTCATGAGCTTTTACAAGTACTAAGTCTCCGATTGCAAACTTAGCAAAACGCGCTTTAGCGTCATGACGACGTATGCGAGCATCGGCTTTTAGCCTCATTACTTCTCGCAAACGATCTTTTTTCACACCAATACTAATGTCAATCCGTGGAGGGAATTTGATTATCTCTTCCACTAAACTTTTACTTCTGTCAATGCCGAGATTCCTCACATTACAGTAGTTCAAATTCATACCTACGTCAATAGCATCCGGCCAGTTAACAATGTGTATAGGCTGGTATTGCCTATGCACACAGTCTCCTGCCTCGTCAAAACTAACTACTATTGTTTTATCTTGTGACGTACATGTCAAAGTTTTGCTTTCGCAATTAATCACTGCACGATTCTTTAATAGCCAATCTAACCCGATAATTACTTCCGTAGTTAAACCCGGCACGACGACAAACTCTTGTTCAAATCGTGCCCCACATATCTCGAAGTGCACAAAAATCTGTTTCGTGACCGGTTTACTGGCCTTCCCAGTAGCACCGACAATTTTCACTCCCGTTACTGGCGTAACTACGATGCCGGGTCTGTCTTTCAGTAACTCAAATATTTTCCCAGATACAGCACTCAATTCTGCACCGGTGTCAATCAACACGTTTAGCTGTAGGTCGTGCATATTAACAGACACTACTATCTGTCTACACTTGCCCTCGACTGTTCCTTTATTTTCCCACAGTAAATCTTCGTCTATATCCAGGTCATTCCAGAAAAAACCATCCGGCTTTGATCCTAAATCCGGTTTATCTGGCGGCTTTTTCAGCCTCTGTTCACATACAGTTTTAATTTCAACACGTTTGTCCTGAGGCTTAGTCTGTAGCTTCGCCTCCAATACCGAAACCTTTTCCTGTAACTCGTCAACTAGTGAGTGTTGCTTTGCTATCAATTCACTAATTGTCACCTTTGTTGATTCCTCTTTGGCCAGATTGATCTCATCTGCCAATCTACCTGGAGGAATGTGCCCAGTCGCATCTGAAATTACTTCCTCTGGATCTGCGCAACCCACACTGCTACCGTCTGACCGCATAACGTCAGCTCTAACCTCATACACGCCGTAATCTATGTGCTTTTCTACAAATCGTGTCCGGCTATCACTAAAATTTTCGTAATCTTTCTCCTTAATACTCTCGCAATGTTTAAACTGGAGGTTTGCGTCGGATGGGTCGGCTACTTCTACCACTACGACTTTCTGCCGGTTAGGGCCAGAACTTTCCGTTACTACTTCAACATCCAACTCTTGTGGGACGAGACACGACGAATCTTGCTCGTGCTCCCCATTAACATCAACTATTTCTAGTAAAGTCTGGCGGTTAGGGCCAGAACTTTCCATCACTTCACAAATACTATCTTCCTGTGGGACGAGACGCGGCAAATTCTGCCCGCGCTCTCCATAAATACTTCTCCCGTACAGGCCCCTATAATCTCTTAGTTCGTCTAATAAGCGACCGAACTGCCTTAACCAGACCTCATCCCTCTCTGCATCCCCTCGCTCAATGACGGACGTGTTATCCGACATCTGATCTTCTCTCAACAATTGCGAATCATTCTTAAGCTCAATCTCCAGTTCCGCTGTGGGTATTACAGCTGCCACTTTATAATCGATTTCTGGAACACTACTTAAATTGTTCTCACTGACAGTGAATGTATTTTCTACTGCCGTGTATACAGCTGATCTACTACTTGTGGGCGCACTCCTTTCTCCTAACACTGGCACACTCTCCCGCCGTTGATTATTCCATACGGAATTTTCATAACGACGACACCTGGGTTTTCTCTTGTTATTGGGCCTCCAAAATTTCTCCACGCCCGGTCGGCCCCTCACCGGCGCGGCTAATGGTTTTCCTGTCTCGTCACAGCAGATGCGCTCCCCGGATACTGCTGAGGCGGCTGATCACACCCTCTGACGTTATTACTATTCTGTGAAGCCCGTATCACGTTAGTATGATACTGGTTTCCGTCATTCCTGTTATTATTTGCATTGTACCAATTGTTATTACGGTCCGAACCATTATTGTTATTGCTGCCATGGTTGCGGTATGCATTATTCCCATGGTTATCGTTGTTGTGGTTGCTGTGGTACCCGTTGTTGTTACCACGGCCTCTACCACTGTCGCGATTATTGCGCCAATTGTCCTCGTCCTCCACTCTTTCCAGGAAATCATTTATTGTACCGTAATTGCTTCCTACGTAGCGTTTTGTATCATCTGGAAGTTTTTTGTAGAGTTCCCAGACTATTTCGGATTCCGTGCGGCGATCACGCAAATATTCCAACTTGCGGATCCAGCCCTCACAAAAGTCCTTCATCGAACCGCGCGAATTCGCATCGAAAGGCCTCGATACGACAAATTCGCGCCAGACACTTTGCTGTTTTTGCTCTGACCAGTATTCAGCCAGAAACAAATTTTTAAAGTCGTCAAAAGTCAGGTTCGTAATGTTGAGGTTTAAGCCCCAACGCTTGGCATCACCAGCCAACACATCAATAATCGCATTAATTTTTCTCTCATCAGTCCATGATTTGGGTAAAACTCTTTCACAATTCTTAATGAAATCTGTCGCGTGTATACCGCCTTTTTTCAAGGGGTCGAACCGCTCCTCTTTCGTCAACAATTCCGAACTATGTGCATAGATTGGCACATAGCTCTGTTTTTCGTCAAGTTTCTTTTCTAATTCCGACACTCTCGTAATTACTTGGCAAGTGGTTGTCGCAAGCGTTTCTACTTCCCTTTTTTTCTCTTCGCAGGTATTAGCCTGCTTCGTCACTTTGGTATCTACTTCGGATACTAAAGCCTTTAAAGTTTCCACCTTCTTTTGATCCTCTTTTTTCACTAATTGAATTTGTTCCGTCACCTTATTCTCGATGATAGGAGCAACTGATTCTCCTAAACTTTTCTCGATTCTGCTAATTTCGGAATTAAAACGAGTATTTATGCTCGCAATTTCCGCCTGAACGCCTATCATTTCCTGTTTAAGATAACCGATTTCGGTATTAATTACAACAATTTCTTCTTTGATTTTATCAACTTTTGTGTTAACAACTCCAACATTGTTGATAACAACGTTAATAGCTTTGTTCTGATTGTCTAGCATCCGTTCAAATTTTTCAGACTGAGCTTCTTGCTTGGCAGCCCGAGCTTCTTGCTTGGCAGCCTGATCTTCTTGCTTGGCCGATTGACTCTTGATTTCGTTAATCAAAACATTCAATAAATCAGTTAAATTCCAGGAAACTACCGGTTTTACTTCCGTAGCGGCTTCCTCTTTAATTGTCCCCCCGTATTCGTCATCAAGGGATTCAGATTTGATTTTCACTTCCGATTCCGAAACATTTTCTAAAATTTGGAATTCCATTTCTGCTCTTTGTTGCGTTTCGGCGGTCGCGTCTTTCATGCTAGCCGCCTGCCCCTGAACAATGGGTACCGCGGTGCGCGTTTCCCACTGTTCGACCGATTGTTCCGTATCCAAGTCTACCAAATTTTGGCAATTGTTGCCTTCACTCATTTTAATAATTTTCAATATAAATGCCAAATCTCAAATATAATTAGGATTACTCCCACTACTTATTCTCGCTGACGTAACGGCCTGTACGTAACCAGTACTTTGTTACGAGATTTGCACCATACAAAATTCGTGTCCAGAACAACCTCAAAACTGAAGATTGTCCTGTCACCAGGTCGCCACGTGTAACCTCCCCCTCACTTATCGACCTTAATGACAGTGAAAAATTAAACCACGTGTACCTAATGGAAATTTGGGAAAAAGCAATCGTCACCGAAGTTAATCTGTCGGTAAAGAGGGAGGAAAGGGTTACATCTAAATGAAAGGAAAAATGCAAATGAAACTGGTGGAAATTAATTTTGAAAAGGGGTAAAGTTAATGAAGAAAGTAAATGTGCGGCCGTTACGTTAACAATTAACTAGCGGTAATTAGATATTTGAGATTTGGGGGAAATTACGGTCGCCAGTCCTAAGGACAATTACTATAGTAACTGAAAAAGAAAGGTAATTACACATATAATTAGCGCTAGAAGCGTGGCAACTGAAGGTTGAGACGTGTAGTGTGAAAACTGCACTCTGACTTAATTTAGCAAAAGAATTAATAAAACCGGAAAACTGAAAGTTTATTTAGTGACTGAAATTAATAAGAAGCTTTCTTTCTTAAGCACATCGAAATTCAGTAAAATACGGTTAGTCTTGGACTACCTCAACAATCATTTCAAAAGCTACTTGAATCTACGCAATTTAGAAATAAGAGATTTAGCTTTGAACTTGAATTAAATGATTCTGAACAATTAACAATAGTAAGATTTAGTACGTACCAAGCTGAGCTGCAGTCACAGGTAAGCTAAAATACGGTAACTAAACTCGCACTCTTAATTTGTGCTTGCGTAATCTAAATATTGTAGCCAGCTATGAATACTTAAACTGAACTTTGAAATTAAAGCAGTGAAATGGAATGATTGTACTTTAATGCTGGCATCTGTATTTCAACGACACTCGGGTTGATTTCGGAAAAGGAAGGGACCCTGCTTGGTAATGCAATTGGGACAATGAGCAACAAAGGTTCATGCTGAGTTGCTGTAATTTTGCGAGGCAAATGGAACAATTTGAAAAGCTGAGGTCTGCCATACAGTTCTAAAGCTTTACGTGCTTCCAGTCTTCCTTGTTGGTTGATTGAAGGTTTGAAGCCGTCGATCGAGGAGGTGGCGACAGTCACTCATTGTCGGCCGTCGCTGTTGCAGAAGCTGGATGTTGGCGCGCCTTCTTCTCAACACGGTCACCAGACGAAACGGGCTCTTGGTGTGCGCCAGCTAATGCTTCCCGTCCGCGACACCATGTCAGAAACTATCATCGCCAAGTCGAGCGCAATTACATGCTGCCAAACCCCGAAAGCGCGGCAACTCGCGGGAGCTACACACCACACACCCGCTCCACTCGCTACCCCAGCCAGACTCCCTCTGCCCGCGCTCCACGCGGCAGAGTTAACACTACCAAAGATCCTACACACTTTGATTCTTCACACGACCCTTCGATGTAATCGTTCGATAGCAGTTTTCCCTAGGCAAGACCCAGCGTAAAAACACAAATAATATTTACGAAACAAACCAATTATACATCGACATAAGTGCATAAATATATATATACAAACAGTAAAACAATTACAATATATAAAGAGACAGAAATGTCATATCTTGAGGTAACAAAACAAGGAAAAAAAATAATAGTACAATAGATGGAAATAGGAGGATATGCATTTCCGGCGTTACAGTAGCATTGTATGAACACTGGTGTATAGCTTCAAATGGAGTGGCAGCTTATAAGTTGCTAGATGAAACAGGCAGTAAAGGTATCCAGAAATAACAAGTAAAGTCTATGGTAACAGTGGAAGTGGGCTACTTAACTACTGTTTAGTAGGCACACTTAGTCCGTTCTTGGCTGAGTTCTTTCCCAGTAAACCAGGCCAAGTAAACAGCTATGAATTTTGTACAAAAGTGGAGTGTCATGTCCCATTTTTTATTAGTCCATATGGGTTGCGATAGCAAAAAAGCTCACTGTCGAAAACGAGATGGAAAGGACGGAGAGATATGGAACAGGAGAGAGATGTAAGAGGGAATACAACAATCCCTTTGTAGTAGTTGGAAAGCAGGATGGCTCAGATTAGTATTAGATACTATACAACTGAATAAATAATAAGAGAAACTGACTATCCTGAAAACATAGAGGGACTGCTTCGTAAGTATGAGTGTACTTGGTTCATGTTATCAGTCGATCTTATATGTTGGATTCTGTCAAGTGCCACTGGCTGTTGTTTCTAGGAAGTACATTGCGTTTCTATATAGTGGTAGATACTACCGCCGAAGATTTGTTCCTTTCGGATCAAACATTTCTGTAGCTCAATTTATTCGAGCCTTAGACTTCGTGTTAGGGCTTGGATAAATGTCGGTCTATTCATCTTTCTGAAGACAATCATGCAAAAACACACCTTTCATTATTTACGTCATATACTATAATATATTTACAGAGTTTGGCTTGGCTCTGAGCACTATGGGACTTAACGTCTGAGGTCATCAGTCCCCTATAAGTTAGAACTACTTAAACCTAACTAACCTAAGGAGATCACACACATCCATGCCCGAAGCAGGATTCGAACCTGCGACCGTAGCGGTCACGTGGTTCCAGACTGTAGCGCCTAGAACCGCTCGGCCACCCCGGCTGCCTTTTACAGAGTTTCTTCAGTGGGTTATCTCGTACTATCCACATTTCGAGAATACAGAATGTGTGATATTTTTGTGTTTCATAATGACTTAACATCTATAATAATACATCTGCTTGGATATCAAGCATAAAAATCACTCCAGCTCCAAGTTGTAAATTACAGTAAACTTTTAGTGTGTGATTGAGTAGAGGTGTTTCCCCGTTGGAAAATGTAACAAAGCCACAGACGTTTGGTCGAGTGTTTCGTGTTTAGTACTGCTTTTGATCTGTAAGGGCGAGTCAAATGAAAACTGTGCAGGTGGAAAAAAGTAAGTAAACTGTTTATTATTTCAAAAGAAATCGCCTTAACTGTTAATACATTTATACCACCGTAAGACAAGACGGTCAGTGGCGTCGTGGAAAAGTCTCTGCAGGTGCCTACAGAGGTAAGCGTGCACACCGTCGTCGGAAGCAAATCGACGGCCACGAATTTCTCCCTTCAGTGCTCCAAAAATATGGAAATCGCACTGAAGAGATCGAGACTGTATGCAGGATGTGTAATGACTTTGCAGCGAATCTTCTGCAAAGTAGTCGATACAACCTGTCAACAAGTAGCCCATAAACATCTTGCCAATTTTGTCTCGACTACGCTGTAGAACTTTCGCTAGGAAGCTTTTACACATGATACATACGCTACCTATCTCTCCTCATCTTTTTGGAGACCTGAAGGAAAAATGCATGGCTGTCGATTTACTTCGAGTGTAGAGGCGCGTGCCTGGGTACAGTCATGGTACCGTAGGCAACTGCAAACATTTTGACCTGAAGTCACAGACCGTGTTGTCTCACAGTGGGACAAATGTATTAACAGCTACGACAATTACTTTTGAAATAATGAACAGTTTACATACATGTTTTCCATTTGTCTTGTTTTTATTTGACTACAACGTACACGCAGTGTATTTGTAACTGTAATGCGATTTTTGAGCTGTTATTTTGCCACATTTTGCATTTTATAAAACTATTAACTGTGGGGATGTAGGAATACTATGATTAAGTTAAAGGATGTCATCTTATATTTAAAAGTGACCTCATCTTTTTTTGATTATTAATTTGGTATTGAATAATTGCAGTTACGCCAAACTGAGTTAGGTTGCAGTTTAATTTTTTTATGCGATCTCCCTCTCTCCTCATAATCTGATTACAAACCATTAGGAACACAGTCAGACATCTTGAAATTACGGGGGGTGAGAGCGTGCAGCATTTGACCTCGTTGCGTGAACTGCGCCACTAACATTTGGCGTCAGAAGACCATGAAGTAGGACTGTTGATATTTTTAAAAATATAAGAAAGTATCATTATCGGCCCTCGATATATCGAAAAGAAGTATCGACATATTAGTATACTGACGGAAAAAATATTGACATGCCTGCCTATAAAAATATCGGCTGCACATTCTAAATATACTGCCAGCTCTAGAGCTGTATATTTAAGTATTGTGTTATTATTAGATATTCTGTGCATCAGAAAGCTAGCAGCCCGCCTGTCCCCCTTAGAGCAATAGCTGAAAGGAAAACGATATACGTTCACGCTTGGCGATAACCACTTTGCTATCATTAGTAACTGTATGTATGTGGCACAGTAAAAGGTGTCCGATGGGTCCATCGTTCGGTTTCGTCACCTATCGGATTTTTCCGGAACACTTGATGTCGACTTCCCTATTTTTTTTTTCATTTCTGCCAACGCCAGTGACCTAGCATTTGTAGTGCCAAAATCACATGGTGAAGCTAAACGTTGCAGTTTCTGCTGGCAGCGCCGAGCGGTGTTTACGTCAGCATTTCCCCTCACACGTGTCCGCCCAACGCAAAGACCAATCTTGTCATTCATATTTTTATTGATTATTTTCAGCAACTGATTTTGAAGAATGCCGACGTGAAGAAAAAGCACGCTAGTTACGTTAAAAATCGATTCTTAACGCCACTGGTGTGCAGCTTCTTCACATCGGAAATCTTGTTATTGCATTAGCCCCCCCCCCTCCTCCCCCCTCCCACCCACCAGTGCAAGTTGACTACTACTTCTTTCTTCTTTTGTGCCACATACACTTGCTTCACATAGTCGACGTGAAAGATTGGACGTCATGAAAGTTCAAAAAGTACGAAGTAAAATTATGTTTATATATATATATATATATATATATATATATATATATAATGGCTCACCGGCCATTTGACCATCTTCTTCTGTGCGGATACACAAACAGTGCCCGAACTCTTACGGGAATCGGCGGTAAAGCCGCGAATAATGAGTATGATGGGCAGGGGCACTATGAATGTAGTGCGGGACAATAAGTTGCGGCGTGTCAGAGATAAGTCCCTGCAGTCGCACTATTCTCTATGTCCTCGGTGGCTCAGATGGATAGAGCGTCTGCCATGTTAGCAGGAGATCCCGGCTTCGAGTCTCGATCGGGGCACACATTTGCAACTGCCACCGTTGACTCATATCAACGCCTGTATGCAGCTAAGGGTATTAATTACATTGTAAAATTATGATCCATTGCAATTTCAAAAGGAGAACTTCAAATACAACCTCTGACAATGAAGTTCGCTGAATGAAGTCAGAACGTTCGATCGGGCAACGCTGGCGACTCGCAACGCTGCACCTGCAAAGCGGCCGTGTTGACAACCTGCCGCCACCGTAGTTGGAAAATTGGAAATTTGTGGTAAGGTCTTATGGGACCAAACTACTTCGGTCATCCGTCCCTAACTTACACACTACTTAATCTAACTTACGCTATGGACCACACACATACACACATGTTCGAGGGAGGACTCGAACCTCCGACGAGGGGAGCCACAGGGACCGTGACAAGGTGCCTAAGACCACCAGCTAGCCCGCGCGGCCCATCGTAGTTCACTTGAGCATCGAGTGAGTTCCGTGTTAGACCTGTTCGACGAAGTGCTTCTTTAGTGTTTTGGTTCTGAACTGAGAACAGGACAATGAACGAGCAAAGGATCAATTTAACATTTTGTTTTAAGCATGGCAAGCCACCAAAAGAAACGCATGCAATGCTGGTACATGTTTATGGGGATCAAGCACTGTCAAAAAATGGTTCAAATGGCTCTGAGCACTATGGGACTTAACATCTGAGATCATCAGTCCCCTAGAACTTAGAACTACTTAAACCTAACTATCCTAAGGACATCACACACATCCATGCCCGAGGCAGGATTCGAACCTGCTACCGTAGAGGTCGCGCGGTTCCAGACTGAAGCGCCTAGGACCGCTCGGCCACACCGGCCGGCCAAGCACTGTCCATGAAGTGGGTGTATGAGTGGTCGGCCCGCTTTCGAGGAGACCGGGAAAGCGTTTCTGACAATCCCTGTAGTGGACGATCGGCGACCGCCGTCAGTGACGACAACATTGGGAGAGTGAGGACATTAATCACGAACGACAGTCGATTAACTGTGCGCATGACAGCGGACGAACTGCAGATGAATCGTAAATCGGTGCGACAAATCCTTACCCAGGAGTTAGGGGAGAGGAAAAAGTGTTGTCTTCTTGTGCCCCATCACTTGACTGACGATCAGAAGCAGGCACATTTTTAAAGGCTTCAGAGGATTTTGTCGAAACGATGGATGCGACACCCAACTTCTTGATTTGTATTGTGACTGAGTATGAAACTTGGTGTCTCCGGTACGACTCTGAAACGAAATGGCGAAGCATAGAATGGCGTTCTCCAACACAAAATCACGCATCAAAACGATGCTCATCACCTTTTTCGATAGTCAAGGCATTATCCACGAGGAATTTCTACCTGCGGGAACGACGCTGAACGCTGCGCGGTACGTTGAAATTTTGACCCGTTTCATGCAATGTCTACGCAGGGTACGAGACCCGTATGGTTCAAATGGTTCAAATGGCTCTGAGCACTATGGGACTTAACATGTGAGGTCATCAGTCCCCTAGAACTTAGAACTACTTAAACCTAACTAACCTAAGGACATCACACACATCCATGCCCGAGGCAGGATTCGAACCTGCGACCGTAGCGGACGCGCGGTTCCAGACTGTAGCGCCTAGAACCGCTCGGCCACTCCGGCCGGCTGGACCCCCGTAAGCTCAACAAGGTTCCTGGTTGTTAGTTCACGACAACCTCGCCCACACACAGCCAATATCGGCAAACAGTTCCTGGCAAAAGAAGGGTGTGGTGCAACTTGAACATCCACCATACTCGCCGGATCTCAATCCTCCAGACTTCTTCCTACTTGTATTCCCTCGACTCAAACTCGCTTTGAAAGGAAAGAGATTTGAGGATGTTCCTGACATCCAACGAACCATCCCAAAGGAAGCCTTCGTACAAGTTTCCAGGACATGTATTGCATAGTTATGGGAGGTGACTATTTCGTAGGAGAGTAAGGTAACTGTAGTTAATCGTTCATCTACGTTAATGTTACAGGACTTTTCACCGAACTGTATTGTCAGAGGTTGTATTTACGAAAACTGTGGAAAAATATAAACTAAAAATATCGGCAATCGATATTGCCGTTTTCATATCGATATATTGATATTACCAGGGGAAAAATATTGCAGATATATATAGATACTTTTTTGGAAAAACTGTCGATATACCGATATTTTATCAACAGCCGTAGCGTGAAGACGATCGGCTGCCTTGTTGTGGTGGCCACCTCTGATGTGGATGACAGCATCCCAGTGGTCCTTAGTGCGAAGCGCAAGAGCACGCCCACCTTGCTGGTAGAAGACGGCTGCAGTGCATTGGATGCGGCCCGCCGTCTCCTGAGGAGGACTGCACCTGCTACTGCAGTGAGCCCGGAAGACCCGCTGCACTGTGGCACTAAGTCCGGAGGGCGGACTTAGTACTGCAAGCTGATACTGCGACAGAGACTCGAACTCGTGACTGCTACTGGCGGCTCTGTGTGGTCCTCTAGTCTGCCATGCCCCCCCCCCCCCCCCCCCCACTTTCCGGTAGACTACTTGGCCGAAAATCAATCTGCTACGAAAATGCGAGCTATTTATACTCGGTAGCAGCGCACCTGTTATGCCACTTCGCCATCCCCTAGTCATGTTAATGGCATCATCACAGATCCCTATTGGTGGAGAAATTTCCTTACCAGTGCTGGGAGGTTTCGCTCAGCGAGCTTGAGCAGTCTCGCACTAATTCACCAGCTCCCAGCTCTGTTGCTGTAACTGAAATAATGAAACAGTACACTCGCCAGCTAGCAGCAGCTGTTGCCATACCCCTCCACATTTTCTCACAGACCTGCCAATAAAATGGAAGTGGCATTATACTGGGGAGCCCTTTATGCTAAATTTGAACAGTTCTTTGCAAACTGAAACATCAAGGAAGAGCCAGAAAAGCGGTACTGGTCATTACAGCAAGTCAGTCTCTGGCAACCTAACGTTAACTAAGTAGCCTGCCCAAAACCGTGAAAATGAGCGCTGTTAGGTTGGCTACGAGAAATAGGACTCTGTGCTCAGTTGGCTGTTTTCTTCGAAACCTGAAGTTTCAACTAGCCGCCACAACAAAGAATTCTGCCTCGCTGTTGAGACTGTTAAACTGATTGCTACAGGCAACACGAGATCAGTAAAAGATTGGCAGTTAACTGGACGAACAAAAATAATCTTGAATAAAATGTTATCAGGTTTCCAACCGCGTCAATTGCTTAAAACTATAATCTTGTTGCTGGCCAGTTGGGAAAATGAGATCATCCAGAATTACGATGGCTATTCGTAGCTGAGATAGTATTTGGAGCACTTACCCCCCACCCCCGTGCAGCGCTAAGGTAATAGGCAAACCATGTTCCAACAGAAGACATTATTTTTTTTTTTTTTTTTTTTGTGCTCAGTCACGTATTTCATTTCTTCATTTTGAAAGCGTATTCTGATTACTTGTATGGTTTTCAAAAAATGTTCAAATGTGTGTGAAATCGTATGGGATTTAACTGCTAAGGTCATCAGTCCCTAAGCTTGCACACTACTTAACCTAAATTATCCTAAGGACAGAGACACACACACACCCATGCCCGAGGGAGGACTCGATCCTCCGCCGTGACCAGCCGCACAGTCCATGACTGCAGCGCCCCAGACCGCTCTTGTGGTTTTCGTCACTGTCTGACCAGTGTCTTCCTATCCAGTAATAATTGTGTTCTATCTAAACATTTTTGCCATGTAGTTCTTAGCCTCATTGTTCAATCATCTGAGCTTCATTATTAATGTAGTTTTGGGTCTGTAACCGAGTTTGCAGTAGACTATTACTTAAGTAGAGTTGTGCTACTACCTTCTGTCCTTACTCGATCATCACATTTGATCTACTCCACCGTTATTGTGAACACAAGGTCATAACATATCTGTAGAAGGATATGACTTTGATGCTTTAGGCAACATCAGGCAATGAGTTGTGCAGCGGGGCCTTGTCTGCAAGCTGCACGGAAGGGAAACCAGTTTCACCTTTTAACGACGTGAAGTAGCTACAAACCGATAAACTCAATATAGTAGCATTATTTTGACATACTTATATATATATAAACTGCAAAGAACGAAACCTGTCTAGCTTGAAGAGGGAAACCAGATGGCGCTATGGTTGGCCCGCTAGATAGCGCTGTCATACGTCAAACGGATATCAACTGCGTTTTTTAAAATAGGAACCCCCACATTTTATTACATATTCGTGTAGTACGTAAAGAAATATGAACACAAACATATAAGTACGTGGTATCACGTAACATTCCGCCAGGGCGGACGGT